>NC_132916.1:33990304-34615304 GCF_047675955.1 Chlorocebus sabaeus
AGCAGAAGTTCAGATGTCAACACTGTTATAGTAGATGATATTTAAATTCAAAACTACTGGGCCTTTTGATCATAGAGAATTCACAATTAAGACTGATAACACTGAAATTACCTAGTGCTGTTAGTTCATGGTTTTATGTCCCTGAGCAGTTAGCTCAGAATATATAATATGTAACTCCTAGAGTTAAGAAGGCGTATTATAAGAATGTGAACTGAGATGGAAGCCGATATCATCTGGATGGACAGTAATTCATATGTAATTGTGTTTTCACCTTTCTTTAGTGACTTTATGCCTAAGACTGTTGGAATTGATCCAAGTCCATTTACTGTGCGTAAACCAGATGAAACTGGAAAATCAGTATTGGGGTAAGATTTGTGTATAAATGAAACTTTAAAGATTTGTGTAAAAGAAAAGTACTTGCAATATGATTTCCGCCAAAAACTAATAACTTCAGGTCATATATAGTTTATTAATAGCACTGGGATCGCTAAGGTGTTCAATACTGAAGGAATTTATGGGAGTTTCAGCAGTACAGTGCATTTTATTGTTTAAATTGGGAATATAACAGATGGCATAAAGGCAGGTGACAGATATTATGTCTTATAAATAACTCAGCATTCTCTATTTCCCAACATGAAATAGTTAAGTAAAACTTTATATTTATTGTATTTATTTTGTTGGCATCCTCCGTAACATAAAAGCAAATATACCCTGATACAGAACTTAATAGATTTTTCTGTGTATTACTATAACATTATTTTGAGGGAGACTATTATTTTATTCAGTCCAGTAAAGAAGAAGACATACTGTGCTTGCATCTTCATGCTTAAGAGACTGGAGTGAAATGTGTTGTTCCCTGGCATAAGAGCCTCTTTCCCCTTCAGTGACCTACCTAGTCTCAGTGACAGATTTCTTCTAGACGCTGGCCACATAGCCCAGTCAGGCTGCAGATGCAGAATCCTAATTGTATGGGATCTTAATTGTACTCTAGCTATGTGTGATTTGTCCAATGGGACATATATTGATATTTTCCAGAGACACTATTTCTGTGGCTTTTATATGTAGCCTTTAAATAGCTCATGTTAAGCCCTGATCAGATGCTATGAGGAATTTAAAAGAAGGAAGGTCTTCAGGAGTTTGGAATTCAGGGAATTCCCAGGACAAATGAGTAAATGACCAGCTGTATTAGTATGTAGCACAGAAACGTTACCAACTTGAATTTTTACTGGCAAAAGGTCAGAGTCTGCTTGTTTTCTGCAGTATCTAACCCATGGTCACATAAAACTGCATTTTCCTTTCCTAGAACATTTCAAAATATTATGGCATTTTTAGCTCCTTATAGAGAATTTTTTAAAGAGTGAAATATTAAACATTTTTCATAAACCAAAAAGTATTACTATAAATTATCTTCTGAATTTAAAAAACAGAATTCTTACTACTCTTTAAATTTGGCACTAAAATGAAAGCAAATACTTTTATAAGTGTAGGGTTTTCCCCTTCTATTCCCTACTATTAAAGGGAATGTTCAGCAAATACACTTGTTTACTAATAACCCAATACAATTTAAAATGTTATTTATGTCCATCAGTTGTTCATTATTTGGATACACTATGATTGATAAAAAATTATAGGAGGGAGGGAAATATACATGGGTTTGGCTACCCACTTTTTCTTGGAGCTTTTATGAGTTATAGCTAATTTTAATAATATCCCAAACATAACAGTCTTCTATAATTGTACCATAAGTTTTGAGAATAATGATATCAGTTACCAAAGGAAGGCAAGGTAACCAAGTGGTGAGAAGATTTTTTTCACACTCTGCAAGTAATTTTCATTTATCTTTTGATTTTATAACACGGCTTATATTCATATAAGGTCAGTACATGGACATGGAGAAATATGAACCTTTTCCCTGTTGCACAACCTGAATCCAGAAACTAGTGTCGCAGTCATTTTCTTATGCTTCACTAGGCCTAAGGCTTTGGGATAGAGTGATAGACAGTGGGTGTTGAGGGTTAGTTTAAAGATGCTTCACATCCATATTATTCTTTTAAAAGAAACAAAAGCAATAGAGAAGAAGCTGTATTACAGCGGAAAACGGCAGCCAGTGCCCCGCCGCCCCCCAGCGAGGAGGCTGTGTCCAGCAGCTCTGAGGATGACTCTGGGACTGATCGGGAAGAGGAGGGCTCTGTGTCTCAGCGCTCCACTCCCGTGAAGATGACGGACGCAGGAGACAGTGCCAAAGTGACCGAGGTGCGGAGGAGGGAAGCTTGTGGGATCCAGCCTGAGGCCCTGGAAAATGATCTTTACAACTCCACTTTCAGTTAAAAGGCTGAGAGCAAGAAAATGTCACATTATCTCACTGTTGTGTTTGAGGCACTGCATAAGATGAATACATTTAGCATAGGCATGATTTTATTTCATTTCAAAATAAAATTGGTATTTTTGCTTGCATGTGTAATGGTGAATTTCTTATCCTTTTAGAATTTTCAAGTGAATACTGGCCCTCTTTGATCAGCCCATACACTTGAGGTCCATTTATTCTCTTACTGGGCACATCGCTGGATCACAGGATTTAGACATACCTTCACAATCTTTGAATGGCCCCAATGGGAAATTCATCCTGTTCAATTCAATATTACTGATAGGTTAGGGGGAAACAAATAGAAATAAGCAACAAAAGGACCAACTCTAGCTTTGGAGAAATTTGATTTCTAGAAATATCCAAAACTAATTTAGAAATAGATAAGGCAGATAAAAACATGTTAATACAAAGAGCTGAACCCATATTCCTGGAGTTGGCAAACTGTGATGTATTGGCCAAATCCAGCCTGATGCCTTTTTTTTGTAAATAAAATTACATTGGAATCCAGCCATGCCTGTTTGTTTACTTATTGTATGTGACTACTTTTGCACTATAACAGCAGAGCTAAGTATTCGCAACAGAGGCAGCATACGCAAAAAAGTTTTTAAAATATTTGCTATCTGGCCTTTTACAGGATTAGGTTGCCAACTCCTGCATTATACAAAAACAGCTAGTAATTATTTAACAGCTTTTTTAAATCCTAGAACTATTTTTAGCAGAAATGGAAATCAAATTTTTTTAAAACCATTAACTAAGAAGTTTAATGAACAGGTTAAAGAAACATTGTGATTGCTTTTGTGGAAAAATTCACAGTTTCATTTTCTTTTGGAAATTTTTGATATGCTAGATGTCTAAAAATTCTTCCTGGTTCTTTTTTTTTTTTTTTTTTTTTAAACCCCAGAATGTGGTCCAACCCATGAAGGAGCTATATGGAATTAACCTCTCGGATGGCCTCTCAGAAGAAGATTTCTCCATTTATTCAAGGTGAGACATTTTCATGTAGAGATTAAAGAAAAATGAATATTTATAATTACAGTAATTTCTAACTACTATAACTTTTTTTCTAATTTGGAGACAGAGTCTCGCTCTGTCACCCAGGCTGGAGTGCAGGGGTATGATCTCTGCTCCCGAGTAGCTGGGATTACAGATGCACGCCGCTATGCCTGGCTAATGTTTTGTATTTTAGTAGAGACGGGGTTTCACTGTATTGCACAAGCTAGCCTTAAACTCCTGAGCTCAGGCAATCCGCCCACCTCAGCCTCCCAAAGTGCTAAGATTACAGGTGTGAGCCACTGCACCCAGCCTAGTATAACTTCTAAGAAATGAAAATAGTCAACAATACAGAAGAAAATGAATTCCACTTAAAATGCAGTTTCAGCATTGAGGCGGTCAAATTGTGAAACTTTGATTTATATATGGGGTTAAAGTGCTAAATGCCTGAGACTCTGCCCCTCAATGATAAAAATTTATGATGCATGCAGTTATCTGCACTGCTCATATGTAAACTACAAACCAAAGTACCAGTACATTCCTGCATTTTTAAATCCTCAAGGTCAAAGTCCCTTCTCACAAAATAAATCTGAGATGTTAACAAATGAGGACCTTGCATCACTTGAGGTCCTAGATGCTGGTGGGAGTGGTGACCGAGGAGGAAAAAGAAAACAGTAATAATAAGGTGCTAATTCACAGTGTTATAGGCCTTTATTAGGAAAATCTAGTTGAAAGGAGGGGATACCCATAAGGCATTCTCTGAAATCGTGTGCATATTTTCGTGTGTATGTGTGTCCTTTTGAGAGGATAGCAGATTCTCAAAAGAATCCTTCACTCAGAAATCCCCATGAGCCTGATGAGAACATTGCAAACACCTTCTCAGCTTAATACATGAATTTAGAAGACTTGGTTATTGCATATGAATACAGTTCCACTTATAAAAATTTGTAAATGTGTGTGTAAAATGTAAATTGTGTAATATAAAATGAGCACTGACCTTCAGTTATTTTTAAATGGGGGCATTTCATTTACAGAATCCATTGAATTAGATATTGTCAGCTTTTCGTTTCAATTAATAAAAACTACTCTATAAAATATAAAATGCACAGCATTTCCTGACTGCCAAAGCAGCTCCTGTAACTTGCACTCTTTTGAATATGCGTCACTGACTGGAAGCCAATTTAGTCATCAGAGCACAGCCACACCCTCCTGACTCTGACACACAAACACACAGTACTTATTCATCATGGCTGTCAGAACTCTGTAGCCAGACTCTGTGGTAGTTGAAGTGGGCCTTTACAAACCATGTTGCCTGAAGAATGAATTATCTGAAGTTAGTGACTGAGTAATATGACTTTGTTTATTGCAGAGGGCATGAGTGTATATGCCAAGGATTGAAGGGGTTACTTCAGGGGAGGGAGGAACCCATGTCCTAGAATAAAATTCTGTGTTTGATATTCTGAAGATAATACCTCCTTTCATTATATAACACTTTACACTCTTTTGTTTGTTCTTCAGACAATTCTGTAGTAGATTAAAAAGATTTTATCCCCTTTTATAGGCTAGCAGCGCAGCAAGCAGAGCCATTTAGTGCCTTATCCGGGAGTCATAGCCTGTGTTTCTGGGTACCATGGGGTTTTAGGTTGTTCCCTCCTTTTTGTTCTCTTGATCATAATCAGCTGCCTCTGCTTATGATGCAGACCTTGGGGGAAGGGGAGAAACAGGGGACTGACCAATTCTTTCCCTGTGAGTACCCCTTCCTGTGGGCACACTCTCCTTACTGGGCTTCTCCCTCCCTGCCTTGCCTGCCCTGGAACATCTCCCCTCTCCATCTACCATGGGCATTGCAGTAGGCAGAGGAATCCTCCCTCCATCAGTATCTGTGGGGTAACTGTGCCAGAGGGTGACCAGGGGATTTTGAGGGACCAATTGGCACCCACTTTTGGCTCAGCTAGGCTCTGGAGCTTTCTTAGTGCCTCCTCTGATCCCAAGGGGAGAGTTTCAGGGCAGGGCTAGAGTCCAGGTAGTTCTGCACTGAATTGGCAGGTGCCCGTGCCACCCCATTTCTGCACTCAGTTGGCTGGCTATGTTTGTGCGCGTAGTAGACAGTGACCTAGCCTGGCTTGCATGTAACAGCTCCCACCTGGCCTACCACAGAACACTGTGGAGAAGGGATACCACACAGCTAGAAGTGGTTTCTGCAGCCTGTCTTCCAGCTTCCCCATTCTTCTGCCTGTTTTTCCTATATTAGGCCTTGCCCACCTTTGGACTCCTAAGGATTTCTCGGTTTTGTAGTTTTATGGTAATTGCTGAGCCCCGCTGTCTATGTCTTCCTTTTCCCTCACCTTTTCTAGTGTCTTTGGTTTGCTATTTGACCAGACCTGAAAGCTTTCTACTTACTTCCTCAAAGCTTCATACACTTGCCAGTTTTTAGAAAACTCTGGCAGTGATTGTACACCTGATTTGGGAAGTTTGAAGTTCTGTACAAATAATCAGTACTATGTGGCATTCTTCCCAAAAAATGGATCAACATTTTTTACTTGCTGAAGATAAAAGTTAGATAAAAGTAAGCTGTTTGAAAGTTTTTCAGTAGCACTGTAATGATACAGTAATTGGTAGTTTCTGTAACACTTTCTTGACCTTTTAAAAAGCTAATGAAAAACAAATGGTAAACTTTTTCGTAGTCTTCAAAGAAAATATTTTTTAATAGTTAAAAAAATGGAAAGGAATTCCATGTCACTTGTCTCACTGCCAGCACCATACTGCATGCTTCCCCATGCTTCCTGCATGTCACGCATTAGATACATGTCACCCTTAGATGTGTGAGGCTCTGCGAGATCATCTTCCTGGCTTCAGGAACATTTCTGCTCAAGTTCTGCACCATGTTTAAATTAATAGAAGTTCAATGGCATGCACTTTTGATTTCATTCTTTTATCCATGGTTATGACTTACATTTTAAGCAGAATCCCTTTTCCTACTTTTAACAAGCCCACTTTAAAATCAGGCAGTCTTATGTTACTTACAGTACTCTTAGGTGCTTTTCTGAAATGAGCATACTACTGTCATTTGAAAGCTTACACCATTTTGTGTGATCTACTGAATTAATTGCAAGTACTCCCTTCTTTAGCTTACTCTTATCCATTGTAATTTGTAGATTTGTTCAGCTGGGGCAGAGTCAACATAAACAAGACAAGAATAGCCAGCAGCCCTGTTCCAGGTGCTCAGATGGAGTTATAAAACTGTAAGTACTAGATTAGATCTTTAAAGAAATCTTTGTATTCACACCACTCATAGGGCTTTCTTTAAAGACTTTTTAAGAAAAAGATTCACTCTTGTCACCAAATTAGTATAAGCACCAAAGTATCTGCTTGTGGTACCTTACTGGAGGAAAACTGGGTCTCTGAGGGATAGGGAAGAGGTTGGCAGCCCTAATGGTCCTGAAATGCATCTTTGGAGGTGGGTTTGGCATTGGTGGAGGTTTCCGACCATGAACTCTGCCCTCCACTGGGTAGAAGTGGGATGGTGAAACAGGTCCGATCCTGGAGACATGCTCAAGTTTAATACAAGACCTTTGAGGATATGGATGGATTTGTCTCTTCTAGCTATATATCCCCATCAGTTCTAATAACTTGCTATAAGTTAAACAGTTGTTTTGTGAAATCTTAAATAAACAGAACTATGTTCAAATCATAGTACTTCCCAGTTTTTTACCTTGAGCAAATAACTTAACTGCTATGTGGTTCAGTTTCCTCATCTGCAAAAGGGAATAATAGCACCTACTTTGTAAGACAGTGATGAAACTCAAATGAAATAATGCACACAAAGTGCTTAGAGTAGTGTCTAGAATACGTTCTCAAATAGTTGTGATCACCGTCATCATCCTCTTCATAGTCATCGTTACTGACTGCTTGTTGGGACCTAACAAAGCAAAGGGTTGTGACCAGAAGAGGCCCCTCTGATGCCATATGCTCAGTTGAGTTGCTTCCATAAAATGGGTCATGGTGGGCAGGGCACGGTAGCTCACGCCTGTAATCCCAGCACTTTGGGAAGTTGAGGCGGGTGGATCACCTTAGGTCAGGTGTTCGAGACCAGCCTGGCCGACATCATGAAACCCTGTGGCCACTTAAAATACAAAAATTGTCCGGGCATGGTGGTGCGTGCCTGTAATTCCAGCTACTTGGGAGGCGGAGACAGGAGAATTGCTTGAACTCGGGAGGCGGAGGTTGCAGTGAGCCGAGATTGCGCCACTGCACTCCAGCTTGCGTGACAGAGCGAGACTCCATCTCCAAAAAAAATTCACTGTGGAAGTTCAGTGAGGTAGTATATGTGAGGCATCTAGATCAGTGTCTGGCATACACTTGACATTTAGTAAATGTTCTCTTCCTTTTTCTTAAATCAGTTTGATCAGTTTGATCAATTAATTGTTTATTTGTATAGGTATCGATTGCTTAACTTCTCTGTATCTCACATCTGCGGGTTCTTAATTGATGGCTCACAGTAATTACTATTAGTAATGGCTCATAGTAATTACTGTTACAGTAATCCAGCAAAAGCCTTTTAGAGAGTAGTGGCTGTGGGGATTTTGAGAATGGGATGGATCTGGAAAATAATCTTAGTGGTGAAATGGACAGAACTTAGATCCTGACTCAGAGAATGGGGAGCAAGAGGGTGTTATTAAGGATGACCCTTAGGTTTTTTGGTTTGTGTAACAGTTTTGATTGATTTATTCATTCATTCACCTACTCATTCGACACATAGGTATTGAGTATGTCTGTGTTAGGACCATTCAAAGCTGCCATTCACTGAGGTCAGGAGCACTGCAAGAGGACTGGTTTGCCTTTAATGTAGCATCAAAGTGAAGAAGTTTAGGAGGCAGTTGGATTAACCAATCTGGAACTCAGAAGAGAACCTGGGCTGGGGATGTAAATGCTCATGAGTCATAAAGAAAGTCACCAGTTAAGGATGGGACTGCCTAGGAAGCGAGACTACAGTGAGAAAATTCTACAGCTGATCTTGGCAGGGATCTGGGTCTAATGTCTGAGACAGAGACATAGAAAAACCTACAAGGGAAACAGAGATGGCTAATCAGAGAAGTGGAAAGAACTCCAGACCGTATTTTATCACAGCCTTCAAAAACGCTGTTTATCCTTCTTTCTCTCCCCAACATTATTTTTTCTTTTTTTCGTCTTTTTTTTTTGTTTGGTATATAAGCCCCTATTAATTTAGAGACCACTTTGTTTTGTTATAACTATTTAGCATATGGAACTGTGGGCTCTCAAATGAATTGACATAGATATGGCCAAGGAAGGAAACTTTTTAAATGTACTAGTAAGAGATTCTATTAACCAAATAGTATTATACAAAGTGATTATTTCATTAAAATAATATGATACAACTTAAGAGGAGATGATGAAATGAACATAGCATACAAAATAAAAGCAAAACATTCCCCACTGTTTTCTTCAACATTATTTCTGATTTGATCTGTAATTCATCTTATGGTTACTACTTTCACATTCTTTTTCTTAAAATATTTCGTATTTGCCTTTGAGTCCTAGTATAGATGAAAACCACATGGGTCTAGAATTCTTTAACCTTTTCCACTTAATTAGTAAAGAATCTGTCATAAGGGTGTTTTTATACAGCATTTTCAGCAAGATAACAAAGAGCTTGGTAGCTCAGCATTATGTTGTCATGGCAACTGCCCAAGAGTGTTTTTGGTGTTTTGCGGGATGTGTGTGTGTGTGTGTGCACGCACGTGTGCACAGGGACGTGCTTTCTAGCCAGGTTCTTAAAATGTTGACTATTCATTTTTAGATTTCTAAAGCTATGCCACAACCAAGAGAAATTGCATTTATTTGGGATTCTTGACATTCTCCTCTTGCTATGTTTTGTTTTCTAGTATATTTAAGAGTCGTAATAAGTTTAAGTTCATGCACATACGCATCTACCCATATCTGGATAGTTCATCTTACCAGTTTTTCTTGAAATTGTGAAGAAACTGTTTTTTTCTTTTCTAAATATGAAGTATTTATAACACCAAATGTAAAAAATATTGACAGTAAATAATTGGCAAGAAGCAGTGGAACAGGGGCTCTTGAAATGAGCATGCAGAAACATGGATGGACAGCTGGACGCTTTCAACCACGGTCTTGCAGGACATTGCTTAGAAGTGGATGTTAAACCCCAAACTGGTCAATGTCTGTACTGTCAGCCCAAACACCCTAAGCTGTAGTTTGTGTGAGTGTGACTCCTCCCTGTGAGTCATAACCCCTCCCTGAGTATAGGGGTGGTGATCAGGGAGAAATGGCATCAGCCAACATTGACTGAACACACTGTGTGATGGGCACTGTTCTGTGTACCATAGCCTGTTCTAAGTTCTCACAATAACCCTGTGAAGTAGATCTTATTATCATCTCCATTTTACAAATGGGGACACTGAGGCACAGAGAAGTTATGTAACTTGCCCAAGATCATACAGCTAGCAAGTAGAGGAACCAGGATTTAAACCTACACAGGATGGCTCCAGAGCCCATGATCTCCATCACTAAGCTACCAGTGCCTGTTGTTACCAGCTGCTTTCCAATCACGGGGGTAGCAATGCTGGATTATTAGCATTGACAGACCTCATTTTGGGCATCTGACATGACCTGGATTTGTAGACACCTCTATATTCAGAAATATTCAGAAATTCTAATATTTCTGCTCTGTTGATCTTGAGTTTTAAAAGATACTTAGGGAGAACATACCTTAATTCTTTCCTCAGTACCTAACATACTGTCCCTGATGTAGACACACTTAAGTTTCCTGGGCAAGCATACTTTGCTTGACTCATTTGGTAACATCACATGGAGGTTGTTTAGCCATCACTGGATCCGTGTTGCTGATATTTAGGGTTGCTATAATCCTACGAGGTGGTATATTTTTAGAGGGCAACTCATCTTTGTGTCTCTAGAACAGTAATTTAAATTGAGTGCTCAGTAAATATTTACTGAAATGCACTGACTCTCACCCCCAATCACACCCATGACCATCAGGGCCTGGCTGAGGCCCCATGAGCATCCCTAGAATGCTCCCTCCATGTCCCACTGGTTTTCAAGGGGGCATCCTTGAACACTTTTTAGTTCTTTCTCTATTGTGTTTCTTCCTTGTAAACCCTTTGCCCCTCCTGTTTCTTTGTTTCCCTGCTGCCTTCTGAGAGAAAAAGAAAAAGCAAACACACCAAGTTATTAGCATTTTTTCCCCTTTAGTCTGCCTCTACTGCACCTGTGACCAAATGCCAGGTGAGAAGGACTAGAGTGGCAGGACTTGCTGTGCCTGGCGGGCGGGTGCTGTGGGGCCAGGCAGTGATTCACTATATTCATGCAAGACCAACATGTTCTCGTTTTACACTCCTACCAGTTCTTGAGAGATTTTAACTAAGCAACAAATGCCAATCAGTGGTAGGTTAAAAAGGCATGAACACATATCATTAGTGCTTGCTTTTCTGTGGTTCACCTATTCCAGGAATATGTCTCATTTAAAAATCACCTCTAAGAAATAGTTCAAAATATAACACAGAGTTTGTATAAATACTGTGTATTTTAGGATTCTTCCAGCTCAGGATAAACTGACATGTAATGCAGGGTAAACAAGTGTGCTTGACCAGGCATGGTGGTTCATACCTGTAATCCCAGCACTTTGGGAGGCTGAGGCGGGCGGATCACCTGAGGTTAGAAGTTCGAGACCAGCCTGACCAGTATGGTGAAACTCCATCTCTACTAAAAATACAAAAATTAGCCAGGCATGATGGCAGGCACCTATAATCCCAGCTACTCAGGAAGCTGAGGCTGGAGAATTGCTTGAACCCAGGAGGTGGAGGTTCCAGTGAGCCGAGATCATGCCACTGCACTCCAGCCTGGGCTGCAGAGTGAGACTCCATCTCAAATAATAATAATAATAATAATAATAATAATAATAATAACAAGTGCGCTTACAGTTTTAGGACCATATGGTTGCATTTATCCCCTAAGAATCTCTCATAAAAAGTGGTACTTCAAGTTTGGGTTTATGGCCCTTGGTGTAGGCTTCTACCAGAGCAAGTGTTTTATAAACCAGAGCATGCTGTTACACAGAATTAGAGCCCTTCTTCACACTGATGAGATGAGCATGACCCAATGGCCATGATTAACTCAACTTCATTTACTTTTCATGATGTTAATTTTCAATAACACATTCTTCACATACAAGTCACACCCCGGACCTCCACCTCCTTGATTTCACCTGGAACTTTGTAGATACTGCTGTGGTCTCTGTGCAGCAAACTGAATAAGTATTTCCCCCTTAATGGATAATTCTTGTTATCTTTTCCAAGCACCTGGAATACAGTCTTTAAACGTTTAAGGATTAGAGCAGCTCAGAGGCAGTGATCAATGATTAATCAGCTAATTCCCTCCACCGGTGGAGATAATAAGTGATAAGAGCTCCTCAGCCCAAGGAAACTGGAATATGACCTCTCCTCTCACTCCAGAAATTACCAAGATAGGCTTTCTTCCTCTTTCATCCTGACATTTGCTTTCTTTTCTCTTTTCCCTTATCCATCTTTGACTTTTTCCAGATATCTTTTCTGTTTCTAATTACCTTTCTCCACTCCCCATGTATTTTTGCCTGCCTTTTGCTTTTGTTCTTTCTCCCTCACTATCCTTTCCGTATCCCCTCCAGGGTATTTATAGCTCTAAAAAATGTACAGTAATTACTCCCAAACACAAGTTCCTGTCATACATATTCTAGGTCAGTGTTTTTCGGACAATTCTGAAAATTAGTCATGAAATTAATTTAGTAGGCTTGTGCAGTGAAATGAAATAGCACTGAACTGAATACAATTTAAAGTATGACCACAAGGCACATATTATGAGTGAGTCTTGTTTCATGAAACTTATGTTTCTGTGCAAAAATTTAGCATGTGTGTACCAGTTTGCCATGCAACATGTATTTCTTACTGTGGGTGACTTCACAGTTTGGATTTATATGAATGCATCTTTTCTGGAACCACAAGAATTAGAAAACTTAGCTCTGTTCCTGGCATCTAGGCACTTACTGTTTGTTGAATGAGTGAAAGACATGTGAATGACTCCTGTTGGGGATAATTACAAAAAGAGAAGAGGAGTGAGTGGTTTCTGTCGTACATCCATAGTGGATAAAATAAATGCAGGCCTTGGAAAATAGGCTTCCATTATTTCCATTGAACTGGGAGCTGGGATAAGCATGTGAGGGAAGAAAATAGTAAGAAGTCCCCAGCTGAAAGTCAAAATGAAAAAGCCATCAGACAAATAAAGGACCAACTGAGAAAAGTGAATGCCTCTTCATTTGAATACTATCTACAATAGCATCTGTTCTTGTTAAACAAGAAAAATATATTAGAACAAAGTGAATTTGTAAAAATTTGGGGGGAGGGCTATCCTGAATGTTTTTAGCATGTATGGAATGACAAATGAAATTTAGTTATGGGTGCTCATGTTTCTAACTTACGGTATCTAAAACGACTGGGTATTTTTTTGTTTTTGTTTTTGTTTTGTTTTGTTTTGTTTTGTTTTTTTCACAATTTAATGTATTGCCCATTTTATTTTGGTGAGTACAAAGCATGTCATGTACGACAGCTTTCACGGGCTCATGTCAGAGCTTAAGTACCCCCTTCACATGGGGAGGTGGTCCTGTTGTACCACTTTTGCAGACCCATGCATAGTTCAGTGTTTAATCCAAGGGACAGGTAGAAACAAGATCAGGAAGAGATACTAAGGGAGAGAGTATTGCTCTTATCCTAAAATCTGTGTTCTAAACGGGGGAGCGATAGGCTTACATTTGCATTTTAGAAAGGTCACTCTGGAAGTAGTGTGGAGAGTGGATTAGAGGAAGGGCGATAAACAACCTATCTGTTGGAAAACATCAGGACAAGAAAGTGATTGGAGTCTGCTGTTGGCAGTTGAAATAGAGATGGGGTATTCTTTTACAAAGGTAGAATCTATAAGTCTTCTCAAAAACTTGTTAGTGGATTAGGTTTCAGGAATATTTGAGAGACCAGGGGTTTTATAGCTTGATTGACCAGCTAGAGTGGCAAGTTGCCAGGATAGCAAATATACAACAAGGGCAAGTTTGGGAGCTAAGGTGGTGAGTTTCAGACAATAATGGGAAACCTAAGATATGTTTGAGCCTCAAGAGGTTTTACATTAGAGAGATTCAATAATTTAGATTTTTTCGGCTCTTGATTTAAAAAGCAAGTAAGTTAAATTTCTTTAACTTTCTCTAAACTAAAGGAGCCCAAGTTAAATAGATTATTTAACATTTGTGTTTAAACATTTTCTAAGGATTCATGTCAGATTAAAGGGAAAACATTCTTTAACTACTGATAGAGATGAAGACTTTATGGTTTTTAAATGTATTCTTGTCTCATAAGACACTCTTACCTTTTACATGAGCCAGGTTAATCTGGGGGAGCAGATTTAGATATCTAATGTGGTCATATGAGGAGTATTACTCATTGGTTTTCCTTGCTCTGTGTACCAGAACCACATTTTTTAGTGGTTTAACCTTTCATTATTTTGTTAGTTTACCAAATTATCATCAGTTTTGTGTATGGAAGGTGAGTGGGAGGATTTGGGGCAGATGGAGTGATTATTGAGCCTTGTGCTGTGTCACCATGGCTTCCTGACAACCATTCCTTTTGTACAACGAAGATGAGTGTCCAGGTACGATGTATTTATAGCCCTTGTCTTCTCTAAGCATATACTAGAAGTCTTTTCAGTTAAGATAAACTTTTGGCTGAAATACAAGAAAACGCATTTCAATTTTGTGTTGAAATATAGTCACACTGCCCTTTGCGTGTTACTCAGAACCTTAAAAAGTACAAACTCCATTAAGTCCAAATTGTGTTTAAAATTTGCCAATGGATCTTTTAATATTATGTAAGTAATTTTCCATGTTAAGTATTTTGATATTATTATTTTCCTTAGGGTCTTATGAAGAAATTTGAGAAATCATACTTTGGAAATCAGTTGCATTCTATTTTCATGATTAAAGATCTGCTCATGTTTTATAAACATCTTTCTGTTATCCCTCCCAATTTTATGGGAACAGAAAGTCCTTGTTAAATGGAACCCACTATGTGGTATTGTTAATCTAAAACTAATCTAAAGAGACTTTGAGTTCTTGAGGGCAAGGCCTATCTGTCTTTATGTCCCCAGTCCCTACCATGATACTAATAACATTAAATTATGAATGAGGAATATTTGGCATTCAACAATTTTAACTCTTGTAGGAATTTTGTGCAGTAATTGTGAGGGAGAGATGCTAGGGTTAACAAATTGGAGCAAATGGCAAGGCAAATGATAAGTATTTGTAAGTTTTTATTTTACTATGGTTTATTTTCAGTTTTAGGTGTAGCAGCTCAGAGTTCTGGGCAGACATCTCTTGATTTTCCCAACTGGCAAACTACTGCCGTCCTTATTAGTTAAGTTACACATTGTATTAGAAGGACAGGCTAAAATGGACTATGGTTTTCTGATTTTAGATTCCCTACTGCTACCAAATGTCTGAAGCTCTTGATGAGACAATTTCCTTCCATAGGTAATTAGCTCTTGAAGTCCCTTGATCAACAGAACTAGAAGAGAACCATGATTTCCTGATTTGCATTTGCCTATTGTTTCCAAATACATGAAGCTCTAAAAAAGGATTTGCTTTGTTTTTATGTTTAACTTACTTTTAGAATCCTATGATTTTAGAAAACTATTGTGGTTTGATCTTACTTGGAAAGAGTAGAAATTTGTGTATTCTTAAAAACCTTGCCTCTCAAACCCACTTTCTGTTAACTTGCAAAAACACTCTTTATAAGATGGTTTTACATCCGTTACTAAAGGGTCACAGTTTCTATTCCATATGTGTGATGTCACCAGAATCCTAATTAAATCCTGAAATGTCTGAATAAAATGTATCCTGTCCTTATTCAGAATAGAAAAGTAATTGAGACTCTCTTGACTTTCTTAACAATTTTATTTTACTCTTTATGTTAAAAATGTATTAATGTCAACATAAAATCAATTCATGCTTTTTAAGCATTATACGTCAGAGAAATGTATTAGTTTTTTAAAATAAAATTCTTTTAGGTTTATTTCAAAACATAAATAGCTAAACTGGTATCTCATTTATCATGTGATTTGAACATACAAAAGTAAATAGAGTTAGTGTGCTCAAATACATTTATTTTTGATAATAGAATAGAGCTAGGAAAATTGTTCTGATAATCTCAGAAGCATCAGTAAATGTTTAACAGATAGAAAAAGAACAAAAAAATATAATTTTAGATGGCTTTTGACAACTCTACATAAAATTATATTGAAGCTTCTTAGGCCAGTAACTTTGTTTTGCACACTCTTATCTGTTCATTTTTATTCCTATTGACCTAAAGATTTTGCTTTTACTTGTTTTGAACAGTTTCAACTCTTAGACTTTGTCATGCTATAACAGAATCAGTTACTAGTTTGTTTATAAGTCATATAGGTGATTAAATTTAGTTTATTAGATTTATTGTTTAACCTTTAATTTTTGTTTTTTTACCTGGAACCTTGGATATGTTTCCCTGCAGTCCCATAATAAGAAACTCAACTGGTGTAATCTGAATTATTCACATACTTATTTATTCCCAAAACCCCTCTATAATGACTTCTGGAGATACAAAGGGATAATCAGACTTGTGTGGAGAGGTGCAATATGGCATTTTCAGGATGTCCCATAATGTGCACACGTGTGCACACGCGAGTGTGTGTGTGTTTGCACGTGCATGTTTAGTGTATTAGGACTATGAAATTTGAGAACTGGAAGATGATTAGAGATCATCCGATTCCCTCCTCTGATTTTATAAGAAGAGTCCTGGAGAGGGTCAGTAGTTCATTTTTTTTTTTTTTAAATTATACTTTAAGTTCTGGGATACATGTGCAGAATATGTAGGTTTGTTACGTAAGTATACATGTGCCATGCTGGTTTGCTGTACCCATCAACCTGTCATCTACATTAAGTCTTTCTCTTAATGCTATCCCTCCCTTAGCCCCCAGCCGCCCCACAGGCCCTCCCTGTGTCCATGTGTTCTCGTTGTTCAACTCCCACTTGTGAGTGAGAATATGCAATGTTTGGTTTTCTGTTCCTGTGTTAGTTTGCTGAGAATGATGGTTTCCAGCATCACCCATGTCTCTACAAAGGACGTGAACTCATCCTTTTTTATGGCTTTCTGGTATTCCATGGTGTATATGTGCCACATTTTCTTTATCCAGTCTATCATTGATGGGCATTTGGGTTGGTTCCAAGTCTTTGCTATTGTGAATAGTGTCACAATAAACATACATGTGCATGTGTCTTTACAGTAGAATGATTTATAATCCTTTGGGTATATACCCAATAATGGGATTGCTGGGTCAAATGGTATTTCTTGTTCTAGATTCTTGAGGAATTGCCACACTGTCTTCCACAATGGTCAAAGTAATTTACACTCCCACCAACAGTGTAAAAGCGTTCTTATTTCTCCACATCCTCTC
Organism: Chlorocebus sabaeus; assembly: GCF_047675955.1. Lineage (NCBI taxonomy): Eukaryota > Metazoa > Chordata > Mammalia > Primates > Cercopithecidae > Chlorocebus > Chlorocebus sabaeus. The sequence goes on from NC_132916.1 coordinate 34,007,217, forward strand.
CAGCATCTGTTGTTTTCTGACTTTTAAATGATCACCATTCTAACTGGCATGAGATGGTATCTCATTGTGGTTTTGATTTGCGTTTCTGTAATGTCCAGTGATGATGAGCTTTTTTATGTATTTGTTGGCCGCATAAATATCTTCTTTTGAGAAGTGTCTATTCATATCCTTCTCCCATTTTTTTTGTTTGTTTTTTTCTTGTAAATTTGTTTAAGTTCCTTGTAGATTCTGGATATTAGACCTTTGTTAGATGGATAGATTGCAAAAATTTTCTCCCATTCTGTAGGTTACCTGTTCACTCTGACGATCATTTATTTTGCTGTGCAGAAGCTCTTTAGTTAAATTAGATCCCATTTGTCTATTTTGGCTTTTGTTGCTATTGCTTTTGGTGTTTTAGTCCTGAAGTGTTTGCCCATGCCTGTGTCCTGAATGGTATTGCCTAGGTTTTCTTCTAGGATTTTTATGGTTGTAAATCTTACGTTTAAGTCTTTAATCCGTCTGGAGTTAATTTTTGTATAAGATGTAAGAAAGGGGTCCAGTTTCAGTTTTCTGCATATGACTAGTCAGTTTTCCCAACACCATTTATTAAATACGGAATCCTTTCCCATTGCTTGTTTTGTCAGGTTTGTCAAAGATCAGCTGGTTGTAGATGTGTGGTGTTATTTCTGAGCCCTCTGTTCTGAACAGAGCAGATCAGAGTTACTTTTAAGTAGTAAAGCTGGCATTCAAATTCATTTCTTTGGGACTCAGACAGGAAGTCCAATAACACAATCTGCTGAGCCAGGCATCTGGAATTTACCTAACCTGGGCACCTACTGGGTTCAGCTAAAAGTGGAGGAGCACCCACAGGAAGCATGGAGAGAGTAGCAAATATCCATGTGAGCAAATGGCTAGCAACTTGTCACCAAAGGAAGAAGAGGGAAAAGATAGAAAACATAAAGCAAGGGTCCTCAAAATGTGGTCTGCAGGCCCTGGTTCCAAGACCCTTTCGTTGGGTCTGTGATAGCAAGGCAGTGGCACCAAAGTGTATTGGTGATCATTATTTTCTTCACTCTTACACACTCACAGCAAAAAAAAAAAAAAGAGAGAGAGAAAAAGAAAAAAATGCCAGTTTTATTAAGTCTTGACAAAGCAGTAAAAATTATCAACACTTGAATGCATGTCTTTTTAGTATTCTTTGTGATAAAACGGAAAATATGCATAAAGCATTTCTTGCTTATCATAAAACTTGTATTTCAAAGTACTATGGTTGTCTTGAGGAAAAGGACTTGTGTGGTGATTGTCTAAGTTGTGAGCTAACTCATTGCTTTTTTTTTTTTTTTTTTTTTTTTTTTTTTTTTGAGACAGAGTCTCGCTCTGTCGCCCGGGTTGGAGTGCAGTGGCCGGATCTCAGCTCACTGCAAGCTCCGCCTCCCGGGTTCACGTTCACGTCATTCTCCTGCCTCAGCCTCCCGAGTAGCTGGGACTACAGGCGCCTGCCACCTCGCCCGGCTAGTTTTTTGTATTTTTTAGTAGAGACGGGGTTTCACCATGTTAGCCAGGATGGTCTCGATCTTCTGACCTCGTGATCCGCCCGTCTCGGCCTCCCAAAGTGCTGGGATTACAGGCTTGAGCCACCGCGCCCGGCCTCATTGCTTTTTTTTTTGTGAGCTAACTCATTGCTTTTTTTCACCGAACACCAATTGAAATAACGACTGACAGACAAACTGTGTTTCTTTGGGCTTGGATATTTGACAGACACTTTCTCAAAAATGAACAAAGTAAGCTTGTCACTTCAAGAAAAACAGTTTAAAGTATTTGTTACCAATGATGAAGTTAGATCTTTTAAGTGAAAATCAGAATTTTTGAAAACGTGTATCTACCACCATGAACTCATTGCTTTTTTTCACCGAACACCAATTGAAATAACGACTGACAGACAAACTGTGTTTCTTTGGGCTTGGATATTTGACAGACACTTTCTCAAAAATGAACAAAGTAAGCTTGTCACTTCAAGAAAAACAGTTTAAAGTATTTGTTACCAATGATGAAGTTAGATCTTTTAAGTGAAAATCAGAATTTTTGAAAACGTGTATCTACCACCATGAACAATACTTAAGATTTTTTTATGAGATCAGTAGCAATCTTAACAAATGTGATTTTTTGATGTGTAATGAGATATGTTACCATTTAGAAGATCATCATATCTGGGTGAACCAGTATTTTCCAAGTGACCAATACATGCTGTTAAAACTCATGCATGGGTAAAAAGCATTCATTCCAAGTGTGGCATGCATCAATGGATAAGAGAGTATGAGAAGTTCATTGATAGTTTCAGTTCTACATTGAAACTAACGTTTAAGAAATTTGTCAGATTTTCTTGTAGTATCAAATAACAGTATTTGAAGGCTTACACTGTTTCCTTTTCCAACCGCGTGTCCCTGGGAGGCCCTATTTTCTTCATACACTCCAACCAGAACAATGTATATTGTGACAGATTTTGCAGAAGCAGATTTGAGAATCCAGTTGTCTTCTGTTAAGCCAGATATAGAAAAGATTCGCAAACTATGAAACATTGCTTCTTTTGCCACTAATTTTTTTGTTTTAAAAATATAGTTGTTTTTCATTAAGAAGTTGTTTATGCTGTCATGTATTGGGTTTGTTATTTTAATAAAGATTTTTTAAACTTCTGTCTTAATGTCTTATATGGTAAATATCACTAGATATCATCCATATTAACCAAAGCTAATTGGAGTCTTCAGTAATGCTTTTAAGCGTGTGAAGGGATTCTGAGACTGAAAAGTTTGAGAACTTGTTTGCATAGAGTATTTGATTATTTATGTCAATATGCATTACTAAGGCAACCAGGGACATTATTATGTTATAGCCTTGCTTGGTATTTGCCAGCAGAATGATATCTGTGACTGGTTAAAGGAATGTTATTTCCTATGATTTACTATTTTTTAAGGAATGCGGGCAGCAGATGTTCTCTTTTTAAAGGGTTCTATCAAAAACTGGTCTGAACTTCTTAGGATGCTTTCAGTTCCAACTAACAGAACCTCTAACTCAACTGGTTTAAACCGTAAGATAATTTATTATCTTACTTCCCTGAAAGATTGCAGATGGGCAAGCTCCAGAGTTGGTGGATTCAGGGGCTTCGTGTGATCATGAAATGTGCAGGTTTTTCCATCTCTCTGCTGCCCCATTCTCAGTGTTGCCCCATCCTCAGACTGGTAGCAAGATGGCTGCAGCAGTTCCAGGTGCCACAATAAGACACAGTAGTGCCCAGGGAAGAAGGGAAACCCTGACTTTGTGTCTCCTCCTTAGGAGCAAGGAGTCCCAGAACCTACTCAGCAAATTTCTCATGCCCAAATATCCAGGATTGGGTCATATGCTAACCCCTAAGTACGTTACTGCCAGGCTATGAGCTGATGGTGATTGGCTTAGAATACTCATTGAGGGTATATGGATGTAGGGAAGTTGATCGGTGACTTGGTTATTAAAAACAAAATTCTTTGTACTTATCCAGTTAACTGGAAATTCATTTGCACAGGTGCCCAAAAAGAGAGGTAGCATAAATCCGTGGAAAGAATTCTAGGCCAGAGAATCAGGCGCCGTGGGATCTGATCCCATGCCTTCCACTGCTGAGCTGTAAGGCATGCCTTGCCTGTCCAGATCGTGGCTGCCTTGCTGGTGCTTGGGCTACAGCATTAGTTCTGGGATCATCTGGTTAATTGGTTCATTTATTCCCTTGCTCACTGCTTCATTCAATAATATTTATTGTATGCACACTCAGTTGTCTACGTCACGTGAAGGGTACAAATCATCACTAAAATGCTGCCTGTTTAGCCATGGCAGACGTTCTTCCTCCTGTGCTGCACACACATTCAAAGCCCAATGGGAAGTAAGATCCAAACTGTGTGTTCACTTATGGAATCCTCATGCAATAAGTTGTTTAGTGCCCTCAGCAAAGAGTCCTTGCCACAAAGCTTATTCGTGAGCAGTCCAAGTTTTCCCTCATCTTACTAAATATAAAATTGGTTTAGAAATGAAAACGTAGAAAAATACATGCTGAAAAAGGTAAGCTTTGTCCCAGGAAAGATATAGGCCTGGCTGTCTATAGTTGTCCCAGTTCCCTCAGTATCAGAAAGAGTATGATGCAGAGAACCAGGCTGTTAAGAGAACAGAAAGACAGCTGTGAGAAATGAGACCACATTCTCGGAATATCCAAGGACACTCTTGTGTTGTAGTTCACAGATAAGATGCTTAGAAAGGTTTTATTTTTTAAAAAACCAAGCTGGTAAAATTTCACAGACCTTTCTCATGTGCAGTGTTGGATAATTTTTCATGTCACGTGCAGTGTTGAGATAACTGGGAGTATTTATCTCAGAGAAGAGAATTAGGAATCGTGTGATCATTCCCGCAAGTAACATTTGAATCACTGTCAAGTGAAGCAGGGCTTTTTGAGTTGCTTCAGGGACCAATAAGTGGAACATATAGGGAGGAAGATTTAGAGTGCTGAAGAGAACATCTTTCTAACAACCAGAGCTATCGACAATGGCCTGTAAACATCCCATAATCGAAAGTCCTGGGTCTCCATTACTGCGAGTACTCAAGCAGAGGCAGATGACCTTCTACCAGCAATGTGATGGAGAGCATCTTCATTTGGTTTGAGGTTGGACAAGATGATTGGAATAGAGGTCCTTTAAAGAATCTATAATTATTATCATAGCCACAAGTCATCTAATAGTTGGAATCATTAACAGCTTGAAACAGAAAGTAGGTGATTCATTTATTCACCAAATACCTAAGCACCTACTATGTGTCCGACACTGTTCTAGTCACTGGGGACACAGTAAAGAACAAGACTGACAAGGTTCCCCAGGGCCCTTCTGTTTTAGGGTAGGCAGACTGGTATTGACCTAATAAATACATAAGTAAGACGGTTTCATATTAGGGTAAATGCCCTGAAGAATACAAAGCAGGGGAATGCGAGAGAGTGATTGGAGCAGGTACAGGTCAGGAGCTGTTTTAAATTAGGCTTAGAGGAAAGTTCTCTCTGAGAAGTTAATGTTTAAGCTGAGAACTTAATGAAGAAGAGCAGTCTACATGAGATGACTGGGGAAGAGTGTTTGAAGCAGAGAGAACATACACAAAAGACCAGGGCAGGAATAAACTTGGCATGTTTGAGAAGCAAGCTGATATGGTTAGGCTTTGTGTCCCTGCTCAGTTCTCATCTTGAATTATAATCCCCATGGGTGAAGGGAGAGACCAGGTGGAGGTAATTGAATCATGGGAGTGGATTTTCCCCGTGCTGTTCTCATGATAGTGAGTGAGTTCTCTCGATATCTGATGGTTTTATAAGGAGCTCTTTCCCTTCGCTTGTCACTTCTCCTTCCTGTCACCTTGTGAAGAAGGTGCCTTGTTCCCCTTTTCCGTGATTGTAAATTTCCTGAGGCCTCTCTGGCCATGCTGAACTGTGAGTCATGCAAACCCCTTTCCTTTGTAAATCACTCAATCTCAGGCAGTTCTTCATAGCAGTGTAAAAATGGACTAATATGCAAGCGGAAGCTTGGGTCAAAGGCACAGAGGCATGTGCTATGGGATGGAGTGAGGCATAGGTAGGGACCAGATCTCAGGGAACCTCTCACAGGAGCTTAGCTGTTACTCTGAAACCATCCAGAGGGTTTTAAGTAGAGAGCTGCATCTTTGATTTACATCTCTAAAAGATGACCGTGGATCCTTTCTGAATTGTAGTGGACTAGGATATAAGCAAAGAGGGAAACAGGAGGAAACTCAAGTGGAGTTGGTTTCATGGGAGCTAAGAGAAAAAAGTGTTTCAAGAAGGAAAATGGGCAGCAGTGTAGAATACAGAAAAATGGTTATTAGTTATTAATGACCCTGGTGAGAGAGTTTCTATGGGTGGTAACCTTGGAAGCCCACTTGGAATGAATTCAGGAAAAAATGGAAAGAGGACATCAGGAGTAGAAGCCATTCTTTCAAAAAATGTTACTATAAAAAGGTACAGAGGAATAGGACAGTTTCTGGAGGGGAATATGAACTTGAGGAAGGATCATTCCTCAGACAGGCGTTACACAGCAGATTCTCTGTATGCTGTTGGCAGAGACAGATGCTGGGCACTGGACAGGGTGAGTAACTACAGGAGAGAGATCCTCGAAAGGGCACAGAATCATTTTGTATTCTTATGTAAATCTAGAATTTCATTATCTTTGGTGTTGATTAGTTTGTTGTAATTTTCTCATGTTAAATGGTACCGTATGAAATCACTAATATTTATATTTTTAGCTACAAAAATAGCAGTTTCATATAATTCTATCTAATATTTTAACCTAGACAATTTTAAATTTCTCTTGTAGGTCCTTTTAATTTATATACATTTTTAAATTGAAAATCTCAAGCTTATCTAAAAGTTACCATTACAAAACAAGAGACCATTCCCTCCCCACTACCAATCATTTGAGAGTGAGTTTCAGGCCTGATATCCTCTCTCTCCCTACCACTTTTTTGGGTATTTTTATACATAAGAATATTCTCCTAGAAAATCACAATACAATCAGGAAAATCAGGAAATTAACCTCAGTACGCTGCAACTTTCTAATCCTCGAAACCCATTCAAGTTTTTGCCAGTACTCCCAAAAATGTCCCTAATTGCAAAAGGATCCAGTCCAGCATCTGATGTTGCATTTAGTTGTCACATCTCTTTAGCCTTTTTCATTCTGGTACAGTTCTCCACTCTTCCTTGATTTTTATGACCTTGCCACGCTGAAGAATGCAGGCCAGTTATTTTATAGAATAGGCATTGATTTGGGTTTATGATTATCTTCAGCTTATAAATCAGGGGATAACAGTGTGGTAGCTAAGCTTCAAGTTGGCCACACCTCCTGTTATTCATATCCTCATGTAATCTCCTCCCACGTTGTACCAGGATTGGTCTTTGTGACCACGAGCATACAGCAGAAGTGATTAGGTTGTGAAAGTTATCTCTTGGATCACTTGCTCTGGGAAACAAGCTTCCGTGTTGTAAGCAGCTATATGGATAGGCCCATAAGGAACTGTTGTGTCCAGCCAACAACTAGTGGGAAATTGGAGCCTCAATTTCCCACTAGTTGGGAACCAAGTGAGACAACTTGGAACAGGATTCTCCAGCCTCCGTTAAGCCTTGAGTTGACAGTAGCTGTAATCAACAGATTGACCACACCCTCATGGGACCCCTGGAACCAGAACTATTAAAATAAGCCACTCTCAGATCCCTGACCTCCGGAAACTGTGACATAATAAATACTGGCTTAAGGTACATAACAAATACAGACAGAAATATCACAGAAGTGATGGTGAGTTCTTTTTATTGCGTCCTATCATGAGCACACAATTTCAGTATGTGCCATTACTGATGATGTTTATTTATTTAAAGACAGTGTCTCGCTCTGTAGCCCAGGCTGGAGTGCAGTAGTATGATCATGGAACCTTGACCTGCCGGGCTCAAGCAATCCTCCCACCTCAACTTCCCAAATAGCCGGGCCCACAGGCATGTTCCACCACACCCAGCTAATTTTTTAATCTTTTTTTTTTTTTTTTTTTTTTTTTTTGTGGAGATGGGGGTCTCACTGTGTTGCCCAGGCTGATCTTGAACTCCCAGGCTCAAGTGACCCTTCTGCCTCAGCCTTCCAAAGTGCTGGGATTACAGGCTTGAGCCACAGTGCCTGGCCTAATGATTTTTTTTTTTATCCTTTGAGTAAGCAATATCTTCTGAGCTTTTCTACTTAAAGTTGCTTTGTTCTTTTAATTAATAAATATTTTATGGAAGGTACTTTGAAACTGAAAATCCTTCATCACATTTTCATTTTTTTCATTGTTTTTTTTACTATGAGATCGTAACTTCCTGTGTATTCAATGGGATATAGTTTGTTACTGACATTATTTGTTGTGAAGCTCAGAGTGTTCCAGATTTCACCAGAGTCTCCTCAGCCTGGCTCCTGTGTTCTTTGGATATGTCCTCATCACCCTTTGAATACGTCTTTGATTTCTGGCACAAGATGTTCTAGGCTCATCATGTCCTTTGTCTGTCCCAGCCCTGAAACCAGTCATTTCTCTAAGGATCCCTGATTATTTTTAGTGGAAAATGACATTAAAGCCAAGATCTGAGCATTAGGTGTACCTGTTGCCATTAGAGTGTCACTGCCCCCAGGCCCACTGAAAACACATTCACAAATTTATGTGTACATGTACATATATGTGAAAATGTATATGTAAGTATATACATGCATATCTGTTTTATGTATTATATCAAATATTTTAATAATTAAAATGCAGCTAAATATATATTTAAATCCATAAGTTCATACTGATTCTTCTAACTGTGGGGTATCTAGGGTTTATTCTAGCCTTTTCCCTGTTCTTGCTAGTAACTGCCTTCTCCAACAGTTAGGAAACTGGACTCCCATTACCCTTGTTATATTTGTTTGATTTATCCCCCCATACATAACCAGTTGGCCATTACCACTGCATCCACCCTTCCCCCACATGAACACCCTCCATTCAGGCTCTGACTCCACTCATGGAGACACCCGCCCACAGGGATGCCCTCTTCCTCCCTGTGGGCCCCAGGCCACCACTGCATGTGGACTCCCATGCCTGCCTCTCCCTGCTTGGGCTCTGACATACCTCCTCAGGCTGCATCCACATGCATACTCTCCTCTCCGCATCCAGGTTCTCACTCCCTACACTGGATCTGTCCTCTGGAGGGATGGCCTTCCCTTGCCTGGGCTCTTCCTCCCCAGTCCAGGCTGCCCCCCCTCCCTTAATGAGAGTGTCCTCCTCATGCTGCTTGGTGCCAGCATCCCCCAGGCTGTCACAGGCTGCTCTCCATGCAGATGTCTGCCCATCTGAGGGCTCTACGACTGTCCTGTGCAGTGGAGAAGGGGAAGAGCACGGCTTTATGATCACATAAGGGCCGTCAGCACTGAGAGGAACCTTGTGCTCCCCAACAGCTGAATTTTTCATTTTTTCTGTAGTAGTGGGTTCCAGTTTTCCAGTTACACTGACATATTTTAGGAAGCTTGTTGAAATGCAAATTCCAAAGCAAACAAATTCCAAAGCAAATAAATAAATAAATAAATAAAAATAGGGAGCAACCAGAGTGTTCCTAGAGCATGTTTAGATTATGGGGGACACTCAGTTTTCATTTTGGACTTTTGACTACTGTTTAAATTTTCCACATTTATACTTTTATTTATATTAATAATACTAACAGATTATAGGCCATGTTTTCTTTATAATTGCCAGTATTAAAAATAATTAGCATTATTATTTTTTAAAGGATAAAAAATACAGAATCCAAGGCCCCATTGCTAGAGATTCTAATCCAGTACACTTGGGCCAAAGCCTGGAAATCTGTACTTTGTACAATTCTCCATTTGAATGTAACAGCCAGGCTGGAGAGCTGCTCTGCTGGATCCTTCACAGGAATGTCCTTGGTAGCCAGTGGGACATCCACTGGACAGAGCACCCCTGACTTCATCCGTCTGCAACCTCAGGACACCTAGGTCTTGTTTTGGAGGCTCATGATCCTACTGATACCTTCTTCCAAAAGACAGTTTTCTGTGATTCTTAGGAAAACTGAAAAGATGCAGGTTAAGCATCCCTTAAAACCGTGAAGGTCGTCAAAAACAAGTAAAGCCTGAGACTGTCACTGCCCAGAGGAGCCTAAGGAGACATGATGACTAAATGTAATGTGTCCCAAATGGGATCCTGGGACAGTAAAAGGACATTAGGTAAAAACCAAGTATGGACTGTAGGTAATAATCATGTATCACTATCAGATCATTAAGTATAGCAAATGTACCATACTAATGGAAGAAGGTATTAATAAGACAGGAAATTGTATCCTGCACAGACCCAGTGCTGTGCGGGATACCCAGTCCTTGTTGCCTGTGGCTCAGAGCCAAGCCCTCTCTCATTAAACAACATGGAATACATAGGAACTCTCTGTCTTCTACACAGTAATTCTGTAAATCTAATGTGGGTCTAAAATTAAAAGTTTATTAGAAAAAAGATGGAAGTCACAAGAAATGTAATGATGTGACATGACAAAGTCAATGGTGACTCTTTATCAATAACCAGGAAAAGATGGGACTATCAGAACGGACATGAAGAACCTAAGTAGGGCGTCATCACCTCCATGTGGGAGATAAGACACACACCATTACTGCAATTCATTGGTCTGAGTTTCCAGGAGTGACAGCAGGAGTGGCCACCGCTGCTTCTGTTCTAGGAAATGTGAGGACAGAAGGGACTGATCCCTCCAAAAGGTCACTTATAAACGTCTGATGGATGACCAGTTGTGCAGAGGAAGCGTCTGGCCCTGCATCCAGGCAGGGAGAAAGGATGACTCTGGGAGGAGCAGTTACATCCTTTGCCCTTTGAGAACAGCTGTTGTGTGCTTGATGTGCCACCTGTCCTTTGTTGGCAGAAAAGCCCTTTCAGAGCAGACCCAGTACTGTGCAGGAGAACCAGTCCATGTTGCCTGTGGCTCAGAGCCAAGCCCTCTCTCATTAAACAACAGCCGAAATGTTTGAGTTAGAGCCTACAAACAATGCCGCCATATATTGGTGAATGCTTCTCCAATGTTTGTGATAATAAACGCAGCTGAAACAGAGAAAAACTGCACTTCTTTAATACTAAGGTAGACAGTATGTCCTGCAAATGGGAGGGAAATTGTGCTGTTTATAAATTGCATTCTGAATTGGAAGCATTTTACCTATTTCAGGTCAGAAAATCATCATGCTTTATTTCTCTAAAACCAAAAGTTATTTTTAAAATACAAATGGCCTTTTTATTTTACAGCTCTCAGAGAGTGTGTAAAAAAAAAAAAAAGAGTATAGTTCTACTATACCTGGACCAACACGAAATATCAACGGCAAAGGCTAAAACATAAAAAGTACCACCATTGCCACTCATATATGTGCCTGTGGCAGACTGTCCTTTCTCTCTCCTTGAGGAGCAAACATACATGTGCCCAGCTGCTGAAAGAGTTCATTCTCTGCCAGAACCATCTAGGAACAGGGGTCTCTTGGGGGCATGGGAGCTTGCTCCTGGTTAAAATAAGAGGGCTGGCGCTGGATTTCTTTACCAGTTAGCTGACTGTGCTGGCCAGGGTTCAGTTGCAGAAAGCATAATCTGCTCTACGTAAATGAAACAGAAAGTGATTTATTATAGGATTTTAGGTAGTTTCCAGATCACTGGAGAGCTGAAGAAGTAGACTCTAGACCAGACTTCCACAAATGACTCCCAAAACCATATGGCAAACCATCAGAGGAGCTGCTGTTTCTGCCTTCATCAGGAAGCTATCACAGCAGCTGCTGGCTCCAAAACCAGCCACCTCAGCTATACAGTAGTCCTCCTTTATCCACAGCTTCTCTTTCTGCAGTTTCAATTACCTGAAGTACAGAACAATAAGACATTTTGAGTGATGGAGACCCTATTCACGTAACTTTTTTTTTCTTTTCTTTTCTTTTCTTTTTTTTTCGTTAGAGTTTCGCTCTTGTTGCCCAGGCTGGAGTACAATGGCACTATCTTGGCTCACCACAACCTCTGCCTCCTGGGTTCAAGCATTTCTCCTGCCTCAGTCTCCCAAGTAGCTGGGATTACAGGCATGCACCACCATGCCTGGCTAATTTTGTATTTTTAATAGAGATGGGATTTCTCCATGTTGGTCACGCTGGTCTCGAACTCCCAGCCTCAGGTGATCTGCCTACCTTGGTCTCCCAAAGTGCTGGGATTACAGGCATGAGCCACCGCACCTGGCCTCACATAACTTTTATTACAGAATATTGTCATACATGTTCTATTATATTAGGTATGCTGTTAATCTCTTACTGTGCCTTATTTATAAATTACCATGTCATAGGTATGTATGTATAGGAAAACAGAATATATGAGGGTTGGTGCTGTCTGCAGTTTCCAGCATCCATTGGGGGGCTTGGAACCTATCCGTGAAGGATAAGGGGGAACTACTGTATTCAAAAAGCCATTACCACAGTACCCAACTCAAGAGCACATCACCTATGCCACTAATCTGCAAAACACATACCCTGCATCTTGCTGCTTTCCATATGACCCAGTTCCAAATCAAAGCACTTGAGTACAAGTCGTAGGTAGAACCTAAATTGCATTTTGAACCTGAATTGCAAGGGATCCTGGGATATTCGTTTTTGCTTTTCTGCTGCTGCACACTAGATGGGGAATGCAGTGGATGGTGAGGAGCCTCATCTATGTCATGTATCGCCATCTGCCCTCTAGCTTCCCGGTTACCCATGCATACTCTTCTTGCTATAAGTAGGACCCACTCCGTCCCTTGTAAATTTCTGCATCCCATTCAAAGTCTGGGATCTCTGGGTATGTGCAGCTCTCTTCATCAGGTCCAGATACTGCTTCTTACCACCTAGTGACCTGTAAATAAAGACTGCCTCTCTACTCCCAGTATACTGTGGTGGCAAAGGAAAATTAAAACTCTCACTCAGAAAGGAGGAGTATGGGAAACATACAACTCCTATTTGTCCTCACTAGTGACCTCATCCCACTAGGCAACAATTGTAAAGGTACCCTGCTCAGATGGTGGAGTGAGGTCCTTGGGTAGCCACCCAGGGCTTCTTTGTCCATGAAGCCCAAGGCCCAAATCAGTTTCAGTTGGGTCACATTTTGCTGGCAAAGTAACTTTTGGTTATTATAGCTTTTGGGATTTCAGAATTGCAGATGGTAATTATGTATCTAATTGTTTTTTTTGTTTTTGTTTTTGTTTTGAGGCAGAGTCTCACTCTGTTGTCCAGACTGGAATGGCCTGATCTCGGCTCACTGCAACTTCCGCCTCCTGGGTTCACGCAATTCTCCTGCCTCAGCCTCTCAAGTAGCTGGGATTACAGGTGCCTGCCACCACGAGCTGCTGTTTTGTGTAATTTTAGTAGAGACGGGGTTTCACCATATTGGCCAGGCTGGTCTCGAACTCCTGACCTCAAGTGATCCACCTGCCTCAGCCTCTGAAAGTGCTGGGATTACAGGCATGACCCACCATGGCCATGTAATTAACAATAGTTCACCTTTACTGAGCACTCAGGCACTATGCTATACATGTAAACTCATTTACTCCACTCAACAGCTGTGTGAGGTAGGAATTCTTAGTATCCCCTACTTTATTGATTTCTACTAAATCTTCCTTAAAAAGCCATTGAGTCCCTACCATATGCCAAGGAAAAAGAGCAAAAAGTCTGTACAGCCTCAGCAAAAGTTGCTCCCAATCACATGAGGGAGACAGATGGGTGCACAGACATAGGTGTGCGCAGGGCTGTGGGAAGCAGAGAAGAGGGGCGTGCCCTGCCTATCCATCAGGCAAGGCTCCCAGGCAGGTACTAGTCCAACTCTGTCCTCCGGGCAGAGAAAAAAAAAACAGCCCTGAGTGGACTGGGGAGGTCCTTCCAGCAGCTTGTTAATAGTAAACCTGCTTATTCAATCTAGCGACTGTCAAATGTTTCTGAGACCACAGCTCACATTAGAATAGATGGTGTACCATCTTCCATTAGCTACAATAAAAGTATATCTGATAAGTAGTCATTTAAAACATTTCTCTAACTCTTCTTGTACCTCTACTGCTATATAGGCAATACCTGATTAGCCACATGCAGATGAACCACAAGATTAAGAGGGCTCCCACCTCACCCGCACCCCTGAAGTCTCCCATCAATCAGGTAGCTGGTCCATCTGAACATCTGCAGTATGCACTGTCTCTGAAGGGAACAGGTCCTGCAAGAGTAGACGTGGGAGTTGAGCTGGGAAGGAGCTTCTCTGAGAGCAGCCCTGGGTAAGGAGGGGTGGCGTGGCCGTGCCCATCTCCAGAACAAGGAAAATGGAGCCCTGAAGCTGACAGTATAGCAAATGTAGGGCTCAGTTTGAGGGATGGGTGAAAAATACACTTTTAAAAATAGAGCCTGGTCGGTTCTGGAAGAAGACTGCAGCAGCATCATTTTAAAATCTCTCTGAATCCTCACACAAAAAACCGAACAACTGCTTAGCAAAACCAGGTACCCACAGACAACCCTTACCTCAAAAGTATGTGATACGGTATGCCCACACACCCACAAATCTAGAGGCTGTGGAGGTCAACCACCCACAACCATAAGACCTGCGTGATAGCAGTGTGTGTGCAAGGGGAAGAAGCAGGAGGGAATAGTGGGGCATCTGAGAATAGGAGAACCCCAAAATAGCTCACAGGTACTTGCCAGAAATCACTGCAGCTGAAACAGAAGGGGTTCACCCAATTCAGTACCAGGGGAGTGCAAGGGGTTTTTGCTGAGCTCTGAAAGGGGCTGAGGCCGTCTAGGCCACATACACTCTTGAACCCAAATGGCCAAAGCTCCCTTCCTGGACACGGCAGGAGAAATTGCTGACAGTGGCATTAAAATTGAGCAGGACAATGGAGATGAAGGAAGGAGAAAGCCCAGACGACACTGAGTAAGGGGAGCAGAGAGGAAACCTCAGAGAGCAAGCTGCAGTAGTTTTCAACACTTCACTGAAACAACCGAAGACAGTTCTGTGAAGTTAAGTGAATCTTTCCTGAGCAACATCTTCTTAAGGCTCTGCAAAACTAATTTTGCACAATAAGCAACAAAAAAGTATCAAGGGCCAATCTCATCATAGAATTATAAAGAACAGCAAAATAACATTCCTACACACAACAAAACCATGCCAGAAAGACAAGATAATAAAAGAGGTTAAAACAGAAACATACTATTTCAAAATGAACTAAAATACAAAGCTTTAAAAAGAAATGAAGAAAGACATTAAAAAGGATTGAAGACGAAGTGGCGAGTGATCATTTGACAAGCCCTAGTGAATTACTGGATCTAGGCATTGGCCTCAATGGCTGTTAACCTAAAAAAGATAAGCAACCAGACACTGTGGCCCTCCTGATGCAGGAGTACACCACCACCCATAGTCTTCCCAAAGCAATCAAAACAGCATCTCACCAGCCTCTGGATCCACCTGCTGACCCACAGCACATATAAAGGGCAGAGGAACTGCATCTTGACTATGCAAGCGGCTAAATTCAAACTGAGGGAAACTCTACAACCCAGATTCTTCAACAGATACATTGTAAGAAAAAGAAAGGTGAGAGGCCGGGTTCGGTGGCTCAAGCCTGTCCCAGCACTTTGGGAGGGCAAGGCAGGAGGATTACCTGAGCCTGGGAGTTCGAGGTTGCAGTGAGCCATGATCACTCCATTGCGCTCCAGCCTAGGAGATACAGCAAGACCCTGTCTCTTAAAAAAGAAAGAAAGAAAGAAAGAAAGAAAGAGAAAGATGAGAGCATCTGTAGATTAAAAGGCATATCACACTTTTGAAATGAGCAAGACTATAGAATCTAGGGATGCACATTTGAACGACAGTGTCTTTTTTTAAAAGTGCAAACAAGGTGGGGCGCAGTGGCTCAAGCCTGTAATCCCAGCACTTTGGGAGGCCGAGATGGGCGGATCACGAGGTCAGGAGATCGAGACCATCCTGGCTAACACGGTGAAACCCCGTCTCTACTAAAAAATACAAAAAACTAGCCGGGCGAGGTGGCGGGTGCCTGTAGTCCCAGCTACTCAGGAGGCTGAGGCAGGAGAATGGTGTGAACCCGGGAGGCGGAGCTTGCAGTGAGCTGAGATCCGGCCACTGCACTCCAGCCCGGGCGACAGAGCGAGACTCTGTCTAAAAAAAAAAAAAAAAAAAAAAAAAGCAAACAAATGATTCCTATAGAAGTCAGGAGAAGGTTACTTATGAGTCAGGGTAGGGGATTTTGATTGTGTTGGGGCACCTGGAAGGGGCTTTGGGTTGGTTGTCAGAATTTGTGTTTGTTGACCTGGGTGATGTTCACTTTATAATAATTATGTTGTTGTTTTGTGTGATTTTCTGTATTGGTTTTGTTTTGCAATAAAAAGGTGAAAAGCACTGATAAATGTGAAGCACAGTAGTTTTTCTATGATAAATATTGGGTAAATATTGTTGGTTTTTATATTTAATTAATGTGTACATTAATGGCGTTTCAACAGAAAACTTTACCAACCTTGTAGCAGCCTCTAAGTCTCTATCGTGTATTTCATTGATCTTTTCTATGTAACAGTATAAAACAAAAACAGTCACATTTTAAGGACAAGATGTTCCAGCTCTACCTAGGAAATAATAGGTGTTACAATATGTTATCTAGATTTATCGGCTCCAAACCCCATATGCTCATTAACTATATTTTTGTTCCAATATCTGCACAATAGAATGACCATTATAAAAGTTCACATGGCTTCACTTAAAGCACAGTACTTGGTGGGGATGGTTGAAAAAAATATATATATATCCCTTTCTTCTGCATTGTTTTTAAAGAATATGTATACATATATAAGTGGATATAAAGCATAACTATATATATATAGTGTGTGTGTATATATATACACACCATATCTCATCTACACACATGCATACACACTGTTTTTTAATCTAGTGAATCTGATGACAAATGAGTCTGCAAAAGATAGAGATTAGCAGCATTAGACATAACAAATATATAAAGTTCTTTAGTATATATTAATATCATTGTATACTTTGATCTATAAATAATTTCTTTGTGCTGTCGATGTTGGCTTGGCGATAAAACCCTCAACCTTTTCCAGACTGCAGTATCTTTCTTGTTGGTCTGCCATTGACATGGCTGTCTGACAGGTTGAAGACAGATCAGTGTTTGAGAAACATGTACAGTAAGAGTTTTGCTGTCCTCATGCTCTCTCTATAACCAAAATGTCATTGACTCTCTTCCTATCGAAGTCTTTAAAGACCCAGCCTACTCTAAGGAGCTGAGATTCCTTATTGCTGATCCTTTGAAGGGCCTCATGTGCAGACAGGGCAGCCTGCTCCCCTGGTCACCCCTGGTTCTGTGTTATTTTAATGCAATTTAATGTAGTTTCCAGTCATCTCAGGATGTGTCATTGTTCTAGATAAAGGCAAAGTACAGTAAACTATCTTGACTGTTTGCTGGGAGCATAAAAAAGACCCACATTTAATTGTAGCCCATCCTATGAAGATAGAGCCCTTTTGGGGGATTTTACTGTACAACTTCCGTCTTCCTTTGTATGTCACCATACTATCTAGTGTCCAGTGAAATGCTGATATTTCAAATACAGACCCAGCTGGGTCTGAGGTCCAGTTCTGTGTCTGACTGCAGGGAATCTCCACAGGGGTCCCAGCTGACCAAACAATTTGGCATCCAGGGTGCCTTTCTGATTCCTCTGATAAGATGCACCCTAGCAAGGCTGAGATCTCAGCTCAGCAGAATAGATTCTCCAGATTTTCTTTCCCTGTGTTATCTTGGGTGCCCTGTTATGGCCAACCACCCCCATTCTTACAGGCCAGCCCTGAGCCAAGTGGCAGAGTGTGTTGCCATTGTGCCCCCAAGCCTCTCACAATGCCGTGTTAGCTTACCATCGTCCCCTTTTCATGACCTTCCTGGGCATGCACGTGTGCTTGCACACCCCATACACACACACACACTCTGCATCATACCTGACTTTTTGGTTGACTCATCCCTTGAAGGCTTACTTCCTGCTAAGGATGTCAGACACGGAGCTGCATTTTGACAAGGCCTTTCTGGAGACAGTGCCTTCCCCAAGGAGTGGATGGCAATTTTAAGCTTGTGGCAGCCTCAGTGGGGTGGGAATGGAGGGATATTTTTGAATAGAGAGATTATTGGGTGCTTCTCAAATTACCCCAAAAAGGAAGGAAGCGGTGGCCTGTTACAGACCCACAGGCCGTCTTCCAAAAGCCGGAGGCCAGATGAGTTGCAGAATTCTGAATTGGCAGTTAGCATAGCAGGATGGTACATACACCTTATAATAATATCCCCAGCATGATTGGAGGCCGTGTCCAATAATTAGACACATTAATATTCACAGGAAGTGGGGGTGATTATTGTCAGCTCATTAGGACGTGCCACAAAATGAGTTTCAGTTGGGTTACATTTTGCCAGCAAAGTAACTTCTGGTTGTTTCAGCTTTTAGAATTTCAGAATTGTGGTAAGAAATTCTGTACCTGTAATTGTTAACAATAGTTCACATTTACTGAGCTCCCAGGCACTATGCTAAGTGAACACTTTATACATATAAATATGCATATAAACTCATTTACTCCTCTTTACAACTGTGTGAGGTAGGCATTATTATTATCCCTTGCTTCACGGATTTCTACTAAATCTTCCCTTAAAAACCAGTGAGTTCCTATCATGTGCCAAGGAAAAAGAGCAAAAAGTCCATACAGCCTTAGCTAAAGTTGCTCCCAGTCATGTGAGGGAGACAGATGGGTACACAGATGTGGGTGTGCACAGGGATGTGGGAACAGAGGAGAGGGGTGTGCCCTGCCTGTGCAATCAGGTTGGGCTCCCAGAGGTGTTGGTCCAGCCCTGTCCTCCAGACAGAGGAGAAAACCAGCCCCGCAAGGACTGGGGAGGTCATCCCAGCGGCTTATCAAAAGTAAGGCTGCTTATTCAATGCCAGCGACTCTCAAGTGCTTCTGAGACCGCTCCCTGTGGTCCTTCCTTATGTTTTCTTTAATGCAGCCCTCTCTTTATTCATCTTTTATAGAACACCCATCTCAGCTTTCTCGCAAGATAACATCTATGAAGTCCAGCCCCCAAGAGTGGACAGAAAATCTACAGAGATCTTCCAAGCCCACATCCAGGCCAGCCAAGGTATCATGCAGCCCCTAGGAAAAGAGGACTCTGCCATGTACCGAGAGTACATCAGGAACCGCTATCTGTGAAAAGAGCGCAGGCCCACATGGGGGCAACATCTGATTAGCTTAGAACCTGTCTTGTCTCATCTTCAAAGGGTAACTTATCAAATGTCCTTTGCGTCTGAAGCCTTTCCCCTTTTCTGTCACTTGCAAATTCCAAATTATAGCTAATAAAGTAATAACTAGATAATTTGCTGTTGTTGCCTTTCTTTATTTTAGAAATACTTTGTTTACACATGTGGTCGATATACTATCACACCATCACATTCAGGAATTCACAGGTATCTGCTGAGCACCTGCCATGTGCCAGGCACCATGGCAAGGTCTGGGAACATCCTAATAAGCAAAACAGGCCAAAAAATTCCTCTCTTGTGAGGAATGAAGGCGAAGTATTTTTATTATCTTTATCCATGAAAGCAAAGTATTGTTTCCTTATAGTTAACATTTTAACATTTATTCTTGTGGCTTCTATGTTAACTTTGATCAGAACTACATAGATAATCTAACATAGATTAACTCTGTTAATTTTGATCAGAAATTTCATTATTCTAAAAGCCCTTGTTTATAGGAAATAAATGCTGAAATATTTATGGATAAAGGGACAAGATGTCAAAAAAGTGCTCTCCAATGGTTCAGGATAAAAAAAATGAATGATAAATCAAATGGAGCAAAATATTAATAATTTGTAAATCTAGGTAAAAAGTAAACAGGAGTTCTTTGAGCTACTCGTGCTGCTTTTCTGTAAGTATAAAGTTATATCAAGGCTGGGCACAGTGGCTCATGTAATCCAAGCACTTTGGGATGCTGAGGCCGGGGGATCACCTGAGGTCGGGAATTCAAGACCAGCCTGACCAACATGGAGAAACCCCATCTCCACTAAAAATACAAAATTAGCCGGGTGTGGTGGCACGTGCTTCTAATCCCAGCTATTTGGGAGGCTGAGGCAGGAGAATCGCTTGAACCTGGGAGGTGGAGGTTGCAGTGAGCCAAAATCGGCCATTGCACTCCAACCTGGGCAACAAGAGCGAAACTCCGTCTCAAAAAAAAAAAAAAACAAAAAAAAAAACAACATTATATCAAAATCAATTGTTAAAATTGTTATTCCAATTGACTTCCTGTGGCATGCAGCTGCGTTACATACTTTGACATTTGGTGTTCAGTCAGGTGTTGACTGATCACAGCACGTGTTTTGTTCTCTGTATAGTCAAACATGAATGTGGACAACTTTCTGCATTTCCTAACAGTTTACCACAAATGATTTGATCTCATTATGTGTATACTTTTGTTACAAACTGTCCCATTCTCCCGCCTCATAAACAATATAGAGAAGAAATCCAAGCCTTCTAATGGGAGAAGGAAAACTGGTCAGCCAAAATGACTTGTAAGCTATCACCAACCCTGATGTGCTGGGAATTCTGTGGAACGTTTTATGTTGCAAAGAAAGGTTAAGTCCCCATTTGACAGATATTTTTGATTGATGCCATCATGAAGTAAAGATTAGAGAATGACAAAATAATAAGTAAGAGGAATTTTGTGTTGGCGCAGGTTGAATATCTAACACAATAGCTAGCTGTTGTGTGTGGGAGTGGGATCTCACATGAATCTTCCCAAGTCAAAGAATAATCCCAAATTGCTGCAGAGGTGCCAATTATAGATCAGACACTGATCTTCATTTTTAAAATTTATTTTTAACATGGCTTCTAGAGGTCCACCTACTTAAGAAAAGGATGAACTTAAAGTTCTTTGAGAAGATCTGAAATCCAGATCTTCTTTCACAACCTCCCTGAGCTTAACTTTCCTTAGCTGTAAAATGAGGATAATAATCCCTACTCTATTGGCTTATTATGGCACTTAAGAGACTCTGCATGTAAAACAGCCATGGTTCCTGGCACATAAATGATGCTGTCAATGGTAGCTGCTGTTGATGATGGCAGTGGTTGGTGGTGACAGTGATGGTGTTCTCAACACCAACACCCCGATATTTTCAATTTAAGGCAGCTGTGTATGTCCTTTCCAGAGTTAACACAATTCTGATGTAACAAGATGGTATCTGAGCTATTATCTTGACATTCAGATTACTTCAACTTTGGATGTACAAGGAAGGCTTTGCAAATTGATGATAGCAAACCAGGCATAACATTTAACCTCTAGAAAAAGGTTAATGACCTCAAGGAGCATGTAAACAGTAAATGCATATCTGAAAGTACTAAAAAGCTAATATGTCATGGAAAATATAGAAACTGCTCTTATTTGTAGACCCAAAGGGAAGCAAATACGGTTAAAAGCAGGAGCTTTGCTCTCCATCACTTACTAGTAGCTGTGGGTCTTTGAGCAATCACCTAGTAGCTCCAATCCTCAATTTTTTCATGTAGTGTAGCGAGTTGCTGAGAGAAAGAAGATACCTGTAAAGCACTGGGCGTGGTGTCTAGCACAGTATAAATATTCACTGAAAGATCACTGATCACATATAATCACCAGCACTTGCTAACCTGGTACCTCAGCGTTATCTCAGAACAAGGTTATATATTAATGCTCACCATGTCCTAGTCACTGAAAAAGAAGATGTCCTAGTTCAGCTTGGCATTGTAGATTTTAATTCTTTAAATAAGACAACCTAAATGAACCTTGAGACACAGTAGGTCATAAATTGAAATCTCAGCAAATAATGGCCAGATCCCATGAAATAAAATTTTGTTGGTTGTATTATCATACCCAAGGGCAAAGCATTCACATTGAAATAACAGTGAGAACCTCCTAAGGGTGTGTGCGTGTGTGTGTGTGTGTGTGTGTGTGTGTGTGTGAGATGGTGGGAGATAGGGCTGGAGGGGCGTGCCTCTTAAAGTCACTTAGCATATAAATCTAGCCACCACTATGGAGCAAGTCATATATCATTTTGTCAAACCTGGAGATCCTTCCATCTTGGTTGAACTTTTCCAGCTTATACACTCCCTGCCATGCTGTTGAGAAGACTGGACACATGTATTGAACAAATGGTTCTGGCTTGGAAAATCATTCATTTGTCATTGAGGCAAAATTCATAGGATTGTGCTCTGTCCTCAGAGTTTAATCTTAGATTTTGTGGATCCAAATGGAAATTATTTTATGTGAAGTTCGTTTCTCCATAGAAAAGTGACTCCACTTAGAATCCAAATAGACTTTATTCTTCACTTACATGTGAATAAATTAGATGCCACTTGAAAATGAGATTCCAACTTTAGTCGAAAATTGTCCTGTATCTTATTATATGTTTCACAGTAAAGCTTTTTTCTCCAACTCACTGAGTTTTCTTCTTCCTAGAATTTACCAGATGCTGAATCAGAAGTATTTTCTCCTTTTGGAAAATAATGTGCCTCACGATTGTCCCCACACGTGCCTCTGAGGTTAGCTGGTCGGAATGAGATTGCTTAGAGTGGCCAGAGAAGGCGAAGATGTTCTTGTGTCCCAAACATGCTTTTTCTTGAAATTGTGTTTTGCTCTTTTAAAATCAGTTTAAAGATACATTCTCTTTTTCTGGTTTGGCCCCTAGCATTTTTTATATGTTCTGTTGAGATAAGTATTGCTTAAATGAATCTTTATTGAAGGAAAAAGGATCTGTTTTCCTTATTTCAAGATTTATCACCCTCCCTTTGGGAGAGGAAATGGATTATTTTGGAAACTGCATGGTTCTGAGGTGCCCCTAGCATAGGTCAGTTTTTTCTATCTGCACGTGAGCAGCTTTCTTTAACAGAATTTTGAGCCTCCCTTTTCTGTTTCAGAAGTTGAGGGTCATTTGCTAATAAAGAACAATAAGCTGTAATTTCACTCTTGCTACCCATACACAGGATTGTTGTGGGTTCATTTCTTCAGTACATTCGAGGAAACTGCAGTGTAATTGCAATCCAATTGGTAAATAAAAATTGTTGTCTTAATTGATCCTCCGTGGGTCGACGATTTTTTTCACAAGGAAAATTATAAAACTAAACCTCTTGCCTTAGTTTATAGAGAAAGAGAAGGGCCAGGAAATCGGATTCGCTAAACTAGGTAGCAACCAAGATTCTGGTCAAAAACCAGGGAAACGTGGCGTGGATAATGGGAGAGAGGAATCTTAAATGCTATTGCCTCAATGTTAGTTGCAGAGACAAGGTAAATGCTTTCACTTGGATTTTCTTTTCTGCTAAGAAGCAAATAAGTTCAGCACTCCTCTAACACCATCATTTTTCCTTTTAAGATGGGAATTATAATTTGAAAACAAAGTTCTCTTGTTCTTCTCCCTAACCCCCAGCCATTGTGTCTTAGAGATGATTGGGCTGGTGATTAAATTTTCCATCTGGTCCCAAGCTGGCAGAATACCTAACACAGGTGCATCCTAAAGATCCTGCACTCTGGAAACAATGGTGTCCTGCCTCACCTGTGGTTTTAATAGCTAGATAGTTCTCTGGGTGGTTTCCTACAGGGAAGGGGTGCATGATTAAATTTGTATGTGGGCAACTTTGGCTCATATTAAAAGAAGACATTTCTGGAAGTGTGTTGGGGAAAGAAGGTTTGTATGTGTGCCTGGCAGCTACCCTTAGTAGCTCAAGTGTATATCTCCTGTCTTGTCTAGCACATCCCTTTTTTGAGGGGGTTGCCCCAACAACCAAGTGCCCTCCCTTTGACCCAGAGTCATTAGGTCAGGGCAGGAGAGTGAAATTTCTGCTCCTCTCTTTCGTCTTCCTTTTTTGGAATACTCTTCCTTTACCTGAGGAGCTCACTGCATAGAGGAAAGACAGATGTATAAGCAATGTGATATGGTTTGGCTGTGTCCCCACCCAAATCTTGAATTGTAACTTCCATAATTCCCATGTGTTGTGGGAGGGACCCAGTGGGAGGTATTGAATCATGAGGGTAGGTCTTCCCCGTGCTGTTCTCATGATAGTGAATAAGTCTCACAAGATCTGATGGTTTTATAAAGGGGAGTTCCCCCGCACATGGAGGGGGAACAGGTCTTGCCTGTTGCTATGTAAGATGTGACTTTGCTCCTCCTTTGCCTTCTGCCATGATTGCAAGGCCTCCCCAGCCATGTGGAACTGTGAGTCCATTAAACCTCTTTTTCTTTATAAATTACCCAGTCTCCAGTCACACAGTCTAATACAAAATGATTTCCTAGGATCATCAGCTCTGCACAAAGCTCCCAGGGCCCAGGAGGGTGTAACTTACTTTGTAGGGTAATGAAGGAAAATTTTACTAAATTTGGTTTTAAGAGAACAAGTAGAAACTTGACACATAGGGGTAGTAGAGATGGCATTCAAAAGAACAGTGGAAATAAGGAGGGTAGCCTATTTGGAGGCGATATGGTTTGGTTGTGTCCCCACCCAAATCTCAACTTGAATCTTAACTCCCAGAATTCCTATGAGTTGTGGGAGGGACCCAGGGGGAGGTAATTGAATCATGGGGGCCAGTCTTTCCCATGCTATTCTCCTGATAGTGAATAAGTCTCACAAGAGCTGATGGGTTTATCGGAGGTTTCAGCTTTTGCTTCTTCCTCATTTCTTCTTGCCACTGCCATGTAAGAAGTGACTTTCATCTCCTGCCATGATTCCAAGGCCTCCCTAGCCATGTGGAGGTGTAAGTTCAATTAAACCTCTTTTTCTTCCCAGTCTCAGGTATGTCTTTATCAGCAACATGAAAATGGACTAATACAGTAAATTGGTACCAGTAGAGTGGGGCATTGCTGAAAAGATACCCAAAAATGTGGAAGCAACTTTGGAACTGGGTAACAGGCAGAGATTGGAATAGTTTGGAGGGCTCAGAAGACAGGAAATTGTGGGAAAGTTTGGAACTTCCTAGAGACTTGTTTAATGACTTTGCCCAAAATGCTGATAGCAATATGGACAATAAAATCCAGGCTGAGGTGGTCTCAGATGGAGATGAGGAACTTGTTGGGAACTGGAGCAAAGGTGACTCTTGTTATGTTGTAGCAAAAAGACCAGAGGCGTTTTGCCCCTGCTCTAGAGATTTGTGGAACTTTGAACTTGAGAGAGCTGATTTAAGGTATCTGGCAGAAGAAATTTCTAAGCAGCAAAGCATTTAAGAGGTGACTTGGATGCTATTAAAGGCATTTAGTTTTATAAGGGAAGCAGAGCATAAAATATTTGCAGCCAGACTATGCGATAGAAAAGAAAAACCCATTTTCTGGGGAGAAATTAAAGCCAGCTGCAGAAATTTGCATAAGTAGCAAGGAGCCTAATGTTAATCCCCAAGACCATGGAGAAAATGTCTCCAGGGCATGTCAGAGACCTTCATGGGAGCCCCTCCCATCACAGGCCCAGAGGCCCAGGAGGAAAAATTGGTTTCATGGGCCGGGCCCAGGGTCCCTTTGCTGAGTGCAGCCTAGGGACTTGGTGCCCTGTGTCCCAGCCTCTCCAGCCATGGCTGAAAGGGGCCAATGTACACCTTGGGCTGTTGCTTCAGACGGTGGAAGCCCCAAGCCTTGGCAGCTTCCATGTGGTGTTGAGCCTGTGGGTGCACAGAAGTCACAAATTGAGGTTTGGGAACCTCTGCTTAGATTTCAGAAGATGTATGGAAACACTTGGATGCCCAGGCAAAAGTTTGCTGCCGGGGCAGGGCCCTCATGGGGAACCTCTGCTAGGGCAGTGCGGAAGGGAAACGTGGAGTCGGAGCCTCCACGCAGAGTCTCTACTGGGGCAGTGCCTAATGGAGCTGTGGAAAGAGGGCTACCATCCTCCAGACCCCAGAATGGAAGATCCACCCACAGCTTGCACCATGCACCTAGAAAAGCCACAGACACTCAACACCAGCCCGTGAAAGCAGCCAGGAGGGCAAGACCATGGGAACCCACCCCTTGAATCAGCATGACCTGGATGTGAGATTTGGGTCAAAGGAGATCATTTTGGAGCTTTAAAATTTGACTGCCTCACCGGATTTCAGACTCACAAGGGCCCTGTAACCCCTTCCTTTTGGCCAATTTCTCCCATTTGGAACAACTGTATTTACCCAATACCTATACTCTCATTGTATCTAGGAAGTAACTAGCTTGCTTTGATTTTACAGGCTCATCAGCAGAAGGGACTCACCTTGTCTCAGATGAGACTTTAGACTGTGGACTTTTGTGTTAATGCTGAAATGAGTTAAGACTTTGGGGGACTGTTGGGAAGACATAATTGGTTTTGAAATGTGAGGACATGAGATTTGGAGGGGCCAGGGGTAGAATGATATGGTTTGGCTTTGTCCCCACCCAAATCTCAACTTGACTTGTATCTCCCAGAATTCCCACGTGTTGTGGGAGGGACCCAAAGGGAGGTAATTGAATGATGGTGGCCAATCTTTTCCATGCTATTCTGGTGATAGTGAATAAGTCTCACGAGATCTGATGGGTTTATCAGGGGTTTCTGCTTTTGCTTCTTCCTCATTTCCTCTTGCTGCTGCCATGTAAGAAGTGCCTTTCACCCACTGCCATGATTCTGAGACCTCGTCAGCCATGTCTAACTGTAAGTCCAGTTAAATCTCTTTTTCTTCCCAGTCTCAGGTATGTCTTTATCAGCAGTGTGAAAACAGACTAATACAGGGGGCCTGAAAGTCATCAGGTATTTCTGGACATGGGAATGGCAGTGGAAGGGGAGGGTGGTGATGGGAAGGGAAAGGTCAGGAAATAATGCTAGAAAGATAGGTCTGGTGTGATTGTGAAGGGCTTGGTATGCTAACTCAGTGTTTCTCAAATGGGGCTCTCAGAACTCCATTACAAACGTAAAAATTGTTGAAGACCCCTGAGGTGCTTTTGTTTACATGGGTTCTCTCTATTGATATACCACATTTAGAAATTGAAACTGACTTTTAAAATATTTATTAATTTTAAAAGAACCATAATAAACTCATCATGCTGACGAAAATAGCATATTTTTTATGAAAAATAACTTTTCCAAAACAAAAAGATTAACAAAGATTGGCATTGTTTTACATTTTCAAATCTTTTTAACATCTGGCTTAATGGAAGATAGCTGTATTCTTGCATTTTCTTCTATATTCAGTCTGTTTTGATATGTTGTTTTGGTTGAAGCACATGAAGAAAATCCATCTTTACACAGATATGAAGTCGGAGAAAGGAGGAAAGGATATTTAAATAGCCTTTTGGCTGGGCACGGTGGCTCACGCCTGTAATCCCAGCACTTTGTGAGACTGAGGTGGATAGATCACAAGGTTAGGAGATCAAGACCATCCTGGCCAACATGATGAAATCCCGTCTCTACTAAAAATACAAAAGTTAGCTGGGCATAGTGATATGTGCCTGTAGACCCAGCTACTCGGTAGGCTGAGGCAGGAGTATTGCTTGAACCTGGGAGGCGGAGGTTGCAGTGAGCTGAGATTGTGCCACTGCACTTCAGCCTGGTGACAGAGCGAGACTGTGTTTCAAAAAAAAATAGCATTTTTAGATAATTGTGAATATTCTTTCTTAATACACTAAACTCAACAAGCAATAGATTCTTAAAGGTCAGTTGCATTATGATATCTGAAACTATCAATGAACTTTTCAGTGTGAGACATTAAAATCCATTGATTAATTTTGAAATTAGATTTGTTCTTCTACCCATGCGTGACTTTGTAACACCATGCACTGATAATTTGGAAAATAATGGTTCACTGAGTCACTGGTGGATCTTCCAAATGTTGACACATTCATTTACATCCAATACATCTTGTAGAAAAGATTTTAAGCATTGGGAAGCTGCCAAACTCATAGTGGTGAATACAAGTTTTCCAAAACTCTAATGTTTGTTTGAAAAGCTCACATTTTATCACTGGCAACAAATATTGAGAGTTTCCTCATAATGATAGGCAGGCTTACTTTGTTCACTTTCAAGCAAAAGACTGCCAAATACCCAAGTCTGAATAACTACAGTTTGTCTCACAATTGTTCTTTCAAGTAAAAATAGTCTTCCATGAACAAGTGGCTAGTGGCTCGCAACTCAAACAGTTGCAGTATTCCTTAAGGCAAGCATTACACGTGGATGTGCAGCCTGAAGTGCTTTTGGCATAATTCCCATCGTATCACATAGAATATTTAAGAAGACTATACTCAAGGGTAGAGATTTAATAAAATTGATTTTTACTGCTTCATCAAGGACATTCTCACTTGAGAAGCAGCCGTTTCTTGAGAGTGTATGGTGGTGAGGCACACTATCCCACCATTACGCTCTCACATCCCTGCCTTGATTGGTGCTGACTCCAGCAGTTGTGCCTTCACTGCTTTTGCACCATTAGTGCAAATGTCAACACAATGAAAAAGGCATATAACATTTTAGTATCATTCTACAAATAGCTCTGACCTGGCAGACCGCCTGCATGGGTCTCAGGAATTCCCCTGGGTTTACAAGCCACATTTTAAGAACCTCTATGCTAAGGGATTACAGGCTCAGGTTGCTAACTTGTAGACAGTTGGGACCCATGGAGGGTCTCAAAGAGAGTGCCTTGGTCAGACACTCTCCTCTGGGTGCTCACAGCACTTCGGATCTTACAGCACTTATCACACTTCTGTAACAGTGGTGTTTATGTGTCTGTCTCCCAAGAAAACTGAGCATCTTGAGAGCAGAGACTAATTCACACACATCCTCTCCCAAGCCCAGAACCCACTTAGCCGGCACTCAAGAAATGCTGTTGAGTGAGTGCCCTGAGGATGACTCCAGCAGCACTGTGACTCTGGAAACTCAGGGCCAGAAGGAGATTTCAGTCATCCTCTTGCCTTTAAGTGTCTAATCCATTTAGAAAGATGTTAACTCATTCCTGGTTCAAAAGATGTCCAAGGAAGATGTAACTGCACCTTCCTTAATCTCTGTCTTTCCAACCTGTGGCATGCCTCTTTCTACTACCACCCAGGACTGTTCTGCATACAGACTACATGCCTTGTCCTTCCTGAGAGAAGAGATTTATGTAAATATAGAATTCACTTTTATTTATCACATCCAAGACAATCAACTAGTGCAGAACCTTAACTTCGTTGGACTTGGTCATTGAAATATAATAAAAATTATATTAACAATGTTGAAAATTCTTGACAATATTTTTTTATCTTATTTATTTACTTTGGAAGGTTTTATAGCAGAGAAAGGTAATCTATAGATTATATTTCTTATGTTTGTAGATTCAGAGGGCTCACCTACAGTTTGGTTACATGGATATATTGCATAGTGGTGAAGTCTGGACCTTTAGTGGGGCCATCACCCTAATAGTGTGCATTGTACCCATAAAGTAATTTCTTATCCCTCACCTCTGTAGATTATATTAACATGTTTTTAAATTTTACTATTTACTTAATTGTGGAGAATTATGAATTACGGTGTAACTCTCCACTTCCAGACTAGCTACAGAGGTCTGGTTTTTTGCAAGATCCATGGGTGACAATTTTGTTAAATTTGGTTCTGCCTTAATAAAATCCAACGACTCTGAAAAAGAAATTTGAGAAAAGATACCACATGTTGGCAAATCACGTGTGATAGAAAAGAACCCTTATGAATCGCTCTTCCCTAATTATGAAGTCATCTTTAATTCAGTTCAATAAAACATTTAATTTTGTCTGTATCTTCAGAGAGAGACATTCACAGGTCAGCTTGTTCACAGAAAACATTTAGTAAATGGAAGTATATGACCTTTTGAATCATTGTTTCAGGTCAATTAAACTTGTGTAAAAATCCATTTTATCTTTTCCTCATGAAATCTTTGAGGATAGAATTAAATCAGATGTTTCTATAAATCTTCTGAGAGTCTTCTGCATTTAAAAAATGTGAATGTCTATTCAGGAAACTCAAATTATTACATGTATAAAGGACTCCTATTTTACATCCTTACTAGGGTAAGTTTTTTAAAAATTATTTTTAACAAAATCAACTTGCTGGAGGTTGGCAGCCACGGTGAGGGACTCTTTTGGATCTACTCCTGGATCAGAACTGGCTGCGAGTAGAAGTGCCCTATATGGGGGCATTTCTATATATGGGGGACTTCATGCACCCTGGGGGTTAGGACCAATCTAGGGCTCTATGAAAGCTACTTTTTTCTTTAAAAGTGGCACTAATCTCCTTCTGCCCTGGGATATAAATTTTTTATTCACAATCCTGGCCCTAGGAAAGGGGAGCAGTTTCAAAAGTTTCCAGTTGATCTTCCCCACTCTGAGAGGTGTTGAGCTGCAGTCCAAGGGTCTAATGTGGACATTACTCTTAACTGCAGTGTATCAGTTCCAACTATATACTCAAGTCTGGGGAAAATGACCACACAGGCCCAAGGGGCCCATGGTGTGCTGGACTGTGGCCTGGATTCCATTTATTACCTGGCCCCTGTGAGTCCTCCCTCTAGCAGTGGGGCCATGATGACATTTTGCATCCCCAACTGTCAGTGTCAACCCAGACCCCTGTCTAATAATTGGTTAAAGCACAGGGATTGAGAGAGAACCTGGGTTCAAGTCCCTGGTCCAGTACTTGGTGAACAAGGGACTTCAAGCAATGTTCAACCTCTGTCGGCCTCATTTTCTGTTTCTATTAAATGGCCTGGGATATGACTTTTAGAATACTTTGAATCCCGTTTGGATTTTATGAAGATTAAATGAGACACTTTATGTGAGGAGTTTAGAATTATTCCTGGCCCATAATAGCAAGCATTTTTATATGCTAGTATTCCTAAAAACTAAAGGCCATTTGAGATTCTCCAGCTGGAGTGTACTTTGCTGAAAGTCTGAGAAATCTACAAAAATTAGACAGTCTTCCATATCTCAGCACCTAGCTCTGCTCTGGTTTAGAGCTAAAGACTAGAAGAAGCATAGTGGGGAGGTGGTGAGAGGCCGAGGAAGGCCACTGATGTCAAGAAGGGTTTTGATCACAAAACTAACAAGCAAGATGGCTGAGGGGCACTTTTCAGAGAGGCCCCGTGACTCTCATACATGACCCTAGGTGTCAGTAAACTCCTGGTGATGAGCAGTACCCGTGTACTGCAATGCACCTCACTCCTGGGACGTATCTCCAAGGAAAGCAGGGCCTAGAATGGTTCTTTCAACTATGCAAGGAGACCCAACCCCTTTGCTGGACTGGAAAATATTTGCTAAAAGAAGGGCACAAAGCTGCTAAGACTGGGATTTCAAACAATCTTAGGGGCTCAGAAGGGCAGCCTAAACTGGAGACACCCTGACTTTGGGAGGAGGACATGGTTGGGGGGCCTGACTCACCTGCATATAGCAAAGTGGAGAATTCTTATTTACCATAATTGCAGGGCGGCAGGTTCTCACAAGGACAATGATTAGAGAAAGAAAGGTGCGTGCAGTGGGAAGATCACATGTTGCGGGCATGGAGTGCATGACCAGCGAGGCCTGGTGGGGAAGAAGCCAGGGAGAGCATCCTGGCAAGAGGAGTCCCATAGTGGGGGGTAGTAAAGAGAGAGGGAGATGTGAGATGAAAGTGAGAGAACTGTCTGAAAAGGATGGTCAAGAACCGGGTCTGAAATGGTTTTTTAGTATGGCTGTGTATTTGTTTACATAAATATATTTATTTGATTATATTAATTTAACTAACTGAGTTGACATGTATTAAACGGATAGTCACAGATCCAGGGCCATGTACAGCCCTGATTCTACTCCACGTAGGGGCCTTGAGGACTGTATCTGGCAGACGGGACTGCTCTGGCCCCCATAACAACGAGCAGCCGTCAGACAGTGCCAGCCACCGTTTCCCTGCTCCTTCTAGTGCAGAGCTGGGCCTGAAATTGAGTTTTGAGGTTTGCAGCTCAGCATGCCTGAACTCTATTTGGAGGGAGGGGTCTGGATGGCTGAGTTTTTTAATGTGACACCATAGATACTGGTTCTAGAGGTGGCCCAGTTGTATTTGGATTATACACGCACCTCTCCAAAGGTTGGCACAGTGACAAGGCTGGTTATGCCATTGAAGCCAAGGAGTAACATAGAACTAAGGGCAAATGCCTGAGATTAGAAGCCTGACAGTCTGTTGCTGTTCTCACTGTGCCAATGGGGCAGCACTATCCCTGCCTCTCCATAACCCAGCAGTACAGTGGATGCTACCAGCCCTGCCCATGGTGCCCTGAATCTTTGACCAGAGCCTCCAGACCCTGTGCCCCTGATGCAGGAGCTTCCAGATCACAGGAGATCATCACCCTGGTGGCTGGACTC
The DNA here is from genome assembly GCF_047675955.1 of Chlorocebus sabaeus. NCBI lineage: Eukaryota > Metazoa > Chordata > Mammalia > Primates > Cercopithecidae > Chlorocebus > Chlorocebus sabaeus. Next base: position 34,039,147 of record NC_132916.1, read on the forward strand.
GGCAGCCCAGAGCAAAGTGACCCTGGGACTTTCCCTCAGCTGAAAGCATGCAGATAGGATGAGACAAGATGTTTTCCAGACCCTAGGACACAGCCCACCACTTGGCCCTCTCCACCAAAAGCTGCTCTACTGAGAAGTTAGGAAGAGGTGAATGGAAGGCATGCTCCCCTGACCTCAGGAAACATGTCAGGATTCCAACTCCTGGAGATGCCATGTGCATGTGAATTTAAAAAACAAAAGAAAAAAGGACTTCTTTTTTTTTTTTTTTTTTTTTTTTTTAGAGGGAAATGTAAAATTTTCTTTATTCAAAGACAAAATAACTGTTTATGTAGAAAATCCTACAGAATCTACAAAGAAAACTGTTCTGTTAGGACTAGTAAGTGAATTTTTTTTTTTTTTTTTTTTTTTTGCCTGCTTGAAATGCTGCTATTTTTTTTTTTTAAATTTATTTATTATTATTAAACTTCAAGTTGTAGGGTACATGTGCACAACGTGCAGGTTTGCTACATATGTATACTTGTGCCATGTTGGTGTGCTGCACCCATCAACTCGCCATTTACATCAGGTATAACTCCCAATGCAATCCCTCCCCCCTCCCCCCTCCCCATGATAGGCCCCGGTGTGTGATGTTCCCCTTCCCGAGTCCAAGTGATCTCATTGTTCAGTTCCCGCCTATGAGTGAGAACATGCGGTGTTTGGATTTCTGTTCTTGTGATAGTTTGCTGAGAATGATGGTTTCCAGCTGCATCCATGTCCCTACAAAGGGCACAAACTCATCCTTTTTTATGGCTGCATAGTATTCCATGGTGTATATGTGCCACATTTTCTTAATCCAATCTGTCACTGATGGACATTTGGGTTGATTCCAAGTCTTTGCTATTGTGAATAGTGCTGCAATAAACATACGTGTGCATGTGTCTTTATAGCAGCATAATTTATAATCCTTTGGGTATATACCTAGTAATGGGATGGCTGGGTCATATGGTACATCTAGTTCTAGATCCTTGAGGAATCGCCATACTGTTTTCCATAATGGTTGAACTAGTTTACAATCCCACCAACAGTGTAAAAGTGTTCCTATTTCTCCACATCCTCTCCAGCACCTGTTGTTTCCTGACTTTTTAATGATCGCCATTCTAATTGGTGTGAGATGGTATCTCATTGTGGTTTTGATTTGCATTTCTCTGATGGCCAGTGATGATGAGCATTTTTTCATGTGTCTGTTGGCTGTATGAATGTCTTCTTTTGAGAAATGTCTGTTCATATCCTTTGCCCACTTTTTGATGGGGTTGTTTGTTTTTTTCTTGTAAATTTGTTTGAGTTCTTTGTAGGTTCTGGATATTAGCCCTTTGTCAGATGAGTAGATTGCAAAAATTTTCTCCCATTCTGTAGGTTGCCTGTTCACTCTGATGGTAGTTTCTTTTGCTGTGCAGAAGCTCTTTAGTTTAATGAGATCCCATTTGTCAATTTTGGCTTTTGCTGCCGTTGCTTTTGGTGTTTTAGACATGAAGTCTTTGCCCATGCCTATGTCCTGAATGGTACTACCTAGGTTTTCCTCTAGGATTTTTATGGTATTAGGTCTAACATTTAAGTCTCTAATCCATCTTGAATTAATTTTCGTATAAGGAGTAAGGAAAGGATCCAGTTTCAGCTTTCTACTTATGGCTAGCCAATTTTCCCAGCACCATTTATTAAATAGGGAATCCTTTCCCCATTTCTTGTTTCTCTCAGGTTTGTCAAAGATCAGATGGCTGTAGATGTGTGGTATTATTTCTGAGGACTCTGTTCTGTTCCATTGGTCTATATCTCTGTTTTGGTACCAGTACCATGCTGTTTTGGTTACTGTAGCCTTGTAGTATAGTTTGAAGTCAGGTAGCGTGATGCCTCCAGCTTTGTTCTTTTGACTTAGGATTGTCTTGGAGATGCGGGCTCTTTTTTGGTTCCATATGAACTTTAAAGCAGTTTTTTCCAATTCTGTGAAGAAGCTCATTGGTAGCTTGATGGGGATGGCATTGAATCTATAAATTACCTTGGGCAGTATGGCCATTTTCACGATATTGATTCTTCCTATCCATGAGCATGGTATGTTCTTCCATTTGTTTGTGTCCTCTTTGATTTCACTGAGCAGTGGTTTGTAGTTCTCCTTGAAGAGGTCCTTTACATCCCTTGTAAGTTGGATTCCTAGGTATTTTATTCTCTTTGAAGCAATTGTGAATGGAAGTTCATTCCTGATTTGGCTCTCTGTTTGACTGTCACTGGTGTATAAGAATGCTTGTGATTTTTGCACATTAATTTTGTATCCTGAGACTTTGCTGAAGTTGCTTATCAGCTAAAGGAGATTTTGGGCTGAGACAATGGGGTTTTCTAAATATACAATCATGTCATCTGCAAACAGGGACAATTTGACTTCTTCTTTTCCTAACTGAATCCCCTTGATATCTTTCTCTTGCCTGATTGCCCTAGCCAGAACTTCCAACACTATGTTGAATAGGAGTGGTGAGAGAGGGCATCCCTGTCTTGTGCCAGTTTTCAAAGGGAATTTTTCCAGTTTTTGCCCATTCAGTATGATATTGGCTGTGGGTTTGTCATAAATAGCTCTTATGATTTTGAGGTACGTTCCATCAATACCGAATTTATTGAGCGTTTTTAGCATGAAGGGCTGTTGAATTTTGTCAAAAGCCTTTTCTGCATCTATTGAGATAATGATGTGGTTCTTGTCTTTGGTTCTGTTTATATGCTGGATTATGTTTATTGATTTGCGAATGTTGAACCAGCCTTGCATCCCAGGGATGAAGCCCACTTGATCATGGTGGATAAGCTTTTTGATGTGCTGCTGAATCCGGTTTGCCAGTATTTTATTGAGGATTTTTGCATCGATGTTCATCAGGGATATTGGTCTAAAATTCTCTTTTTTTGTTGTTTCTCTGCCAGGCTTTGGTATCAGGATGATGTTGGCCTCATAAAATGAGTTAGGGAGGATTCCCTCTTTTTCTATTGATTGGAATAGTTTCAGAAGGAATGGTACCAGCTCCTCCTTGTACCTCTGGTAGAATTCAGCTGTGAATCCATCTGGTCCTGGACTTTTTTTGGTTGGTAGGCTATTAATTATTGCCTCAATTTCAGAGCCTACTATTGGTCTATTCAGGGATTCAACTTCTTCCTGGTTTAGTCTTGGAAGAGTGTAAGTGTCCAGGAAATTATCCATTTCTTCTAGATTTTCCAGTTTATTTGCGTAGAGGTGTTTATAGTATTCTCTGATGGTAGTTTGTATTTCTGTGGGGTCGGTGGTGATATCCCCTTTATCATTTTTAATTGCGTCGATTTGATTCTTCTCTCTTTTCTTCTTTATGAGTCTTGCTAGTGGTCTGTCAATTTTGTTGATCTTTTCAAAAAACCAACTCCTGGATTCATTGATTTTTTTGGAGGGTTTTTTGTGTCTCTATCTCCTTCAGTTCTGCTCTGATCTTAGTTATTTCTTGCCTTCTGCTAGCTTTCGAATGTGTTTGCTCTTGCTTCTCTAGTTCTTTTAATTGCGATGTTAGAGTGTCAATTTTAGATCTTTCCTGCTTTCTCTTGTGGGCATTTAGTGCTATAAATTTCCCTCTACACACTGCTTTAAATGTGTCCCAGAGATTCTGGTATGTTGTATCTTTGTTCTCATTGGTTTCAAAGAACATCTTTATTTCTGCCTTCATTTCGTTATGTACCCAGTAGTCATTCAGGAGCAGGTTGTTCAGTTTCCATGTAGTTGAGCGGTTTTGATTGAGTTTCTTAGTACTGAGTTCTAATTTGATTGCACTGTGGTCTGAGAGACAGTTTGTTATAATTTCTGTTCTTGTACATTTGCTGAGGAGTGCTTTACTTCCAATTACGTGGTCAATTTTGGAGTAAGTACGATGTGGTGCTGAGAAGAATGTATATTCTGTTGATTTGGGGTGGAGAGTTCTATAGATGTCTATTAGGTCTGCTTGCTGCAGAGATGAGTTCAATTCCTGGATATCCTTGTTAACTTTCTGTCTCGTTGATCTGTCTAATGTTGACAGTGGAGTGTTGAAGTCTCCCATTATTATTGTATGGGAGTCTAAGTCTCTTTGTAAGTCTCTAAGGACTTGCTTTATGAATCTGGGTGCTCCTGTATTGTATGCATATATATTTAGGATAGTTAGCTCTTCCTGTTGAATTGATCCCTTTACCATTATGTAATGTCCTTCTTTGTCTCTTTTGATCTTTGATGGTTTAAAGTCTGTTTTATCAGAGACTAGTATTGCAACCCCCGCTTTTTTGTGTTCTCCATTTGCTTGGTAAATCTTCCTCCATCCCTTTATTTTGAGCCTATGTATGTCTCTGCGTGTGAGATGGGTCTCCTGAATACAGCAGACTGATGGATCTTGACTCTTTATCCAGTTTGCCAGTCTGTGTCTTTTAATTGGAGCATTTAGTCCATTTACATTTAAGGTTAAGATTGTTATGTGTGAACTTGATCTGGCCATTATGATATTAACTGGTTATTTTGCTCGTTAGTTGATGCAGTTTCTTCCTAGCCTTGATGGTCTTTACATTTTGGCATGTTTTTACAATGGCTGGTACCGGTTGTTCCTTTCCATGTTTAGTGCTTCCTTCAGGGTCTCTTGTAAGGCAGGCCTAGTGGTGACAAAATCTCTAAGCATTTGCTTATCTGTAAAGGATTTTATTTATCCTTCACTTATGAAACTTAGTTTGGCTGGATATAAAATTCTGGGTTTAAAATTCTTTTCTTTAAGAATGTTGAATATTGGCCCCCACTCTCTTCTGGCTTGAAGAGTTTCTGCTGAGAGATCTGCTGTTAGTCTGATGGGCTTCCCTTTGTGGGTAACCCGACCTTTCTCTCTGGCTGCCCTTAAGATTTTTTCCTTCATTTCAACTTTGGTGAATCTGGCAATTATGTGTCTTGGAGTTGCTCTTCTCGAGGAGTATCTTTGTGGCGTTCTCTGTATTTCCTGGATTTGAATGTTGGCCTGCCCTACTAGGTTGGGGAAGTTCTCCTGGATGATATCCTGAAGAGTGTTTTCCAACTTGGTTCCATTTTCCCCCTCACTTTCAGGCACCCCAATCAGACGTAGATTTGGTCTTTTTACATAATCCCATACTTCTTGCAGGCTTTGTTCATTTCTTTTTCTTCTTTTTTCTTTTGGTTTCTCTTCTCGCTTCATTTCATTCATTTGATCCTCAATCGCTGACATTCTTTCTTCCAGTTGATCAAGTCGGTTACTGAAGCTTGTGCATTTGTCACGTATTTCTCGTGCCATGGTTTTCGTCTCTTTCATTTCGTTTGTGAGCTTCTCTGCATTAATTACTCTAGCCATCAGTTCTTCCACTTTTTTTTCAAGATTTTTAGTTTCTTTGCGCTGGGTACGTAATTCCTCCTTTAGCTCTGAGAAATTTGATGGACTGAAGCCTTCTTCTCTCATGTCGTCAAAGTCATTCTCCGTCCAGCTTTGATCCGTTGCTGGCAATGAGCTGCGCTCCTTTGCCGGGGGAGATGCGCTCTTATTTTTTGAATTTCCAGCTTTTCTGCCCTGCTTTTTCCCCATCTTTGTGGTTTTATCTGCCTCTGGTCTTTGATGATGGTGATGTACTGATGGGGTTTTGGTGTAGGTGTCCTTCCTGTTTGATAGCTTTCCTTCTAACAGTCAGGATCCTCAGCTGTAGGTTGTAGCTGTAGGAGATTGCTTGAGGTCCACTCCAGACCCTGTTTGCCTGGGTATCAGCAGCAGAGGCTGCAGAAGATAGAATATTTCTGAACAGCGAGTGTACCTGTCTGATTCTTGCTTTGGAAGCTTCCTCTCAGGGGTGTACTCCACCCTGTGAGGTGTGGGGTGTCAGACTGCCCCTAGTGGGGGATGTCTCCCAGTTAGGCTACTCAGGGGTCAGGGACCCACTTGAGCAGGGAGTCTGTCCCTTCTCAGATCTCAACCTCCGTGTTGGGAGATCCACTGCTCTCTTCAAAGCTGTCAGACAGAGTCGTTTGCGTCTGCAGAGCTGCTGCGTTTGTTATTGTTTACTGTGCCCTGTCCCCAGAGGTGGAGTCTACAGAGACAGGCAGGTTTCCTTGAGCTGCTGTGAGCTCCACCCAGTTCGAGCTTCCCAGCAGCTTTGTTTACCTACTTAAGCCTCAGCAATGGCGGGCGCCCCTCCCCCAGCCTCGCTGCTGCCTTGCCGGTAGATCACAGACTGCTGTGCTAGCAATGAGGGAGGCTCCGTGGGTGTGGGACCCTCCCAGCCAGGTGTGGGATATGATCTCCTGGTGTGCCTGTTTGCTTAAAGCGCAGTTTTGGGGTGGGAGTTACCCGATTTTCCAGGTGTTGTGTGTCTCAGTTCCCCTGGCTAGGAAAAGGGATTCCCTTCCCCCTTGCGCTTTCCAGGTGAGGCAATGCCTCGCCCTGCTTCAGCTCTCGCTGGTCGGGCTGCAGCAGCTGACCAGCACCGATCGTCTGGCACTCCCCAGTGAGATGAACCCAGTACCTCAGTTGAAAATGCAGAAATCACCGGTCTTCTGTGTCGCTCGCGCTGGGAGTTGGAGACTGGAGCTGTTCCTATTCGGCCATCTTGCTCCGCCCCCGAAAAAAGGACTTCTTTGGGGGTGGGGGCAGAGCAACCCAGTAACCAAGGAATTGCAGTGAGCCAATAGGATCAATGATGATTCTTACAATGTGGAGCTAAGCTGAGTCACATACACCAGTGAGGAGAGCAGGAGTGCCACCCCAGGGTGTGTTTCACTTAACTCTTAGAGATAATTTCATTTCTATTTTTTAAAATCCTCTCGGTACAGTTGCTGATAAGCTGATCTGCTGCCCAGAAAAACCCCATGTGAAAATCTAAGGTCATTTAAAAATTATGTATGTTAAGCTCTCCTTTTAGCAACTGGAATCTGATTGAGCTGGACAACAAACATGTATTGAGTACTTACTGGGTCCCAGGCATGCTGAGCTGCAAACCTCAAAATTCAATTTCAAGCCCAGCTCTGCACCAGAAAGAGCAGGGAAATGGTGGTTGGCACTGTCTGATGGCTGCTATTGTTATGGGGGCCAGAGTAGCCCTGTCTGCCAGACAAACTCCTCAAGGCCCCTACATGGAGTAGAATCAGGACTGTCCATGGCCCTGGATCTGTGACTATCCCATTTAGTACATGTCAACTCAGTTAGTTTTCTGTTGTTGGTTTTTTTGGAGACAGAATCTTGCTCTGTTCCCAAGGCTAGAGTGCAGTGACACGATCTCACCTCACTACTACCTCTGCCTCCCGGGTTCAAGAGATTCTCCCACTTCAGCCACCTGAGTAACTGGGATTATCGGTGCACGCCACCATGCTCAGCTAATTTTTTTGTATTTTTAGTAGAGAAAGGGTTTCACTATGTTGGCCAGGCTGGTCTCAAACTCCTGACCTCAAGTGATCTGCCTGCCTCGGCCTCCCAAAGTGCTGGGATTACAGGTATGAGCCACTGTGCCTGGCCTGTGAAGGGCCTTCCTTAAATGCAGAGGTGAGAGGCTCCAGCCAAGCCTGAGTAGCCAGGGAGGGTTCTATATGAATCAGGAACAGCAAAGGGGTCTGAGGCATGGGGTCTAGTCAGCTCCAGGACTTCTCTGGATTCAGTGTCTTGCAGGTGGACCACCTGGGAAAGGCAAGTCTAAGTGGGGAAGAAGCAAATTCTGCTCCCTTTTGTCCACTGCTGGGGTGAAAAGACATGGGTGAAGGGAAGCTGATCAGAGTTGACTAGTAATGAGTTTTTAATGAAACCCATGAAGCAGTGAATTTGGATATAATTATGCATACTATTTTAGGAATTATTAAATATTAATATTAAATAGTCAATAATTTAATAAATATTTGTTTACATTTTTAAAATAATTTATAAATATTAAATAACTTAAATAAGTATTATAAATTATTATTTCAAATATGTAGGTTACTTTTTAACTAACTTTGAAAAAAGTTCCTACCTATTTGAAAAACACAGGTGTGCATTCTTGAACATGAAAAAGATTTCTAGTTGAAACTCCTGGAGCCAACAATGTTAGCTGTTCCTTTTTTTTAACAAATATGTTTGTGAAATAGTATGTTGTAAACATTTATGAAATCATTACATTGTATCCCTTAAATATATACAATTATTATTTATCTATTGAAAATAAAAATCTAAACAAACCTATAATGGGGCAAATATTTCCTATGGGGGAATATACAGTAGGACGGACTTCCTCTTTTAAAAAGTAATTGGGCTGGGCACAGTGGCTCACGCCTGTAATCCCAGCACTTTGGGAGTCCAAGGTGGGTGGCTCACGAGGTCAGAGGTCGAGACCAGCCTGACCAACATGGCGAAACCCCGTCTCTACTAAAAACGCAAAAATTAGCTGGATGTGGTGGCACGTGCCTGTAATCCCAGCTACTCAGGAGGCTGAGGCAGAAGAATCGCTTGAACCAGGGAGTCAGAGGTTGCGGTGAGCCAAAATTGCACCACTGCATTCCAGCCTGGTGACAGAGCAAGACTCCATCTTAAAAAAAAAAAAAAGTAGCATTTTCAGGTGCACACTTAGAATGGGGAGCTTTGCCCAGCCGATATGTGGTGGGCATTGCTGGGCTGACCCTCTATCTCAGAGACCACAAAGCAAAGAAAACAAAAGGAATCCGGAGCCCTGGTGACCATATTTGGCTGGTGGAGGCATCACTAACAAGCAACTTGCCCTAAGAATTGGACAAGCCTAGAGCCCTCTTCAGCCTTCGGAGTGAGCCACAAATCTCCACACTTCCAGAGATGAACACTCCCAGTGCTTTCAGAGCCCAAAGCTTTCTGTCTGGATTTCCTCTCTCCCTAGTGCTTTGACTTGCTGGTCCCACAAACCCATCTTCTGAGCTCTGACCCTTCCTATCCCCCACCACACAACTACCAGCCTTCTATTGTCACTCTTCCCATCTCAAGAGGTCCCCATTCTCCAACTGATGCCCCCTGAGACTATGAGAAGATGGCTGCTTAACTATTATGAATGCATCCATTTACACCTTGGCTAAGTATGCTTTCAGCTAATTCATTCAGTAGACTGTGTGTGTGTGTGTGTGTGTGTGTTTTCTTTGTGCTTGGCCAGGTGCAAGCCTACAGAGTCTGGAGAGTTAGGCAGGGACTGGGTCTCCCCACATGTGTCTGCCAGCTACCAAAAAGAAAAGGCAGCCCTGATACATGGCAATGTATGACCATTACAGGATTAGACCTGAATATTTACTATTACTAGGCTCTTTGCTAGAGATTGAAAACACATTGGCAAGCAAGACAGCTCATTTTCTCAAAGAGTTTACAGCCTGGTGAAAAAGACAGGCAAGAAAACAGCACTTAAGCTTCATAATGGTAAACATTATTGTATTAGGGTTCTCCAGAGAAAGAGAAATATATATATATACACACACTCACACACACACACTCACAATCCCCAAATTGTGGTAGTTCCACTTACAAGTTTTGACTTTACAATGATGTGAAAGTAGAAATGTACTTCAAATTTTAAATTTTGATTTTTTTTTCCTGGGCTAGTGATAGGTAGTCCAATAGTCTCTTGCAATTCTGGGCAGCGGCTGTAGCTCCCAGTCCGCCACACTATCATGAGGGTAAGCAATGGTTACTCCGCAGTGTACTGCATTGCCAGATGGTTTTGCCCAGTGCTAGGCTAATGGCAGTGTTTTGAGCATGTTTAAGGTAGGCTCGGCTAAGCTATGATGTTTGGTAGGTTGGATGTATTAAATACATTTTGACTTTTGATGTTTTTGAGTTAATCTTTCAACTTATGATGGGTTTATCAGAACATAACCCCAGCATAAGTGGAGGAGTACCTACGTGAGCGCACACACACACACACACACACAATCAGCCCTCTTTATCCGTGGGGTCCACCTCCATGAGTTAGACCAACCATGGATTGAAAGTATTCAGAAAAATGATCATGTGTGTACTGAACATTAGCATATTTTTCCCCTATCATTATTCCCTAAACAGTGCACTATAACAACTGTTTATATAGCATTTACATTGTTTTAAGTATTCTAAGTAATATAGAGATGACTTAAAGTATATAGGAAGAGAATTGTCTATTCATGTCCTTAGCCCCTTTTTGATGGGATTGTTTTTTTCTTGTTGATTTATTTGTATATTCTGGATATTAATCCTCCATTGGATGTATAGATTGTGAAGATTTTCTCCCACTCTGTGGATTGTCTGCTAACTCTGCTGATTATTTCTTTTGCTGTACAGAAGATTTTTAGTTTAATTAATTCCCATGTGTTTATTTTTGCTTTTGTTGCATTTGCTTTTGGGTTCTTGGTCATGAAGTCTTTGCCTAAGCCAATGTCTAGAAGGGCTTTTCCAATGTTATCTTCTAGAATCTTTATGGTTTCAGGTCTTAGATTTTTGCATAAGGTGAGAGATGAGAATCCAGTTTCATTCTTCTACATGTGGCTTGCCGATTATCCCAGCACAATTTATTGAATAGGGTGTCCTTTCCCACTTTATGTTTTTGTTAGCTTTGTCAAAGATCAATTGGCCTTAGGTATTTGGCTTTATTTGTGGGTTCTCTATTCTTTTCCATTGGTCTATGTGCGTATTTTCATACCAGTACCATGCTGTTTTGGTGATTATGGCCTTATAGATAGTTCGAAGTCAGGTAATATGATGCCTCCAGATTTGTTCTTTTTACTTAGTCTTTGGCTATGCAGGCTCTTTTTTTGATTCCATATGAATTTTAGGATTCCTTTATCTAGTTCTGTGAAGAATGATGGTAATAGTTTGATGGGAATTGCATTAAATTTGTAGATTGCTTTTGGCAGTATGGTCATTTTCACAATATTGATTCTACCCATACAACTGGCCAACAAGCTTATGGAAAAATGCTCAACATCATGAATTATCAGGGAAATGCAAATCAAAACCACAATACATTTCCCTGATAATTAGTGGTGTTGAGCATTTTTCCATAAGCTTGTTGGCCATTTGTATGGGTAGAATCAATATTGTGAAAATGACCATACTGCCAAAAGCCATCTACAATACTGTGAAAATGACCATACTGCCAAAAGCATCAAACTACTTACCATTGTTCTGTGTGCAAATCAAAACCATAATGCTCTGGGCGTGGTAGCTCATGCCTGTAATCCCAACACTTTGGGAGGCTGAGGCAGTGGATCACCTGAGGTCAGGAGTTTGAGATCAGCCTGGCCAACATGGTGAAATCCCATCTCTACTAAAAATATAAAAATTAGCTGGGCGTGGTGGCAGGCACCTGTAATCCCAGCTACTCAGGAGGCTGAGGCAGGAGAATCTCTTGAACCTGGGAGGCAGAGGTTGCAGTGAGCTGAGATCACGCCATTGCACTCCAGCCTGGGCAATAAGAGCCAAACTTTGTCTCAAAAACAAAAGCAAAAACAAACAAACAAACAAACAAAAACTCACCATGTGATACCACATCACTCCTGCAAGAATGGCCATACTTTAAAAATCAAAAAATAATAGATGGTGGTGTGGATGCAGTGAAAAGGGAACACTTATACGCTGTTGGTGAGAATGTAAACTAGTACAACCACAGTGGAAAACAGTGTGGAGATTCATTAAAGAACTAAAAGGTCTACCATTTGATCCAGCAATCCCACTACTAGGTATTTACTCAGAGGAAAAGAAGCCATTATGTAATACAAAAAATATACTTGTACATGGATGTTTATAGCAGCACAATTTGCAATTGCAAAAATATGGAACCAGCCCAAATATTGATCAATCAACAAGTGGATAATATATGGATATATACATATATCACATTTTCATATATATATACACACATACAAACATACTATGGAATACTACTTAGTCATAAAAATAAATGAAAGAACATTGGGAGGCCGAGGCAGGTGGATCACGAGGTCAGGAGATGGAGACCATCCTGGCTAACACGGTGAAACCCCGTCTCTACTAAAAACACAAAAAAATTAGCTGGGCATGGTGGTGGGCACCTGTAGTCCCAGCTACTTGGGAGGCTGAGGCAGGAGAATGGCGTGAACCCAGGAGGCAGAGCTTGCAGTGAGCCAAGATCGCACCACTGCACTCCAGCCTGGGCGACAGAGCGAGACTCCATCTCAATAAATAAATAAATAAATAAATGAAATAATGGCATTCACAGCAACTTGGGTGGAATTGGAGACTATAGTCTAAGTGAAGTAACTCAGGAATGGAAAACCAAACATTCTATGTTCTCACTCATATGTGGGAGCTAAGCTATGAGGATGCAAAGGCATAAGAATGATACATTGGACTTTGGGGACTTGGGGGGAAGGATGGGGATGGTGAGGGATAAAAAACTACACATTGGGTGCAGCATACACTACTCAGGTGATGGGTACAACAGAATCTCAGAAATCACCACTGCAGAACTTATTCATGTAACCAGACACCACCACCTGTTCCCCAAAAACCTATTGAAATGAAAAAATTAAAAATTAAAAATAAAATAACCTATAAAAAATAAAATGAAGTATACAGGAAGATGTGCATAGGTTACATGCAAATATTATGCCATTTTATGTAAGTGACCTGAATATCCACAGATTTTGGTATCTGAAGGAGGTCCTGGGACCAATCCCCCGTGGGTGCTGAGGAATGACAGCTATTTATATAAACATAATTCATTATAAGGAATAATCACATAATGATGAAGGCAGGCAGACCTAAGATCTGCAGGGTGAGCCAGCAAGCTGGAAACCCAAGAAATCCTTGGTTTAGCTCCAGTCCAAGTTAGAAGGTGACCCAGGAGAGTCAATGGTGTCATTTTCATCCAAAGGCCAGCAAGCTGGAGACCCAGGAAGAGTCAAGGTTTCAGTTCAAGGTTGAAGGCAGGAAAAAAAGTCTATGTTCTATTTGAAGGGTGTTAGGAAGAATTCTCTCTTACTCACAGGAGGGTCAGCCTTTTTGTTCTATCCAGGCCTTCAACTGATTGAGTGAAGCCCACCCGCATTAGGGAGGCAATTTGAGTCCCCTGATTCAAATGTTAACCTCATCCAGACACACCCGGAGTAATGCTTGACAAAATGTCTGGGCACCCTCTGGTCCAGTCAAGTTGACATATAAAATTAGACATCACTGTCATAGTGTGTGGTAAGTACAGGGCATCCTGGGAGCAGCCAGGAGGGCACCTAGATCAGCAGGGCTTTGCTGATTAGGAAGTAAAATTAAAGTCTATATGTGGACTCCTTATCTGGAGGTTCTCAGCTGGTGCACAGGGAATCCTTTCATGGATGTGCTATCCATTCTTCACTGGTACGTAGAACTCATTTAACTGCAGCTGAGTATTCCCACAGCAAGGCCATCTCTTCAGACAGAAGATGACCTGGGCTGGCTGAGTGGCTTGCTGTGGAGCGGGTGCCATGGCTGTGGGTAAGAGGGGAGAAGTGGAGCACAGTCAAGTTCCCTCCAAAGAGAGGACTCTGCATGCTGGGCCATAGGACGACTGGGCCCCAGAGTATAGGAGAGGAAGCCCAGGCAGCAACCATTCTGTTCCAACAGCCAATTGTGCTGAAGGGGCCACTGGGACAATCACTGTGCTATTATATTTTGTGGTAAGGTTTGTGTTGCAAAGCTTGTTGATTGGTGTTGCATTGTTTTCATCTTTCAGTGCTTCACCAAACATGTTGGTATTAAAAAGAATCCTGTGATCACCAAAAAATTGAGAGTTGCTGCATTACATTCTAAATCACAAAGAAGCAAAGGTGTCATTTTCTGTTTCCAACATCAGTAACAACAAACAGTTCGGTCCGAGCCCATTATGTGTGTCTTCCTTGCTCTGAGAGGGTAAAAAGTTCACCTTATGAAAGAATGTAGGCAAACTTTTCTTTTGCTGTAAATGACAAAGCAATTTCTCTACCCATATTTTGAAAAATTGTTTTCATTATGAGTTTGACTTTACTCCTACTTTCTGAAGGAAGGGCACAGGAGATACTAACACATTCTTTGGCATTGCAGGCAACAAATTATCCACAAAAACTTTCAAGGCAAGAGCCCTGAGCAAACAACTCATGGCCAAGAGCCTTGCAAGTTGGCCCCCCACCGAGGAGGAGAAAAGTGATTTCTTGCCAATCAAGGTTGCTTATACTCCCACATTTAGTATCCTCAGGTGTGGTGTTTAGCAGCCACTTCCCAGCCTGGAAAGCTTTGAAGACTGTCCTCTTTAGAGATCCAGACATTGATTTTGAAAAAGCGCCATGCTGCACTAGCCCTGAATGCCCCCCAGGATGGGCTTTCCCATCAGCTCACAAAGACGATCTAGTCTGAAATGAGGAGCTGCCAGAGTGTGTCTCAGGGCACTGGGAAGCATCTAAGTACAATGGGCTTTCAGAATGGCAAAGGTACTTTAGAGCCATAAAGGGTCTTAGGAAATAGCATTTCTCTCTCCAAATGCTCCTAAAAGAGTTACGTAAGTCAACTCCACCATCAAGTCCAAGTTCATATTAATTTACTGTCATCAAGTTAACCCAGCTCAGCACCAGCTCCTCCACTGCTGAGCCCACACCTACATGGAGTTGTTTCCACAGAAAGTAAGGGCAGATGTGAACCCTCACTCAATCGCCAGGGCTTTGCATACATTCTCACGTTAATTCTCACAATGTATTTATAAGATACTTATTATTTTCCTTATGGTAGGGAAATATTTGGGAATAGTAACCTTTTCCCTCTTCAGTTTGTTTTCACTCCCTCTCTCCCATCATGGCCAGGCCATTTAGGAACCATGCCATTGGAAAGGGAATGAAAGAAGTGTTTCTATGCTGCTTTCTATAAACCAGTGATACTGGAGAAAGGAGAGGACCATTGGCATTTCCAAAATGTTTGAGGATTTACTCTTTTTTTAAAGGAGGAATTCTCTTTTGCATACCTGCCACACCCTCTCTCCACTAGGAGAAGAACAGGAAGAGAGGATGGTGAAGTAAGAATAGCCTTTGGGTCCAGGCACAGTGGCTCATGCCTGTAATCCCAGTATGGGAGGCCAAGGTGGAGGATCACTTGAGCCCAGGAGTTCAAGACCAGCCTAGGTAAATAACAAGATCTTGTCTTACAAAAAAAAAAAATTAACGAAGTATGGTGGTGCATGTCTATAGTTCCAACTACTTGGGAGGCTAAGGTGGGAGGATTGCTTGAGCCCAGGAGCTCAAGGCTGCAGTGAGCTATGATTGCACTACTGCACTCCAGCCTGGGTGATGGAGCAAGACCCTGCCTCTAGAAAATAAATAAATAAATAGAAAGTGGGCTTTAGAGGTCCCTGGAGAGAGGGGCTACACCAGGTTACATTGTCTAAAGAGAGTCACAACAACCTCTCCCATCTCACACACTCTTCTTGCAATGCGAGTGTGACACCTTTCAAAGAGAGGTGGGGCCGGTTTCCCCTTCTGTGGTCCTGAGCAATCTGGAGACTCTGGCAGCAGTAGCTCTTAAGGGCCATGCAGCTCTGGTTTGGGAGCTGAGACTCTCACCTGTGAGTCCAGGGCAGCCATGCTGTGAGGAAGCTCAGGTTGCGTGGCGGGGCCTTGTGGAGGTGTTCAGGCCTCAGCTGAGGTCCGTGCTGAACAACTGCCATCAACAACCACACATGTGAGTGTAGAAGCTTCTAGATGATTCCGCTTCCAGCCATCAAGTTGAGCTTATCTGAGGCTTCATATACCACAGCAGAGAGAGGAAAGGTGTCCCCACGTGCTCTTTGCAAATTTCTGACCCATAGATTCCATGAGCATAATCAAATGGTTGTTTTAAGGCTCTAAATTTTGCAGTAATTTGTTATGCAGAAATAATTGAAACAGGACCCAGTATTCTTTCACCAGGGCTGAGGGAAGTGGTAAACACTATTGGATTTGAGAATGCCAGAACAGAGGATCTGCACTTCCTGAGAGCTCTAGGGTAAGATCCAAAAAACAGAATGGTAGACAGGACCTTGGACAGCCTCTTAGATTCTGGAAGCCTACCATGGTCTGAAACTAGCAGGATGATTCCTCTACCTGCAAGCACGGCACAGATATGAAGGGATGAAGTAACAAACATACCGGACTTATTGGTGAGACATTTGCATGCCAGAGGTTGGGAAACAAATCCAACTAAAATTCAGGGAACTTCTACCTCAGTAAAATTTCTAGGGGTCCAGTGGTGTGGGGCCTGTTGAGATACTCCTAAGGTGAAGAATATGTTGCTGCATTTGGCCCCTCCTACAACCAGGAAAGAGGCCCAACGTCTAGTGAGCCTATTTGGATTTTGGAGGCAACACATTCGTAACTTGGCTGTGTTACTCCAGCCTATTTATCAAGTGGCCTGAAAGGCTGCCAGTATTGAGTGGGGTCCAGAACAGGAAAAGGCTCTGCAACACGTCCAGGCTGCTGTGCAAGCTGCTCTGCCACTTGGGCCATATGACCCAGCAGATCCAGTGGTGCTTGAGATGTCAGTGGCAGATAGGGATGCCTTTGGAGCCCTTTGGCAGGGCCCCATAGGTGAATCACAGTGGAGGCCTCTAGGATTTTGGAGCAAGGTCCTGCCATCTTCTATAGATAACTACTCTCCTTTTGAGAGACAATTCTTGGCCTGTTACTGGGCTTTGGTGGAAACTGAACGTTTGACTATGAGTCATCAAGTCCCAGACGACCTGAACTGCCTGTTATGAACTGGGTACTCTCTGATACAGTGGGTCATGCACAGCAGCATTCCATCATCAAATGGAAGTGGTATATACATCATCAGGCTCGAGCAGGTCCTGAAGGCACTAGTAAGTTACATGAGGAAATGGCTCAAATGCCCATGGTCTCCACTCCTGCCACCCTGCCTTCTCTCCCCTAGCCTGTACTAATGGCCTCATGGGGAGTTTCCTGTGATAAGTTGAAAGAGGAAGAGAAGACTAGGGCCTGGCTCACAGATGGTTCTGCACGATATGAAGGCACCACCCGAAAGTGGACAGCTGCAGCACTACAGCCCCTTTCTAGGACATCCCTGAAGGATAGTGGTGAAGGGAAATCTTCCCAGTGGGCAGAACTTCAAGTAGTGCACCTGGTTGTGCACTTTGCATGGAAGGAGAAATGGTCAGATGTGTGACTATATACTGATTCATTGGCTGTAGCCAATGATTTGGCTGAATGGTCAGGGATTTGGAAGAAGCATGATTGGAAAATTGATGACAAAGAAATTTGGGGAACAGGTATGTGGATGGACCTCTCTGAGTGGTCAAGAACAATGAAGATATTTGTATCCCATGTGAGTGCTCACCAACAGGTCACCTCAGCAGAGGAAGATTTTAATAATCAAGTAGATAGGATGACCCATTCTGTGGACACCACTCAGCCTCTTTCCCCAGCCACCCCTGTCATCACCCAATGGGCCCAGGAACAAAGTGGCAGTGGTGGCAGAGATTGAGGTTACATATGAGCTCAGCAACATGGACTTCCACTCACCAAGGCTGACCTGGCTATGGCCATTGCTGAGTGCCCAATTTGCCACAACAGACCAACACTGGGCCCTCGATATGGCATCCAAGGGCAGTGGTTTGTCCTCACTGGAATAGACACTTACTCCAGATATGGGTTTGCCTATCCTGCACGCAATGCTTCTGCCAATACTACCATCCATGAACTCACAGAATGCCTTATCCACCATCATGGTATTCCATACAGCATTGCCTCTGACCAAGGCACTCACGTTATGGCTAAAGAAGTGTGGCAGTGGGCTCATGATCGTCGAATTCACTGGTCTTACCATGTTCCTCATCATCCTGAAGCAGCTAGATTGATAGAACGGTGGAATGGCCTTTTGAAGTCACAATTACAGTGCCAAATAGGTGATAATACTTGGCAGGGCTGGGGCAAAGTTCTCCAGAAGGCTGTGTATGCTCTGAATCAGTGTTCAATATATGGTACTATTTCTCCCATAGCCAGGATTCATGGGCCCAGGAATCAAGGGGTGGAAGTGGAAGTGGCACCACTCACCATCACCCCTAGGGATCCACTAGCAAAATGTTTGTTTCCTGTTCCCACGACATTACGTTCTGCTGGCCTAGAAGTCTTAGTTCCAGAGGGAGGAATGCTGCCACCAGGAGACACAACAACCATTCCATTAAACTGGAAGTTAATTGCCACGTGGACGTTATGGGCTCCTCCTACCTTTAAGTCAACAGGCTAAGGAGGGAGTTACAGTGTTGGCTGGGGTGATTGACCTGAACTATCAAGATGAAATCAGTCTACTACTCCACAGCAGAGATAAGGAAGAGTATGCATGGAATACAGGAGATCCATTAGGGCGTCCCTTAGTATTACCATGCTCTGTGATAAAGGTCAATGGGAAACTGCAACAACCCAATCCAGGCAGGACTAAAAACGGCCCAGACCCCTCAGGAATGAAGGTTTGGGTCACTCTACCAGGGAGAAAACCACAACGTGCTGAGGTGCTTGCTGAAGGCAAAGGGAATGCAGAATGGGTAGTAGAAGAAGGTAGTCATCAATACCAGCTACAACCACATGACCAGCTGCAGAAACGGGGACTGTAATTGTCTTGAGTATTTCCTCCTTCTTTTGCTAAAAACATGTTTGTGCAAGTATACACTTGTACTGAGACTTGATTAGGATTGGGTAATCATCATGATCCAACAGTACAGGATTGGTGGAAATAGTAAGATGAGAGATTCAAAGAATCTTGTCTTTGATGCTTTCTATTGAAGATTCAGTTGATGACAAATTTAAAGAATTTTTTTTTGAGACGGAGTCTCATTCTGTTGCCCAGGCACACAATCTCGGCTCACTGCAACCTCTGCCTTCCAGGTTCAAGTGATTCTCCTGCCTCAGCCTCCCAAGTAGCTGGGATTACAGGCACGTGCCACCACACCCAGCTAATTTTTTTTTTTTAGGGACAGGATTTCACCATGTTGGCCAGGCTGGTCTTGAACTCCTGACCTCAGGTGATCCACTCCCAAAGTGCTGGGATTACAGGCGTGAGCCACCACGCCCAGCCGAATTTAAAGAATTTTTACAGGAAATTTCTGTAATGAACAAAGAAAGCTTTTCCCTGGGCTGGAGGTTACCATCAAAGTCAAGTCATGCTACTGAAGACATGTTAAAGATTTGCTAATGAAGATGCGAAATCCTGTTAAATAGATTGTAAGGGAGGTTTGGGTTCTAAGTATCCAGGCTGAGTGTGGGAGCCAGTGGGTTCTGTTCTCACTACTATATCCCCATTTTACATTTAGGAGACCTTGGGTTCAGACCCCTCTGAACTTGTAACACGTTCAAAGTTACTTGTAACTTTGAAGTAACTTGTTCAAAGTCACAAATCTAGTCAGATGAAATAGTACAGTGATTAAGAGCATGGGTTCTGAAATTAAACTGTTTGGGATCTTATGCAAGTTTAGAAAGTTACTTAATTTCTCTGTGCCTTAGTTTTATCATCCATAAAATGGGGGTATTAATGGTAGCTAGCACATAGAATTGTGATGAGAAGTAAATGCATTAACGTCTGAAAAGTGTTTACCACAGGCTTTGCCATTGTGCTCCAAAAATGACAGCTAGCAGTAGTAATAGTTGCACAGTAGTAAAAGTGGTAGTAGTAATAATAATTAGTGTAGACTAGGGTTTGAACCCGTTCTGTTGGACTCCAGTGCAGAATTGGCTACAGAATTTGTCCAGTGCAAAATTAAAATGCAGGACCCTTTGTCCAAAAGTTATTAAGAATTTTAAGACAGCAACAGTAGCGCATTAAATTAAACATAGTGTCCTTCTAAACACCCAGCCCTGTATGCATGCACAAGTCACATGCCCATGAAACTGGCTCTGCTCCATGGCACTTTCAAGGAAAATCCATTATCCTCTTAACTAGTGTTAAATAAAATCTATGGGAGGCCACTGATTTGGACTGAGCTGCTGCATTAGGCCCCAACATGTGAACCCAAAATGGAGTCACCTGTGCTAAGATTCCACATTGTCAAACTGAAACCTAACCTGTTTACTTGTAAGATCTGACCTTCCTCTGGGCTTGATGGCTCATACCTGTAATCCCAGCACTCTGGGAGGCCAAGACAGGTGGATTGCCTCAGCTCAAGAGTTTGACATCAGCCTGGGCAACATGGTGAAACCGTGTCTCTATAAAAAATACAAAAAAATTAGCTGAGCATGGTGGTGCACACCTGTAGTCCCAGCTCCTTGGGGGACTGAGGTGGGAGGATCATTTGAGCTGGGGAGGTTGAGGCTGCAGTGAGCTAAAATTGTGCCATTAAACTGCAGCCTGGACAACAGAGTGAGACCCTGTTTTCCCTCACCGCACCCCCCTGCAAAAAATAAAAATAAAAAAAGAAAAAGATCTGACCTTCCCAGATATCAGGGTAGAGATGACAGCCAAATCCCTAAACAGGCCCGATTTCCAAATAAATAAATAAATAAACAGGAGATTCACAGCAACTAATCAAAAGGGACCCAGTCAATCTGAGCTAGCATAGTAAGAAAATTCCTTCTGCTTTAAGGCATATGAAGAAAGTAACTTGAAGTAACCTGATGTTAACCAATCTACTTTTTCCACCATTCTGTTTCATTGTTTCTGCTCAAGCTACCTCACAAAAATCCATGTCCTGCCATGCTCCTTGGAGCTCCTATTTTGTAGACTGGATGCTGCCCAGTTCATGAATTGTTAATACAAGCCAATTAGATCTTTACACCTCAATTTGCTAAAATTTTACTCTTTGACAGTAGCACAACATTGTACTGACCTGCTCCTCCATATTACAACTACCATCAAAGAAGTTTGGAACCCCAGTAGAAGGTTGCTTTCCTGCAAAAATTTAGCTGTTTTACCAACACAGATTTTATAAGATTTGAAATCACCAGATTAAGTTGCACAAAGTAGCACTTATCCATGGCCTTTTGGACAATCTGTTATGTGAAAGGTTAGAGAGAGATTGGAATGGACTTAGTACCTACTACATGCCCTGAAGGCACACCAAACTTAGACTTCGAGTTTGATTCTTTACATGTTTCTTTGAAAACCATATTATGGGCTGGGCATGGTGGCTCATGCCTGTTATCCCAGCACTTTGGGAGGCCAAGGCAGGCCGATCACGAGGTCAGGAGATCAAGACCATCCTGGCCAACATGGGAAAACCCATCTCTATGATAAATACAAAAATTAGCTGGGTGTGGTGGCACGTGCCTGTAATCCCATCTTCTCAGGAGGCTGAGGCAGGAGAACCACTTGAACCAGGGAGTCGGAGGTTGCAGTGAGCCAGGATTGCACCACTGCATTCCAGCCTGGCAACAGAGCGAGACTCTGTCTAAAAAAAAAAAAAGAAAATCATGTTATGTAGCTGGGCATAATGGCTCATGCCTGAAACTTCAGGAGACTGAAGTGGGTGAACGGTTTGAGGCTAGGAGTTCAAGACCAGCCTGAGCAACATAGCAAGACCCCCATCTCTACAAAATAAAAATTAAAAAATTAGCTGGGCTTAGTGGTGTGTTCCTGTAGTCCCAGCTACTCAGAAGGCTAAGGCAGGAGGATCAGTTGAGCCCAGGAATTCAAGGTTGCAGTGAGCCATGATGGTGCCACTGAATTCCAGCCTGAGTGACAGAATGAAACCCTGACTCTTAAAAAAAAGAATTGTATTATGGCTGCCTCTTGTCAGTAGAATTGTGAGTGAATTAAATTTTTTTCTACATATTTTCCTGTAGTTTCCATTTTTTAAGCAATTTAACATGGGTTGATTTGAGATTAAAAATTATGTTAAACGTTTTATGTTTTACAAATCAGATCATTCCAGCATGGTATAGCTATTCTGGAAAGGAAAGAGCTTATGAATCTATCTTCATATAGAACTTGAAATGCTTCCAGAATATTTTCTGTTGAGTCTATAGTTGGATGCTTAGGACTTTGATCCTGAGAAATCCTGGGTACAGAAAGAATAGAATCAACTTTGAAATTAACTTAGTGAGCTTATCTAGTTCTGCTGGGACAAAGCAGAAGAGAATGTTTTATTTGGTACAAGCCATTAATAAGAGAAAACAAAGCAAAACAACTGGAGGTAACCAGAAGGTAACACAAAAAGTTAGTGTTTGATTTTGACATCAAATGGTTCCCTGGACACTCAAGACTTTATACAACCACTTTCCAACCCTGGCATTACTGGGAAAGAAAATTTCAAATGCTATTTTATAGCACTGGATCAGACAAAGACTCTTCCATCAAAACGTTAGTCAAGCTTCTGCAAGTCATTTGCTTGACTAGGCCAGACTTTGGGCTTCCCTCTCTGTCCTTGTATAATAGAATCCAGTTTTGGGTGGGTTTTTTTTTTTTTTTTTTTTTCTGTTTTTTTGAGACGGAGTCTAGCTCTGTCACCCAGGCTGGAGTGCAGTGGTGCAATTTCGGTTCACTGCAACCTCTGCCTCCCAGGTTCAAGCAATTCTCCTGCCTCGGCCTCCTGAGTAGCTGGGTTGACAGACACCTGCCACCACACTCAGCTAATTTTTTTATTTTTAGTAAAGATGGGTTTTCACTGTGTTGGCCAGGGTGATCTCGAACTCCTGACCTCGTGTTCGCCCTTCTCCTCAGCCTCCCAAAGTGCTGGGATTACAAGTGTGAGACACCATGCTTAGCCAGAATCCAGTTTGAGCAAGAATCCTGCTAAGCCAAATTAACCAAAACCCCCACTCTGCTATCTGACCACCCTTGCCTTCAGCAATAACCCTATCAAGTCAGTTTAGCCAGAAACCCCTTATCCCTGACAATTCCTCTTAGTAATTTTCCATCTATTGACCTCCACCCTGCTCCTTGTAATAAATCCCTACTTATCCTTGTTGGAGCTGGAGTTGAGTCCAGTCTTTTCCCCCCACTACAAGACCTGATGCCTATCACCATGGACCCCTTGCATAAAGCCTGCATTGCCATCTTTGACAAGTATCAAGAATAATTTTTCTTTAATAATTTTTCTTTAACAGATCAAATGAGGTAATACTCCTTTAATAAAAACTATTAGAATTAAAGTGTCACAGCTTTTCCTGATTCTTACAATTAAAGTCTGTTAGCCTCATTCTGGGGAAAGATGATGAGTTTTAATTTTTCAATGAATGATGCAGTATGTGAAGCTATGAATGTGGAAGGCAGTGACGTTAACACAAAAGACCACTGCTGTCACTTTTCCTGAGGACCTGAGCCATGAGCTGCTGCTCTTCATAGTACAGATATAGGTCAGCAGTTCTAGGACAGTGACCCAGTCCCTTACCTCCTTGCAGGAGAGGCAGGGACATATAAGGAATAAAACTGTAGCTGGTAGATGTGGTGGAAGAGAAAAGTAAGATGGGGAGACAAAAGGGACGGGGCAGTGGTCTTGTCGAGAGAGAGCTCGGAGCTGCAGGTTGTCACCCAGATCTATAGTGTCTTAGCTTTGGGCATGCATTTAAGAGGTGGGGATAGGAACTATATGGACAGTGAAATTCTGCCATGCATGAAGTGAAGTCTGAAAATTTCAATTGTCCTAATGTGAGTGAATAAAACCATTTTTCAGTCTATATTATCACAAAAAGCACAGAAATGAAGTGAAACGTATACACAACTGACTGTACAAGGAACTCAAAGTCTCAGATGATCAAGGCTATCTCTTCCTAAGGCCTCCATGCCCACCCTTCCTAACTTTCCCTCTCCCCAGGAAAACAACATCTTCCCAACCTTTGAGGTCAGAGCTGCTCTGAGGATGGGAACCATTCACAGCATAGCCAAATTTCTCTTATCCATGTTGGCTTTACTGCTGGGTGTGTTACTGGGAGAGTTTACCATGGGTGCAGGGATGAACTGAGTGGAGCTCTGTTCTTCCCATTGCCTCCTCTCTCACTCTCCCAGAATCCCCTGAGGCCCTTGAGCCTTTCTGGTGGTAGCATTGTGGTTGTTTTCCGGGTTGACGGCCTTCCTCTATCCAGTCTTCTGGGCTCATGTTTGTTTTACTCATTTATTCGTTAACTCATTTGTTCACCAAATGAGCACCTGTCCTGTGCAAAGCAGGTGCTATGAGCTAGAGCTACAAACACAAATAAACACAAGCTCTTGCTGGCTCTTTGAGAATTCGCCATCTTTAAAAGTACAAATACAAGGACATTTCAAGCATTTACTATGCACCAAATGCTGTTCCAAACATTTGATATGTGATGACTCAATGGATTGTTACAACCCCTTGAAATAAATAATGTTGTCATCACCATTTGATGCAAGAGGAACTGAAGCCCAGAGAGGAGAAGCAACTTGCCCTACATCACACAGCTTCTAAGTAGAGGAACCACGATTCAAACTGGACCTTCTGGCCCTTGACCGTGAGTTCTTCCCCACTCTGCCCAGACTTTACTGTCTCTCGCCAAACCCCAGAACAAGGTAGGGCTGCTTCGGGACATGTATAACAGAATGTGGCAAAAAGTTTTGAGAAAAGAACTTTCCCTGGGAAGTCCTTTGAAATAGCACAGAGAATGTTGACACGCAACAGCTTAATGGGTGGGTAATTGGGAGCAGAGGCAGTGGTCATGCCAGGGCCCCACCTGTTCTAAGGCTGTGGGGGTACTGGGGCATCTCCAGGGAGCAGCAGCAATCGCACTCTTGGGAGAGGAGGCAGTGACATCTTAGAGGCATCATTGGCAGACTGCTCACAAAGTCACTGTGTTCGTCGTCCAAGAGGATCACATGACTGTGGGAGCACATGCATTTCCAAGTCAAGTAGTGGAAAATTTGCTAGGGAGAAATGGAAATGCTAGGCAGTTTCTTCATAATACACAACAAAAATGCAGAAAGCCCCTTGGCTATATTTTTTATGAGTAGAGATTATTTCTCCACTTTTTATTTTTAACTATATCTAGTAGTAAATCAAATCATGCTCATGGATTTTTTTTTTTTTTTTTTTTTTTTTTTTTTTTTTTAACAACCAGTGAGTGCTGATAGGTGGAAGGAGAGTAACCAGGAATTTAGGAGATGTAGGTTTAGTATCTCCTAAATTACTAGCATTGTCACCTACTCGTGGTGTGACCTTGGGCATCACAGTAGTTCTTTGGCCACTGGAAAGATCTTACCTCCTAAAAAGTTCTGATTGAGCAATTCACCTTGCATTTCCAGGAACATGCTTCATGAAAGAAGGGGGTTCTGTTATCTGAGCTTGGCTGAATTAGCAAATTCTAATTTGTGGCTTAGAGTTTCTTCTTCGATTTCAGTGCTTCCTTCAAATCTTTTTTCCTAAAAATTACTTGTCCATTAAGTAGTTTGATTCTGTCCTGTTGCTGCAATATATGTCTCAGTAACCTTAAAAAAACTCTCTGTTCCAACCACTGATCTTGGCTCTGCTCCCTCTGTGGGAGCCAGATTTATTTCTGCTCATGGAGTGTTTTTCCTTCCCTCCCTGTTTATTGGTTTATTTGCTGCCATTAAGTACACATTAAGTACAGTTTTGTGGTTTGGGTTTTTTTTTTTTTTTTTTTTTTTTCTTATTTAGCCAGTATCATTCAGTTCTGGGAAGCAAAGATGCTCATGATGTTGGTTTGAGCCCAGGAAATTCAGTGGGGGGCGGGGGGGATGTCCTAATTCATACAATTACTGTATTAACAGACTTTCAGTAAGTTGCTATTAAAATAAATAAATAAATAAAAGCCAGCCAGGCACAGTGGCTCACGCCTGTAATCCCAGCACTTTGGGAGGCCGAGGCGGGCAGATCACCTAAGGTCAGGAGTTCGAGACCAGCCTGACCAACATGGAGAAACCCCATCTCTACTGAAAATACAAAATTAGCCAGGCGAAGTGGCACATGCCTGTAATCCCAGCTACTCGGGAGGCTGAGGCAAGAGAATTGCTTGAACTGGGAGGTGGAGGTTGCAGTGAGCCAAGATCACACCATTGCACTCTAGCTGGGCAACAAAAGAGAAACTCCGTCTCAAAAAAAAAAAAAAGTCACCTGGGTGCAATGGTGCACTCCTGCACTCCAGCTACTCAGGAGGCTTAGGTGGAAGGATGGCTTGAACCCAGGAGTTCTGAGCTTTAGAGGGGCCAGGAATTCACAAGGTCAAGAGGATGTGTGCGCTCAGAGCCTGTGCGCTCCCCTTCTGGGCCAGGCAGCAGGTATGTGGGACCCAGTATTCCCTACCCCAGTAACCCTGGGCTCACCTCTGGGCCCTGAGTGGGCCTCTTCACCAAGGCATCCTCCAACCCTGACCCCTGTCCTGGTCCTTGCACCCATGAGGCTAAGGGATGGCTGGTGGTGGCCATTTACAGGTGTGTGGGCATGCATGTTGGAGTGTCCACATGTGTGGGCTCTGAAAGCAAGGGTGAGATGATGCATAGGCCAGCCCTCGAAGATCATTCAGGCAAGGCACTGAGATTTTAAATTTGAACCTGGCCCTTCCACGGTGTCCTGAGATATATTTGTCAAAATAGAAAGAGAGAACATACTTTACTTGGCAGTTCATTCACTTAATTTATAGCTTCTGAAGAGTTAGACGCACGGTATGTGGCCTTCCATTGTATTCCTTCCCCAGTTTGCAAATGTTAGGAGTGGCCGGTGAAGGTTGTGAACTGAGAAAATCTGAGACAGGTCTCAGTTAATTTAGAAAGTGTATTTTGCCAAGGTTAAGGACACATGCCTGTGACACAGCCTCAGGAGGTCCTGATGACATGTACCCAAGGTGGTCAGAGCACAGGTTAGTTTTATCCATTCTAGGGAGACATGAGACATCAATCAACATACGTAAAATGAACATTGGTTTGGTCCAGAAAGGCGGGACAACTCAACTCGAAAGTGGGACAACTCGAAGTGGGGAGGGGCCTTCCAGGTCACAGGTAGGTGAGAGACAAACGGTTGCATTCTTTTGAGTTTCTGATTAGCCTTTCCAAAGGAGGCAATTAGATGTGCATTTATCTCAGTGAGCAGAGGGGTGACTTTGAATAGAATGGGAGGCAGGTTGGCCCTAAGTAGTTCCCAGCTTGACTTTTCCCTTTAGCTTAGTGATTTGGGGGCCCCAAGATTTATTTTTCTTTCACAAGGTTTAGAGTGCAGTGCTTAGGTGTACACAGTGCTGCATATGTAAAATACACAGCCCAGCCTGTCCTCACGTGTCAGGGGCTTTCTGCATTTTTGCTGTGTATTATGAAGAACGTGCCTGAGTGTTTCCATTTCTCCCTAGCAGATTTTCCACTGCCTGACTTGGAAATGCATGTGCTCCCATGGTCACGTGGTCCCCTTGGATGAACACAGTGACTTTGTGAGCAGTCTGCTGATGCTGACACTCCTGCAGCAGCCTTCTGAGCAGTCAGGGGAGCATGAACAAGATATGCTTCTTTTGTGGAAAAAATTTCTAAAAGCACATGCTTCCTCGGTACTTAGTCATTCTTCCTTTGCGTCCATGTAGGTGCTTATTTCAAGGTATTTTGCAGAAATTTGTTTACATTCCTGTCTCCCCTCCTAGGTTCTGAGCTCTTCAAAAACAGGTACTGTGTCTTGGTTCTCTTTACATTTCCAGCACCCAGCTCTGCGCTCCACAGACAGATAATGAACATCATGGTGCGATATAATAAAAAATATATATATTTAGTCTTTCTCTCTGGTTGCTGGCTCAGAGCTCTTAAACCCTCCGAATTTCCTCAGTGGTAGGAATGTCTTTTGTCTGCTAGTGCGTGGACTCAAGGGGTGGGGTAGTGGGGGTTATAGCTTCAGGGTGGGGGCTGATCACCAGAAAAACCAATCACATGTTTAGAGGGTTAGAATGTTCAGCTCTACACTTCACCGCCCCCATGGAGGGGAGAGGCGTCGGAGTTGAGTTCAATCACCAGTGGTCAATGATTCCATCAATCATGTCTATGTAATGAGGTTTTGATTGACACTATGGGGCTAAGGGAACCCTGGGCAGGGGTGTACCCCATCCCTCCCCTGATACTGTGCCCCATGAGTCTCTTCCATTTGGCTGTTCCAGAGTTTATCCTTTATAATAAACCGGATATTGTAATTAAAGTGCTTTCCTGAGTTCTGTGAATCGTCCTAGCAAATTACCAACCCTGAAGTGGAGTCGTGGGAGCCCCCAAATGTGTCTCCAAGTTGGACAGAAGTGTAGGTAGCCTGGGGACCTGGGACTTGTGACTGGCATCTGAAGTGAGGGCAGTCTTGTGGTACTGAGCCCTTAAGCTGTGGGGCCTGCACTGCTTCCGGGTACTTAGTGTCAGAATTGAATTGAATTGTTTCACACCCAGTTGGTATGAGAGAATTGGTTGGTGTTGGGACGCTATATTTGTTGTGGAAAAACACTACCACGTATATACTAGACTAATAATTAAGGCAAAGTGTAAAGCCCGAATTGACTCTAACTGCAGACTTTACTCCAATTTTGTTAAATATTAAGACTCCTATGGCAGTTTAACATTCCTTCTGTTGAAAGATAGGGTCCATGTCCCTTTCCTTGGATATTAACAAGTTTATAACTGTTTTAACCAAGAGTGTGTAGTGGAAGTGACACCATTTACCTTCACGGGTGACAACTGGCTGGGGCCAGTGTTGCAGGTGGTAAAATAATTTACCAAAACAATAATGAGTTAAAGAGGCAAGTTTATTAGAGAGAAAGCACATTGCAAGGAAGCAAAGGGCAGCACAGCAGAGAAGGGGCTGTCTGCAATGCAACAGGGGCTGGAAGGAAGTTTTATAGGGTCGTGCTGGAGGGGTTATGTGCAGACAGGATAATGGTCATGGGGCCATTTGCAGAGTGAGGTATTTGAAAACAGTTGTTTTTGGTTAGCTGTCTCTTAGAACAATTGTTTTCCTTCACCAAAGGCCTCTTCTTCATTGTTGCTAACTTATCAGCCTCCATAAGACTAGGTCATAAAAGGTCATGCAGCTTCCATCTGGTTCTTAGAATTCTTGCTCTGAGGATCCCTTTTGGAATCCCGTGGCCATACTGTGAGACCCTCCAGCTACCAGGCAGAGCCACATGTAGGTCTTCTGGTCAAGCATCTCAGCTGAGACAGCCCATCAAGTCATTCCTGCCAGGTGCCAGCCAGGTGAACACAGAAGCCTCCAGTCCCCAGATGTTTGAGACACCCCAACCATTCAACTTCCCAGCTGAGGCCCCAGAATCCTGAAGCAGAGACATGCCAACCAAATTCCTGGCCCACAAAATTTATGAGCATTATCTCCTGACTGTTGTTTTCTACCAGTGTTCTTGGGGTAGCTTTTCTTTTTTTATTTTTATTTTTATTTTAAGTTCTGGGCTACATGTGCAGAACATGCAGATTTGTGACATAGGTATACATGTGCCATGGTGGTTTGCTGCACCTATCAACCTGTCATCTATGTTTTAAGCCCCATATGCATTAGTGTTTGTCCTAATGCTCTCCCTCCCCTTGCCCCCCAACCCCCTGACAGGTCCCGGTGTGTGATGTTCCCCTCCCTGTGTCTCTGTGTTCTCATTGTTTAACTCCCACTTATGAGTGAGAACATGCAGTGTTTGGTTTTCTGTTCCTGTGTTAGTTTGCTGAGAATGGGGTAGCTTTTCACAGGAATAGTAACCAGAACACATGTCCTCAACATTGTGTAATGACCAGCTGTTTAAAACTCATTTTCTTTACTTTAAGTTATTCTATTTAAGGGCCATTATATTGCAAATGTATATAAAAATTAGACCCTCAGAATTCTGTTAATTGTTAATTATTGAAAGAAGGGGTTTTTTAAATGCAATAAATTATGGTTTTACAGGATGCATGGAAATATTTTTCATGCATGGCAATTATCTTACTACATTAATATTTCTACACAGCTCTGATTATTCCCTTAGATAAATTCCTAGAGATGGATCTGCTGGGTCAAGTAGCATGCACGTTTCAGAGATCACTGATTCACATGACCAGGTTATCAAAACCCACTTCTCACTCAATGCCCTTCCTCTTCCAGGCTTGGGGACTGCACTGGGGTGGGGATTTGGGCTGCTCTTTCCTGCTTCCTCCTCCCCCTCACTCTGCTGCTTCCAAGTCCTTCAGAGCAGGGTTTAGGGAGGGGTGGAAAAGATAGGAAAGGGACAAAAGTCTTTTTACCTGGCATGGTCCTCTCTTGGGGTCTCATGTCCTCCAAGTGTTAGACATGAATACACTAGGTCTCTTGTGGAGCACTTGGGAAAGTCCTTTGGGATGTCTTTGGGATGCCTCCCTCAACATGGGCGCCTCAAAGGGAACATTTGCTTCTATTGTCCCTGCTCCCCAACTCTAGCCGATGCTAGAGAACCCCACAGGCTTTTGCTGCCAGTCTGTCACCCTCTAGGGAGTCATCTTCAGGCAGGGTGTCAGCAAAGGTGGCACAAGCCTGGCTTCCTTCCACGGTGTCCACTTGGCCACAGGCAACTCACGCATCCCTATCATACCAAATAAGGTGGAGGTGGGAGCAAGAGCAAGTGCTTCTTCTCTTTGTGGTGCCATCTCTAGCCAGTTCCTTTTTTTTCTACTCAACTGATAGAGAATCTGAATCAGCAATTCACTCTTTAAGCAAATGTTCAGAAAATGAGTGCCTGTCTCTCTTTGCCAATACTCCCAAACTCTATGATTCATCTGGATCTGGGCCTGGAGAGCATTTTCCCCTAGATCAGAAACTCCCTGTCTAATTCCTCCAGTGTTCATATCTTGGGCTCATAGAGACCGGAGTGAGAGTGGGCATGGGGCCGGGGAGCAGAGGCTGAGCACTGTGGGGCTGGGCTGGAGTGTGGAATTGATCATAGGATGGAGAGCCAGGCAGGGCCTCTGTGCTTTGCCTCTTTGCTTTATGGCTAATAATCAAGCAACAGAAGTTTTGTTTAAGATTCTCTTATAGTGATTGGTTTAATAATTATAGAATTTTCTCTATGATGGATAAAATGTAACCACTCAAAATCCAAGGGCAACTTAATGGGAAATATGTATTGATATGCACATATTGATATATATGTAATGATGTATTGCTAAAGGAGCAATGTATGTGCCCAAACCACATAATTCCCTGTTTATAAAACATATAGTACATATTTATAGATGCATAGAAAAAAATTATTAGAAGAACATCCACCAAACCATTTTCTCAGAAGGATAGAATTATTGGTGATTTCTTCAATGTGCTTTTTGGGGTTTTCAAATTTCTATAATGAGTACATGTTACTCTGATAAACTTAAAAATTGTTTCTGAAATATAAAACTAAATGTTAAACTTCCTCTTCATGCACACTCTCCTACAAATGTTCTTTCTCTTTATTCCCTTTTGAGTTTTCAATATCAAGGGAGCTGTTCTCCTTCAAAGCAAGTGAAGGAGCAGAAATAAAATCCACATGTGCTGCTGCTAAATTCTCCACAGTCAGCAAGAGCACACATGTCCAAGGCCCAGGGCAGCAGAGGCCAGCGGAGTTCAGACAAGGCAGCCACAGCAGCAAGGCTTTCCGGAAGAGTCCCTGGAGTGGTGGCTTGCATCCTAGGTTGCGCATTGGAACCACCTGGCGTACTTTAAAAACTACTCATGCCTGAGGCAGCAGGATTTTAAAAACCGGAGTGATTTTAGTGTGCAGCCAAGGTTAGGAACCCCTGCCAGAGAGTGGGAGCCTCACCTAATTTCCAGGCACCTTCTCCAGGAATTTCCTGTGTCTTCTCTTATGTGAATTGTCTGAAAACATTTGATAACAAATGCAGTCTCCAAAATCATAACTCAAAGTAGGGGGCAAGAAGAAAGGGTTTTAGGCCATATGCTGGATGAAATAATGTCCCCCAAAAGATTTATATTCACCTGGAACCTTAGAATATCACCTTGTTTGGAAATAGGGTCTTTTGCAGATATCATAAAGTGAAGACAAGATCATACTGGAACCAATTAAGGTAAACCCCAAAGCGAATGACTGGCGCCCTCATAAGAAGAGGGAGATTTGAAGGCACACAGACACACACAGTAGGAAGAAGACCATGTGAAGATGGAGGCAGGAATCCATCTGCAGTGATGCAGCTACAAGCCAAGGAATGATCAGAACTGCCAGCCCCATCAGAAACTAGAAGGGAGGCATGGAATGGATTCTCTCAGAGCCTCCGAAAGGATCAACCCTGTTGACATCTTGATTTTATTACAGCAGCCCTGGGAAACTGTTAGTTTCAGAACTGTTTCAGAACTGTTTCAGAAATCTGACCCCAGAAGCAGTGAAACAGTGCTCTGCAACAGGTAACGCACTCATCAGCACAGCTCTTTACTGGACCTCCAAGGACTCTCTCTTGCATGCCCACTTTTCTTTGTGTGCACAGAAAAAAAAAAATGCATCTTACACCATCCATGTCAATTCTTTTTCAATTATGTGTACGTAGGACCTATTTGGTTTGCAAGGTGGAAAAAAAACCCACTATACATTTTGTTCAATTGCTTTTCCTAGCTCAGTCAGGAGACCCTTCTTATTAGAGTCACTCACCTTATAACTAACAAGAATTGCCAGCTTTCGAAAAGCAGTTACTTCTGAGTAAAACAAGCACTTCTCTGAAAGAGTCTGATAAAGCTGTGCCTGCTGTAAATAAGACATTCTATGAGTAGGAGTTTGCTATTTCTGCTTCAATCTTGGAAAATTTCTTTCATCGACACTATCTTTAATAGAGAAAGGGAGATGATGAGGCCTTATGTGGTCTTTTACTTTATTCTCCAGCTTTCCAGTGGGCAGCAACAACTATGTAAATTAAGTTGCATTCAACTGAATGATTAATTATCTCATGCCCTAGATCTATAACAGGGGCTGGAAATGCAAAGTGACCACTGCCCTCAGGAAAACCATAAGTGTGGTAGACAAGTAACAACACATTAGCTAGAGCACAGAGCAGAAGCTCAAAGCAGAAGAAATACATTGGAGCTACACGGACCATGGAATGACTTTCCTATTAGATGGTGAGTTGAACATGAATGTTTATCTGCTCCATCCTGAAAAATGCACTAAGGTGAGAGAAGAGCAATAAAAATAAATATATATAAACCCAAAAGGACTGCGAGTACTGAGGAAGACACCACAAGGAATGAAAACCACCATCGGACTTGGTAGGATGGAAACCAGAGGAAGTAGAGGAACAGAGAAATTTGACTACAAAGTGCCTGCAGAGGCGATATTGATCAGAGAAACCAGCTCCACCAAAAGGGAGGGTGGAGAACTGGAGGCACATAAGCTACCGGAGGTCATGATGGGCATAAAGTGAAAAACAAGAGGTTTTGGTTGAAATTCTGTTTTAAGTAGAAATTAGATCCCAGGTTGTTCACCATCCAGAGCAGCTAGGAGGCCACTCCTCCCTACCCAAGTAGGAGGCTTATTCTTGGAGCGGAGGACTCAGAGGGACCCAACAGCACGGAGTGGGGTGAAGTGCCCTACTGAGGGCACTTGACCTGCTGAACTGGGAGACTCCTGGCCCTCTTTGTCCGCTATCCCAAGGGTGCAGATGGGACAGCCAGGTGGAAGGGGGTCCCTGGAGAAACTCCAGCCAGGTGCCCACTGAGATGGAGCCTGGGGAAGTTCAGGACGTTTGCAGCAGGGAGGAGCCTGGCCCCTCCTCTTCCTGGGTAGAACCTGGGATTCAAGCAGCTGGAGGGAAGCGCTCTAGGAGAGGGACTCTGGCCTTGTGAGGGTCCCTGTTTCCCCCTTTTCTTCCTTTTTGCCCAATAAAACCCTGTCTTACTCACCATTTACATTGCGAGCCTGAATTTTTGTGGCCATGGGGCTGCGAACCCAGAAAATCTGAGGTCGTAGTTAATTTAGAAAGTTTATTTTGCCAAGGTTGAGGAGGCACCTGTGACAGAGCCTCAGGAAATATTTATGACATGTGCCCAAGGTGGTCAGGGCACAGCCTGGTTTTATACATTTAGGGAGACAAGAGACATCAATCAATATATGTAAGAAGTACCTTGGATCTTAAATGTACTTAAAGCAAAGGCAGGAAGACTGGGAGTAGGGAAGGAGCTTCCAGGTCAGAGATAGGTGATCCACAAATGGTTACATTCTTTTGAGCCTTCCCAAAGGAGGCAAATCAGCTCTGCATCTATCTCAGTGAGTAGAGGAGTGACTCTGAATAGAACGGGTGCCAGGTTTGCCCCAAGCAGTTCCCACTTGAGTTTTCTTTAGTGATTTTGGGAGCCCAGGGTATTGTCCTTTCACAGGACAAAGAACCCTGTTTTTAGCTGAACTTAGGAAAAGTCCTGCAACATTTTTGGCGTGCAACATGGGGGCTCCAGAAGCCTCAAGTGAAATGGGACTCAAAATCTCTCACTCTTGCTCCCAAGCCTTTTCATCCTCGGACCCTTGGACTTCTGAGGGTGGGGGAAACCATGCCCTCAACCACCATCACTCCAGGACCTTTTCATCACCTTTTCCTTCCCTTTTCAGGACAGATCAGAGAGCAGCAGCTCCCCACCGCTCTCCCCTCCATGCTGGGGCTGAAACGCATGGCCCAAGGCTCCAGGGGTGGCTGGCTGGCATTTTCCCCTAAGATTCATTGGATTCTCCTTTTCTGGCCAAGAGATTCATCTCCATCAGACAGTAATTAAACTTTTCTCCCTGGTGGAGGAACTACTTGCTTAAGAATAAGAGGTTCTTCCCCAGGCATTTTTAAGCCTTTTCTTTCCCCTTCTCTACCCCATCAGCAAGTTAACTTTAAAAAAAATTTTTTTATTCTCTTAGAAGATATTGTACTAGGCTAGGACCCCCCAACTATCACTGTATTCTCTGCAAAGTTTCGGTGGTGAAATCAAGCCTCCATCTTGTTTTACATCCTGAGGGCATGGCTGGTAACCTCTTAGCAAGACTTTGTTTAGCAGTCCTGCCAGAGGCGATGAGCCCTCTCATGTTCCATATCTGCATGTTTTCCTAGCCCTATTGGAACAGGAATTAAAAGAAATTAAAGAGTGTGTAAGCAGAAACTCAGTTGTATGTAAGAAAACCAATTCCCCCTGAGAAAGAGAAAGAGCTGGAGTCCTTTAAAAATTAACTGCCTGTTTTTCTGTAGCTGGTGAGCCTTAGCTCTCCTCCTTTCCCAGGCATTGTGAAGACCCTGTTTCCCTAGCTGTGCAGCTGCAAGGTCACTACACAGATAAACTCAAGTCACAAAACGTGTTTTTCCTTGAAAAGTAAGAAATGATGTAATGCATGTCTCAATTGATTGAATAATTGCCTTTGTTTCTCACTTCTGGAGTATGCTTCCTCCTGCACAGATCTCCCCTCACCCACAAAATGCTTAAAAGGTAACTTCACTCTTCGTTCAGGGCCAGTCCTTTGGACGTTAATCCGACTGGGCTGGTACACCTAAATAATAAATATCTTCCTGAACCCCATCGGTCTCTCTGATTCCTTAAAAATCCCGCAACACTGTCTCTTAAAGGGCCCCACGCAGCAACTGGGGTTTCTTCTGTCTGTCTGTGTGTATACTGTTTGTGATGTCTGTAAAAAGAGCTCTAATTAATTTGACCTAAAGAAATATGAGTGCTTGGATCTAATATTTTTTAAAGGGAAGATAAAATCTGTGATACCTCTCAGTTCACGAGACTTTAATCTTTAAGAAATGAGACAGCCCTAAAGACTATTGGTAAAATGCAGGTCAGATGCAAGGTCTGCTAAGTGTTTTAAGGTTACAAACTGCTTTTGGAGTTTTGAGAACTATTTGACTTGCCAGCTTCACAAGTGGCGGGGCCTGGGGACATATGGAACTAACCGCACCCTTAATTAAGAAGGCAAACCTTGGCTGCAGTTAGCACGCAATTAAAGCAACTTAACAAGTTTTACCTTAAAGTTAAAAATTGCTAGGAGTTAATTGAAACTACTAGAAGTAGATTTACATGCAAGGTGTGTGAGAACAGTAAACTGTGACTTTTAGTAAAAGGTTGTAAGAAGGCATGGAAATGTGAACTTTTGCCTAGGGTTAAAGGATTGTTTTGAGGGGAAAAGCTGAAGGTTCAAAGAAGTGGTGGAAGAATTGTGGAACTTAAATCTTGAAAAGGAGGTTCTCTGTGTGAACATATTGACTAACTTCAAAAAAGGGTATTATATGGTTTTTCTGTAAATTGAGCATTGAAATAAAAGCATAAAAAGGTTTTCCTAAGGCACTAAGCTGCTCTTTGGCAAAATTTTTAAAGAGCTGTGAAAGGTTTTTGCCTCTTTAAAATTTCTGAGTCATGCTTTTGGCAAAATAAATAACTTATGATAATCGGGGATTCTATTTCATAGTATCAAGTGATTTAAACCTCAAACATTTAACAGCCTTCCCAAAATCAAACTTCAGTTTCAAAATTGTCTTTCCTGGCACCTGACTTTTCAGATGTTTCAGAGGGCCCCTGAAGTGTCCAAAAAAGAGTGGTAAATAAGATTATTTGACATGTTTAGGTACATAGGATTGCCAAAATGACGTTCAATCTTCTTTAGGTTATATTTTGTGTGAATAATGCTGAGAGACAGGACTAGCTAGATTTCCTAGGCTGACTAAGAATTCCTAAGCCTAGCTGGGGAAGGTGACCACACCCACTTTTAAACACAGCGGGGGGGGGGGGGGGGGGGGGGCTTGTAACTCAGCTCACACCCGACCAATCAGGTAGTAAAGAGAGCTCACTAAAATACCAATTAGGCTAAAAGCAGCAGGTAAAGAAATAGTCAATCATCTATCACCTGAGAGCACAGGGGGAGGGACAATGATCGGGATATAAACCCAGGCATTGGAGCCGGATCAGGCAACCCACTTTGGGTCCCCTCCCTTTGTATGGGAGCTCTGTTTTCACTCTATTAAATCTTGCAACTGCACACTCTTCTGGTCCGTGTTTGTTCCAGCTTGAGCTGTGCTTTCGCTCGCCATCCACCACTGCTGATCACCGAGTCGCAGACCTGCCGCTGACTTCCACCCCTCTGGATCTGGCAGGGTGTCTTCTGTGCTTCTGATTCAGTGAGGTGGCCATTGCTGCTCCCAATCAGGCTAGAGACTCGCCATTGTTCCTGCATGGCTAAGTGCCCGGCTTCATCCTAACTGAGCTGAACACTAGTTGCTGGGTTCCACGGTTCTCTTTTGTGACCCATGGCTTCTAATAGAGCTATAACACTCACTGCACGGCCCAAGGTTCCATTCCTTGGAATCCATGAGGCCAAGAACCCCAGGTCAGAGAGCAAGAGGCTTGCCACCATCTTGGGAGCTCTGGGAGCAAAGACCCGCTGGTAACAATGCTAATGTATGTTCCAAAATTGTATGAAATTTCTAAAATTCAATGTCTAAGTATATGCTACCAATCATAATTAAGGTTGTTAAGTTATTGTAAACCACAGAGATAACCACACTTCTTTGTCAATTGTGTTTCTAACTGTAACTATCCTGGACATTTTGATATTCACAGACAATTGTTGTCTTGTTTTAATCCTTTTTAAAGATGGTTTATGTTAAAATACTAGAATTGTTAGAAATAGACAATTGGTGCTGCAAAGAAAAGTCAGCATGGAGACGAAAGACCTCTCAGCAAGGCAATCAACTCTCTGCAGAAAGGGCGCTCAATTGCAGATGGAACAATGGTGAGAGCACACCTGAACAAAGGAAAAGCAGACATATTTATCACTTACACATTTGGGTCGTCCTTACTGCTGTGTCCTGCATCCATTGGCTGGAGCTGGACCTCACACTCTTAAACTGATACTCAATTTGCTAATAGCCTAAAACTTTCCTAAATAGGTAATGCAGGGAAGAACAAAGAAGGAGAGGAAGTTGCTTACAAAAGGTTTAAGGAAGCAATAACATTTCCAAATAAGCAGGGGGCATAAGCTATGAGCTAAGACTTGCCTGGGCCTGTCCAGACATGCCTGAGTAAGCCAAAGCAACTAACTGGGCTAAAGTGTAAGAACTAGTAGTTGATAGGAGGTTTTAGAGTAAGGAACTATTATTCCCAGTGTCTATTATTTTATTTTTAAACCAAGAGGAGCTTTGAAGAGGAACTTTTCTACTTTCTACAGTTTATAATGAGCTATAGAAATTTAACAGGTGCTCTCAAATACAGGCTTCTGATAACTTTAGAGATTGTAACATTGGAATAAAGGAAAATGTACAGGACTCATGAAGAGCAGAAATGTTCACGAATATCAAGCAAAACAAGAGTTAACTAAATGAACTGAACTCAGAAAGCTGAAGCAACCTTTTATCTTTTGCTTGGAATATTGCTGATCCTTTTTTGTTTTCAAAGTCAAGGAAACTTATTTTAAACTATTTACCAGCTATACAAAATAATTTCCTTCTTTATATCCTTATTGTATAAGCTTTTTTTTCCTGTTTTTAATTTTTAAAATATTCTTTACTTTGTAAACTTGTTTGTTAAAAATGAAAACCCAGGCCAGGCATGGTGGCTTATGCCTGTAATCCCAGCACTTTGGGAGGCCGAGGTGGGCAGATCACCTAAGGTCAGGAGTTCGAGACCAGTCTGACCAACATGGAGAAACCCCGTCTCTACTAAAAATACAAAATTAGCCGGGTGTGGTGACGCATGCCTGTAATCCCAGCTACTTGGGAGGCTGAGAAAGGAGAATCACTTCAACCTGGGAGGCAGAGGTTGCAGTGAGCTGAGATTGGGCCATTGCACTCCAGTCTAGGCAACAAGAGCGAAACTCCATCTCAAAAAAACAATAAATAAATAAAATAAATAAACGAAAACCCAAACATACATATTAGCCAAGGCCTAATCATCAAGGTCAGGATCATCAATATCACTGTCTTCCACCTCCACATCTTGTCCCACTGGAGGTCTTCAGGGGCACTAACACATGTGGAGCTGTCATTTTCCATGTGATAATGATGCTTTCTTCTGGAATACTTCCTGAAGGTCCTGCCTGAGGCTGCTTTTCAGTTAACTGTATATATGTATTTGTACCTAGGAATACACTCTAAAATAATGATTAAAAGTGTAGTATATGAGTTTCAACTCAAGACTAAATTTAAAAATATATGTAGTACAGTAAATATGTAAGCCAGTAACATTGTCATTTATTATAATTATAGGTATTATGTACTGTATGTAATTGTATGTGCTGTGCTTTTATATGACTATTAATGCAGTAGATTTGTTTACATAGTCATTCCTGCAGGCACATGAGTAATACACTGTGCTACGATGTTATGATAACTAGGACATCACTAGGCAATAGGAACTTTTCAACTTCATTATAATTTTATGGGACCACCATCGTATATGTGGTCTGTCATTGACTGAAACATCGTTGTATAGTGTATGACTGGTCAACAACCTTGGAGAGAGAAAGCATCCCCAAACCAAGAAGAGTTTTCTATTAAAGAGGAATGTTGGGAGAATAATATAAAAACTCATGGACATTAAAAATATGATAGTAGAAACAGAAACAAAAAATTGACTGATGATTTAACTTTATGAAAAATGGCAGTCAGAAGAGTTCTATCTTTTTTTGGAGAATTTGTGAAGAATTTGTGCTAGTAATATAAAGTTAAGCTTAAATAAGAAGTCAGTATGGGAAAACAAAAATGTTGTACAAGAAAGAAAATGGAATTATTTTATTTGGTTTGGTAGCGAATAACAATTATATGATCAAAATAGCAGAAACACTGAACATTGACTGAAAATGACTGTTATCACGAGTTGGAAGGTGGGAAAGTGGCAGTAGGACATAAAATAAAACTGTCAAATCCTTATAATAAGAAGTCAGTAATTAATGTATCGAGTTGATAAACTTGATGTTAAATCAAGTTAAGCCTACAGCTGCCTCCTTACATATTTTAAGTTCAACCTAAAGGTTTCTTTGTACATCATGAACTATAACATAACCTAAAAGGAGTTTGATACAGACCGTAGCCAACTCTTGTATCAATTACTGAGTTTTGGGTAATCAGAGGTGGCCAAGTGTTCAAACCATGTTCAAATAAGGCAAACACCAAACTATAACCAATCCAGGTGTTTCTGAACCTCACTTCTGTTTTCTATACATCACTTTTCATTTTCTGTCCATACATCTTCTTCCACCACATAGCTTCACTGGAGTCTCTGAGCCTACTCTGGCTTAACATGCTGCTCAATTTGTGGATTATTCTTTGCTCAATTAAACTCTTAAAATTAATTCGGCTAAGGTTTTCCTTTTAACAAATGGTGTGAGAAGTAAGATCTGAAGTAGAGCTTCTAACAACCCCCCTGAGCACTGAGTGACCAAGCGAGGTACCCACCAGGCCCATTATGTCCATTGCTCTCTCAGAGCAGCTGGAAATTGTGGTAAATTCCCTCTTGAATTCCAAAGCTCTATGGATTTGTATTTTGGGCTCTCTAAGTTTCTTTGAGCAAATTTCTGAACCAAACTGGGTTTGGAAGTCCCAACAGAAACTGGACAGGGTCCAGGATTGAATTGGATCTGATAATTAGCTGGCTTGAATCCAGTTAGATGCCTCTTATGGAGGACTGAATGGCAATATTGCAGGGGCTGTAGCTGCAAAATTTGGCTTTTGGAAATTTGCAGGGATTTTTGTGTTCTACCCATTTTGTTTTATTTTTCTTGCACATTCAGGTAGGAAAAAAATCTTTGGCTAAGTTGACCAGGGAAACTGAGAGCCAAAGGCAATATTTGAGGTGAAAATGGGATCCTAAATTTCTGAAGAACTGAGTTCTTCTGGCTTATACATGTGTAAGTATTAGGCCCTGGAAGCAGTGAAGTCTTGCAGAAAAGGTGAAATCTTACTAAAGATGAGTTACAGTGGAATGTTCCAAATGAACAACACTGCAGCAGAAGCTTCTAAAAAGATTTTCATATTTTTATTTAAAGACTGTATAAAAGACAAATAAAAAGTTTAAGTAACTAATTGATAAGAAAAATTAAATATGCTAGCCTTTTGGCTTAGTTACTGTCCCATCCCAAAGGTAGAAAGAATGCTATCCTAGATAAAGTGCTTATAAAAGGTAGGCCCTCACATAAAATAGATCTGCCTTTTTTTCCCAGATCTATCTATGCTGAGTCCAGGCATAAAAAATGCTTTCGTGATAGCCCTATTTCCAATGGGCTCCACCCATTACCCTGAACTCAGTAGTTTTAGCTAAGAAACAGTAGCAAAGTTAAAAAGAACACCATATTGAATGAAAATACACCTTTCTGGAATTTAATTGGCTATCTTGAAACTCTTTTGCAAAAGAAATATACATCTATAAAGGAAATCTTGATTTTTAAGGATGTCTGCCCATGTACATTAAAAACTTTACCATTCTTTTACATTTACATTTTAAGTCATACTTTTGTTTAAGGTGCTTTTCTGGCCATCTTTTCTTAAGTGAACTTTTATTTGAGCAGGTTTGTTTCCCTTATTTGAGGAAATGATGATACAATACTTAGGCCTAAAATCTTAGCTCTGTGCTTATGAAACATAAATATTTTTTGTTCCACCTAAGAGTTTTCCCTTTAGAAATGTAAATTTGTTGCCTGGTTAACAATTGCTTTGGGCAATGAAGCAGGTAACTGGAAGATTGATAGATTGAATGGGGAAGAAAAAAAAAAACTATTTAAGGCCAGGTGCGGTTACTCACGCCTGTAATCCCAGCACTTTGGGAGGCCAAGGCGGGCAGATCACCTGAGGTCAAGAGCTCGAGACCAGCCTGGTCAACATGGAGAAACCCTGTCTCTACTAAAAGTACAGATATTAGCCAGGCATGGTAGTGGGCGCCTGTAATCCCAACTTCTCGGGAGGCCGAGGCTGGAGCATTGCTTGAACCCAGGAGGTGGAGGTTGCAGTGAGCTGAGATTGTGCCGTTGCCCTCCAGCCTGGACGATAAGAATGAAACTCTGTCTCAAAGAAAAAAAAAAAAAAAAGGTAAGAAAAGCTATTTAAAAGCCAGCAAATGAAAGTCCTTTACGAGAGCTAGGTATAAGAGCTATTTCTGTGTGTTTATCTGTCTATTTGTGTTACGTGTATGTGATAATATTTGGTAAATAAAAGCTAGTTTTTGATTGTTAGCAAAACAGAAATGGCTTCAAGCTTATCATTTAAATATAATTAGATAATTGCTTGATTTGACTGTGAGCTTATGCCTTTAGAGTCTCTGGATTCAGGGGTCTGGACAGGTGGCCATGATGAAGTCTAGAGACAAGTTCTTAGTGCTTAGACTATCAGCTACAAGCCAGAATCAAGCCCAATTATTACCCCTTCTTCCTCTGCTTTCCCTGTTGTGTCTCTTGGCTATTTTAGAAGGGGCTGGACCCTCCAGGTACAGTCTTCACAGCTCTGTCTTCTGTCCTGATTGACTCAGACAGGCTTCATTGTCCTCCTGGGTGGCGTGTGGCTACTTGGGACCCGGAATGACTTGAAGAAGACATTAGGAAGGCTACCTGTGTCACAGTTTTAAGATTCTTCTTAGTAATTTAAAGTCTTAGAGTCATGTTACGTTAAAGTAGGTAACAGTCATAAAATGTTGAGTCATCTGTAAGTTAAGATACTGAAGTATTAATTGTTACACATGAGTTTAAGTCTATACACCTTGATGTGTTATTTTTATATGGTATAGAAAAGCTAAATATATTTAGATTTGTTAATAAATGATCATTTGAAGAGCTATTTTTCTAAAAAATTACAAAATCGTTATCTATAAATACTGATATAAAACTGTTCAAAATTACTTTCTAGGCTTTTCACTAGAAATTAAGGTTACTAAGAGTTGAAAACTACTAGATATAAGAGAAACAATTCTGTATACAGAGTGTATAAACAAAAGCAAGGTGCACATTTGATGAAGAAAATTATAAAGGTATGCGTGTTAAAAAAATTTTTGTTTGGTTTGAAGTTACTTAAAGGTTTCAAATTGAAGGAGTATAAAAATAGATGAAACAAGATGAATGTAGAAAGTTGGCAAGACATGGAATCAACTCAAATGCCCATCATTAATAGACTGAATAAAGAAAATGTGGTACATATACACCATAGAATACTATGCAGTCATAAAAAGAAATGAGATCATGTCCTTTGCAGGGACATGGATGGGGCTGAAGCCATTATCCTCAGCAAACTAACACAGACACAGAAAACCAAACGCTGCATGTTCTCCCTTAGAAGTGGGAGCTGAACAGTGAGAACACATGGATACA
The DNA here is from genome assembly GCF_047675955.1 of Chlorocebus sabaeus. NCBI lineage: Eukaryota > Metazoa > Chordata > Mammalia > Primates > Cercopithecidae > Chlorocebus > Chlorocebus sabaeus. Next base: position 34,082,240 of record NC_132916.1, read on the forward strand.
GGGAGGAAAACAACACTGGGACCTGTCACGGGGACAGGGAGAGGTAGAGCATCAGGATAAGTAGCTAATGCATGCACGTCTTAATACCTAGGTGATGGGTTTATAGGTGCAGCAAACCACCATGGCATGTGTTTACCTATGTAACAAACCTGCATATCCTGTACATGTATCCCAGAAAATAAAATAAAATAAAATAAAATGAAATAAAATATTAAAAATAAATAAGTTAATAAATTTTAAAAAAGGAAGTTGGGGAATAAATGTAAAATGAAAGGTTTATGGAAACCTTGTGTGGTTAAAAGACAACAGATTCTCCACAAGGAGTAGATGGAAATTAAAAACAATAAAAGAAAAATAGAAAAGTAAAATAGAAAAAAAAAGATGACCCATTTGATAAATTAATGAGGATTATTAAAATCAATTTTAGGATGGATAATACACAAATCCAAAAGTAAAATGTGGTTTTCTCTTTTGAACAAAAATTTTGTGTAGTATTAATAAGACACTAAAATATTTGTCTTCATCCTTTGAGTAAACTGCAAAAATTTAAAGAAAAAAAAAAAGGAGAGAAGAAAAGAGAGATTCTGTCTCATGCTGTCTTAGGTCTTTTGATTGTTTGGAAAACTGAGTCTCCTTTATCAAAGAGTACAGGTTTTTGTTTTTAAAAATCTGTTAATTTTCACTTTGGTTAAATTAATGACTTGTTTTATAGTGATTTGTGATCCTATTTTGTTCAAGTGTTTTAAACCTTTGACATATTTTATAGGCTTCCTGAAACGTAATTTCAGCTTCAAAATCAAGTCTTTTTTGACTTCTAATTTTGGGATGCTCCAGAGGACCCCGAAACATCCAAAAAAGAGGTAAACAGGATTATTTGACATGTTAAGTTACATGAAGCATTGTCAAATAAAAAATGCTGTTTAACCTTCTTCAGGTTAAATGTTAATGAATGTTGTTAATAATTTTCCAAAATTATATGGGATTTCTAGAATTCTAACATGTCTGTGTATATGTTAGCAATTATAATTACGGTTATTATGTTGAGTTATTGTAATCCACATAAATAAACAAATTTCCTTGTCAATTGTGTCTTTAACTGTGACTATTTAAAGTCATTTCCACAGTTAATTGCAGTTTCTGGAAACCTCACAAGTACACAAAATCCTAGAATATGGTGTCTTTATGGAGGTTTATGAAAGGATGAAAAGGAGCCTGAGAAACACTCTTTAATATAGGTTTCTGATAGCTTTAGAATCATATCATTTGGACTGGGTAAGAATCCCTGTTACTTTAGTGGAGACTGGCTGGTTTATCTAAATCAGCCAGTACTGAAATTGTTTAGATATACAATTTAAGTGAACTCTATGGTCTAAGTAAAATTACCTATGATAACACATCAGTTTTCAGTGCTATGCACCTAAATTGGAGAAACAGCTGGTGTTCAAGAGGATGTAAGTCCAATGTTGAGCATGGACTCATAGAGAACCAGGATGGCTGCCTTGTTCTTCCTGAGTCCTTAAAGCTTTTGTTATTAAAAGTTATCCAAACTAAATATATTTTGGTGTAGTGACTTCTAAATTGCTAAAATAGTTTATGACCAATGTTTGGTTTGCCAAATCCATATCCCTGGGAAGACAATCAAAACTTTAGGTACATTCTGCTATCTGATGGGCCATTTAAATATTTATAGACAGATTTTATTCAATGGTTGTTTTCTTTTTTTTTTTTTTTTAATTTGAGATGGGGTCACACTCTGTCACCTAGGTTGGAGTGCAGTGATACGATCTTGGCTCACTGCAATCTCTGCCTTCCAGGCTCAAGTGATCCTCCCACCTCAGTCTCATGAGTAGCTGAGACCACAGGCATGTACCACTGTGCCTGGCTAATTTTTTGGATTTTTGCTAGAGATGATGTTTTGTCATGTTGCCCAAACTGGTCTCGAACTCCTGAGCTCAGATGATCCACACGTCTTGGCCTCCCAAAGTGCTGGGATTACAGGTGTGAGTCACCACGCCTGGCCAATTGTCATTTTCAGTGCATGTTTTCTGGTTGTGTAAAAACTTCCCCATGCAAGAGAGCAGTTGTAACAGTAATAGTAGCTCACTTTATAAAAGTATATATATTTTCACCAGGTAAAAAAATACGTAGTCTACTCACTGAGGAAAATCAACCTCTTCATGATCTATTGACTGGGGAAAATCAACCTCTTCACAATCTAGAACCTGAAGATTGGATCTTCTGAGAACAACAGAGAAACACTATTCTTGCCATCCACACTGCAGCAAAACTTCAGGACCTTGAACCGAAGTTTTGGGTTCATAATCTCACAACTTGGAAGGGTCCCTCTACATTCTTGGAACTGTACACCTATTGGAAACCTTAAGATAAAGCTAAACAGGGAAGTTTTTTCCCAGAAGAAGGCATCTTTGATGTGGACAGCTTTTTCCCAAGATCACAGATCAAGATTTCTCTACTATTATGAGATTCTTTCCATTTTTTTCCTTGCTTATGCCTCTGTGAACAGTAGAAGTGAAAAGGAGGTTTGTTGGGTGAATTCATGGGGTTTACTTTTACTTGCGAAAGATTTTGCAGCCAGCCTTATACATGATTAATCTTATATTTTGATATATGGAAGATGAAGGTCCAATGTGGGTGAGAAATTTCTGTGGTACATACTCATCATCAGTTAGAAACAAAACATTGATGCACTAGTCTTACCTACATCATGGGTTAAAGAGAACATTGCCAGGAGGCCTTCACTCTTCTAAAGAGCATCATTTGTTAAGTCCTTTTTTTCCATGGTTTGGAGTAAATGAAGCAATGATTAGAAATTTATCCCTCATGATAGGTTCTATAGCAGATTCTACTGTCAAGGCTATGGTTACAAAACAGACTTTAAATTCTTTTGTGAACATTATGATAAATAGCAGAATTGCTCTAGATGACTTACTGGCTGAACAAAGAAGTGTCTGTGTTGTGGGAATCAAGGGACAGGAGAGACCAATGGGACAGGAGGCCCTTGACCATTTAGCTGGCAGCTGCCAATATGCCTGCAGTCCACAGATCCAATAGAGGCCAGAGGGTGCCTGCCAGGTATTTGGAGCTTCAAGTTGGTACCAAGAGTGGTTTAAAGAGGGGAAACGGGAGAATGAACCTGGTTGGGGTGATTTGAAATCATTCTTTCTGCCCCACCACAAAGTCTTTCCTAGCGTTTCACTGTAATGTTATTGTCCTAGGCAGGTTAACTTTCCTACCGGATCTGTAAAGGCTTTTCCCTAGTGAACAATGCAGGACTTACCCATAACAGAGGTTTTTAGGAGCCAAATGCTCAGGCTCGTGAACAGAGGTTCAGGGGAAGAGACAGTCAGAGTGAAGTTATCTTCGGGCATCAGCTCTCTTGCCTCCCATGGCCATTGGTCCCCCATAGTGGTTCCCCCATAAACGTAGCATGAGGAGATGTGTAAGCTGCTGGCTATGTTTTCAGCCAGTTGGGTGAACGAGTTTCTGGCTAAGGGAAAGGGTTTAGGCAACTCCTGGTGGATATGCTCATAGAATGACTCAAAAACTCGAAATTGTTGGGTTGAATGCTTAATCTGTTTTTTTTTTTTTTTTTTTTTTTTTTGATAATATATAAATAGACTCCTAGGTCTGTTTCCTGACTGCTGATCTGTAATATCATGGGGTAACCTGTAGTCCATTTGGTCTGATCTGGCTTTAAGATGGTGAAATTTAAAGGATTGCAAGTTTTCATCTTACAGTTTGGTTTTACCAGCATTGTGGTAAGAGTTACTACCCCCTGTGGTGTTCTTGAACTTTCCACAGGGTCTGTGGACCATGTTGTGCAGTCCTGACAGTCTTTTTCTGGGGAGTAGGGGAAGCAAAGAGGGGCTCCCTATTGAGTGGTTCCTTTCCTTGGAGCACATATATATTTGTGACAGTTACTATAGTATCTCTCCCATGATAGGCTACCACAGGAGACTACAGGATAGGGACCTATGTATGTTGCTTGGCAGGCTCAAAATATAAGGAAATGACCTCCCCCTGGGAGGGAGGTACCTTGGTTTGGTTCAGAAGTCTTCCTTCTTTTGACCCAACATAAACTTTAAACCAGGCTTCAGAAGGTGAGGACTTACGGTCATAACATATACAAGGCTGGCCATTTTCTGGGTCACAGATTGAGTAGGTTGTCTGGTTGTGTGTACAAGTTCCCCAGGGGGTCCCCATACACTCATAATAAGTGTGGTACAACAGGGTTCTGGTTGTGGTGCTCCCTGACCCCGTAGTATGAGTGCGGGGGGGGCATCCTTCTATGGGTCCCTCTCCCAACACGGATAAGAGAAGTATTACAGTTAGGAGAAAAGGAAGTATGTATTGTTGACATACTTGCATGTTCCACTCTAGCTTTGGCCGTGCATAGACTAGTCTGCTTCTGGGGTGACTGAAGCAGGGCTGTTGCCTCCTCAAGCTTCAGCCATGCATAGACAAGTCAGCTTCCAGAGTGACCAGAGCAGAGCTATCATCATCCCTAATGGCAACTCCGTTGTAGGATCAGCCAGCTTGGATGGTCTGGGTCCTGTTGGCTGGTCCACTTGCTTTGGATTGCTGGTTTTAGCCGACTGTGGTGGATCCAAGGCACAATTCCTGTAACTTTAATAGCAGTGGGAGTAGACAAGATCACAGTATGGGGGCCCTCCCATATGGGTCCCAGAGTGGTTGGATTCCATTTCTCGACCCAAACAGAGTCCCCGGGTTTAAAGGGGCATACTGGGTCTGTCAGGCTTATGGGTATTCTCTCCTGTGCCCAGCCATGGACACCTTGCATGCCTATCCCTAAGGCTCGCATTTGCCTTCTCAAGGTCAATTCCCCTAGTTCACGGACATCACCCTTAATTTGACCTATGATTGGGGGTGGCCGGCTGAACAAAATCTCATGGGGTGAACACCCAGTTTGTTTGGTGGGGATGCACCTGATTCAGAGGACCATGGGCAGGACATGATCCCACTTCAGATGAGTTTCCTGGCAATATTTCTTTAGTAGCTGTTTGAGTGTCTGGTTCATGTGCTCTACTTTTCCTGAGCTCTGTGGCCAGTAGGCTGTGTGTAATTTCCACTTTATTTTTAATAGCCATGTTAGTTCCTGAACTATTTTGGCTACAAATGCTGGTATATTGTTTGAACCTAGAGTCAGGGGCAGTCCAAATCTGGGGATAATGTATCTTAACAATCACTTCTCGTGCTTTCTCTGTTTGGGTGGGGAAAGCCTCGACCCATGGCGAAAAGGTGCATGTACTGATAGCCTCTGCTCGGGGCAGCTTGGTGAAGTCCATAAGTAGGTTTTCACAGGGTATGGCTCCCATTTCCTGAATTCCTGGGGTCCAAGTAGGCCCTTGTCATGGGTTGTTCTGGGCACAAGTTAGACATTGTTCACAAACAGCTCAGGTGATGGCTGTGAGCCGTGGTACATAGAAATGGTGTCCCAGTAGCATTTCTAGTGCTGTTTTCCCCATATGATTTCTTTGATGGAATTGTTTTACAAATTTGGGGCCACCATTTCAGGGATGGCTAGTTTCCCACTGGAGAATCTCCACCATCCTCCCTCAATGTATTTTCCAGATTCTCGACCAAACCAGGCCTTTGCATTTGGAGAGTAACTCAGGACCTCCGGGAGGGGAGGCTTTGGGAGGAGGGGCATAGCTAGGGCTTCTTCCCTAAGATGCGGAGTGGTCATAGCTGCCGTTTTGCTTCCCTATCTGCCTTTTTGTTTCCTTTGGGATGGCCTCCATTGTTGCCGCTCTTTGGTTCCCCCTGCAGTGTGTCACAGCTACCTTCTTTGGGGCCCATACAGCATCTAAGAGTTGTAGAATTTCCTCCTTATACTTTATTTCTTTACCCCCAGCAGTTAAGAGTTCTCTCTCCTTATGTATAGCTCCATGAACATGCAACGTGGCAAAGGTATATTTGGAATCAGTATAAACATTAACCCTTTTGCCCCTCGCCAGCAAACAGGCCCTCGTCAGGGCTATTAGTTCTGCCTTCTGGGCTGATGTTCCAGTGGGCAGAGGCTGGGCCTCCACCACTGAGTCCAGTGTTACCACCACATACCCAGCCCGGCAGACCCCTTCCAGTATGAAACTGCTTCCATCTGTGAAGTATTCAACATCTGGGTCTCTAAGGGAGTGGTCCATGAGATCTCCCTGGCTCGAGAATACCTCATCTACTGTTTCCACACAGTTATGAAGAGGGGCTCCCAGTTCGATTGGGAGCAAGGTGACTGGGTTAAAGGTGTTTACTGTTTCTAAAGTTATGTGGGGATTTTCACATAGGAGCCCCTGGTACTGAGTCATCCTTGGATTCAATAACCAATGGTGCCCTCTCTGATCTATTAAAGTTATAATCAAGTGCAGTACCCAAATAGTCAGTTGTTGCCCTAAAGTCAATTTGTCAGCTTCCTGTGTCAGTATGGTGGTGGCAGCTAGTGTCCTAAGGCAAGGAAGCTACCCTAGCACCACGGAGTCCAGTTGTTTGGATAAATATGGCATCGGGCAATGCAATGATTCTATGACTTGAGTCAGGACTCCTATAGCCGTTCCCTTTCATTCATGAACATATAGAAAGAAAGGCTTAGTTATATCTGGCAGTCCTAAGGCTGGGGCCTGAGTTAGGGCTTCTTTGATTTGTTTAAATGCCCTTTCTTCATCAGCCTCCCAGAGGAGGAGCTCCCTTTCCCCACCTTTTGTGGCTTCATATAAGGGCTTGGCCATAAGTGAGAAATTTGGGATCCAGATATGGCAGGATCCCAAAGAACTCTCTTATCTGGTGCCGGAGTTGGAATTGGGAGTGCACAGTCTGTTTTCGTTCAATGCCTAGCTGGCATTCCCCTTGGGTCATTATGAAGCCCAAATATTTGACATTCTGTTAGCAAATTTGAGCTTTTCTCTTGGGCACCTTATATCCGGCCTTCTATAGGAGATGGAGGAGGCCTTGGGTTCCTCCGTAGCAATCCTTGTGGGTTGGGGCCGTCAGAAGGAGGTCATCCACATATTGTGGTCGGCAGCCAGTGCCTCTCCGAAGATTGTGGGAGAGTTTTTTAATCCTTGTGGGAGTCTAGTCCAGGTGAGCTGTTGTTCCTTTGTGCCTGTGACTGGATCCTCCCACTGAAATGCAAAAATGGGCTGACTTATTGGTGGCAGGTGAAGGCAGAAGAAAGCATCTTTTAAATCCAGACAAGTAAGCCAAGTGGCATTAGCTGGAATGAGTCCCATCAATGTGTATGGGTTTGGTACCATTGGGTGGATGGTTACAGTAGCCTACAAGTCTTGCACTGGTCTGTATTCATTCATTCAGTCCTGCACTGATCTGTAACCTGCACCAGTTACAGCATGCAAGTCCTGCACCAGTCTGTATTCATTACTCCCTGGTTTTCGTACCAGCAAAAGTGGAGTGTTCCAGGATGACTGTTATCGGGCTAAGATTCCATGTTCCAAGAGCCACTTCAAATGTCCTTGAATGCCCTGTATGGCTTCTTGGGGTAGTGGGTATTGATGAACCTGACTGGTGTTGCTCCCAATTTTAGCTCTACTGTCACTGGCACCTCGTTTACAGCCAGCCCAGGTGGGTTATCTTAGGCCCATACTTCAGGAATCTTACAAAGCAGCCCATCCAGTTCATCCAGTCCCAGTTCTGGTAACCCCTTGATGTACAGTCTCCATTCTTCAGCCTGTGGGATGGTAAGAGTTAATACCATGGCCCTTGGGTAAGTCAGACTTAAAGTCATATCCCCTTGTGGACCAAAAGCAATCTGTGCTTGCAGTTTTTGGAGCAGGTCTCTTCCCAGCAAGGGAACTGGGCAACTTGGGAGTTATAGGAATTCATGTTGGACTTCTCTTCCCTCTATGACACACCTCCTAGGCTGGCAAAATGGCCTCTTCTCTGGGACCCCTGTAGCTCCAACAGTAGTTGCATGATGTTTGGATGGTGGCCCTATGGGCTGTATCACTACTGAGTGTTCAGCCTTGTGTCTACCATAAAGTCCATCAGTTGGCCCCCTACTTCCAGTGTGACCATGGGCTCCTGGGGGCCTAAGGAGATGGACCCCAGTCTTGCCTAGTCTTTATACCCTTCAGTCCCTGCCAGCCCGAGAAGGTCGGCATCTGGCTCCTTTGGGGTATGGTAGCCCTTGGCTGGCAGTCTTCTAGTTTTATAGCCTCCATCATTTCCCTCATCATCCTCCAGACATTCATTCTTCCAGTGTCCCTTCTTCTTACATTGTGTACATTGGTCGCTATTCAGTCTTGGCCAATTTTCGGGTCCTTGTCCAGTTTGGCCCCTTCCTTGGCTGTGTCCGTGTCCACGTCCTCTCGTGATACTCGTTCCTCTTTCTGTGAGTGCTGCCACCAGCAGATCAACTTTCTTCCTGAGTCTCCGATCAGCTTCCCTTTTTGCCTCCTGGTCACAGTTAACATACACCTTGGTGACCACTTCCAAAAGCTGGGTGACATTCATGCCTGTGAAACCTTCTAGCTTTTGTAGTTTCTGCCTGATGTCCCCCTGGGTTTGTCCTACAAACACTGTGTTCACCATGCACTGATTCTTAGTAGCCTCAGGATCAAATGGAGTGTAGAGCCAGAACACCTCAGAGTCTCTCATAAAACTGGCTAGGGCTTTCATCGGTGCCCTGAAGCACTTCTGAGATTTTTCCCATATTGACTACCTTCTTTCCACCCTCCCTTAGTCCTTGCAGGAGTGCCTGTCCGTACCTCTGCTGGTTGCAACATTTGGGTCCCAGTGTGGGTCTGCTTCTGGGAATTGGCCCTGAGCGTATACCTGGACATTAAGGGTGCCTTCTGGTGTGTTGTTTTCTAGCCAGTGGAGGGCTGCTTGGGTCACCCTTCGGTGTTCTTCATTATTAAACAGTGTCAGGAGGAGCTGTTTGCAATCTGGCCAAGTTGAATTATGTGTCTGAAAAATGGACTGCATTAGATCTATGAAGGCCTGGGGCTTCTTCGTGTGTGAGGGAGTATGGTGTTTCCAATTTAGGAGATCAGTGGTTGAAAAAGGCTGGTAGATGAAGGTCTGTTGCCCCCCTTGGATATGGCCATGTTGATCATAGTAGAGGGGTCCCTGAGTTTCTCAGAGAGACATCTGCAAAGCCTGGCTGCAGCCAGACTGGAGCTGGTTTGCTTGATCAGCCTGAATTTCCTGCTTGACCTCCTGGGGCAGTGGTTCTGATTTTTCCTTTTGGGGTGAAGCCTAGAGCTCATCATCATCTGAACCTGACTCCTCAGGGGCCAGCCTCAGTAAGGGGGGAAGATTGGGGTATAGGGAGGAGGGATTTCTATTTCCTGGGGTGGTACCTGCAAAATCGGTTTTTCCTGTCTTTCCTGTGGCTTTCCCTTTGTCCCCGTAGCTTCTGGCAAAGCTGATTTTTCTTTCATTTTAGGTTTGGCTCGAGCCACAGGCATTTTGTAATTAGCTACCAGGCAGGGCTGTAGCTATGCAGGTCAGGTTTGGACTATATTCAGCCATGTGTCAATATAAGGAAATTGGTCTGGATGCCCTGACTGTCCTCCAACCCTGGTCACCACCCGATGTACACGGCCAATTGTTCCCCTATCTGTTGTTCCTTTGGCCAGCCATCTGACATGAAAAGAGAGCCATTCTATTTCACAAAGGGAGAGTGAACTTAACTTCTGGGGGGTCAACATGATCCCATAATCCCCTGTATAACTTTTCTTAAAGTTCTTTAACATACATTCTAATGGGGTGAGTTTTGACAGCTTCCCTCCCATTTCCTCCCAGTTATGGTGCAACTTACTCTCTTTTACTTTCACTTCAGATCAATTAGACCACCTCCCTCGCAGGAGTATTTCAGATATCACTTAGCATTGGAGGGTTCATATAAACCCCAAACCTGGACCCCACAATCACTAAATTGTGGGGAACCTCCATAAGCTGTATGCAGTTCACCACTAGTCCCGGTCAGTCCCACACTTGCTCAGGATGTATGGTCTCACAACTAGGAGACTTGCAGTCACACAAACTCCACTCCACTCATTCACATGCATTCACACACTCTCCCACTCCCAGTTCCTCTTCTCAGGTTGGGGCATAGGTTTCAACTGACTTAGTGAGCCACTCTCACGTCCTGGGTTGGACTACTAGGTACGCCCTGGGAGTTGATCAGACTCCCTTCCATCGTTATGGGATGGGTCCTGCCTTGAGCCCCAAACCTTACCACAGTCCTGCAGCACGCTGTTCCTGGAATTGTCCTGTAGCCCCTTAGGTTCCTTTGTGCTGTCAGGAAGGGGCACTGGGTCACAGGAGAGCCCATCTCTCACCTGGGTTTTAGTTCCCCCGATGGTGTGCCTGAGGTCATGTGTCTCCCCCTGGCTTGGGGCCCCAGACCCATAGGCAAAGGAGACAGCAAACCTGTCGCCTCCAATCCTGGACGAGCCCCCAGAAATGTTACATGAATCAAGGGACAGGAGAGACCAATGGGTGGGACAGGAGGATTTTATTAGGTGCGCACCGGCCCAGCAGATTAACATCCAAAGGCTGAGCCCTGAACAAAGACAGGGCTTGACTTTTATACGTGCATCTGAGAGGGGATCAGCCAGTTTGATGGCACGAAACCTGTAGGGTGGACAAACAAGTTTACAGAAGCAGAACAAAGGCAGTTTGTCGAACAGTGACAGGTTTTGTAACTCAAGCATATCTTGTGACCTTACCATGCTCCACAGAAGGGGAAAAACAGGAACTTACAAAACTTCCAAAAATAATTATAAGAACAGAACAAGGAAAAATGATGAGGGAGAAGAATCTGAAGAGGGAGGCTGAAAAAGGAAAACTTGTGTTTTTTTTTTTCTTCTATATCTTCTGCTTCATTTGTGCAGCTGCTGTCACTTCTTATTGCTCATGGAGAAATACATCATATTGGGTATTATAGAGATTCAGTTGTAGGGAATTAACAAAGAGACTGCTTAGTTAAAGTGAGTAGATTCTTTATCTAGCTTATTCTTTGACCTATTAGATTTTAGTTGGTTTGGTTCATGTGGACCCTGGCTTAGGAGGATACTCCAAACTCTTGGTAATATCCTTCTGATAGCTATAATAGTTATAATAGTAGTTTCTCTGGTGTGTTGTATTCTCTCAATAGTTTTAAATGTTTGCATGCAGCCATCTCTAGAATGTCACTCCACTGCCTTCAAGTGGAATGAAAAAATGTGTGACCATAAGGGCACTGTAACCTATGAATTATGTGCTGAGACCAGAAATCCAAAATCATGGTAACTGAGAGTAGTGCTAAGGCCCTAATTTTCGGTCACACTCTTACCTAAGTGAGAACCTGACCAAAACCAGAGAATTTTTAAACAAAATGGTGGAAAGGCCATTGTTTTGGACTGAGCTTATGCACTAGTCTGCAACAGACCAGACCAAACCAAAATGGAATCTCTCATACTAAATGTGACATAACTAAACTAAAACTTTAAGGAAACACATCGATCCTAGAACAGACTAGCTTTTGTTTTTTCCTCTGTATATAGCACATTCCAGCATAAGGAGATACCCTTTACTCTAAACCTTACAACAACAACAACAACAACAACAACAACAACAACAACAACAAACCCTGAAGTTCTTACTCCCATCTTACAAACCCCACTGTTCTGCTTCTTCCCAGTGGGTCTCAAAACCAAGTAAGTACATTGACAATGGTAATAGTGACATTGATGACGAAAGTTTTGGCCAATCTTTCAAAATCGAGAGGATGACCTGAAGTAGGAAATTGTTCAATCAAGTTTAGCTGATAGCTACCTCCTTACATATTTTAAGTTCAGCCTAAGTGTTCCTCTCTACACCATGAACTATAACCCAAATAGAGTTGTATACAGGCTGTAGTGTCAATGAAAAGAGCCAAACTCTGTAAAATATTTGAAGATATTTATTCTGAGCCAAATATGAGTGACCATGGCCCATGACACAGCCCACAGGAGGTCCTGAGAACACGTGCCCAAGGTGGTCGGGGTGCTGCTTGGTTTTATACATTTTAGGGAGACATGAAACATCAATCAAATACATTTAAGAAATATATTGCTTTGGTCCCGAAAGGTGGGACAACTCTAAGGTTGGGTGGGTGGCTTCCAGGCTATAGGTAAATTTAAACATTTTCTGGTTGACAATTGGTTGATTTTGTATAAGACCTGGGATTGATAGAAAGGAAATGTTCAGGTTAAGATAAAATATTTTGGAGAACAAAGTCCCTTTGAAATCTTATAGTGGCTTCCCTTAGAGACAACAGGTGACAAATGTTTCCTATTCAAATCTTTAAAAGGTGCTTGACTTTTAGTTAATCTCTTTAGGATTGGGAGGGCCTGGAAGAAAAAGATCTAGCTATGTTAATAGATTCTCTACAGATGCATATTTTCCCCCGCAAAGGACAGCTTTGAAGGGCCATTTTGAGATATGGCAAAGAAGCATGTTTTGGGATAAAATATTTTGATTTTTCTTTTTTTCCTTGTCTTGTAATATTATACCAGAGTCAGGTTGGAAAGTAAGTCACAGTATATAGAGTTAAGTAAAACCCATCCAATGAGAAGTTATGATTTGTAGGGCATGACTCCCCGACCTTTTAGATAGGAATTTGGGCAAGATGAAAAAATCAGAGCTTAGTCCTCAGTAGCCAAATCTTTTGCCCATCACTGAGTTTTGGCCAATCAAAGGTGGCCAAGTGTTCAAACCATGTTCAAATAAGGCAAACATTAAGCTGTAACCAATCTTGCTGTTTCTGTACCTCATTTCCATTTCCTGTACATCACTTTGCTTTTACTCTCCACAAATCTTCCACCATGTGACTGCGCTGGAGTCTCTGAGCCTACTCTGGCCTGAGAGGCTGCCTGATTTGTGAATCACTCTTTGCTCAAACTCTGTTAAACTTAGTTTGGTCAAGATTTTTCTTTTGACACCAGTATTCATGGTATAAACATTACTTGGAAGCACCAAGTGGTCTCCCTAATCACAAGAAACAATAGAAAGTGGAGAGTGAGGCCGGGCGCGGTGGCTCACGCCTGTAATCCCAGCACTTTGGGAGGCTGAGGCAGGTGGATCATGAGGTCAGGAGATGGAGACCATCCTGGCAAACATGGTGAAACCCCGTCTCTACTAAAAATACAAAAAAAAATTAGCCGGGTGTGGTGGCGGGTGCCTGTAGTCCCAGCTTCTCGGGAGGCTGAGGCAGGAGAATGGCGTGAACCCAGGAGTCGGTGGAGCTTGCAGTGAGCAGAGATCGTGCCACTGCACTCCAGCCTGGGCAACAGAGCCAAACTCCATCTCAAAAAAAAAAAAAAGAAAGTGGAGAGTGCTTTTTTCTCCAGAGAGCTGGGCTGAAGATAGGAATTAGGGAAGAACTGTAGACTACTATTTTCATTATAAGCCTTTCAGTACCATTTGGCTTTCAAAATTACATAAATGTCTGATTTGGGAGACAAATTTTAAGTTTCATATAAGGAGACAGAACTAAGAAAGATGTGATTAACTTTACATAGAACGTGCTCAATGTCTCAGTCTGCTCAGGCTGGCACAACAAAGGATCATTGACTGGGAGGTTTAAGTAAGAAAAGTTTATTTTCTCATAGTTCTGGAGGCTTGAAGCCTGAGATCAGGGTGGCCCACATGGTCTGCTTCCGATGAGGGCTCACTTCCTGGCTTTTCAGGGAGGGAAAGCTGAGACAAGGTGCAGGGGCAGGCTGCAGCCTGGAGGGTGTTAGAGGGAACCCACAGGAGGGATTTCCTTCAGCACAAACCTAGCTCCTATACCTCTTGGCCTCTGGGGAGGTGGAGAGCTTTGTCTCATTGGGTGTTGGGGCTCTTGCAGGGTGAGTTGGGCAGGTGGAGGGAGCTTGCTCTGTCCAGAGCTGTCCCCGTAGGTATTTTTCCCTTTATCTGTGACTTATTTAATTTCTTAATTCTTTTATTTTCCAAGTTGTTCCCAACATGAGCCAGGAAGAGGGGGTGGCAGTCATAGGCGAAGAAAGGCAGATTTATTAGAGAAAGTATGAAAATACATTGAAAGGCTGCAGCAGGCGGCACAGCAGAGAAGGGGATGTCTGCAAAGAGGTGGGGCTGGAGGGAAGTTTTGTGGGGTTGTACTGGAGGGGATTCCATGCGGGGATCTTGTGCCTGAGGAAGGAAGCCATTCATTGTGCCCATTGAGGTAGTTGTACCCTTGGGTAGTTTGTGATCAACCATCTCTTAGAACAATTGTTCATTGTTCTTTCCCATCTGGGGCCTTCCCTGATCTGGGGCCCTCCCCTCCCTGGGGACCCTTCCTCCTTATTGCTTACTTATCAGGACTCCATAGAGGCCTTGACAATGTGTTTGGGAAACTATTAATAAAAATATAACTGCCTAAGGGATTCTTTTTGTCCACTGCATAAAGACCACAGCATTGCAGTGAAGAAAGAGTTTAATAAACACAAGACCCGTCATGCTATGTGGGAGATGGAGTTCATACTCAAATTATCTCATCTAACGCTGGCTCATAGGTTAGGAGTTTTTCAAATGCAGTTGTGGGGAAGTGGTTGGGGGTGGCCAGGAGATGGGTGCTTGCTGCTGATTGGTTGGGGTGGAGATGAAATCACAGGGGGTGGAAGCTGTCCTCTCGTGGGCTGAATCGCTTCTGGGTGGGGCCACAGGAGCAGGGTTGGCTGGTCCAAGTGGAGCCATGGGTATCAGACATGCAAATCACCTGGAAAGTGATCTCAAAAGGCCAATCTTAGGTTCGACAATAGTGATGTTATTTTCAGGAGAAATTGGGGAAGTTGCATATCTTATAACCTCCAGAATGATGCTGACGATCATATATGTCTGCACCTTAGCAGGTTTCAGGCTCCCCTCCTCCCCACAGCCTGATCACCTCCCATTAGCTTCGCAAAAGTGGTTGAGTTTGGGGTTAGGCCTGTTATTGTTTAAGCTGTAGGCTAAATGTCTCTCAAAGTTTTCTGGGCCCTGCTGGGTGTGGCAGCTTACACCTGTAATCCCAGCATTTTGGGAGACTGAGGCAGATGGATCACCTGAGGTCGGGAGTTCGAGACCAGCCTGACCAACATGGAAAAACCCCGTCTCTACTAAACATACAAAATCAGCTGGATGTGGTGGTGCATGCCTGTAATCCCAGCTACTTGGGAGGCTGAGGCAGGAGAATCACTTAAGGCAGAGGTTGCGGTGAGCCAAGATGGTGTCATTGTACTCCAATCTGGGCAACAAGAGCGAAACTCCATCTCAAAAAAAAAAAAAAGAAAAAAAAAAGAGTTATCTTTGCCCAATAGCCCAGGAGCAATCAAAGGAAAGGCAAGATGGGGGTGGGTTAGCTCAGATCACTGTCATAATTTTTTCACGGATACAATTTTTGCAAAGGTGGCTTCAAAAATAGTGCAGAATTGTTGTAGCAAAGGCTGTGTGGATTGAGGGGTGGAGAGAGATCAGCAGAAAATGGTAGGAGGTGGTGGGAGATATTTCCAGCAGAGGTAGGAGCAGGAGTGGTGGCACTCTCCGCCGCCCTACCAAGGCACCAAGCTTCATTCACTGTGCACCTGTCTGGGTGGGAAGAATAGGTTGGAGGGATACCCCTGAAGGCCAGGTGACAGGTGATGAGGTGACACAGAAATGTGGGCAAGGAAATGAGGACCTTGGCAGAGGACATGGAGGGGAGGGACACATTTGAATTATAGCTAAAAGGTAGAATCAGTACATAAGATTTGGCAATGAGTTGAATGAGAGATTGGCACTGAGGGTGACTCCCACATTTCTGCTACAGTAATTATGTGGAAAATGCCTTTTCTTTCTCCGAAATCCTGCAGCTCACCTAGATAACTCAACCTAGCACAGCTGGGGGACTGGGCATCCCAGGACATTACCTTGGGAAAAGGATTTTTGGTGCTCTGATGACCTTCTCTCCTAGCAAGGTGCATATTGCCCACACAACCCAAGTTCTTTGGGGATTCCACACAACTTCAATTCTTTTTTTTTTTTTTTTTTTTTTTGACAGTGTCTTGCTTTGTTGCCCAGGTTGAAGTGCAGTGGCATAATCAGGGCTCACTGCAGACTCAGTCTCTCAACCTCCTGGGCTCAACCAATCCTCCCATCTTAGCCTCACAAGTAGCTGGCCTACTTGTGGACTGCGCCTGGCTAAGTTTTGTATTTTTTGTAGAAACTAGGGTTTCACCATGTTGCCCAGGCTGGTCTTGAACACCTGAGCTCAAGCCGTCTTCCTACCTTGACCTCTCAACATGCTGGGATTACAGGCATTACTGCGCCCAGCCCACATCTTCAATTCTAATTGAAGTATCTAATCCTCATTTCTCCAATAGAGAGATTAGTAAAGCAGAATACAATACTTTAAAAAAAAAAACCTTTTTTATTTTGAAAAATATTTTAAACTTACAGAACAGTTACAAAAGTTATATAGTAATCTCCCATATACTCTTGACTTAGATTTACTAATTAACATTTTGACACAGCTTTCTCTATCTATATCTAATAATTATTATAATTAGTATTATTGAGCCATATGAATGAAAATTGCATATATTATGCCCCTTTATCCCTAAATGTTTCAGCATAGATCTCCTTAGAACAAGGACATTCTCTTCGTAACCATAGTACAATGATCACTTTTAGGAACTTTAACATTAATGCAATGTTATTATTTAAGATAAGGCATAGTTTATAGTCAGCTTTCACCAGTTGCCCCAGTAATGCCCTTTATGGCACCTTTTCCCCAAACTGAAGACCTAATTCAGGATTTTGCATTACACTTAGTTGTCCTGTTTCTCTTATCTCGTTTAATCTGGAAAATTTACAGAATTATTTTGTCTTTGTCTTTCATGACATTGACAATCTTAAAGAACACAAGCCAGGCATTTGGTAGAATTTCCACAATTTAAATGTGTCTGGTGTTTCTAGATGATTATATGCAGGTTATGCGGTTTGGACAGGATTATAACATAAGTTATGTTTTGTCCTCAGCATATCACATCATTGTTAGTGATGTTAATATTGATCAGTTAGTTAGAGTAGTGTCAGCCAAGTTATTCTAATATGAAGTTACTATTTTTCTCTTTGAAATTAATACGTCATGGCTGGGCACAGTGGCTCACACCTGTAATCCCAGCACTTTGTGAGGCTGAGGTGGGTGGATCACCTGAGGTGAGGAGTTCAAGACCAGCCTGGCCAACATGGTGAAACCTCATCTCTACTAAAAACACAAAAAATTAGCCAGGCATGCTGGCACACGCCTGTAATCCCAGCTACTTGGGAGGCTGAGGCAGGAGAATCACTTGAACTCAGGAGGTGCAGGTTGAAGTGAGCAGAGACCACATCACTGCACTCCAGCTTGGGCAATAGAGCAAGACTCTGTCTCAAAAATAAAAAAGGAAAGAAGTTATTAAGTCATCTCTAAAGAGATACTTTGAGACTTCCACTGTCTTAGCATCCATTAATAATTCCTATCTGAATCAATTATTACTACGATGTTGCAAAATGTTGATTATCTAACTCCATTATCCATTCTACTTTTATTAGTTGGCTTTCTATTTTAAAGAAGAGCCTTCCTGTCTTTCTCATTTATTTATTTAGTATAATATGAATCAATGAAATATTAGTTTTCCATGGGTGAAAATTCATCACTATTCTTATTTGTTTTGATTATCAAATTATGACAGATTTGGCTGTTGGGAACCCCTTCAAGTTGCTTTTTATATTCTTGCAACATCCTCCCATCATTTTATGAGCACTCTCTTACTTTTAAGAACAACCAAATGTTCTTATACTTGCCCTGCCCCACCCTGGAATCAGCCATTTCTCCAAAAAGTCCTGGCTTCTTTTGGCGGCAATGGTATTTAGAAACCAAGATCTGTGCTCATTGCTACTGCAACGTCACTGCCATTTCAATGGACAGAGCCAGGAGTAACCACTAATCCCAATTCAATACCACATGGTTCTTCTTTGCTTTTTCCTAGTTTGTGCTTATATCTTCTTTCTTTTATAGTGAGAATCCTGAATCCCTCTGCCACTCCTGGCCCACAGTCAAATTATTTACTTTTTTGCTTAGTGCTGCACTAATAAAGCACAAAATAATCCCAGAATTGCTACATTCATATCCCTACCAACAACACCTTTACTAAATTGGAGTTGAAGATTTGTTTGTAGATCTTTTTGTCTTTAGATTAACATCATTGTGTGTCCTTTCAATGATGTGCTGGGCATTGTCTAGTAGACCCTTTGTCTCTCTAATGACTCAGCAATTTTACACTATAGGAGTAGAAGTTGAAGAAAACAGTAATGGAAATTATTCTTATCCATAGCAATGCAAATGCTGGTGTCCAGTAGAGATATGATAGTAGAAAGATACCAACAAACATGCATTGTCTTATAGAATATTAACCAGTTTTGCATCCATTGGCACTTACTTCAGCATTCCAGATTGCACACACACACACACACACACACACACACATTTTGTCCTTCGCAAACTTAATCTTTGACCTTTAGGCCAGAACAGTAAGACCACAGGGGTGGCTGTGGCATCTGTTTTCCAGGAGACATTTTTCCTCCTGCAGTCTCACCACTGGAGGGTCACAACATTGGCTATTCACTGAGTTATTATATAAAGCAACTAATCCTTTGAAAAATATTGTCTTGCTCATTGCTCTATGAGACCAGCAGACAATCAACTCTGGGTGATGCGCTGATGGCGAAAGGACTAGAATGGATAACTGTGCCCCCAGAGAAGCAATGTCTCATTTTGCCAATAGGTTCAATCTTCCCACCACTGTCTGTCCAGAGTTGCTAATGAGTGGCAAAATCGACTGCTGTCACCTCTTCTGCCAGCAAGGGCTCGCCTCTAGTGGAAGTGCTAATGAGCCCTAACACTGTCCTCAGCAGGAGGCCCAGGAGGAGAAGTAAGAGTCAGGAATTATCCACTCACTGTCACCGAATATTCCAGAATCAGCTATCAAACTGCAACAACCATCCTTTCTCCGGCTTCTCCTGCTTGGTTAGAAGCCTCTAGAATCTGCTGTTTGTTCCGGGGTCTACACAGGTATCTCATGTGCCAATCCTCACACCTTCAACAAGTTCAGATTCAGAGAGGAGTTCAGTGACTCAGATTTATTTGACCACTGGCCTTTGAGGAAGCAGAGAGTGCTTTCCCCAGAGACTATCACTCTTCCACCATGTTTCATTCCGTTTCCCCAGCAGATTGAGTAAAGGCTATTCTAGGAATGCTGAGCACAGTGGAAATGCCTAGGATGATGGAAGTGTTGAAAACCTGATCTCAAACTGGAAAGATTGGAGAGGCTCCCAGAAGAGGTCAAAATTTGAGCTTTGTGCACCTGTGTGTGCATGTTGGAATGTGTGTTGAAGAAAGGCATGGAAGGGTGCACACAGCTGGGACACACTTTACTGCAGGGGGATGAGGTCAGGCTAGAGGTGGGGACACAACTATTCAAACATTAGCTTCTCTCCAGTAGGATTTATAATAACAAGCATGGATAACTTTTGTATTAAAAAAACACAACAAAGCAAAAGGGGATAAACAATCTAGAAGTTTCTTGTTGAACAATAGTATTTCGTATCATGAAAAACACTTCATTTTACAGTGGATATGAATCATTCCCAGGCTTCTGACAGCCTAAACCACAAGTGTGGGTGGGTTTGCCCTTGCTAGGTAACAAGAAAGAAAGAATTTCAAAAGAAAATTGGTTATTTCATGGCACCCATGGCCCCAGTTATCTAAGGAGAGAGTGTTGGAGATGGAAAACCTAAACAACTTAGAAAGTGGAGTGGCGTGGTGCATAGTTACAGCTCCTGGCTGGACTGACCTGTCAGCACAGACACAGAGGCACTGCAAGAACATGGAGTGCAGGGTGCAGTAACCCCAGTGGTCATCAATACAGTTAGGCTGCCGTGGCCTCTGCAGCAGTTTCACAGCTGGAAGGCATACCAGTAGCCAGCAACGACTTCAGTTCCATTCACGCTGAAGAGGCAAAGGGCCAATTCTGAAGCTTCTCCTGCCTGTGGCTCCCTGTACCCAGAAGACACAGTCTCTGTGATATAAATTTATCTATAAATCAAGCAGTGCTGCCCCAAAGCTCACCTTCTCTGGTCTACTAAAATCTCATAGCCCATCTTACAATCTTTTCTATGAGCTTCCTGTAACTCAAAAGGGAGAAAACAATAGTTAGAAAAGTAAGATTCATAACAGAAATTTTTATAATGTAGGGAAGGAACTCATGAATAGTGTTGGATGAAGCATCCTTCCCAACCAAAGATGACAACAAATGCAAGCAGAATAAAACAAAAACTACACAGATCTTTTGTTGCATGACTCTGAGAGTCCTTGGTCAAATTATGCCTCTAAGAGTGAAACAGCAGCATTGGTTATGTGATAGAACAGTCAGTCCCGTCTCCCAACAGCAACAAGAAAGGGACCCTGGCATAGATGTTGGTTAGAGCAAGGAGATAAAGAATGAAGAAAGAAGAAGGAAAGACTTCAAGGATAGGGCAGGTGCTGACCTTGTATGTAACAAAGGATTAAGAAGATGCTTCCTGAGAGCAAATGTGATTAAAGTGTGGACAGGACCACCAAGAGCCATTAGAGACCCTCCTTACTTTGGCAATTACTTTTTCTTCCCTATGATGGCCTAGATCACTCCTTGCCTGTAGGGATTGAAGGAACTGGGGGTCTACCAACTGAGACTCTTCTCATAGCATCGTTTTTGTCCCTAAGACTTTCTCCCTTTCAGACTTACCAGCCTTCATCTTCCATTTATTGTCAGTGATTTGCATATTGTGTTGTCTTCCTATACAGGGCAGTGCATGCTCTGTCCTGCTCTCCAGACTTAAGAATGGATACAGAGTCCTCAGGGTTCCAGGAAGATCCCTTATAATTTTTAAAAAACCTTTGTCCACAGAGATGAGTGGCCAAGATGTGGTATATTCAAATTTATTGTTCCTTTTCCAACTTTTCCCAAAAATACGTTTTTGCCCCTTGCAACCTGCTTGTCCTGACATCACATGTTGAATGAGTCAGAGCTGTCTCACTTAAATGCAGCTAACACTAAAATTGGGCTATTGATTTCTGATGCTCTCTTTACTTTTCCTTTATTGTTAGTTTGTAGAAGTTGCTTCAACTAATATTACTCTAAATATGTAATGCTGGTTTTGGCCCTGTCTCTTTCTCCACTTGCCTTGTTTAGCATCATTTATTGGAGGCATCTACGTCAAAATATTTTTTTAAGATTTCAAAAAATGGATTTTTCCAATCTAAAATAGTTCTAAATGTCCCCTTTTAATCCAGTACACTTTTAGTCACATAGAATACATCCATGCTGATATATATTCTTCCCGACATACATAGTATAATAATAATAATAAAAAAAACAGTATTGATGGTATACAGGTTTGAGCATCAGAAGACCTAAGAAAAATCCTGGCTCTATGACTCACTACCTGTGTGACTTTTAAGCAACTGAGTCAGTTTCTTTGAGCCTCAGCTTCCTCATTTATCAAGTGGGCTCTTTGTATTTATCTCACAGGGTTTTTGCGAGGCTCAAATGAGATTATGTAGGTAGGGGTGGTTTGCTAATATTATTACTGCTGTTCTCTGACATCCCTACTCAACTCTTTCTTAAATTGGAAACACATCTAGATAAGGGCAGAACGGTCTGTGACCATGAGAAGGACTCAGGCATGAGAAAGCAATGATGTCTCCTTAGTCACCTGGGCTCATGTCATCTCATCTTCCAAGACCCAGCCTAAAAATCATCTCCTTGAGAAGATACCCTTGGATTCCCCAGGTCAAAATGAATTTGTCATTGTCCTACACTGGTACCTACCATAAGATTTCTCTCTAGCTATGTGTCACAGGCCCCAGAAACCCCCAGATAATTCAACAGTTAGAAGTTTAACACCTTGTATTAAAATGTAGCTTGGGGGGTAGAGGTTATAAGTGACTATCACTCTATTTATTACATCCACTAAAATAATAAAGACAGTACCTTATATAAAGAGAATATTAATAACATTTACATACTCTGCATTAGCAGTAATGTACATTATATGCTTAACATCCATTTGTTGAAAGAAAAATCTTGAGGCTCTTCTTTCTTGGCTGTTTCATTAAAATAATTTTTCAAAAAGTTTTACTTTTAAATAGATAGTTTGCCCAATAAAAGGAATGTATTTTTCCGCCCGCTTCTCCAAACACTCAAAGCTTTTCTGATTTTGCATCTTGGAGTTGTTGACTCCTGTCGCCCAGCTCTCACTGGTTCCACACAGCGTGGTCACTGAGAAGGTTGGCTGCGGGGAAGTATCTCAATTCCCTGCCTCCTGCACAAGTCATTTAGCCTTTGCTCTGTCCATGATAGTGTCACGCAAATCCCTTGCAGTGAGCCTCTCTGATAAACATCTCTACTTCTTCTCATCTTCCTCGGTAAGAAGGGTCCTCATTTATGTTGCCTCACTTTCCTTGCTTTCTCCTCCTGGGTTCCACTGAAAATGTCTCCACTTCTCCCCTGCCATTCGTAGTGTCTCCCTTGTTTCTTCTCAGCCCCAAGCTCTGTCTTCTTCCCTGCCCTCCCCGCTAATGACCTCAAATGAGAATGATTCAATGGATAGATACCAGAACTAGAATTCATAAGGGATATGCTACAATTTCATGTAGAGGAAACTGAAGTTCTGGAGGGGTACCAGGGTAATCATCTTTTAGTGTCAGTCTCTCTCTGAGTTGTAGAGGGTGGGGGCTTTAAAAAAATTTTTTTTTTAACTCACCATTTTGTCTTTAGCATCAAATACAGAGCCTGACACATACTGGCTGAGGGAATGTATGCTGGCCAACAGATCACTTTCGCACCCTGGGCTAGTCAATTTCAGTCATATAAAATGAAATTTCTTGGATGTCCTCTTCCCAATTATAATTTCAGGTACTAAATTAGAGTGCTTTAAAAAAAGGAGATACAGGAGACAAAAAAAGCAAAGGAGCTGAAGAACAGGCTCTACCAGCTGAAGGTGTGGGGTAGGAGGAGAACCAGGCTGGCCAGGGAATCTTTGCAGAGCAGCCCTGGAGGTTAGGAATGGCTTCATGCACTTAGGGACAAACTTTGGAAATGTACCACATGCCTCCCCTACAGCTACAGACCCCTCATGCTGTCTCCAGCCTACTGCCTGCTCTCACGGTGAGAACTGTCTGGGATTCTGACCCTCAGGCTGGCTGACTGATCATGTCCAGTACTTGGGATGGAGCCTGTGTTTGGGGTTGGAAGCCCAAGACCAATATGCATCTGCACAGACTGTCCTGCCACGTCTCTCTCCAGGCCCTTTCCAAGGTCCAGTCTCACAGATTCTTGTGAAGCCATGAACACAAATATTCACTCTGAGTTCTGGTTTATCCTCAGCTTGGGTACTCTTCCAGGCTACCCAATGACAAGACAGGCACAATCACAGCCTTTCCGACCCACATGAATGCACTCTGGGGGCAGGAGAAGACTGTTTTTATGGGAATGAGGCAACACTGTACTGCTTTTTCTCTCACACATGAAAAAAGGGAAAAAGTTGAAAGAAGCTGAGCTTTCAGGACAAGTTAGAGGAGTTGATGTCATTCCATCAGTAGGAGGCAGGCTGTGCGAAGGTAGGGGTGTGTGCAGGGGAGAGAGAGCGAAGGTAGGGGTGTGTGCAGGAGGAGAGGGAGCGAAGGTAGGGGTGTGTGCAGGGGGAAAGAGAGAGATGTTGAGATTCTTGCCACTGGGGACAACCCCAAACCAAACATTCAGAGAGAAACCATTTACCTTCACCATTGCGGTTCCTGAAAATGTCCTAGTTAGCCATAGCAAAGTTGTGGATATAGTCACAACAGAATTAACACATGCAGTCGTATTAGTCTAGGGTCCTAGAGAAAATATAATCTCCCCACAGATTATATAGTTACCCCAAGATTCTGTTGAAATCCTAGATCTACCTTTCTGAGGCACTAACTCAATAAAACGATCAACTTGACACTTTTTAAAAAATTAATAAGCTTCATTTTTGGAGTAGTTTTAGGTTTATAGAAAAATTGAGTGGAAAGCACAGAGTTTTCATATACTCTTCTGCCCCACCCCCACAGTTTCCCCTATTAATGTCTTGATTAATGTGGTACATTTGTTATAATTGATTGGTCAATATTGATACTTTATTTATTATTATATTTTAATTATATGTCTTTAAATTATATTATTTTAAATAAATGATATATATGTTTTACTATTATATTGATTAAGGTCCATAGTTTATATTAAGGTTCACTCTTTGTGTTGTATATTCTATGGGTTTAGACTAATGTACATGACATATAACCGTCATAATAGTACCATGCAGAGAAGTTTCACTGCCCTAAAAAAATCCCCTATTCATCCTCTCTTCCCTCCCAACTTCTGGCAACCACGGATTTTTCTTTCACTGTCTCCATGGTTTTGCCTTTGCTGGAGCACCATATATTTAGCATAATTAAAAATGTAGCCTTTTTGGATTGACTTCTTTCACTTAGTAATATGTAGTTAAAATTTCCTCCATGTCTTTTTATGATTTCATTGCCCATTCATTTTTAGCGCTGAATAATATTCCATGATCTGGATGTACCATAGTTTATTTATCCATCCACCTACCAAAGGACATCTTGGTTGCTTCCAAGTTTTGGGAATTATGAATAAAGCTGCTGTAAACATCCGTGTGCAGATTTTTGATAAACGTAAGTTTTCGGCTCATTTGGGTAAATATTAAGGAGTATGATTGCTGGATCACATGGTAAGA
This sequence comes from Chlorocebus sabaeus, assembly GCF_047675955.1. Classification (NCBI taxonomy): domain Eukaryota; kingdom Metazoa; phylum Chordata; class Mammalia; order Primates; family Cercopithecidae; genus Chlorocebus; species Chlorocebus sabaeus. The sequence continues at coordinate 34,107,080 of NC_132916.1, forward strand.
GTATGTTTAGTTTTGTAAGAAGCTATCAAGCTGTCTTCCAAAGTGGCGGTACTATTTTGCATTCCCACCAGCAATGAATGAGACTCCCTGTTGCTCCATATCCTCATTAGCATTTGGCATTGTCAGTGTTCTAGATGTAACAATATCTCATAGTTGTAGTTGGCAATTCCCTAGTGATACGATGTGGAGCATCTTTTCATATGCTTATTTGCCATATATACGTCTCCCTTGGTCAGGTGTCTGTTCAGATCTTTTGCCCAATGGACTTTTTTTTTTTTGTAAAAAAAAATAAGTGACCTGGGAGGCCAACCAAGGCAGATCACCTGAGGTCAGGAGTTTGAGACCAGCCTGGCCAACATGGTGAAACCCTGTCTCTACTAAATATGCAAAAATCAGTCGGGCATGATGGCAGGTGCCTGTAATCCCAGCTACTTGGGAGGCTGAGGCAGGAGAATTGCTTGAACCTGGGAGGTGGAGGTTGCAGTGAACCAAGATTGCACCACTGCACGCCAGTCTGGGCAACAGAGTGAGACTCCATCTCAAAATAAATAAATAAATATAAACAAATAAAAATAAAATAAATTGACTGACATTTTAACTGAATGTTCTAACTGGCAAAATTGACTAGTTGTCACCTCTTCTACAAATAGAGTTTCTTAAGCAACTGCAACAAATAGATGAATTAGACTAGGACACCAAAGACAGACCCAATCTATAGAGATACATAGGATTTTTGTTTTGTTAACTATAGGACATCCAAAACTAGTTTTTCTGGAGATAATCAAGAAACATTTTCTTTTTTAAAAAATCATTTTTATATGCCTTTTTTTTTCTCATCAAGAAACCAATACATTTTGTGAAAGAAAAATAAAAACTCAAAATGATTTTTTAGGACTGAGTAGAATTATTACCTACAATAGCAAAGCACATGCCAAGAAATCCAACTTTCAGAACAACTGGCTCCCAATTTTCCTACAGAGGAAAATCTTTATAGATCAAATTGTTGAATGGCAGCAGGAATTCTGATGGGGTGCAGCTGGGTCCTTTTGATAAAAATTGGATATTCCTAACTCCAGGCTAGTCTCAGGATTCCCAGGATTGTCCTTTTTGGCCTTCAGGAAAACTCCTTCATGGCTTGTGCCTGAATTTAAGGCTTTCAGGAATGTAAGCGTTCTCCAGCCATCTGGTGTGCCTATTTTAATACTTTGATATGTATTTCCAAGTATCGTCCAGAAACATTGTTTTAGTTCATATGCCTAGCAAGAGGATAAAACTGTACCTGTATCCTCACCAATGCTGTGTAATTTAAAAATAAAATCTTTGTTAGTTTGACAGATGAAAAAAAGACGTTTTGTTTTAATTTTCATTTTTAATGACTCCTCCTCCTTCTTCCTTCCTTCCTCCCTCCCTCCCTCCCTCCCTCCCTCCCTCCCTCCCTCCCTTCCTTCCTTCCTTCCTTCCTTCCTTCCTTCCTTCCTTCCTTCCTTCCTTCCTTCTTTCCTTCCTTCCTTCCTCCTCCTCCTTCTCCTCCTCCTCCAATGGTATATTTCTTTAGAGAAATGTCAGACCTTTGCCTAAGAGAAGTGGTTAGGACTGTGTCTTTTGTAGCTTCCTGCGAGGGGAGCGGCAACCACAGCAGACAGGGGCTGGTGGTGTATCACTGGGGTGGGTCATAAATGATCTGTCTGAGAGACCACCTTCCATATTGGGGTAAGCTGGAGTAGAAAGGCCCCAGCTAACAAGAGTCTTCAGGGTAGATCCATTATTTGGGGTGACTATATTCTGAGCCCCATAAAAGAAAAAGCCAGGCTTTGGTTTGGTCTTATTTGGAGGGCCCATTATCAGATAATAAGTGTACCTTCATAAAGATACTGTTTTTCCCCTCATTTCTCCCCTTTGCTCCAACACTGGAGGCCATGTAGTGAGTAAAGGGGAAAAGGGGAGTACAGGCAGGTGGGAAACAGTGAAAAAGCAGCCACATTGCCTTTTACCTCTGCAGGTTTCTGAGCTTGAGTTAAGCCTACAGTCAGAATGGGAAGAAGCTCTAAAGAGGATGAGGACTAAAGTTTTGATTTTAGATAGAATTTGACTTTTAGTAGCTCAAAATGACCAGAAAAGTTAAGGGGTCTACCCGAGATTTTATCTAGGCTTGGGGATGCGTGGTCTAACATTATGGGTGTAAAATAGCAGTGGAAAAAAAGAAAATAAAGTTGGTTTCTGCTTATAGCATATGGAATTCATGTAATAATTTCCTAAAGCCACTGTACCACAGAGGTCTGCTATGGTTTGAATTTTTATGTCCCCTCCAAAATCCATGTGTTGAAATGTAATTCCCAATGCGATAGTATTAAGAGGTCCCGGGGCCTTTAGGAGGTGATTAAGTCATGAGAGCGGAGCCTGAGTGAATGGGATCAAACCCTTCTAAAACAGGTTTCCTAATATTTGGCCTCTTCCCTTCCACTCTCTACCATGGGAGGACACAGCAACAATGTGCTATCTTGGAAGCAGAAATTGGCCCTCCCCAGACACCTATGCTGGCACCTTGATCTTGGACTCCCCAGCTTTCAGAACTGTGAGAAATATATTTTGGTTCTTTGTAAATTACCCAGTCTCAAGAATCTTGTTAGAGCAGTACAGACAGACTAAGACCAAGTGCAAAATCAAGATGGTGGCAGGGCCATGCTTCCTCTGAGGTCTCTAGGGAAGGCCTTCCTTGCCTCTTCCAGCTTCTGGTTGCCACAGGTGTTCCTTGGCTTGTGGCAACACCACTCCAATCTCTGTCTCCATCTTCACAAGTCTTTCCTCCGCGTCTGCATGTCTCTGTGTCTTTGCATGGGATTCTCTTTGTGTGTCTGCATTCAAATATTCTCTTCATGTAAGAACACCACTCATAATGGAGCAAACCTACGCTAATTACATCTTAACGTGATTAAATCACAAAGGTCTTATTTGACAATAAGGTCACACTCGCAGGTACTAGGGGCTAGAACTTCAATATTGTCTTTTATGGGGGGTCACACAACTCAACCTACACAGCCCACCTCGTCAGTGAACTGGCTCCACGTGTGCTGACCTCCCTGCTAATCTCCACGCGATGGTGCTTTGTGGCCTACTCATGGATAGGCTCATTGTTTCATCTCCTTCCCTCCTGTTCTTCTCAGGCTGTCCCCTGCCTCACTGTCCTGTTAGAGAGTTGATGGAGCAGAGATCACTCTGCGCAACATTCAGCATCAAGCCGATTTCAGCATTTGATGTAGCGTGGGACCCTACTAACTGCATTTAGGTTGTGATCCAATGTCTTTTATGAACATCTGCCTAAAATACCCATAGTGAATCAGGTAGGTGAGAATGGAAATGTCAGCCTGGAAGCAGGATTGAACACAATTTAAATTTTACAATCTGCACTGCATGATATCAGAATGCCATTCAGCAAGTCTTACGTTCTTTGGGGAAAGACATTGTTTAAAAACAATATTAAAAACATTTTAAAAGTAACATTCCCAAAATGCAGAATCCTATTTCTGAGACAAGAAAAAGAAGACATTTTTTCCCCCAAGTGAATCCTGTGACATGATTATGTATGATGGGGAAGAGAAATTAAAGATAAGGGGTCATTGAAAGTAAAACCTCAGCACCTCTGTCCTGAGGGCTGCAGAAAACAGCAGCCCTGGAGTGTGTGTGGTAACAGCTGGGGAAAGAAACTGAGCTTATTCTTCCCAAACTGCGAAGGTTGGGGGAGACACAGAGAATAAATCATTGAGGGCATGATGTGTGGGCAAAGATTAAAATCAGCAATCATCTGATTTTATAATTTTATCATTAAGACACATCAAAAACTGTTACTGCTGGAGGCATATTGGAGGAGATGAGTACTGAACTCAGATGCTGGAGTGAAAAGGTCATAGAGAAGGAATTACCTTGCTGAACTTAGAGAAAATATTTATTTTCAGACAAGTGTCATATCTTGCAGACTTCCCACAGCCTTCTGCCTCAATTTTCAAATTCAATTGAAATACTCTTGATTTCTTGGCAGATTGCATTCCTTTATCTGTTCATCCATTCGTTAATACATCTATCAAGAGGGATTGGATTTAAGTTCATGTTCCATTTCCATGTGACCATAAACAAGTAAAACAGTTTCCTAGTGCATCAGTTTCCTCATTGTAAAATGGGGATAATTGTATGGATCTTAATAGGGTTTTGTGGGTACTAAATCAGTTAATACCTATTTGTCCCTTAGCAAGCACTCAATAATGTTTTTAACTGCTTTATTGTTAAATAATTTTAAATCATAGTTTGATTGTAAAGGCAGGCACACATTTAAAATAAAAGCTTAGTTCTCCATTTTGAAAATAAGGGAAGACACTTCTCCTTACCTCTCCCTTTTTGTTTCAGAATTTTTTTCTGTCCTTTTCAAATGTATATAAATCTTCATGATGACAAAATAAGCCTCTTGCCAGTTTCACTGAGAAATGTTTCCTCAAGGACCTGGGAAATTTTTTTTTGAAATGTGAGCATTAAATGAGATAGTGCCCCTGTCTCTCAATTACTGTGGAAGGGTAGACGTCTAATTCAGTAGGCACCTTGTTCCAATTTGCAAAACTACTTCCTGTCATAAAGACGAGAGAAGTTTTTTTCTCCTCCAGCTAAAGCCAATTCAAGTAGTCTTTCCATGGTAGAGGTGGGAAGGAGGGAGCTTTTTTTGTGTCTGCTTTTTCTCATTTGCCTTCAGTGCAAAATATCCTTATGCCAGAGTGGCACATTTTGGGGTGGCATATTCTGAACCTCTTCATTGTGCATCATATTCTGGTTTAATACTTATTGTGAGAAACAAACTCACCTGTCCAAACCCAAAGCATGGACTCAGAGACCCAGAGAACAGTGGAAGTGAAACTTTTAATGATGGTCTTGCAAGATTGGGTGTCTGGCATGCAGGCAGAATTTCAACAAGCACAGTTTCAACAAGCAATTTCTCCCCTAGTGCGCAGGTCCCTCCCCCGGTTCCTCATAGGCTGAGTACTATGGGGTCACAATGTTCCTGGACATTGATTGTTAGGCCGGGGCTTTAAGTGTTTTTTTTGGGGGGGGGGGGCGGGGAGGGGATTGTCTTGCTGCATTTGGTTGCAGTCCACAATGCATTGCAATTCTAGTTAGCTCAGGGGCTCTTCGACTATTTGACTTAGGACCTAAGTAGCTGGGCAGGCTGATAAGAACAGACTAAGTGAGCTAGTTTGCAGACTGGTTAATTTTATCTTAGACTAAACTTCTTTGGTTTGGGTGAGGGCAACTAAGCCTGGGGGAAGGGGGAGGAAGAGGGAGGCCGACAAGCAGGCATCAACTATTCAAGCAGGGACCTAATATATCCTGTTTCTTCTGTAGTTTGCTAACCTGAGCCAATTTAAGACAATTTGTCTTGGAAATGGACCACTGTATACATTATTTCCTTCACTTATTCGGTAATAAAACCATTTTGTCTCTACTACCTTTGTGGAGAGATTTTCTGAGCTAGGAAAAGACTCCTTTTATTTCCCCAACACCAACCAATAAAACTTTAATAAGCACTGCCCGTGCCAGGCACAGTCTTCCTTCTCACTGTAGCAGAGCTGGGAGGCACCATGTGAGGTCACATTCACTCTTTTCCTCCAGGAAGAGTTGGACTCTTGTCCAACAGGACACAGCTCTGCTTGCTGGGAGAACACAACCCTGTGTCCTGAGGGGCCTCCCTCTCCCTCTTCCTCTCCCTCTCCCTCTCCCTCTCCCTCTCCCTCTCCCTCTCCCTCCCCCTCCCCTCCCCCTCCCTTCCCCCCTCCCTTCCCCCTCCCTTCCCCCTCCCCCCTCCCTCCCTTCTCCCTCCCTTTCCCTTTCCCCCTCCCTTTCCCTCTTCCTCTCCTTTGTCCACTTTCTCTTAGTCCCTTTCTGCCCCTTTCACTTAACTTAGAAGGCAACTGAATTATTCAATTGGTTTCAGGACTTGTCCTCAGTAATTCTAGTGAATGTTTACTAAATGCTTGCTACATGCCAGCTGCTGTGCTGTGCATTTACCTGCATTATCTTATTTAATCTTCAACTAGGACCCCATAGAGTAGGTACTATAATTCTCACCATATTATGGATGCAGAAGCTAATGGAAGCAGATTAAGTAATTTGCTCATGGTCATAACAGTGATGGAGTGGAGATTCATACTCCGGACCCGCAGGCCCTCAACCTCTGCTAGGTGGGGCAGATGTGAGTCATGATGGAACACCAGAAGACATGGGAAGCTACCAGTGGAAGGTGACACTCAGCGGGTGGGCCAAAGGGAGTGGAGAGGAAGGAAAGGGCTTCAGGGAGGTTAATCTTTCTCCCAACTCCCAGTTCTCCAGAGTCCTTCTCCAGAGAACCACGATTCAGAAGTTCTCATGTCTTTCCCCAGCTGGAGGGGCAGGGTGTCCAGGTGTCCCTTCCCAGGTATCCAGGGCACACCTACAATTATTGGTTACACTGGGACACTGCAGGGGCCCGGGGGTACATATATACAGGGGCAGGCACCCGGCTGGGATGTAACAGAGTCCACTTTCTTGGCTGCTGGCTTAAGGACTGTCCATTGCAGGCCCTGACAGGGGGTGCTGGGGCTGTTGACACCAGGGAGAGTATCATTGGCTTCCTCAGGGCTCCAGGGCCCTTGAAGGAGGCTGCAGGTGAAGAATTGCTGCCAAGGCCACCTTCTTTGCTCTCCTGCCCAATAGGCCCAAGGCAAAGGAGGAAAATTTACAGGATACAAAGACCTAAGTTAAAATCTCAGATTATGCTTCAGCCACACAAGCATGTACATACACCTATGCATCTTTGTCATTTTAAACAGATACAAATGTACAAGCAGACCTCATTTCATTGCAGTTTGCCTTATTGCCCTTTGCAGATACTGCATTTTTTCACAAATTGAAAGTCTGTGGCAACCCTACATCCAGGAAGCCTGTGGAGCCATTTTCCCAATAGCATGTGTTCACTTCATGTCTCTGTGTTACATTTCAATGGTTCTTGCAATATTTCAAGGCTTTTCATTATTATTATATCTGTCATGGTAATCTGAGATCAGTGATCTTTAATATTACTATTGTCATTGTTTTGGGGTGCCACAAACCACACCCATATAAGACAGCAAACTTCATAAACGTTGTGCTGTCCGACTGCTCCACTGACCAGCCGTTCCCTCATCTCTCTCCTCCTCTGGCCTTCCTACTCCCTGGGACACAATAATATTAAAATTAGGCCACCTAATAACCCTATGGTGGCCTTTAAGTGTTTAGTTACAGCCTCGCATTTCTTGCTTTAATTAAAAAGCTAGAAATGGGTAAACTTTGTGAGGATGTTGAGAGCCAAAGTAGGCTGAAACCTAGGCCTCTTCTGCCACTTAACCAGGCTGTGAATGCCAAGAAAATGTTCTTTCATAAAGGACGTGGAAAGTGCTACTCCAGTAAACACAAGAATGATAAGAAGGTGAAACAGTCTTATTGCTGATATGGAGAGAGTTTGAATGGTCTGGAGGGAAGAACAAACCAACCACAACACTCCTTTAAAGCCAAAGTCTAATCCAGAGCAAGGCCTTCACTCTCTTCAATTCTGTGAAGGCTGAGAGGTGAGGGAGCTGCAGAAGAAAAGTTTGAAACTAGTACATGTTGGTTCATGAGGTTTAAGGAAAGAAGCTGTCTCCGTAACATCAAAGTGCAAGGTGAAGCAGAAAGTGCTGATGGAGAAGCTACAGCAAGTTATCCAGAAGACTCAGCTAAGATCACTGATGAAGGTGGCTACACTAAACAACTGATTTTCAGTGTCAGTAAAACACTGTTATATTGGAAGAAGACGCCATCCAGGACTTTCATAGCTAGAGAGGCGAAGTCAATGCCTGGCATTTAGGCTTCAAAGTTTCAAGGACAAGCTGGTTCTCTTGTTACGGGCTAATGCAGCTGGTAATTTTAAGTTGAAACCAATGTTTATATGCCATTCTGATAATTCTAGGGCCGTTAAGAATTGTGCTAAATTGGCCAGGCACAGTGGCTCATGCCTATAATCCCAACACTTTGGGAGACCAAGGTAATAGAAACTCTTGAGGCTAGGAGTTTGAGATCAGCCTGAGCAACATAGTGAGACCACATCTCTACAAAAAACTTAAAACTTACCTGGGCATGGTGGCACGTGCCTGTAGTCATAATTTCTGGAGAGGCTGAAGCGAGAGGATCACTTCAGCCTAGGAGTTAGTTCAAGCATACAGTGAGCTATAATAATGCCACCGCACTCCAGCCTGGGTGACAGAGTGAGATGTCGTCCCTTAAAAATAAAAAGAAGACGATGATGAGTGTTGTTTTCATGCCTGCTGACACAGCAGCCTGTGGATCAGGAAGTAATTTCTACTTTTAAGACTTACTATCTAAGATATATATTTTATAGGGCTATATTTGCCATAGATAGTGATTTCTTAGATCTGGAAAAAGTAAATTAAATATCTTCTGGAAAGCATTCATCATTCTAGATAACATTAAGAACATTCATGACTCATGGGAGGAAATCAGCATATCAACATAACTGAAGTTTGGAAAAAAGTTGATTCCAACACTCATGGATGACTTTGGGGGCTTTAAGGCTTCACTGGAGGAAGTCACTGCAGATATGGTAGAAATAGCAAGAGAGCTAGATTCAAAGTGGGGCCTGAAGATGTAACTGAATTTCTGTAATTTTGTGATCAAACTTGAACAGATGAGGAGTTGCTTCTCATGGATAGGCAAAGAGAGTGTTCTTGAGATGGCCTCTACTCCTGGTGAAGATGCTGTGAACGCTGTTGAAACAACAACAAAAGATTTAGAATATTCCATAAACTTGGTAAAGCAGCAGCAGGATTTGAGAGGTTTGACTCCAATTTTGAAAGAAGTTCTACTGTGGGTAAAATGTTATCAAACAGCATCACATGCTACAGAGAAATCTTTCATGAAAGGAGAGTCATTTGATGCAGCAAACCTTATTGTTGTTTCCTTCTCCTCCTCCTCCTCCTCCTCCTCTTCCTCCTCCTCCTTCTTCTTCTTCTTCTTCTCCTTCTCCTCCTCCTTCTCCTCCTCCTTCTTCTCCTCCTTCTCCTCTTCCTTCTCCTCCTCCTTCTCCTCCTCCTCCTTCTTCTCCTTCTCCTTCTTCCTCTTCTTCCTCTTCTTCACCTTCTTCTTCTCCTTCTCCTCCTCCTCCTCCCTCTACTCCTTCTCCTCCTCCTCCTCCCCCTCCTCCCCATCCTCCCCCTCCTCCCCCTCCTCCTCCTCCTTCTTCTTCTTCTTCTTCCTCTTCCTCTTCCTCTTCTTCTCTGTCACCCAGGCTGGAGTGTAGTGGTGCGATCACAGCTCACTACAACCTTGACCTCCTGGGCTCAAGCCGTCCTCCCACCTCAACCTCCTGAGTAGCTGGGACTACAGGCACATGCCACAAGAAAAGGCTAATTTTTTTTTTTGATAGAGACAGAGCTTCTCCATGTTGCCTAGGCTTATTGTTGTCTTATATTTTTTATGAGAAATACATTCTTTTGTAATGTTGTCTTATTTTAAGAAATTGCCACAATCACTCTAAGCTTCAGCGGCCACCACTTTGATCCATCAGCAGTCATGAGCATTGAGGCAAGACCCTCCACCAGCAAAAGGGTTACAACTTGCTGACAGCTCTGATAATCCTTAGCATTTTTTAACAATAAAGCACTTTATTTTATTTTATCTTATTTATTTTTTGAGACAGAGTTTCACTCTTGTTGCCCAGCCTGGAGTGCAATGGCACAATTTCGGTTCACTGCAACCTCCACCTCCCAGGTTCAAGCAATTCTTCTGCCTCAGCCTCCGTAGTAGCTGGGATTACAGGCACATGCCACCACGCCCAGCTGATATTTTGTATTTTTAGTAGAGACTGGATTTCACCATGTTAGGCTGGTCTCAAACTCCTGACCTCAGGGATCTGCCCACCCCAGCCTCCCAAAGTGCTGGGATTACAGGTGTGAGCCACCACGCCCGGCCCTATGTGATTCATATTATTACGATATTCGCTTTATCGTAGTGATCTGGAATTGAACCCTCAGTGTCTCTGAGGTGTGCTTGTACTGGGTTTACTGTCTTCTGCCACTATCCCCATCCCTCTTTTTCTCTTTTTTCTTTTCTGAAGATAGCGTATTGCTATTTCCATATTGGTACTGTAGCTCTGCCTCATTTTTAATCATGGTTCACTTATTGAATGCTTATTATCCTGCTCCTGACAAAATGATGAGGTATGCACATTCTTATCTGTATTTTATAGATGAGGAAACCAAGTTGCCATTTGTTCAAGTCACAAAGCCTTAGTTTACTAGCTTAGGATGTTAGCTCCAGCATGCGGTGATAAAGGAGATAACGTACGTGGAAACTCAGAGCTGCAGCTGATGCAAGGTGCCTGCCTCTCAGTAGATGCTACTCTCTCCCTGGAGAAACATTCACTGCTGGGCTCTGGACAGAGATAGAAGGGGATATTGGGCACCATTCCTCAGCCTTCAGCCACAGTAGTGCTGGACATGGTTGGCTCTCTCTGGCTCAGGCAGCAGTCTTCGGAGGTCACAGAGCAGCCTTTCCAATCACCACTCTGATCCTATTCTTGCCAGGTCAGCAGAGCAGATAAGGCCCTCCCAGGCTTCCCCTCTAATGCCGCTCCTCAGAAATGGCTCTCTAGGAACTAACTGTTTCCCAAAGCTCCATGCATCTGCCTGGTGGAAAGGTTCTCCTGCTTCTCCTACTGCTGATGAGTTAGGAAAGCCCTGAGCTCGAGCAGCTGCTAATTAGAGTGTCTGTGTGGGGGTATCCACTGCCAACACACCCCTCCTCGGTGCCACCCACTCCTGCCTTGGTGGGGCAGTGAGGGGTTCATGCAGTGGCTGAGGCTGGACCCTTAGGGAAACTGGGCTCTTGTTTTCTTCCTCCACACAGATTTGCTTTCATCTGTTTGGTTTTACTCTGAGGATAGAATGAAACGTGGGTGGAGGCTGCTGGTGCCCTCGGTGATCGGACTGCCCCCTCTCCTTCCACCACTCCCTTCATCTGGCTGAAGTCCAGCTGCCTCAGGTAAGGGATCAAAGCTGTTTTGTGTAAGAAAAAGACAAAAGCTGCTAAGAGCTTCGTGAAAAGAGGGTATTTGGTCTCACTCCCTTTCATTCTGAGTGACAGGGATAGGTTGTTCATATGGATGAGGGTGCTGATCCATGCCAGGGACCTGAGCCAGGAAATTCGGGGCTCTGGAGGATTTCTGATAGGGCCCTGAAGAATTCCCACAAGAAGAGTTAACATTTTGTTTATTTATTTATTTTGAGACAGTGTCTCACTCTGTTGTCCAGGCTGGAGTGCAGTGGCACAATTATGGCTCTCTCGAACTCTCAGGCTCAACTGATCCTCCCACCTCAGCATCCTGAGTACCTGGGACTACAGGTGTGGGCCACCACACCTGGCTAATTAAAACATTTTTTTTTTGTAGAGACAGGGTTCCATGTTGGCCAGGCTGGTCTTGCACTCCTGGACTCAAGCCATCTGCCCGCCTGAGCCTCCCAGAGCGGTGGGATTACAGGTGTAAACCATGGTACCCAGCCAAAGTTAACATTTTGGATGTAACAAAGACTCAAATATTCACTAGGTAAAAATGGACCATCCTTTCTTTAGAATGGAATAGTTTTCAGAAGCTCTGCTCAGTTTCTAGGAAAACCCTATGGTGACGACACCGGTGATAGTGTTTGAGTAAGGACCACGGTGGGTTGGCCCCAGGCTAGTCACTCACTCAACCAGGCCTCCAAGCCAGAGAAGCACAAAGCCAGGGGAAATAATGGCAGCAAACAGATTTGAAATCTAAACTTTTGAAGAGTTCAGCCTGAGGGTATTCCCTTGTCTTGTAATTCTTTGTGAGAACTTATATAAGAACTAGTGGGGTTTTTTGTGTAATTGGGAAGTAAATTGAATTGAACTCTGCTGCAAATTCACTACCCTGAGAATAACAAAGTACACAGATTGGGTGGCTTAAAACTATGAAACTGATTTTCTCATGGTTCTGGAGGCGGAAGTCCAAGATCAAGGTGTTGGGAGGCTTGGTTTCTCCTGAGGCCTCTCTTTTTGGCTTGCTCATGGCTATACCATGCTGTGTCCTCATGAGGTCTTTCTTCTGTGCACACATATTGTCTGTGTTTAAATTTCCCCTTCTTATAAAGGTATCCATTGGATTGAATTGGGAACCACCCAAAATGCCTCACTCAACCCTAATTACCTCCTTAAAGACTCTACCTCCGAACATGAAGGCTGGCACTTCAACACATTTTTTGAGGACATGGGAAGAAACACAATCCAGCCCATAATATCCATTAATATTTATGTATTAAGACACATTTTTCCCCAAAACGGGGATAGAATGTAATTATAATTTGGTAACCTGTTTGCTAAAAAAATTTAAATGTGCTTTTATATGCTAATTTTCTGTGCTAATGTCTATGCTAGTTTCTGATTCAAGATTGGTGGCCTAAGTAGATGCATTTGCCTCCCATCCCCTCCTAAGACTGAATTGATAATAAGCGCTCACACTTAACTGGTGCTTACTATGTGCCAGGCACTGTTCTAACTACTATTAAATTACAGTCATGCGTCGCTTAATGATGGGGTTAGGTTCTGAGAAGTGAGTCTGTAGGCAATTTCGTCCTTGTGCAGATGGAGTGAACTTACACAAACCTAGATGGTGTAGCCTACATACACCCAGGCTGTAATGGTACAGCCTATGACTCCTAGGCTACAGATCTCTACAGCATGTGACTGTATGAATGCTATAGACAATGTGTTACACACAAGTATGTGTGTATCTAAACCTAGAAAAGGTATGACTTCGCTAGCAATAGGAGTTTTTCAGCTCCATTATAATCTTACAGAATCACCATTATATACGGTCAACAACGGACATTATATGTGTCCGTTGTTGACCATGAAGTCATTGTATGGAGTATGACTGTATTTAATTTTCACCACATTGTGAGGCAGGTATTATTATTCTTATCTCCATTTTGCAGATGCTAAGAGGTGAAGAGTCAATGGCATCTACCTGGAGTGTTTATAGGCTTCAGGGAAAAGCTGGAAGAGGGAGTGGCTCAACGGGGCTCCACTACCGGCAGGGGTGCCTGTGTCTCTGTGTGCACACCCTGTAGCATGGTCCTCTCCCACTGCGGGTAGCTGTGTACCCTGATTCCTGCTGTCCCTCTGGAGGTGCTGTGTACCCTGACTCCTGCTGTCCCTCTGGGGTGCTGTGTGCCCTGACTCCTGCTGTCCCTCTGGGGTGCCATGTGCCCTGACTCCTGCTGTCCCTCTGGGGTGCCATGTGTGCCTGACTCCTGCTGTCCCACTGGGGGTGCCGTGTGCCCTGACTCCTGCTGTCCCACCAGGGGTGCCGTGTGCCCTGACTCCTGCTCTCATCCCTGCTGTGCACCTTATTCCCAGCACCTAGCTGTGCACCTCATACATGATACAGGTGTATAAATATTTGTTGAAATGTACATACCTTAATATGAGCATCCTGAAAGCCTCTCTAATATAATTATTCTTATATTTTTAAAGGTTTTGAAAACATTTTTAAACTTCCTGGAGATGGAGAGTAAACATTCTCAGTTTAGTGACTTCCATTTCTGGCCACAGTTGATTATAACATGTTTTTCTTACTAAACCAGAGAAAGGAACTAAAGAAAAGCAGAAACCCCCTTATGCTTCTTCCAGAAAAAAAAAAAAAACAACAACTTTGGCTAATAGGGCTGGACATGGTGGCTTATGCCCATAATCTCAGTGCTCAGGAGGCAAAGGTGGGAGGATTGCTTGAGGCCAGGAGTTTGAGACCAACTTGGGCAAAAAAGTAAGACCCCCATCTCTACCAGAAAAACAAAACAAAAAATCCTTGGCCGAGGACAACAGCATTAGTACTACCATCTCCCTTCACCATTTGCAAAGCATTTTTCAAGCTGTACAGGTTAGGGCCGGAAATGGAAATCGTTGCTCACCTAGTATGAATGTCAGTGTTCTCACTGTCCCCTTGCCATCTGACTCCATGTCACACACCTTGTTTCTCCAAGATCATCATCACCCAGGATCACTCTTCAGCCCAGCAAGCTCTGCAGTCCTCCTCTCGCCCTGCATCCCATCTCACACCCCCTCAGCGCAGCACACACCAGGAAGCCCTCCTCTCCTCTACACTTCCTCTCTCTGCGAAAGCCCTACAGAAAAGTCCCTTCCACCATGAAGCTTTACCAGACCCACTCCCCATCTCTCCCGCCACTCAGCCCTTTCTTTGCCCCTGGAGTCCACAGTGTACAGTGCCTGGTTCCTTCGTTGAAGTTATCGACCAGTAATTCTCCTGCTCTCCCTAGCACAGAAACACAGAAGTCAAATACCCACATCACCAGCCCTGAGGAATCCACGTTGTCAGAAACGCGATGCTCACTGTTGCGAGGTGCAGGCCCGGCACCACATTCACATGCTGGAAGGATGCATTGACATGATGACCGATAGGGTTGTCAACGACTGGACAGTCATTGTCCTTGTCCACCCTTTCTGTTTTACTCATCAGATTTTTAAGAGTTCTGAATCACTGGAATGGCTTCTCAAAAAGAACACTGCAAACATTTACCATCCTCACTTTAGTGATCAGCATATATTCTGATACTTGGTTAATTTTGTTTTTTAAAAGAATACTTATGACTATGGTTTATTATAAAGGATACAACTCAGGAACAGCCAAATGGAAGAGTCAACAGCTGAGTGGAACAGGGCAAGGTCTGGGGGTGGGAGGGTCCCAAATGCAGAAGCTTCTATTCCCAGGGAATCAGGGTGCACCTGATGCTTAGTTAACGTTTAAAAGCCATTTTGTTGCCTCCTTTTGCATCTGTCTCCTTATTGCGTGGAATAAGAAGAAATCAAGATGTGGCAATGAGATGAATGGCTCTGTCCTCCTGCAGCTCCACCCTCCTGTTTTCCTAGAGCTACTCAGGCTAGATAAATTGATCTCAATCATAATTGTGAAGAGACAGTCCTAATCACACCACTTGCAATTGCTCATCTCTCTTACTAAAAAGAAAATGCCCAGGTTCTGAGTGCTTTGCCCTCTCACAAAAAATTTTAAAGAACAACAAAATGTGCATAGCCCTTATTAACATGGGTTCTCTGTGTCCCCGAGAGAGGACATACTGTGCAGGAAACACAAAGTACTACATTTAGGGGAGTATAAACAGGCAATTCTGAAGAAACGATTTTAAACAAGTAATTGCTAAAGGAACAGAGCTTGAAAGAAAGTTTAAAGAAAGGAAGACACCCACAAGACAACTGATTGCCTAGTGTCGTAGGTCGCTTCGCTTGTCCTTCAGAAAGGAAACGAGACAGTAGCCTCCCTTCTGTTGCACAGATTTGCGACAGGATGGTGATAAACTGCAACTCTGTCCCTACTCAGTCTTCTTCCTGGCATGAAACAGGTGATCTGTGGATCACCATGGGCATCCGCAGAACAGTGCCAGCTGTAGGGCACTGTGAAGATGGACAAGCGTTTTCTATCTAGGTGATAACTGTGGTCTGAGCCAATTCGGATCTGTGTGTGTGAATCCCCAGGCAGACCTCTGAGCCTTGAAGAAGAAAGACGATCTCTTGTCCCTGCAAAGTCTGGATGCAGGGGGAGGGAGCAGTGAGCAATGGGCAGGAGATGCTTTGAGTAAAGTCCCTGAGAGGGCAGTGGGGTTTGCTGAACCCCCCTTCTAGGCATCCTGGTCAACCACAACCTGAGAGAAGAGCGGTGGGGAGGGAGCCAGCTTAGAGGGCTGCCTGGCAAGGGGTTGAGACACCAGGGGCTGAAATTCAGAGGTGGCAAAGGAGGAATTCTGTTATTCCAAGTCAGCAGATTTACATTTCAGTCTGGTGACCTTGGGTAAATCCCTTCACCCCTTGGAGTCTCAGTTGCTAAACTGCAAAATAGGAGAGTCATCCAAGTGACACTAGATCTTTCAAGATAAAACTAGACAATGTGTATTAAAAACATGTATGAAACTAAACTTACTTTGACCACATGATTCAGCAATCATGCTGCTGGTGTTTACTCAGAGAGGTTGAAAACTTATGGCCACACAAAAACTTGCACACAGATGTTTACAGCAGCTTCATTCATAATTGCTAACACTTGAAAGCAACCAAGACTTCCTGCACTTGGTGAATGGAAAAACTATGGTATATCTAGACCATGAAATATTGTTCAGTGTTAAAAGGAAATGCACTCTCAAGCCATGAAAAGACATGGAGGAACTTCAAATGCATATTACTAAGTGATGTAAGTCAATCTGAAAAGGCGACATGCTGTATGATTCCAACTATTTAACATTCTGGAAAAGGCAAAACTATGGAGACAGTAAAGAAATCAGGGTTAGGGAGGGATGAATAGACTGCACAGAGGATTTTCAGGGATGAAACTATTCTGTATGATACTACAGGGGTGAACCATTTGTCCAAACCCATACACTATACATATGTCCAAACACAGAATGTACAGCACCAAGAATGAACCCTAATGTAAACTCTGGACTTCAGGCGATAACGATGTGTCAATGTAGATTCATCAGTTATAACAAATGGACCCCTCTGCTGGGGATGCTCACCGTGCAGGAGGTTGTGTATGGGGTGGAGAGGGGAATGTGGAGAATCTGTACTTTCTGATCAATTTTTCTGTGAACCTAAAACTACTCTAAAAACTAAAGTATATATATGGATTCTCTATAAAGGAAACTTTATAATTAATTCTGTAGGTGTTATTTCTATAGTAACACCTGTGGAAATAAATGACTATTACTCACTACATGCCACAGACTGCTACTTTAGAAGTGAGCTCCCAATCACAGCTCTTGAATCACACATGCAAATAGGACAATCAGGCTGTAGGAGTGGCGTGGAGATCCCCAGAGGAGGTCCCCTGAAGACTGTAGGGATGACAACCCTTCGGAAGGCCATGTGTGGTCACTCCACTTGGGTTCAAATGAGGCCCTTTACAGGACCCGCAGTCCCACCCCGCCCCCCCACCACGTGAGTATGCCACAGTAGTACCCAAAGGTTAGGAAGGAAAGCTGGGAGTCAGGTTTTGATCTAAGAGGGAGGGGCAAGGAGCTTTGGCAAAGGCCTGAGGGGCGGAAGAACACCCGGGAAATGCTTGCTGTATATTTCTTGGAGCCAAGATTTAGTAACCTGCTGGTATTTCTGGGTATTTCTGATTTTGTATTCTTTTCTACCTTCCCTGCCTTCCAAAGAGAATGTTATGTTATCCCCTCAGCATTAAATTTAAAAACTAAATGTGATAATATATGTTAAGGCGCTATATACATTTTTAGTGACATTGTTTCTATTACTTTAATTCATTGCGGAAACCCCCAGACTGCTGCCTAAAAAGACTTGCCTCTTGGCCAACCAGCCCTGCTCTACATTTTAATAAGGGAGAAAAGGGTGGAAAGAGACAGGCTGGATGGGAGAGGCTGCAGAGGTTAAAAAGAGGCAGGGGCAGGAGGGAAGAAAAAAGGAGGAAAAATAAGCAGGCCAGGTATGGCAGAGCGCTGGGGTGACGGGTTGCATGGAAAGAGCCTCAGAGAAGCTGAGGCAGAGAGGGAACTTGGGAGGATGAGAAGTAGACTGTGGTGGGCCATGGACTGGAATCCCTTCCAAGTAATACTGGAATAAACATGGGAAACCGTTATAGTTAATGTTGGCTCTTGGACACATCTATGAAACCCTATGCAGAGAACAGGACTGATTGCCCTATTTGCATGTGTGATTCCAGAGCTGTGATTGGGAGCTCACTTCTAGAGTAGTAATCTGTGGCATGTTGTGAGTATGGCAAGCTTTATTAATATCAGGTACAAAATTCTGGGATAATAAAAGCACTGAGAATGGCAGTGGTGATTTATAATGATGACATAAACCACTGATTGGATGCTTACCATGTGCCAGGCTCTATGCTAAGTGTGTAGGTGCATTTGATGTTACAAACAACACTATAGGGCAAGTATTCTTGTGATACTTCAACCAACCAACAGATGAGGAAACAGGCTGAGAGAGGGTAAACGATAAGTCCAAAGACATTTCTATTAAGTGTCTAGCCGGGTTTGTTATAGTGGGTAGCTAGTCGGGTGTAAGCGGGGCAGGAGAGGGCTCCCACACACACCAGGAGTGACGGGCAACCATCAGGTCACGGTCAGGTTGTTGTTAACAGTCTCTCTAATGTAGTAATTAGTTGCAGCCAGCACCAGGGAGAGGCAGGCTCCTAATAGATAGAAGACACCTAAAACTGGTGATCAGCAGCTTCCCAATAAGATCTCAGGAGTTGGGAGAAGTAACGCAAGACCTGGGAAGTTTGACAATATAGAAAGCCCCAAGTCAGAAGATCAAATCATGCACTTGACCTCCCAGGTCGCCCACTTGGCCCTCTTCCAGGTGTACTTTCCTTCCTTTCATTCCTGCTCTGAAGCGTATAATAAACTTTTACTCCTGTTGTAAAATCTGCTTTGGCCTCTCAGTTGAATTCTTTCTTCTAAGGAGGCAAGAATTGAGGTCGCTGCAGACCCGTATGGATTCGCCACTGATAACATATTTTGGTGCCACGTGACTGAGATATCTTCCAATGCTAACAGGTTTTGAATTCAAATAGTGTAATTTCAAAGCAGAGGCTCTAAAATGGATGCACATACAACATGCTGATGGGGTGAGAGGTTGCCAGATAGTAAAATATTCATTTATTCCTAGAAAAAGGGTGCTGGGAAGACAACCGCACTAAGCCAGGTCACTTACCCCCAGCAAGGCTAGATAGCTTCTGCTGAGCTGCTCTCAGCAGAGGGTTGCTACTCTCCATTTGGGTGAGATTAAGATGTCTTCATGCTATTTTCAAAGTCCTTCACCAGGCTCTGCTGACCTCTCTTCATAGCCACTCTGAAGCCCACGCCCTGATGGAGCCTCACCAGTCAACACTGGCAAATTTGGTTCAGTGGCTCCTTGATCTAGCCATCCTGCCATCTTAACTGGAAGCTTTTCTCCAAGCAGTAAGCAGTCAGCAACACTGGCCCTCATTTAACTTGGATTCTTGCTAATTTAAAGCAATGTGACATCAGATGGCCAGAAAGCATCAGAAGCAGGTCCCAGGAGGACAGTGAAGCTTTATAGAGATGTTGGAACCACGCTGCTCTGGGTGAGCATCAGAGGCACCTTGAGGCAGGAGACACAGTGGGGAGAACTTAGAGAAAGAAGAGGCAAATGCTGATCACCACCCTGCCAGGAGGGCTGGGATTGTGAGAAAATGTGAGATGCGGCCTGGAGAATCCAGGAATAGCAGGCAGTAGTAGGTTCCAGGGAGCTGAGGTCCGTGCAATTTCAGGTTGAGGTGAAGATAATGAAATGTTTTCCTCCCAGACTGATGTAGCCCCAGAATCATAGGTCTTGTTGCTGACTCATTTGTCTTAGGGTGATGCCTTTCACCAATGTCACGAAGTCCTTGTGCAGGTCATGTTTCTGAGTCCACATTCATTGTCTGAAGTAGCTCCAAGTTCAAAGCCCAAAATGACCATTCGTAGAGCAACACACTGAATATATGTTACATGGAGATTTATACTGAGTAGCTCATGGTCAGGGAAAGAATTCGAAACCTAGAAATTCCCTCCCCTGCAAAAAGGCTACAAACTGGCAGATTTCTTAGGGTGATAACCTATGCTTTCCTCTAAGAACTTCTCAGTGTATTTGTAAAAGACTAATTGTGTCTCTTTCTCTGATTACCACTGGCTGCAATGAGGACCAGACTTCCCTTGGAGTAACAGGATGAGCCTGGAGGGAGGACTCCATGGGGCCATCGATTCCCTCATCATTATGGGTCAAGGCAGTTGTCTGAGAGTCAAAGACCCATTAGCGATAATGCAGTCAAAATGGAAACTCAGAATGGTTCAAGCCCAAGGCAAGAGCAGAATCTGTGAATTAAGAGATTGAGTCATCCTTTCTAAACGTAGAAAAAATATATCAATTTATAGATTGTCACCTCAGCATCTGAGAGGGAGTTCAGAGAAACAGAAAAAGTAGGAGTTTGCAGAAGCTGAAGTTGGCTTATATTCTACTAGATTGTTTCTAATAATAATAATAATGCTTACACAGTATTACCATGAGTCAGGCACTGTTCCAAACATCTTACATATGTTAACTCATTTAATCTGACCACTGTGTGACCACTTCACTGATATGACAAGTGCAGGCTGCCTACTCCTCTAAGTCTCTCCTGGATTTATAGTGTAATGCTTTCAGAACCAATAGAAACTGCAGGTGACCTGGGCTCATGTGATGTAAGGAATAACTTAGTCATTAACCTGTACAGAATGCTTGCAAATCTGTCATGAGCCACCAAAGATGTTGACATTGGCTTAAATGCAAATCTGTCTGTAAGGGATAACTCTTTACATTAAAAACAAAACCAAAACCAAAAACAAATTCCAGGTGTGGTGGCTCATGCCTGTAATCCTAGCACTTTGAGAGGCCCAGGTGGGCAGATCATGAGGTCAGATGATCAACACCATCCTGGCCAACTTGGTGAAACCCCGTCTCTACTAAAAATACAAAAAATTAGCTCGGTGTAGTGGCACACACCTGTAATCCGAGCTACTCTGGAGGTTGAGGCAAGGAAATCGCTTGAACCCTGTAGGTGGAGGTTGCAGTGAGCCAAGATTGCACCCCTGCACTCCAGCCTGGGTGACAGAGCGAGACTCCATCTAAAAAAAAAAAGTTACATATCAACTATGTGTCAGGTACTTACATAAACATTATTTCATTTAACTTCCACAGTCTTACAAGGCAGGTGGAATTTGATGAAAACTGAGGCTAAGAGAGACCAAGAAACTCACTCAAGTTCTCCCAGTTTAAAAGTGGCAATACCAGGATTTGAGCCCAAATCCTAACTCTAACAACACCCAACAGGTTCCTCCTCCTGTACCTCATGACCTTAGCACTATATTAATATCTTTTTCCTTTATTACTACCTAACTCTATATATATATATATATGCACTTTTTTTTTTTTTTTTTTTTTGTGGAGACGGAGTTTCCCTCTTGTTGCCCAGGCTGGAGTGCAATGGTGCGATCTTGGCTCACTGCAACCTCTGCCTCCTGGGTTCAAGCGATTCTCCTGCCTCAGCCTCCCGAGTAGCTGGGATTGCAGATGCTCACCTGGCTAATTTTGTATTTTTAGTGCAGATGGGGTTTCACCATGTTGGCCAGGCTAGTCTCGAACTCCTGACCTCAGGTGATCCACTCACCTCGGCCTCCCAAAGTGCAATTACAGGGGTAAGCCCCCACCCCCAGCCTTAACTATACATTTTAATAAATAACAACTTTTAAAAACATAATGATGGTACAATAATCACACCCAACAAAATTAACAATAATTCGCAATAAAGCCCATGTTTCATTTTCCCTGGTTGTCTCAAATACACATATTTATTTATTTGTTTATTTTTAACATATATTTTTTAGTTGGCTAGTTCAAATCAGCATCTAAACAAGATTTATACACTGCATTTGGCAGATACATTTTTAATTTTTAAAAATTTGAAAAATTTTCAAACCTACAGAAAAGTTGAGAGAATAGTATAATGAACCTTTCAACAAGAGTTACTGAAGTTGGTATGTCTCTTAAATCTCTTTCCATCTATCATTGTTCCCCATCTCTTTTTAAAAAGAGCCATTAATTTTAGATGAAAATAGGTAATTTGACCTGTTGAATTTCCCACGTACTTTATATTTCCAGTTAATTACTCATAGTGTCATTTAATGTATTCCTCTCTGTTTCATATTTCCTATGAACTGAGAGCTCATTACATAATTCATTACATTCAGGTTCTTGGGATTTTGGTGGGGAGAATAATACTCCATGATAATACTTCATAGGTGATGTTGTATTCTTCCTTTTGTAGCCATCAGGGTGCACATAACACCTGGTCGGTTTAACCTTGATCTTTGAGTTCAGGTGGTATCAACTCGATTGTTGCATTGTAGAATTTCTCATCAACTTTTAACTTAATGGCTTTAGCAGTCATTGATGGCTGTGTTGTGCCTAGACCGTTTGTTCTTCAAAGAAGACCACCAGAGTCCAGAGTCAAAGCCAAGCGGCAAGGATCTTTACTACAAGTTCGAACCTGGACCTTCCATTTCGCAGTATATAAGAGGGCCTCGAACAATGCGAGTGTTTGTTTTTCATAGCCCGAAAGTTACAGGGGAACAAAGGAATTCTTTTGGTTCCCGCGCTTTTAGTAAAACTTCGAACAGCTGTCTCCTTATCGGAGACTTTCCAGGTGGTGTTTGTACTGGGCTCAGGAAGTTTGAGAGATATATGGCGATATGTGGTGGGATGGGATGTGTTTGTACTGGGCTCAGGAAGTTTGAGAGATATATGGCGATATGTGGTGGGATGGGATGTGTTTGTACTGGGCTCAGGAAGTTTGAGAGATATATGGCGATTTGTGGTGGGATGGGATGTGTTTGTACTGGGCTCAGGAAGTTTGAGAGATATATGGCGATATGTGGTGGGATGGGATGTGTTTGTACTGGACTCAGGAAGTTTGAGAGATATATGGCGATATGTGGTGGGATGGTATGTGTTTGTACTGGGCTTGTTTGTTGTTAGCCCGGGGCTGAGGAATGTGCCCGACTCCTTTCAGCTGTTGCCTTGAATCACTATTTCTTTAGGGTTTGAGAACTGGCGATTTTGCAATTTTATCATTCCGATTGCATTTACTACTTATGCTTCTCTAAAAAATCGAATAGCAACTATTTGATTGTTATAAGGTACAGTTTGTATAAGGAAGGCAGGATAATTCTTTGATTCTTTTTCTTTATTAGTCAATTTTCAGAATAATGAGTTGGTGTCCTAGCAACTAACAAAGGTGACCAAGGAGGTTTTACCTATCGTGGCAGAGGGGGAAGAGTGAAGTGGGATGAGGAGTATTACTTTTGAACCCAGGGACTTTTGTATATTTAATATATTTCAATCAATTGCAGTACATTTTATTTATTTTACTTGTTTTTGGAGATAAGGTCTTGCTGTGTCGCCCAGACTAGAGTGTAGTGTCATGATCATAGCTCATTGAAGCCTCAAACTCCTGGCCTCAAGCAATCCTGCCACTTTGGCCTTCCAAAGGGCTGGGATTATAGGCCTGAGCCACTGCACCTGGCCAGTTTTTGTAATTTTTTTAAATGTTCAAGCTGTCTCATCTCTGGTCAATGGGACCCCCTTCAAGTTGGCTACCCTATCATTCTATATGATCATAGTAATCTTTGACAGCTTCCTTGCTTTTAGGTATAACAAGATGTTCCAGATCAAGGCATCCTTGTTCTTTTTAGTGGAAAATGGCATTTAGAGTCCACAGTCTAAGAACTAGGGGTGTTTCTTGTTATTAAGTTATTGCTGCTTCTAAATGTTTTCAGTGGACATAACTAGATAAATTAATTTTTTAGAAAAATAAAAACAAATCATGAGGTCAGGCATGGTGGCTCATGCCTGTAATCCCAGCACTTAGAGAGGCTGAGGTGGGCAGATCACCAGAGATCATGAGTTCAAGACTAGCCTGGCCAACATGGTGAAACCTCATCTCTACTAAAAATACAAAAATTAGCTGGGTGTAGTGGTGGATGCCTGTAATCTTAGCTACTCCAGAGTGTGAGGCAGGAGAATCGCTCGAACCTGGGAGGCAGAGGCTGCAGTGAGCCGAGATTGCGCCATTGCACTCCAGCCAGGGCAACAAGAGCGAGACTCTGTCTCAAACAAACAAACAAACAAACAAAAAACCCACCCAAATCATGAGTTAATACTGATATTTTCAATTTAAAGTAAGAGTTACAGGATTTTATTTAATCTTCCTGATTTTATAATTTGTATCTCTATGTTTTATCTCCTTACACTGTAAATCTGGGTTCCATCCTAACAATATTGAAGAAATATATTTGCTTTGTCTTATTTTCTGGTGTCAAAATAACAATATCACTATATTGTACTACCTACAATAAGACCACTGAATGCAGAGTACAATTTATTGATATCTCTGTGGGTCTTTTTGATTCTCAAGATAGATTCCACAAGAGATGTGTAGTGAAAATATTGTGGTTTCAAGTCATTTGAAATAAGCCTTCTATGTGTGGTCATGTCAAAAACTGGATATACAATTAGATTTCCTTTTTAGGTTTGTTATTTTGGGGGAATTCTTTTTTATTTAGTTAATTAAAATTATATAAAACATTTACTGGTTTCAAAATTCAACTCTAAAACAATGTTCATTCAGAAAAGTATAGCTTCTACTCAACTCCCTTGCTGTTCTCTCCCTCTGTCAATGGTAACTTATTTCGAATGTATGTCTACAAGATCAATGACCTGAAGCTACAGCAAATTCTCTAGAAATCAGACAAAACTGAGGACTAGGTCCTCATACCTAGGATGCAGAGCCTCCAGTAGCATAGCCTGGTGAGTTACAAGGCTACTCTAGGCTGTCTTCAAGATTGGAAGGCCAAATCCTAACTGCATCATCTCCACTGAGACATTCACTCATTCATTCATTCATCCACTTATCTGTTCAGCACAGCACTAGGTTCTAGGGATACAGAGATAAATATACATCAGTCACTTCTCCCCATGGCAGAGCTGGATATGGAGACAGGTCACTTGGAAGCAATGTAGTAAAAGCAAGGATAGGTTTTGATGGCCAAGGTTGTCAGGATGGACCTGAGGAAGGTGCTTAACTCAGACTAGGGAAGGGTAGAGGTCACCAATAAAGGTTTCCTTATAGAGGTAGTACCTAGATATGAGGAAAACCAGCCCCCAATATGTCAGCATAGGTTCTTTCTATTTTCCCTAAGTGTCGGCCAGTCTAAGAAATAAAGAGAAAGAGTACAGAGGGAGGAATTTTACAGCTGGGCCTCCGGGGGTAGCATCACATATTGGTAGGTCTTGATGTCCCCTGAGCTGCAAAACCAGCAAGTTTTTATTAGGGATTTTAAAGGAGGAGGGGGTGTATGAACAGGGGAGTAGGTCACAAATAGCACATGCTTCAAAGGGCAATAAAGATCACAAGGCAAGGGCAAAATTAGAATTATTGATGAGGGTCTATGTCCTGTTGTGCACATATTGTCTTAATAAACATCTTAACAGAAAACAGGGTTTGAGAGCAGAGAACCGGTCTGACCAAAATTTACCAGGCTGGAATTTCCCAATCCTAGTAAGCCTGAGGGTACTGCAGGAGACCAGGGTGTATTTCAGTCCTTGTCTCAACCGGGTAAGACAGAAGCTCCTAGAGCATTGTTTATAGACCTCCCCCTAGGAATGCATTCCTTCCCCAGGGTATTGCTTGTTGGGAAAGGAATTCAGTGATATCTCTCCTACTTGCACATCTGTTTATAGGCTCTCTGCAAGAAGAAAAATGTGGCTCTATTCTGCCCATCCCCACAGGCAGTCAGAACTTATGGTTATCTTCCCTTGTTCTCTGAAAATCGCTGTTATTCTGTTCTTTTTCAAGGTGCACTGATTTCACATTGTTCAAACACACATGTTTTACAATCAGTTTGTACAATAGTGATCCTGAGATGATGTACATTCTCAGCTTATGAAGATAATGGGATTAAGAGATTAAAGTAAAGACAAACATAAGAAATTATAAGAATATTATTAGGTATGTGATAAGTGTCCATGAAATCTTCACAATTTATGTTCAGAGATTGCAGTAAAGACAGGCATAAGAAATTATAAAAGTATTAATTTTGGGAACTGATAAATGTCCATGAAATCTTCACAACTTATGTTCCTCTGCCGTGGCTCCAGCCAGTCCCTCCGTTTGGGGTCCCTGACTTCCCACAACACCTAGACAGAGTTTTAGGAACAAGGAAGTGTTGACTGAGTTAAGGTTGGGAAGGGTGGAAGGTGAGATGGCAATACAGAGAGAGAAAATAGCAAACTAAGGCCCAAAGGTGTGAGTGAGCCAGGAGTCTGTAGGGAGTGATGAGTGATTTGCTACTTGGGGCAAGATGAGAAATAAAAAGAAGCAAGACTCGTAGAACAGTCAGCAGCAAGATCTCAGAGGGTTGTGGGAGGGGCAGGGCCTGTCCAGCTGCCAGGTTTAGTTCTTTCCCTGCCACCTCCAGCTCCCAGTTATGGGTTAAGCCATGCTCAAGCGATGCTACTTGTCTGCATGGCACAGGCCCATTGATTCACATGAGCCTATTGCTTTACTCTGTGTATCATCTGAAGCAGCTAAGATGCCAGGAGGTCCTGGGCTTCCCATCCTGACATCGGTTATTCTGTGGGTAAGGAAGGCAAGTCCATTCCAATATCATCTAACATCAAATATGAACTGGGAAGTGAGATTGGAATAAAACAGAACCACAAAGACAACAACAAAAGACCCAATTCTAATGTAATGTGTTTTAAACTTTTGGATGGTGACCCTCAGTAAGAAATACATTTTATGTGGTGATCTTGTTCAAGCAAACACACACGGTCATTCACAATCACATGTTGTATTAGTCAAGGTTCTCCAGAGGGACAGAATCAATAGGATATATGTATATGTAAAAAGCATTTTATGAGGGAGAACTGACTCACAGGATGGCAAGGTGAAATCCCACGATAGGCCATCTGCAAGCTGTGGAAGAGGGAAAATGGTAGTGACTTGGTCCAAGTCTGAAAGCCTCAAAACCAGACAAGTCCACAGTGTAGCCTTCAGTCTGCCACCAAAGGCCTGAGACCCCCCAAGAAGCCACTGCTGCAAGGCCCAGAATTCAAAGGCCGAAGAACCTGGAGTTGGATGTCCAAGGGCAGAAGGAGAGGAGCAAGCATCTCAACAGAAAAAAGAGAGCCAGAAAACTCAGCAAGCAAAGCTATCCCACCTTTTTCCACCTGCTTTGTTCTAGACATGCTGGCAGCTGATTGGATGGTGCCCACCCCCATTGAACATTCTCTCCCTGTTCGTGGACTCAAATGTCAATCTCTTCTGGCAACACCCTCACAGACCCACCCAGAAATAATGCTTCACCAGTCATCTAGGCATCTCTTAATCCAGTCAAGTTGACCCCTGATATTAACCATCACACATGTATATAAATGAAATTAATATTTAATGAAACTGCTGGGTGCGGTGGCTCATGCCTGTAATTCCAGAACTTTGGAAGGCTGAGCTGGGAGGATCGCTTGAGCCTGTGAGTTCAAAATCAGCCTGGGCAACATAGCAAGACCCATTGCCTCTAGAAAAACACAAAAAGAAAGAAAATAAAATCTAATGAAGCAATACCCTTACTATGAACAATGCACTCTAATCTTTTTCACTTTATTTTAATTCACTGAAAAGATGCTGGTTGCAATCCACTAAACTGATTTTCTAACCCATATATGTAGGTGGAAATCTGCAGTTTGAAAAACACTGCCTTTACTTGCCTGGGATTCCCCTTGAGGATCCAATGGGACTTGTGAGAGGAAACAAGTATGGTCCCTGAGGCCCAGGGACTGGCCCTGTCCATGGCCCTCGGACATTTTAGACTGGGGTCAGCAAACTATGGACTGTAGGCCAAATCTGGCCTGCCACTTTTTAAATAAGGCCTGTAAGTTAAGAATAGCTTTTACATTTTTTAATGATTTTTTAAACATGTAAAAACAACAAGAATATTTTGTGATATGATAATTATAGGAAATTTAAATTTCAAGGTCTGTAAATATTTACAAGTCCATGACTGATTTTCAGTAAAGTATTAATTAATATGACTTTACTGGAATGCAACCACATTCATTTGTTTACATATTGTCTATGGTTGCTTTTGCACTATATTGGTAGAGCTGAGTGGTTGCAACTGTACGGCTTGCAAAGCCTAAATATTTGTTACCTGGTCCTTTACAGAAAAAGTTTGTTGACAGGCCTGGTTTAGAAAACAGGCCTCCCAGCTGCGCACAGTAGCTCACACCTGTAATCCCAGTACTTTGGGAGGCCAAGGTGGGTGGATCACCTGAGGTCAGGAGTTCGATACCAGCCTGGCCAACATGGTAAAACCCCTCACAGGGTTTCACCTGTTTCTACTAAAAATACAAAAATTAGCTGGATGTGGTGGTGGGTGTCTGTAGTCCCAGCTACTTGGGAGTAGCAGAGGGACTTGGGAGGCAGAATTGCTTGAACCCGGGAGGTGGAAGTTGCAGTGGGCCGAGGTCACACCACTGCACTCCAGCCTGGGTGACACAGTGAGACTCTGTCTCAAAAAAAAAAAAGAAAAAAAGAAAAAAGGAAAAAACAAATAAGCCTCCCTGGCTGCAGAGGTTCAGGGAGTGCATGGACTGCTCAGGCTGATTCCCGTTTCTTTCTTTCTGTGAAGCCAACTTTTTGACTTGACTTCTTCCTCAAATACTTCCTTTTCTATTTGTCCTCCTCAGCCAAGTCCACTTTAGACTGCAGACAGCAGCCTCTCAGACCACATTTACACCTCTCAGATGGCCTAGGATCTGGCTCAGCCTAAGGGGCCCTACCCAGTCCCTGCTCAGCCAGGAGAAGGGATTGGAGAAGGTGGGCAGAAAGCTGTAAAAGCAGTAGCTGCCGTGGGAGGAGAGGTGAAAGGCCCCTCCCAGCCTCCTGGAGGCTGACTCCCCTGAGCTGGGGAGGTAGCTGTGGGAGTTTTGCACCGAGGTGCCAAATCCCTCATGGAGTGCTGCCAGATGGGAGGGAGGTTTCTGAGGTGCCCCCATGTGTTGTTCTGCATTCACCTTTGACCCTGCCTCAAGGGAAAGTGTCCTAAATTTGCCATCATGGTGAGGGAGAAACTGCATGAACCTGGGTGTGCTCCCCAGGGGATGCTACATGAAACTGAAAGCCCTGTCTGGCACCATGAAGTGACTGGTTTGGGAAGGATGGTAGGGAGGGAAGACCTTGCCCCCACCACAGCTATGGCAGCTCAGGGACGCAGGCCCCAGCAGTGCTGACACAAGGGAGCCGGTTCCCATTCATGGGCTGAGAGGAGTGGTCCTCATCAGTGGAGCTGGAGAACACACACAATCCAGTGACAATCTCGAAGACCCCTCCTAACCCACCCAGAGAGATGGGAGCAGCGCTGGGGAACAACCCCACCAGGCCTGACACGGAGAAGGCTTGTGCACAGTGGATGCAGGAGCCACCTACAGGTGCAGCAGGGAGAGGCCAGGGTGCAGGAAGAGGGCACTAATGTGTACTGAGCGCCTGCTGCAGGCCCCACACTGTCCTGAGCGGTTTGTGAGTGTTAACATGTTTACTCCTCCCCCAGCCTCTGAGCTAGGGTTTGCCCTCATTTGATAGGGCAGCAAACAAAGGTTCTAAAAGGTTGAGTGATTTTCCCAGAGTCATAGCTTAGAAAAGCTGGAGTCCCACGGATTCCACTCACAGGGGCACAACTCATAGATGATGTTCCATAATATTTTTATAGAAACACACACCTCTTTGACCATCCTCTTAAGACCATGACATGAGCTGAGGAAAACATGGGCCTTGAAGGAATCATCATAGCGCAAAAGAACAAATAATGGTCAGATCACCTTCTGGTGGGCAAGTGTCTCTGTGAGCACCCCCCAGGCCATATGTTGGTGGGAAACAAATGCTTACTGCTTCACTAACAGACACAGGAATTCCTGCCCAAGAGTGATAGTACACTTTAGAAAGCAGCAAAGATAGCTAGTAGTTTTTGAGCACTATGTGTCATGCACTATTTAAGAACTTTACATGCGTTAAGTCTTTTTAATCCTCAAGACAGTTTTATGGGGCTAATACTATCATCACCTCCATTTTACAGATAAGGATCCAAGCATAGAAAGGTTGCATAATTTACCGATAACCACATAACATATACAGAGAGGGATGAGGAGTTAAGCTCGTACAGGCTTTCTCTGGAGTCAAAGTTTTCAGTTACCAAACTCTACTTCCTGCCTCCATTGTATCAATTATCAATGGCTATGGTGGTCTGCTTTAAAAAACAAAAACAAAAAACTGTGCACACTGTATTAGTCCATTCTCACGCTGCTAATAAAGATATACCAGAGACTGGGTAATTTATAAAGGAAAGAGATTTAATTGGCTCACAGTTCAGCATGGCTGGGGAGGCCTCAGAAAACTTACAATCATGGTGGAAGGAGAAGCAAACATGTGTTTCTTCACATCTGGACAGGAAGGAGAAGTACAGAGCAAAGCGGGAAAAGCCCCTTATAAAACCATCCTGAGAAATCACTCACTATCATGAGAGCAGCAGCATGGTAGTAACCACCCCCATGATTCAGTTACCTCCTGCCAGGTCCCTCCCATGACACATGGGGATGATGGGAACTACAATTCAAGATGAGATCTTGGTGGGGACACAGCCAAACCATATCACACACAAACTGCATTAAAACAAAAACAAATACAAAAAATTTTCAGGGGTATACAATAAACACAAACTTCATTAAAAAAAGAAAACAACAACAAAAAAAAACCCACAAAACTTCAGTGGCATACAACAATGAACACTTACATAACTAGCAGTTCTGCAGGAATTGTTCTTATATCTGCAGTCAGCTGTAGGCCAGCTAGGCAGCTCAGCTGATATTGGCTGGGCTCACTCACACAGAGGAAGATTGGCTGGCTGTTAGCTGAGACTACTGAGGGTCTTGACTCTGCACCAGGTGTCCTTCATCCTCCAGCAGGCTAGCCCAGGTAGCATTCTCATGGAAATGGCAGGTGCAGGAACAGAGGTCTGACTGCACAAGCCCTTTAGAAGTCCTTGTTCATATAGCATTTACTATATGATTGTGTATAGTTTATCCCATTGGCCAAAGCAAGTCACATGGTTGAGCCTGGAGTAAGAGAAGAAGATCCCTGCAAACAAAAGGATCCAGGAGGGGTGAACAATGGGACCCTTAACCCACTCAGTCTACCAAATTGGTTTTAATTTATTTAAGTAAATGTTTTTTCCCTTTTGTCCTTATAGTTCTTATAGTAGTTCTCACACTACTGTTTATCAGATTCACTAGGGAATTTGTTGTGCATGGAATGTACCAGCTCCCAAGCTCAGAGATTCTGAATCAGTAGGTCTGAGGGAGGCCCACACATCTGATTTTTTTTTTTTTTTTTGAGATGGAGTCTTGCTCTATTGCCCAGGCTGGAGTGCAGTGGCACGATCTCAGCTCACTGCACCCTCTGCCTCCTGGGTTCAAGAAATTCTCCTGTCTCAGCCTCCTGAGTAGCTGGGACTACAGGTGCGCGCCACCACACCCAGCTAATTTTTGTATTTTTAGTAGAGATGGGGTTTCACCATATTGATCAGGCTAGTCTTGAACTCTTGACCTTGTGATCCACCCTCCTCAGCCTCCCAAAGTGTTGGTATTACAGGCGTGAACCACCGCACCTGGCCACATCTGATTTTTAATAAGCAATCTGGGAGATTCTGATGCTCTTAATCTTTAAAAAACACTGTGCTAATCAGCTAGATTTTCAGCTAGCTTAGGGCTTCTGCTTCACTTCTCTTCTTTGAAATGATGATCCAGTTCAGCGTTACAAACTCATCATCAGAGGCTATCGGCATGAGCCGAAATGTTCCCCTCAGTGTGAGCTCAGAGAGCCTGTGTGGCTGCAGGAGCTGCAGTGAGATCTTGTTTTTCAGCCTAAGGTAATACTTATCTTGTGTTAAGCTTGTTGGGCAGATGTTTCTAAGCAGAAAATGCACCACACAGATGGAACTTATTCACAGCAACCAAGAATGAAAGAAAACCCTAGGCAAGTCAATGTATCTGGATGCAGATTCTGACCAAGTTGATACTAGAGATTTATATTTGGAAGAGATTAGAGATATAAAGGCCTTAGTAGAACCTAAGTCTATAGCCACCAGTTGCTTCCTGCATTTGCTTTCCAAGTTCTTCTTCCATTACTGAAAACTGCCCCAGGTGGGGGCTCCCATCTTTTTTATTTTTATTTTTTTGAGATGGAGTCTTGCTCTGTCACCCAGGCTGGAGTGCAGTGGCACAGTCTCAGCTCACTGCAAACTCCGCCTCCTGGGTTCAAGTGATTCTTCTGCCTCAGCCTCCCGAGTAGCTGGGATTACAGGTGCATGCCACCACGCTCAGCTAATTTTTGTATTTTTAGTAGAGACAGGGTTTCACCATGTTGGCCAGGCTGGTCTCAAACTCCTGACATAGTGATCCACCCGCCTTGGCCTCCCAAAGTGCTGGGATTACAGGTGTGAGCTGCCATGCCCAGTCCCCATCCTACATTTTTTTAGGCCACTTTTCCATGAATAATGTTGCTGATGAGAAGGGGGACCTTCCCCTAGACTTTAATTATCTTATGTAATTCTCACGACAATAATTCTATATTGTTATCTGCAATTAGGTGTTGATATCTGCAATTTTTAGTTGAGAAACACAAGGTTCAGAGAGGTTAAGTGACCATTTTCAAACATGACATATAAAAATATGCAGTAGTGAATTCAATATATGCTCTCAGCTGCTGCAATGAGGTCCAAAGATGGCGAGAGGAACACAGCATGAGCATGCGAATGGCAGCTCCAAGAGCCCCATCATCATTATACTCCCTACTTCCCATGTATTTCTTTTCAGAGGACTAGAACCCTAGAAGGGTGTCGGGCTGGACAAGTCGCCTGCACTGCAGGTTCACTTTTCTCCTGGAGGTCACCGTTTGTCCCTCCCCACCCTGTCCTGCTCAGCTACCTATAGATGTAGGTTGCTCCTGTTGCCAAACCCAGGGGAGACAAGCAAATCCAGCCAACATCTCAGTGAGCAGAGGATGGAATGCACTTGATGGCCTATCGGCAGCCATGTGACAGTCATGTGAACACCAAGCTACACCTTTTCTCCGTTACTTTTTGTCTCTCTCTCTGCACCCGTTTCTGACTAGATTCTTGGTCCACACTCTCATTCCCAATCAGAAGTAGCCAGTTCTCGGAAACCATCATTCTGAGCAAACTATCGCAAGGACAGAAAACCAAACACAGCATGTTCTCACTCATAGGTGGGAATTGAACAACGAGAACACTTGGACACAGGAAGGGGAACATCACACACCGGGGCCAATTGTGGGGTGGGGGGCTGGGGGAGGGATAGCATTAGGAGATATACCTAATATAAATGATGAGTTAATGGGTGCAGTACACCAACATGGCTCATGTATACATATGTAACATACCTGCACGTTGTGCACATGTACCCTAGAACTTAAAGTATATATATGAGAAAAGAAATAGCCAGTTCTCCCCATAGCTCCCTTGCACCCCTAATTTGAACCCTGCACTAATCTGGACAGACAGCCTGAGGGGTAGGATGTGCCTACTCACCTGTAAGTCCAGAGGCTGACTACAGAGTCCAGATGCTGAGTGCCTCCATATATTGGGCCAGTATTCAATGAATGTTCATTATTGTTATCATTGGTAGCGATATCCAAACTCTTAGGTTTAGCACGTGATTGTTCCAAGTGACAACCAGGACCTATCAACTCAGTCATAGAATTCCAAAGACCCGTGGGAATGGGGTGGGAAGGGCCAAGTACTATATGGAGAAGCCACCGCTCCTGCTGTTTGATGATCATTGGGTCCTAGGTAACTGGCCAGGAGAGTCCTTTCACCAAGAAAATTTTGGAGTGACTTTTCTGAGCCAGGGATCACACCTGGCTCACCTCCTTTTGGTGAATGGTGCCTTCCAAGGCTTTGGACTCTAACATGGTCTGAATCATTACTACTGGCTGTTCCAAATGATGTAACTTCACCAGAAGCCTTACGTGTGTGGTTTGAAGGCTGGGGAGATCCTAATTTTACAACCCAGCTGTTGATGTCTCAACAGTTTTTCCCATCAGTGGGAGAGCAGGGCGATGAAAGATACATTGAGAATAACTAGATATGGTTCCAGGCCCAGGCTGTGGCTGGGAAACACCATGGAGGAAGAACCTGGAAGCTAGACCCTGTAGACTGAAGCTTTTACTGGATGTAACACTAAGCTACAGGGAAAAATAAATAAATAATAAATAATCTGTCACCCAAACCCATCCTTACCCCGAATCCTGAAACTAACCATCACTGACGCCAAACACTGAAGAGTCATTTGAATTAATTCCTCCTCTCTCCATCCATCTAAGCAATCTCTAAGGCCTTCAGTTTTAGCATGTTAGCATGTTCCCATCCTCACTGCCATGGCCTTATTCAAGCCATTAGCATCACTCTGCTGCTCCTACCTGGCCTCTCTGCCAGCCGTCACACCCTTTCATACAGTTGCCAAAGCTGATCATGTCACTCTGGTGTTTAAAATACTTTTTATATCTCCCGTCTCCCTATGGCCTAGAATATCTATACTCTTAAGCTGGGAGAGAAGATGTCCCTGTACTCCTCATCCAAGATCTGGTCCCTGCCGCTCTCCCCAGCCCAAGTCCTTACCATTTCCCACATACCCCTGTGAGTCAGGATAGGCTTGGATCTACCGCAGGAATAAACAACTCTTAAAATCTCTGTGACATAACATACCAGAAGTTTATTTTATGTTCATGCAAAGACTGCTGTGGGTCCAGGAATCTAACCTTGGTTGAGTGACTCAGAGATTCAGGCCACTTTGATCCTGTGGCTCGGTCCTCTCAATCTGGGTCCTCTGTTTTTCAGACAGTGGAGGAGAGAGACTGGAGACACACAGGCTTCCACTGCCTCTGCATGGAAGTGACATACATCATTTCCACTCACATTTCCCTGGCCAGAACTTCACTATGGCCCTACCCTACTCAAAGGAGGTAGGAAGTATAGTCTCTTGTATGCTCAGGAAAGAAAGAACCAGATGTTACTGATGTTGGTGCCCCTGGTGCTCCAAGCATGCTGAAAACCTTGTGCCCTCCTTAGCATACCCTGCCATGCCATGCCTGTGTCTTGCACATGCTACTCCAACTCTCTAGAACACCCCTCTCCTCCCCTTTCCCATCTCTCCCAGCCTTTCTTTCTCTGCCAGCACATCTCCTGGGAAACTTGGTTTTACCCAACTCCCCATGATATGGTTTGGCTGTCACTGGTTTGGCTGTGTCACCACCCAAGTCTCATCTTGAATTGCGGCTCCCATGATTCCCACGTGCTGTGGGAGGGACCTGGTGGGAGATGGTTGAATCCTGGGGGTGGTTCCGCCCATGCTGTTCTCATGGTGGTGAATGGGTCTTACGGGATCTGATGGTTTTTAAGGGGAAACCCCTTTCACTTGGTTCTCATTCTCTCTCTTGCTTGCCACCATGTAAGACATACCTTTCACCTTCTGCCATGATGGTGAGGCCTCCCCAGTCACGTGAAACTGAGTCAATTAAACCTCTTTCCTTTATAAATTACCTAGTCTTGGGTATGTCTTTATCAGCAGTGTGAGAACAGACTAGTACACCCCACTTGGTTCTGAAGACTGTGGAGCCTTCTCTGACAGCCCTCTGCCCCCAACAATGAGTGGTTTGCCCCCTCCTCAGTGCCACTCTTAGGGCATGGGCAGGCTATTTCCTGAGCTTATCTCTCAGCATTGACATGGTTTGTTGATGTATCTGTTCTTTCTGCTTCTTATGTCCCAAGAACCTAACACATGCCTTGGCACTAGCAGTTGCCCAGTAAATGTGTATAGAATTTAATTGAGTGGAGGAGTGTGGTCTTTTACTGGGGAGGGCTCAAGTCTTCCTCACGGGCCCCACCTCCAAAGAGGTTGGACGCAATGGTCCATGTCAGAGTTGCTGTCCTCACCTCTCCCTAAACCCTCTGCCTGTTGCTGGGTTGTCTCCTCTGACCCAGAAAATGCTGCAAGGAGCAGAAATAGTTAATTCTTTAGGTTCCTGGAAATCTTCTTCACAGTCATTCTTGGGGCCAGGGCCAGGACTGACAGAAGAAGGGGGGTACCGCTAAAGGGATGAGAGCTTGGAAAAAAGGAAGAAAACGTAAAAAGAGGTTGATGCTACCAAGGCAGTAAATGCTTTCCTCCCTTTCCCTTTTGTGCACAATCCCCATATATTAATGTCAATCTCTGCCCAGCAAGATTCCCACTGACCATTTATCCCCAGGACCCTGAGGGAAAGAGGTCCTACATTAATTCACCTTTGCCTCAGTTGCCTCCTAACTTCTCCCTCTAAAACAAGCCTCTTCAACTGGTCTCTGCATCTTCTAGCAGGGCCCAGCAGACCTGACCTCAACCACTTCCTTTCAGTAAATCTGGTCTCAAACCACCCTGGCTTTTTCTTTTCTGTCTTTAAAAACTAAACTTCCAACTAATATTCTAGTCTTCCCTGGAGATCCAATTTGTGGGCAGGACCATGCTATCTCAGTGTTCTTGCCGAGCCATAATGGTAATAATTGGTGTTCATTTCTTCCTATCATCTTTCCAATAATCTGAACATCTAGAATCTTTTTCCCTTCACATTTTCATTCTCTGTCATCAAAACTCATTTTGCTGTTCTCAGGCCACATATTTAAAAAGCTCAGAGTGAGTTAGTGCAGCATCTGTGCTTCCCATGGCTAACTGTGCCTTCTAGATTAGTATCCACAGTAGATCTAATTAGCACAATATTTACCTCTGCTTCTTGCTTATTAATAAAGATATCATGGCAGAGCAGACTCCCGTGACAGCCCTCCTGAGCCATATCCAGGTGTATGAGTGTGAGAAGAAGGCCATTTGATTATTTGTGTGATCATTGCCATAATGATGTGTTCATAACTGTTTCCCCAAAGGTTCAGCAGACTTCTCAGAAGCAATTGTCAGACAAGGATTAGAGTTACTTTTAAAGTGACATTTTATAAAATCAATTAAGCATTGGTGAGATATTTTTAAAAATATTCCCTTTACCATTCTACCCTGTCCACATCTGCTTATGGATCCAGAGCCCCTAAAATGGAAGAATAACAAAGTGAAAGGCACAGAGCTGGGGGAAGAGAAGTGGGATGATGAGCAAATTTTCTGTGGGGTCACTATGCCTGCCTGCCATGGACTGGAACACACCTTGTTTGCTGTGCCTTGAAATGTGTCTGCTGGGCATTTTGGATTACCTTCTAATGTTCTCATCTAAATCAACTGGAACTCATGTTTGAGCAGGGAAATTTCATAAATAAACCAAATCAAAGAAGACCTCTATCTGCAACACTTACTTTGAACTCTTCAGTTGTTAATTCCAGAGCTCCAAGGGTATTTAGACAATGCAAAGAACCCTTTTGTGTAAGTGGTTACAGTCAGGGCACTGAATAGGACTGGTCTATACATATTATCAATGTGTCTGGTAAGAAGAACATAAACCATCCTCTTACAGAGATGTTCATAGGATATCTGCAAAGAGGCTCAAAGTAGTTCAGAATGTACTTGGGAGTGGGACATGCAGGTGATAGCAACAGTAACTTATAGCTGTATAGCACAGTGGCTTTTAACTAGTGCTACAGCAGAACTTTCTAAGCACCCTAAGGATTCAGATTCAGATTCAGCTGATCAGGGCTAAGGTTCAGGTATGCACATTTTGAAAAAGCTCTCCCTGGGTACTTCTGCACAAATGTCTCTTTTTGAGAAGCACCAATAACACTTCACGGTTTCCAAAGCACTTTCACATTCCACATAGCTGCCCAGTGAGACTGCCTCCATGCTGCCAAATGCAGGTTCATTATTTTTCTCATTGTACTTGGCCTCTTGGTTGACCACTTTTGTGACAGGACTTCGGGGACATCACACTCTTCTGCTTTTCCTCTGACTGCAGTGACTGCTATTTCTCAGTTTCTTTTGCTGGATCCTTGTCTTCAAACATCATCTCTAGAGATTGGAGAGAGCCAGGACTCAGCCCTTGCACCTCTCCTCTCTCCCTAGGTGACCTTATCTAGTCCCATGGCTTCCAATACCTTCTATATGCTCACAAACTCCTCATTTTTATCTCCAGCTCCGTCCTGCCTCCTGAGCTTTAGACCATGTAATCAACAGCCCAGATAACATCTCTCCTTGGATATCTAAAACATAGCAGAAGCTCATCATAAATAGAATTATTGATCCCTCCAAACCCACTCCTCCCCTAGGCTTCCTCATCTCACTCAACAGTCTTCTCAAGCCCAAAATCTGACCTATCCTCTATTATTTTTTCCCCACATATCAATCCATGAGTAGAACTCATTGACACAATCTACAACACAGTGCCCCAAAGTGCCCATTTCTCTCCATCTCTCTCCTATCACCTTAGACCAACCCACCCTTGTCTTCTGCCAGGACTAGTGCAATTGCCTCCTTTCTTGCTTCTAAATCCACTTTCCTTAGAGTGAGCACAGAAATCTTTTAAAAACAAACCATGCAGCCCTGTCCTTTCTCAAACCATTATCATGACTTCCTATATGTAAGAATAAAATCTCAATTTACTACCTGGGTTTACAAAGTGCTGCAGGGCTGGCCTCTGCCTCCCTCTCCCCATCCGCCACCATGCTCCAGCCATTTTACCCTTCTTTTGCTTTCTCAAACAGTCCAAGCTTATTCCCATAACAGGGTCATTTCACTGCATATTCCTTCTGCTGATTGCTCTTCCCCCATGCGTGACTGGTTGGCTCCTGTTATTCAGATCTCAACTTAGGTGCAATTTCATCAGAGATGCCGTCTCAGACCCCCCAATCTAAAGCAGTTGTCAGATCCTCTCTTCCACACGCCCCTGTTATTTATCTTCATATTATTTACCTCTGTTTATTATTTTTCTCACTTTCTTATGTTAGAATGTTAAAATTGTCTCATCTTCCTTTGAAATATCCCCAGCCCTAGACAACTGTTGAATGCATGAATCAATTTACTTATCTGAGCCAATCGGCCTGTGAAGGAGGCTTGATCATCTGTTTTCATGGATGAGCAAAATGTCATCCAGTTGAATCAGATGACTTGCTCAAGGTCTCAGAACTAGCTCAGGGGACAGCAAATCTTCTGAGTTTGAATCCAGTCCCCTTTCCACTTACATTGAGGCTGCCTCCACATGGAGAATTCTACCTTTAAAAAATGGAAATCTCCTGCACTCACATGCAAAATAGACATTGTGTGCAGACTATGGGTCTCAATGCAGGGAGGCAGCAAACTTTGTCTGAGTCCTAAGGCTTGGTGGCTCACCCTGAGAAATTTCTGTTGACCAAATGTGACGTGACCTCCAGGAAGGGAACATAGTGGAGCACAACAGCAATTAAGGTGGGGACTCTGTGTGTGTGTGTGTGTGTGTGTGTGTGTGTGTGTGTGTGTGACCTGAATGAGTATGTGCACACACCACTCATCTCAGCTCCTTTGTGCTTGCACTGAACCCCTGGCTCCCCGATGAGTCATATCCACCAGGTTGCATTCCTTGAACTGAATCTCACAGCACCTCCTTCACCAATCATTGTTCACCTAGGAAACAAGCTGAGAGGAAAGTTTGAGTGCACCACAGGACAGTCTACAAACACCCCTGTGATTACAGATGGGATTGTCAAATAGTTTTCACATTACAAAGAGGTCTTCAGGTTCTGTCTTTGATAGGTGACCATCTGGCGGTCTTTTTCCAATTGAACCAGTGGAAGTACATGCATGAATAATGGCAGCATTTACCCAGGCCCGTGTGCTTCAGAAAATGGGTAGGAAATCGTTCCTATAGCAACAAGGGGATGGCAGTTCAAGTCTGTCACTTCTGCTGGATCATAGAATGTAGCAGGTGAATTCTTCTTTTTCAGACTAAAGCTCTCCTTGAAAAGGAAATGATCATGTTTTTAGCAATACTGTACCCACCACTTAGCTTCCAGATCTACCAGTTCAGGAAACACAAGACTGTATTTTCAAACTCTCCCAAGGACATCCAGGGGGTGGAAAAGAATGGAAACCTGTCACCTGCTACTGGTTTTTCTCTTAAACCTCTGCTCTTCTTCTAGGCTTTCTGGTCAGTCCTGTTTTGTTTGCCAGCTAATTGCAAGTATTAGCACCTGGGCTTGAAACCTGGTTGCTACCCCTCCATTTCCCTTTCTCTCCATGCTTGTGCCATGGATGATTGTCATGGATAGGTGTGAGGATTAGCAAGCCCCTGTTTCTCTGGAGACTCTCCCCCTAGTGAAAAGAACTGGCTGAGAAACAGGGCAAGTGGGCTGGGGATTTTGCCAGCTGTGTGATGGTATAAAAAGAAATGTCTTAATCTCTCTAAGTTTTTACTTTCTTATTTCTAAACTGTGATTTATGCATTATAGGATTATTTTAAAGATTTAACGCAAAAAAGTAGAGAAAGCACCTATCACATTGCCTGGCCAGTTACGGGTCTCCATAAATACTGATTCTCTTTCCCTCAATTCTTACTCCTAAGACCCACCCTCCTTCAGGAGGACAGGCTCTTCCATAGATAGAGGCAAATAATTTGGGAGGAGAGAGAGCTGCCTTAATGGACAGGGAGGAAGAGAAGAGGGGTGCACACCAAAGAATACTGTTTTGGGGATAGGGTTGTGAGGCATGTTTTGGGTGGAGTCCAGCCTAACAAGACCCATGCATAGATTCTGGGATATTTGATAGAAATGCCCCTGTTGGTGTTAAAAAATCTGAACAGTACTTTCTTGCCAGTTGCCACCTTCTTCAGTCTAGAGTTGCTTGTGAGTTTCACCAGCACAATGCAAATGAGGTTTAAAGCCAGAGGGGCAAGAAGACACTGAGTATGGCAGACTGAGGAGAAGTGAAGGCAGCCTGTGCAATCTTTGCAGGTCCTCCTGAGAGAGTGGCCACACACTTCCTCTTCATAAGTAGGAAAAAGACTCTGGTGGGAAGGGGAAGGTTACAGGGGGTGGGGAGGTGGGAAGGGTGGTAACTTATTTAATATTTTACTCCTTTTGTTTGTTTGTTTGTTTGTTTTGAGACAGTCTGGCTCTGTCATCCATACTGGAGTGCAGTGATGTGATCTCAGCTCTCTGCAAACTCTGTCTCCAGGGTTCAAGCAGTTTTTGTGCCTCAGCCTCCCAAGTAGCTAAGACTACAGGCTTGCACCGCCATGCCTGGCTAATTTTTGTATTTTTAGTAGAGACAGGGTTTTGCCATGTTGGCCAGGCTGGTCTTGAACTCCTGGCCTCATGTGATCTGCTCACCTCGGCCTCCCAAAGTGCTGGGATTACAGTCATAAACCACCATGCCTGGCCAATATTTTACTTCTTAATTTTGCAAACTGTTCACCTTTGACCACGGACCAAAGAAAGCTTTTTTTTTTTTTTTTTTTTTTTTAACTCAATCAATAACACATTGCCTCCAAAACCAGCAGCAGTAAAGTCATAAAACATAGGTTACCCTTCTGTTACTCCCAGACCTCTGATTTCTAGTAGAAAATGGCCGTAGAAGTAACCATAGGAGAGAGAAGAGGAATACTTCCAGATAACTCATGCATGAGCTAATAAACCTCTCCATAATGAATTGCCTCTGGAAGACATATATTTTCAATGTTAGAAAATGGAAACACTGGAAATATTGAAATGTGAAGGTACCTAAGGGATAGTGATTGGTTCTCAGGGAGGCTCTTATTGGATGAAGTACCCAAGCATCCTGCAGGAGTCCTACAGAATCTCTGACTCTGCTCTGGCCAATTCTCCTGCAGGAAGGATGAACCTAGAGACAAGGAATCTGAGTAAAGACATCTACAAATTGGAGGAGGATGCCAAGATGGCTTCTTGCCTAGCAACCACCCCAGGGTCCTGTGGGCACTGCCGGTGTTGACAGCAGACGTAGAAAAGCTAGGGAGGCCCAGGGCCTGTTTCTGAGAGCGCTCATGGCACAGAGTGATGTAAGCTCAATCCCTCCTACAGGGGCTCATCTTTAACGTGCAGTGATGGAGCACTGACGAGTCACCAGGTGCTGTGGCCAGAAGGAGGCCATTCTGCACCTTCACTGCCTCAGAGGCCAGGGCTGCTGAACCTGGGCACTGCCCCTAGCTACAAGTTCCTACCGCCATAGGCCTCAAGCCCCTTTCTTACCGCTAGGCTGATGGCTGGCTGTTGGCTGTAGAGTTTGGTAGCAGGCATAGCTGTGAGGCAGAGGAGCCCAGCGCTCTGTGGCATTCATTGTCAGGGATTGGGAGTCACTGAAGCACCTACCTCAGGTCCCAGTTCATAGCCCCTTCCATCCCAGAAATACCAGGGACATTGTGTCCATTTGGGAGGGCAGAGTTAGGGAGACACACTGTCCTTACCCTAATCGATTTGCCTTAGAGAAAACAAATATTCAGCTGTATTTATCACTGCTGATTATTACTATTGTTTCTGCTCACACAGAATTTTGCCCATCAATCCTTGTCCTAAAAAGATTTTTTGCCAAAATTGATAAAACTGCCAGCATGCAGCCTCCACTCTTCCTTGCCCCCTGCCCTCCATGCCATTCCCAAACCCCTACACATGTGCACATATGAACAAACTAAATGACTGGGTTAAGTATGTGGATTCTGACACCAGCCTGGATTCAATTCCTAGCTTTGCCACTTAGTAATTGCATGAACTTGAGCAAGTTATTAAACTGTTCTCTGCCTCTTCTTGGAATTTGTATAATGAAGATAGTCAGAATATCACCCCATTTTTTGAAGATGATTAGATTAGATGATTTATGTGACCTCTGTGCATGCCAGGCACATGTAATTGTGGGCATGGTATTATCATCGGACACATGGTGTGCTTGGCATAATGGAGAGATCGTAGGCTTTCGTCTAAAGTCTTCTTGGATTCAAATTTTGCTTCTGCTACATAATGGTGTAACCTTAGACAAGTAGCTTAACCTTAGTTAGCTTCAACTTCCTCATCTGTAAAGAAGAAATTAAATATATCTCAAGGATACAGTTCAGCCCAAGGGAGGTCACACAAATAAAATATCAGCAGTGCTTGGTACACGGAAGGTGCTCTATAATCTGCTAAAGTCCTTTTGTTTCTTCAAGACCCGCTTAAGTATTATCAGCTCCTCAAAGTCTTGCAGACCCCATAGAAGCAGTGGTTCTCTCTCCTTGTTTATTTTTGCAGTAAAGCTTTACCCAGTGCCCTGCCATATTGTCCAGCACAGTCCACAGCAAAGGGGGAAACTGGCTTGGGCTGAGTATGTGGCCAACCACCTCCACTCCTGGACAGCAGCTCAGAAAGGGCCTCGTCTCAACCAGTAAGGACTGGAGTGTCAGACTGTTGAAAGACAGACAATATATTAAGATGAAAAAAAAATTTATAAAACTCTTCCTCTTCCCAGAATTGCAAAGGGACCGTAAAAACATTCAGTTATTCATTCAATCATTTATTCAACAAATGCTACAAGCCAGGTGCGGGGCCAGGGACTGGATTAAACAGACACATTGTTTCATCATGGAGGTCACCGTCCAGTGGATGAGAGAATCATTAATAAGATGTTGTAAAGGAAGCCAGGCTTTCTTTTAATCATGTATAGCAAGACATGCAGAAGTGGAAAGGACTGTCACGAGAAAGGAATTTCTGTACTCACTGATCCCTAGAAACAGGAGGCAGGGCATGCTCTGCAGGCCCATGGGGAAAAGCAGCAGGG
Organism: Chlorocebus sabaeus; assembly: GCF_047675955.1. Taxonomy (NCBI): domain Eukaryota; kingdom Metazoa; phylum Chordata; class Mammalia; order Primates; family Cercopithecidae; genus Chlorocebus; species Chlorocebus sabaeus. The sequence continues at coordinate 34,150,616 of NC_132916.1, forward strand.
TAGGTCAGGACAGAAGGCAGAGGGAGAGAGGGAGGGGAAAACAAGGGCAAGAGTCTTTATTGTGGCTTCCTGGGGAAGGAACAGGTGAGGCAGGGTGGGAAGGTTTAGCATTGGCTAGTTTGAATAATTTCAGTGGGCTCTGGCCCTCGGCTGATGAGGGCGGGGGAATACTGGCCCAGAGTGTGAAGGCCTGCGGAAGGAGGTGCTTGGGGCTTAGGGGCTCTGGGTTGGTTGCTGTGTGTAAGAATGATCTGCTCCCAGGTGAGTTGTTTACTTAATCTTTAGCAATTGGCTAGCCCTGGGAGGGGCAATCCCTCCAGGAACTGCAAGGCATAGATGTCAAAGCATCAAATACTAGAACACATAATTATTACAGAAAAGAATCCTTCAACTCTATCTTGCAAACTCTGGGAGTGCTGTGAAAACAAATACTGGGGCAAGAGGCAGTGTAATGTTGTAACTGACCCGAGCTGGGGGTGAAAAGCTTCCTCCCTGCAGAACAGTCAGAAGGATCCAGAGCGCCTTGGTGAGCCCAGATGACGTGCCTGCTTCCCCCTGCACGAGGCACCTTGGCCCTTGCCACACACCCCAGGACAGCCCAACCTTAGTGCAATTGGTCTGTGAGGGAATCCTGGCTAAGGCTCCTGCCCCAGCATGGTCACCGGGGTTGGTTGGCTGATGAGTTCTCCTATCTCCCCACAGCTGTATGTTCGTCAAAGAGTCACCTTCTCAGAATCTTAGAAAAAATGCTTTAGAGGGGAAAAACAAAGTATTTAAAGAACAAAAACAAAAGCTATCCTACTGACCCATTTTCTGGCAAGGTGGAGTGAGAAGGTGGGTTGGCCAGCTCAGCTGTGCCTACAGTGACAATGCTTCCTCCCCGTTCACAGCACATGGGCAGGAGGAGGACTGCAGGTGCACGAGTCTAAGAGGCCTTGCCACTCCCACTTTGGGAGACCAAGGTGGGTGGGTCACTTGAGGTCAGGAGTTTGAGACCAGCCTGGCCAACATGATGAAACCCTGTCTCTACTAAAAATACAAAAATAAGCCAGGCATGGTAGCTCACACCCATCATAGATTCCTTTTGCCTCTTCATAAGCTTCAAATTAAATAGGATCAGACAGTGTATGCTTTGTTCTGTCTGGCTTCTTTCACTCAGCATCGTGTCATATGGTTCCATCATTTGTTCCTTTTTATTGCTGAGTAATTGAATAGATATATTATAATTTGTGTGTCTATTTGCTTCTTTTTTAAAAATAATTTTAACTTTTAGTTTAGATTCAGGAGGTATATGTGCAAGTTCGTTACATGGGTGAATTGTGTGATGCTAAGGTTTGGGATGTGGATGATGCCATGACCCCAGGCAGTGAGCACAGTCCCCAGTAAGTAGTTTTTCAGCCCATGCCCCTTTCTCTCCCCTCTTCTTCTGGCAGTCCTCGCTTATAAGTGAGAACTAAACATCAGGTACCCATGGATGTAAAGATGGCAACAATCAAAACTGGGAACTACTAAAACAGGGAGGGAGGAAGGGGGAAAGTTTGGAAAACTATTGGGTACTATGCTCAGTACCTGGGTGACAGGATCATTCACATCCAAATCCAGCATCATGAAATGTACCCAAATAACACATCTGCACATATACCCCCTGAATCTAACATAAAAGTTGAAGAAAACAATGTTTGTTATATCCTAAAAAAATTTACAAATGATGAGACCTTAGTGTGAAAACAGTTACTAAAATGAAATTTAAAACTCAGACTCTGTATATATATATATATATACACACATACATACACACACACACACACACACACACACACACATATATACACATAGAGAGAGAGAGAGAGAGAGAGAGAGGGTTGGTGCCCACCTTGACTGCTGTCAGCTTAGTCTAAGCCCTCGAGGCCTCATCTTTTGCCTAGATTATTATAACAGTCTGCTAACTTGTCTTTCCTCCTCAATACAGAAGCCAGAGTGATCTTGTTAAAATATAAGTCCATCCTTTCTCTTTCAAAACTTTCTGAAGGCTCACCACCTCACAACAGTGAAAGTCAAAGTTCCCGTCAAAGGAGGGATTTTTGCTATTTTTAGATATATCTGCAGCATTAGAGTCGTACCTGGCACACAGGAGGCACCCAACATTTGATGAATGAGTGAATCAGATGGGAAGAGACAAAATGAGATAAGAAAAATGGGACGAGACAAGAAGGCAGAGTCAAGGTTAACTCCCAGTTTTTTAGCCTCCCACACATGGCCCAACTTCTGCAGCTTGAGGATGTCTTCAACTCTACCTTGGAGAGTCATATGGGAGTGGTAAGATGCTGCTGCCTACAACAGCTGCACTCGCGTGAATTCCTCTGCTCACTTGCCACAGTTCAGAAAAGCTTTGGCCATCACGTGCTCTCAGGCAGTGTGTCATTCTGGGTAGCTGAGTTTCTCAGTAGCTTCCATATTTGATGGAAAGTTTGAAAACACATGATACCCTTCCCAGCTTCCTGCTAAATGACCAAATTCACCTTTTCCTGATGCGTTGGGGCCATGATTGTAAGCGAGAGTGACTGTACTGTGCTGAGGAGAGGAAACCTTCCTGGTATCTGGGAAGCAGAGGGATGTTTGTGCCTACTCCAAAGTCCCAGCCTAGGCTACTCTTGGAGCTGGTGTTCTGGTTATGAAAGTTGAATCATCCTTGCCACTAGGCTCCCAGCTGTTCTTCTGAGCACGGCCACAGTCCCTCTCCTTGCTTTCTAAAATGTTGCTTCAAAATGAGACCTCAGCTTGCCCTAGTTATGATGAAATTAGAAGTACATCCTAGTGAGGGGTTGTCCTATGGTTAAAGGGGCAAGAAGTGTTGTGCATAGAATGCAGGCATCAGTTGTTGGGATTCTGACGGATGAGTTTCCTAGAGAGCTGGTGTGTTACTGTGCAACTCACAACTCAAACCGCCTTTTGAGAAAGTCAGGGCCTTCTTCAGAAATGAAAGGGGGAAAGACTTCTCCTCAGAATTCTAGTAGGTTTATTTGTCTAAAGTTCCAAGAGGAGAGGAATGGGGCTTCCAGGACTCCTCATGGAACTTTCCTTTTACCAGTAGATTCCACTCTTCCCTGAGAACCCCCCTCAATCTCCATTAATGCCTTGCCTTGTCTCCTACTTCCATCCAGGGATGGTCATCCATCCCGCACTTCCTTCTTGCCTCTTCCGCATCCACCATCCTGCACTCCTTTATCCAGTGTCTGCTCTGACCCAAAGTAGCAAATAAAATATTTTATATTTCTGTGCCATTTAGACATCTGAAGGGCAAATTCTCTTCTTCAGTCCTTGTACAATTTTCCTCAGATCTAGCTCAGGAGGAAGCCATTAAAAATTACTCACCTTCCCGGTCAACTCTCATCAGCCTCCCTTCCCCCATAACTTTTCACCCCAGCAGTGGACAAAAGGGGGCAGAATTTGCTTCTTCCCCATCTAGACTTGCCTTTCCCAGGTGGTCCACCTGCAAGACACCGATTCCAGATAACAAGTCCTGGAGCTGACTAGACCCCATGCCTCAGACCCCTTTGCTGTTCCTGATTCATATGTAACCCTTCCTGGCTACTCAGGCTTGGCTGGAGTCTTTACCTCTGCATTTAAGGGAGGCCCTTCACAGGCCAGGCGTGGTGACTCACGCCTGTAATCCCAGCACTTTGGGAGACCAAGGTGGGTGGGTCACTTGAGGTCAGGAGTTTGAGACCAGCCTGGCCAACATGATGAAACCCTGTCTCTACTAAAAATACAAAAATAAGCCAGGCATGGTACCACACACTTGTAATCCCAGCTACTCGGGGCTGAGGCAGGAGAATCATTTGAACCAGGAGGCGAAGGCTGCAGTGAGCCGAAATCACACCGCTGCACTCCAGCCTGGGTGACAGAGCAAGACTCCAGCTCAAAAATAAATAAATAAATAAAAAAGGAAGGCCCTTCCTGAACTCCAGCAACACTAAAGAAAGGACAGAGGTAATATTGCCCTTAGTAGAAGATCCTCAAGGCATCAGGATAGGAGAACAAAATCATTTAATGATATCTTTTAAAAACCTATCAAAGAGTAACAAAAACAGCTAGCGTGTGTTCCAGTATTTGGAGATGAGAGTTGAAATTGGGGTGGATGGTCTTCCATACACACAGAAATGATTTTATGACCAAAAGACAATTTTATCTTGATGGTTGTGATAGGCAGAATAATGGTCCCCAAAGAGACACCTGTGCCACTCCCTGCAACTTGTAAATATGTTACCTTATACAACAAAAGGGACGTTGAGGATATGATTAAGTTCCCTGAGATAGGGAGAGCATCCTAGATTGTCCAGCGGGGGCCCATGTGATTACCCAGTTCCTTGAAAGCAGAGAACCTTTCCTGGCTGTCGTCAGTGGGAGATATGACCACAGAAGAATGGTTGGAAGGATGAGAAATTCTTGGTCTTGAAGATGGAAAGAGGGCCCAGGAGGCAAGAAATGCAGGCAGACTCGAGAAGCTGAAAAAGGCAAGGAAATCGATTCTCCACTAGAGCCTCTGAAAGGAAGGCAGCCCTGCCCATACCTAGACCTTAGCCCAGCGAGACCCATGTGGGGCTTTGGTGGAAGAGCTGCAAGATGACAAATTTGTGTTATTTTAAGCCAAACAAACAAACACACCCCTATCAACTGGAAATATTGTGGAAATGGATCTCTCGGCTACTCCTGCAACCTCAGAGCTGGGCCTCGGCCAGTGCATGCAGCAGACAGGAGAAAGAAGAGGTCAAGCTGGATGGGCTGCCTAGCCATTTGATCTGATACCTAGAGACGGTCTGGAGGGAGGGGTATGCTAAAGTGGAAAAATCTATGGCTCCTAAAGAAATTGGCTCACTTTCTCTTCAGTCTCTGAGGCTGTGTAGAAGGTAGAAGGCCCCTGATCCACAGGGCAATCTACCCAAGGCTTCCTTTGAGCTCCGACAGAGGCAATGTTTGGCAGTCCTGCTTCCTGGCTGCAGGCTGGTGTCTCCCTCCACAGACTGGCAGATTTACATCAGTGCATTCCAGCTAAGTCACTTCCTAGATAGCACTTGATGGCTGAGCCCAAGCCTTGCCCCAAAGGAAACGGAGGCAGAAACGGAGCTGCTTTGGAAAAACAGGAAGCAAAGCTCATGGCAGTGGCCAGGATTCCCTCCTTTTATAGACAGATAGATAATGGTAACCACAACTGACCTTTACAGACACTTCAAGTGTGCCAAGCACCATGCTAAACACTTGACATATATTCCCTCCTCTAAGGCAGTCTGCATGAATAAGTCAAAATGGCATTTGCCAACAATTTCCTGTTATTAGTACATTAATTTCAATAAATGACCAGATGCAGCATGAGACCACAATACAGCCACTCACTTTTGCACAGATGCAGCGATGGTTCAGCCAAACCAGCAGAGCACACAGAGCTCCCCCTGGAGCCCAGGAAGCTTTGTGGACCCTTCCTTTCACCAACCCTGGACCATAGCTCATTGGGACCTTGACAGGCTTACTGAAATCTCCCCAGAGCCCCAAATCCACAGATGAGCAGGTTTGCAGGCTGCAGGCGCTCTCCTCATTGACTCAGAATATATTTTCTGGGCACGTGGTGTGTGTCTGGCCCTGTTCTAGGCAGTTGGGATACATCATTAAACAATACAGTGAACACTGCCCTCAAAGAGCTTAGGTTCTAGTGTGTGAGAGAGAGACATTGAACAAGAAATACAATAAATGACTAATGTATAGCATGTTAAATCTGATAAGGAGCATGGGGAAGAGGCAGAGTGGGGAAGACGATTGCAGGGAGCCATGGGGCAGGGTGAGTTGCAGTTGTCAATAGAGTGGTCACGGAGGGCCTCGTCAAGAAGGTGGCTTTGAGCAAAGACTCTGAGGAAGTGAGGGAGTTCATTGTGATGTTTACTGGAACAGCATTCCAGGCTGAGGGAGTGGCCAGTCCAAAGGCCCCCTGCTGGGGAGTGTACATGCCTGTGTTGGAGGAAGAGCAAGGAGACCCATGCGCCAGGAGTAGAGGGAGGGAAAGGAAAGTGGCAGCTGTGTTCAGAGAGTAGAGAGGGAGGCCAGACCATGGTGAGCCTGCACGGCCACTGCAGGGCCTGGCGGGATGCCAGCCTCAGAGGCCTTTGAGCAGAGGAGGAACAGAATTGACTTCCACCTCAGCAATGCTCTGTCCGTGTGCAGCATTGAGAACAGAAGGAAGGTGGGCAAGGGCTTGCCATGGAGGAGGTGGCAAGTGGCCAGTTTCTGGTTGTTTTTTTGAAAGTGGAGCCCACAGGACATTCTGATGGATTCTGTCATTACCTGGGAGATCTGAGAGAAACCCCCCATAAAAGGCCATGTTTCTCTCTTTCTACACCACCAGTCAACATTTGAAACACTTTTTAGAAAGAGAGAATTTTCTTCACCTTGCAAGATTATTCCTAATAAAAATAGCAATATTGCTCCAAGAGGCCGGGCTGTTGCCCCACTTGCTTATGAGCTAAGCCTTTCAGAACAGGCATCAAGTTTGTGGGTCGATAGAACCCCATCTCTACCTGGCTCCTGTGTTGTCCACGTTGCAAGTTTTCAGGAAGGAGCAGGAGTTAAGGGTAGAGTTCCGAAACAAAACTGCCTGGGTTCAAATCCCAACACGGACCTTTACTCCATGTGTAAGCTTGGACAAGGGACTTTAAACCTCAGTTTAAAATATGGGTCCAAAATTACAGCTGGATGGGAGGAATAAGTTCTAGTGTTCTATACCACTGTGGGATAACTATAGATAACAATAATATGTTATATAGTTTCAAATTACTAGAAGGAGGATATTGAGTGTTCCCAACACAAATAAATGATAAATGTTTGAGATGATGGATATGCTAATTACCCTGACCTGATCATCATACATCAAGTACAGAAACATCACTATGTACACCATAAATATGTATCATTGTTATGTGTCAATTAAAAATAAAATAAAGTATTAAAATAAATAAGATATTGGCAATAAACTATTTATCATTGGACTATGTGCATAATAACCATGCTAATGATGCCATATTTGCATTCTGGGCACATTCTCAGATGTAGCCAAAACCAGCCAGGCAGGATAGCAGGCTCTGGAAACTCTCCCAAGGCCTGCCTGAGGTAGGAGACCCATAGGACTGATTTTCCAGTCTCAGGCCGGTGAAGTGATGAAACTGGGCACAACCAGTAGATGGTGCTTAAAGCAACCTCTAGTTGCCCTCATTCCTCATGGGCATGAGACACTCCCAGCAGTGCCATGACAATTTACATCCTCTTTCCATAACAATAACCCGAAAGTTACCGCCCCTTTTCTGAAGAGTTCTGCATAACCTGCCCCTTATTTTGCATGTAATTAAAAGTGAGTATAAGTACACAAGTGCAGAGTCTGGGCACACTGCCTGTGAGTTAGCTCTACTCAGCAAAGAGCAGTGCTGGTTCTATCAAAGATTGCTGTCTAACACCACCAGCTCACCCTCAAATTCTTTCCTGGTGAAGCCAAGAACCCTCCCAGGCTAGGCTCCAATTTGGGCTCACCTGTCCACCTACATCATTCCCAGGTCTGCTTCTCAAAGTGGCAAGCGCACCCCAAAGTGAATGCTCACCAGCATTACCTGGAAGCCGCCTGGCCTTCTTCTGCCACAGCACAGAAATAGGCGTTCCCTCCACAGGAACCTCCAAGGCCATGACACCTTCGTGTTCTGTGCTGGGGAGGCTTCAGGAGGGCAGTACAGTCCTAAGGAGTCAGAAATCTCTACGTGCCTAGAGATGGAATCTGTAAATATTCTCGCAGGAGTGGGGTTCCCCTTCCCCTCCTTTTAGATGGTTCTTGTTAACCTAGACCAGATCAGGAGCAACAGCCAGTGTAATGAGTGAGTCAACAAGCAAAAGATAATGGATTCCTTGTGGGGATATACTAGTGATGCCTGGGGTTCTGAACATTATTTTTCACACCAAATGTGAGAATAGCTAAAATATCAACACTATGCTTCATTGACATTTGTTTTCTTTATCTGATACCTCTCTCTTATTTTATTAAGTATTCCTTATGTTTCAGGATAATTTTCCCTTCAAACTGTAAGCAAATTCTTGGAAATAATTCATTAAAAAAAATAAAACTGGGTGCAGTGGCACACCCACATAATCTCAGTGCTTTGAGAGGCTGAAGTAGGAGGACTGCTTGAGGCTAGGAGTTTAATACCAGTCTGGGCAACATAGCAAGACTCCATTTCTACAAAAAAATTAACTGGACATGTTGGCACACAACTATAGTCCTAGCTACTCAGGAGGCTGAGACAGGAGGATCACTTGGGCCCAAGAGTTTGAGCTGCTGTGAACCACAATTGTGCCATTGCACTCCAGCCTGGGCAACTAGAGTGAGACCCTGTCTCAAATAAATAAATAAATAAATAAATAAATAACAATAAAATAAAATAAAATTTAAAATGCTAAAAAAAATTAAATGACTTCTAATCATTTGAAACAGCAAAAGTACCAGCTGAATTGAAGCCAACTTAAAATTAAATTGCTAATAGTCTCCTACAGTCTAGATAACCAAGTGTAATGTAAACATTACATTATTATTAGGAATGAATGGAGACACCTGAAATTTAGAAATGTATGAGGAGGTGTGGAGGAGATGGGGGTTTCCCTATATGACTAATTCTAGCACGGCTTCTAAATCAACTGCAACCTTCTTTAGGACTCATTACCACAGGTATCTCCTGTCACTATCATTTAACACGTCAGTGTCATATGACACACGTGCATGTGTGAGCATGCACTCACACACACAGACACTGCAAACACATACCTACATAATACGCATTCACACACCCACATATCTATGTGACACAATGCACAATACACATTTCCATATACACCCCTACCTAGCACACAGGTTTGGCAAACATATGCCCCCAAAACATATGAACACCCACACCTCAAGAATGTATGTGTATTCCCCACACAGCAATACCACAGGGCACATGAGCATAACACACCCACACAAATAATGTGTAACACACAGCTGCCTCACACACACACCTACTCTGGCTTCCCTCTTGACCTCACAGGTTGTAGTCTCAATATGTTGACAGAAGCAGCTCATTTGGGCAGGAAAAGTGCTGTCTTGGCCATCGAGACTTTGGTTTTGCTTCAGTTTACAGCAGGGGTTCCCAAGCCCTGGGCTGGTTCTGATCCATGACCTGTTAGGGACCAGGCCACACAGCAGGAGGTGAGTGGCAGGCAAGCGAGCATTACTGCCTGAGCTCCGCCTCCTGTCAGATCAGCAGGGGCATTAGGTTCTCTAGGAGCGAACCCCATTGTGAACTGTGTATGTCTAGGTTGTGCACTCCTTGTGAGAATCTAATGCCTGATAATCTGAAGTGGAACAGTTTCATCCTGAGACTATCCCCCTGTCTCTGGTCTGTGGAAAAATTGTCTTCCACGACACTGGTCCCTTGTGCCAAAAAGTTTGGGGCCTGCTGACCTACAGTGTTTCCAGTAATCTAGAAGCCTAACACAAAGAACCCAAAATCGTCACAGTGGAGCCACAATCAATATCTTATTCCCAGGAAAGTTGTGAAGCCCTTTGAATTAAAATCAAGATAGTCCATGAACCAGAGATGGCACAATGAGTTCTTTCTGTAAAAAATCGAACATGGTGTTCACCACTGATCTGATGCAATTTAAGGGCAGAGATGAGTGAAACTTGGGACAAGTGGTTTCAGTGAAAAATGCTGTAGCCAGAAAAATCATTCCATGTACAGGACTTGGTCTTGAATTCTCAATATATCCATCTGTATTTTGTGGCTTTTAAATATATACAAGTGTATTACCTAGGATTTGGTTCAGCTGTCAAGTGGCAGGAAACTCAAAATAGTAGTGACTTAAACAAGAAAGAAGAGGGAAAGTAATTCTCTCTCATGTGTATATAGAATGTCCAGGGCTGGCATGGTGGCTGTATCGTCATTGGGGACACAGGCTTCTTCTCTCTTGTTTCTCCAACACCTTCAGCATATGGCTTCCACTTCAGGGTCCAAGATGGCTGTTCCAGTTCCAGCCATCATGCTGGCATTCCAGCCAGCAAGAAACAGGAAGGGGAAGGGCATGCTCCTTTCTTTCAAGAGCACTTTCTGGAAGGTGACATGCCACACGTGCACGTACATCTTACTGATCAAGACTTAGTTACGTGACCACACCTAGCTGCAAGAGAGGTGTAGACATATGGTATTTATTCTAAGTGACCATGTGTCAGTTAAAATTTGGGGTCTATTACTGTAGGATAAAGTGAGTGGATATAAGAAGATAGCTATTAGTTTCTTCAACACATTTTTTAAAGAATTAAAAATAGCCTTGGGAGCCTGGGCAGCATGGTGAAACCCCATTTCTACAAAAACTACAAAAATTAGCTGGCCGTGGTGGCACGAGCCTGTTGTCCCAGCTATTCAGGAGGATGAAGCAGGAGGATCACTTGAGCCTGGGAGGTTAAGGCTGCAGCGAGCAGTGATTGTGCCACTGCACTCCAGCCTGGGTGACAGAGTGAGACCCCATTTCAAAAAAAAGCTTCCACCCAGAGGTAATCACTGGCTCACTGTTAACATTGTAATATGTAGCATGTGTGTGTCTGTCTGTGTGTGTGTGTGTGTGTGTGTGTGTACATATAATTTCTTTTACAAAACTGAGTCAATACCATATGCGATTTTTTGTTTGCATTTTGCGAATGTCTTTTTATGACTATGTATAAATATCTATCCTTTTTTAAAAAGCTCAAAAGAAAAATCTGTAATTTGACCTAATAAAATAAGCATGTTATCCAAGACACTTAGTAATACTTGCTTGATGCATCATTCAGTTCGGGGATCCAAGGAGACCATTTCACATCATGCAAAAAGCTGGGAGGAATTCAGAACCTATGAGAGGGCAGGGTCCCTGGCTCAAGTAACACATGGGGGAGTGGTGAAACCCCTGAGAATGCAGGTATAAAGAAGGAACTCCAGCCAGGCGCGGTGGCTCAAGCCTGTAATCCCAGCACTTTGGGAGGCCGAGACGGGCGGATCACGAGGTCAGGAGTTCGAGACCATCCTGGCTAACACGGTGAAACCCCGTCTCTACATAAAAAAAATACAAAAAACTAGCTGGGCGAAGTGGCTGGCGCCTGTAGTCTCAGCTACTCGGGAGGCTGAGGCAGGAGAATGGCGTAAACCCGGGAGGCGGAGCTTGCAGTGAGCTGAGATCCAGCCACGGCACTCCAGCCTGGGCGACAGGGCGAGACTCTGTCTCAAAAAAAAAAAAAGAATGAACTCCTGGCGGGACTCACCTCTCTGTCCCTGGGAAGGAAAAGTGGAGGGGGAAAGACAGTACAAATTAATAGTGTCCTCCCCTTCTCCAGCCAAACCTTCAAGTGCTGCTAGTGTTGGCTGGAGAATTGAGCTTATGATATTTTGGGAAAATTATTTTATGAATTCTGCTGTTTATGATACTTAGGGCTTTATTCCCTTAGCAACTTCTCCTAGGATTTAGAATCCTTCTCAAAAGCTCAGAGGATTACATTTCAGATAAGCATGCAGAGTGGTGACTTATCTCAGCGGGCAACTAAGAAATCTCAGTTCCTGTGTGCTCTCATTTAGTACGCCTGCTTTATTGACTTGGTCCCCACAAATGTGTCACAGGAAAACATCTTTCTTTCTGCTTACCACTCCCTCGCTGTCTTCCTAAAGCATCAATTCAAATCAACTCGGCTGAGAATTCTCCTGTGGGTCCCTGCTTCCTCTTGCACCAAATCTAACCTTCTCTACCAAACTTGCAGCCCGCTCTGCAATCAGCTCGCTGCTCCCCACTGCGGGCTCTTTCCCAGCTCCTGCATTGCACTGAAGCTAGCGACAACGTGGGTTCCCTTTCCGGAGCTGAGACCTTTTTTTTAAGGAAGTGGAAATTTGAGAACCAAATGGACTCTATCTCTAATGAACTGTATAATACTGAATGTTATTTAACCCCTTTGAGCCTCTGTTTTCTTGTGTGCTATCAATAATACATAGGAGAGAATAACAAAAATGGAATAATAAATAGGGTCCCACAGGGGCGTGGCTGGATCAAACCATGCACACAGAGTACCCTGCATCGTGCCTGGCCTTTGGCAAGGGATTAAGTCACTGTGACTTTCCTCTCCCCACGCTTTTCCTTTCCCCATGTAGCCATTTTTCTGTTTAGGGCCTTTTCTCTGCTCAGTTCGCAGTAGATTGTATCCTGCCTGGATGCCACTTGTTCTGGGTTGGTCTTCTTCACCTTGCTCCTGCTGGGCTGGGCTGTCCAATTGCGCAGAGCCTCTTGGCTTTTCTTGCAGCTGAGGTTCTAGCCTCTGACCTTCCTGGGGAACTCAGTGCCAGAACCTGGGGGCTATGGTCTCCCAGCTGCCCAAAGGCTCTGCTGTCCTGATGTGCTAACACCCTTCTTGGATAAATTGTACAGGCCTTGCCCGCAGAGTCAGCCTCTGGGCAGTCAGGTGGAGACTGGACCTGCCTCTGGACCTGCCCCCTTCCAGAACCTTTTATCTCCCCAGAAGTTCTCCATCCTCTGTCTTCTCTAATAAATGACAGAAAAGCTCCACTGTAAAGCCATGAATGTGTCTTTCTGAGGCTGGAAGGCTCAGTGGACATTATCTTTTAAAACCACCTTTATAAAAATGCAATTTCCAGGATGATCAAAACTAAAGTTAGAAAAGAAAAAATGAAACAAAAAGATCCCTCAAATTGGATGTACAAAGCATTACCGTCTACAGTGGACTTCATCAGCTCTACAAGTACAGCATTAGGTCCTAACAGATGGGGTAAAGAATAGATCATTCAACTAAGAGGAAATTGAAATTGTCTTACAAAAAAGACAAATATTTAATGTTATTGGTAGTCAAATAAATATAATTTAATTTTTAATGAGGTACCACTTTGCCCATTAGATTGGAAGATTATTTTAAAATAATAAAACCCAGTGCTGGAAAAGCTGCAGAGAAGCTGTTATGTTCACAGAGTGCTATTGTCATTGTAAATTATTACAATCATTTTGAAAAGCAATTTGGCAGTGCATTTTAAGAGCCGTGAAAATGTTTCTGCTCTTTGGCTGACAATTTTCACGTCGATAATCAAGCAAAATAAAAATAATTATGTGCATGAAAGTAATCTTGGTAGGGTTATCTACAATAGCAAAAATACAAGCAATTTAAATGTCGAACAGTAGGGGAATGGTGAATTAAACGGTGTCCCGTGTCCTCAATGTAATATTGTGCAGCCATCAGAATAATCCTTCCATTTACCATCTCATATTTATCTGATGTCCTCATCCCCAGATTGTGCAATGAATTAGGAGACAATCCCTTGATTTTCTGGCCCCCTACTTAACTTTCATGTGTGGCCCCATCTGTGCTTGTCATCCTTCTGCCCCTGCCCGCTTTCTCAGGTTAATCTCTCCACCTGACTTGCAGACCTTCCCTATCTTTGTTCGCCACCATCTCATTCCCTCAACTACCTCCTCTCCTGGAAATCAACCTTAGCCACTTGGCTGTCTCTTTTCCTTTCTTGTTGCTTTCATTTTCAACAAAAAGCTCTCCCTTGTACCTACATCTCTATCTAGCTACTGCCTTATTGCTCCCTCCCACTTTAAGCCCACCTTCTTGTTAGAGGCACCTGCAGTGACCTTTCTCACCCCTCACTGACACACATTCACTTAAGCCTAGCTGCCCGGTGCTTTCAGCAAGGCCACCAACAACATCCTCATTGCTGTGTTCAGTGAATAGTTTTTCCTTCTCGACCTTAGTCCATTTAGCCTCCCAGGGTGTATTCTGACTCTCCTTCTCCTGAAACCACTCTTCCTCTGATTCCCACAGCCCACTCTCTTGTGTCCCACACTCCCTCACTAAGGCTGGGATTCCATCATATGTCCTGCCTTTCTCACTGCTCTTCTCAACATCCTTTGTGGTTACCTCTTCCTCTACCCATCCTGTAAAAATAGTATTCCCCAAGGGACTGTCACTGGTCCTCTTCACTTAGGTTCATCAACTCTCTTCAACTGGAGTCAGATATGTGGGATTCAAATTCTGACTTTCTCACTTTTCAAACATGTGGCAAAGTTATTCTACCTCTTAAGCATCAGTTTTCTTTCCTGTAAAATGGAGATAATAATAGAACCCACCCCATAGCATACCTAGTAAATGTTACACATTCAATGCATGCTAGCTATACTTCTCCTTCTTCTTCTTCTTCTTCTTCTTCTTCTTCTTCTCCTTCTTCTTCTTCTTCTTCTTCTTCTTCTTCTTATTATTATTATTATTATTATATGATACCCTACTCTATTTTTTCAGTCTATACTTTGCTGAGCTTCAGAGCAACTCCTGTATTCAATGTCCTACTGGAGGCCTTTGCCTGGCTGTCTTTCCTCAAACTCCGTATGTCCACAATTGCATGAACCATTTAGCTCCTCCCCAACCCCATTCCTGACCATATCTGAAAACTGGGAGACATCCTTGATACGTTTTCTCCCTTTATCTGTATTTTTCTCCCTAGGCATGTCCCATAAAATACTCCAAGTGGATTTCCCCAAGCTCATGCTCCAACCACCAGAATGGTGAAATGCTAACGTTGTAAAAGCTGAAAACTCCAAGATCATAGAGGAGCCCAGGGCTGTAAGATAAAAGGAACTGGGGCCCCGGACTGACAATGTGAAAGGCTACCTGCCTGGCAGAAAGGCCTGCTTTGAATTTCACGTAAGAAACAATCACCTAGTACTTTATGCCACCAAGATTTTTGAAACTATCTTTCATAGCAACTAGACATACTTCAACTAATATAAGTCCAAAATATCTGAAGGATTCATGAACTACTCCAATCCCCTCTGTTACAACCCTCCGTCAAGCTTTCATAATCCTTTTTTTAGTAGATCATTGTAAAAGCCTCCTAAAAGGTGTGCCTGACTTCACTCCTACCTTTCTCTAATCCATTCTCCATAAGTTGTTGGTGGGGCCTTCATAAATTGTTAGAGGATCCCAAGTTTGATTTTATCCACCATTCCTGCTTAAGGAGATCTGGCACTGATCCCCCATTACCTTCAAGATAAAATCCAACTCCCGCTATGCCATAAGAGGCCCTTCATGAATTGTCTCCACCTACCTGGTGTATCTCTGCTCCTGTCCGTTTGTCTTCCTGGCCAGCCAGAATTAACTACCCACAGTCTCAGTGCCCTGTGCCAGGCTTCCTTGACTGCAAGTCTTTGGGTACTCAGCTCCCTCGGCCTGGAGGAACACTTCTGTGTCTTCCTTACCTAGATAACAGTTACTCATATTTTAAGATTCACTTTCCCTGAGAGGCCTTCTCTGACTCCTCCAGGCTGGGTGAAAGTCTCCTGAATGCACTAATTACCCTTATATTCACATCTTTTATAACATGCATTACACTGTCCTCATAAAATCTGTTTACTTGTCTCTGAATACGGACAATATTTTGGCATCATTTTCTAGCACAATGTATAGCATATAGTTAGCACTCAATAAATGCTTTCGAATGAATGACTAGGCAAAGTATAAAAACATAATTACAATGCAACATAGAAAAAGAAGGGCAATAAAGAGCTGGGTGTGGTGGGCCATGCTTGTAATCCCAGCTACTCAGGAGGCTGAGGCAGGAAGAACACTTGAGCTAGGAATTTGAGTCCAGCCTGGGAAACATAGCGAGACCCCATCCCTATAAAAAAGAAAAGAAAGAAAAGAAAAATATTAACAACATACCTTTTATTACTAAGTGAAAATTTGAATTGTAAACTGTATGTATAGTACACTGCACACTATGCAATAAACCTACATGAAATATATATACATGTGGATAAATTTTGGAAATAATCATTCAAGAGACATTTATTTAGCACCTACTCTGTGCCAGATAATACTAATGGAAAGATTAATTAGAATTGATCCATCCTCTCAAAAGTTTACAGTCTTGGGGTGGGGGGGCAAAGCAATCTTGTTTAGCTGGTGGGAATATTGGGAAATGATTTTCTTTCAAAATTCTCTTTAATTGTTCAAAGCAATACATTTAAAAAACAGAAAACAGTCTATCAAATGCTGCTCATGTAATACTGAAGTCATAAAAATTCAACCTCCATTATCTTGAATCCATCTATCCACGGTAAATCCTCTTTGAGTTTTTGAGTCTGCCTACACACTGTTGCACACTTTGATCCGTGTTTGGTTTTGCTTCCCCACAAGATTGTCAGTCTCTTGTACACAGTGGATTAGTCTGATTAAACAGGTGATGGGCAGCCCTTGACTGGCTTAATTTTGCTATCTAGTTTAAGGGCAGCCTTTCTTTTCATTCAAAGCAGAAACATTGGGGTAAGGTGGGGTAGGGAAAAGTCTATGCTAGAAATGGAGAGGAACCTTTTTTGAATTACTCAACTCCAAGCCCCTGCTCACCTGCCCTTCAGGGAAACTGAGGGGAGATGAGAACTGTGGGAAGGGGAGGCACCTGTCCCACCACATGGGGAAACCCCTGACCACGTGCCCAGTGTCCTGGAGGCCAGAGTTGATGATGACAGTGCTGCTTCCTTTTGCATGGTTCATCAGGCCTCACTTGCCCTCTTGGCCCAGACAGGGATAGAAAGACAGGGAAATCTGCTCCGGGGGCCTGATGGCCATGCCAGGGAAGGGTGAGGGAGAGGACCATCCTGTTCTTTCCATCGACAGCTCCAGGACCTGTCACGGTCCCTGGCAAACAGCAGCCTTTAGTAAGTACGGCGCTGGTGAAATGAACCCGTTCAAAGCTCAAGGCTCCTGCTAGTGCCCTGTGTACCTGTGGACAACTTCATCTCTCTGAACCTCAATTATCCCACCTGCAAAGATCGTAACCTTAAACTCCATGTAATCGTCTTGAAGAATAAAATGAAATAGTAAGTGTGAACCCATGGAATGAGCTTCAAAGCACTTTGAACATATAGGGTCTATTTGAGGGTGCAGGGTGGGAGGAAGGAGAGGAGCAGAAAAGACAACTGTTGAGTACTGGGCTTAACACCAGAGTGATGAAATAATTTGTACAACAAACCCCTGTGATAGGAGTTTACATATGTTACAAAGCTTCACATCTACCCCCAAACTTTTCTTTTTTTGGAAAAAAAAAAAGAGAGAGAGAGAGAGAGAGAGAGACTCCAGCCTAGGTGACACAGTAAGACTGTCTCTCTTTCTCAAAAAAAAAAAAAAAAAAAAAAAAGGCGGAGGGAGCCAGAGACCTTAACAGACATCTCACCAAAGAAGATATCCTCATGGTACATATGCATCTGAAAAGATGTTCCACATTACATGTTATCAGGGAAATACAGATTAAAACACAAAAAGAGAGAGAGAGAAAAGAAAATGGAGGGCAGAGGACATGGCAGATTGGAAGACCGCCTCTGTGTTCATTTTCAAATACACTAATTACACTAATAGAAACAACTTTCTCATTAACATTCTCATAATCAGTAAAGTTGGTGCTCTAAGTTGTAATATTATACATTCCTTCATAAACTCAATAAAGTTATTGTCACTCTTTATGAAAAAAAATGCCTTTAAATGTTATGATTTATTTCTCATGCAAAATAATGTTCATTAAGTGAATTAAACTCCAAATCTCAACTTTTCTGCAGTGTTCTGCAACCTGTGGACATGTGATGATAATAATGGTGCTCTGCTCCTTATCTAAATTTGGTGGGAACATCATTGATGCTGACCTCCTAGGATAGAAGCCCTTTGGGGTGGGGACTGCACACCTGGCATGAGGTAGGAACATCCCCCATGTGTCTGGACATGCTGAAGAAGTAGGTACCATAGAGCACTGATGCCTTAGGATGAGGGGCACCTCTGGGGGCAAGCAGAAACAGAAAGAAAGGATATATTTTTAATATAATTCATTTCCTCGGCATGTGTCCCCAAAAGTTTACACTCCATCCAACACCATGGATCTGGACAAACAATGTAGTGTATTCAGTGACACTTTGTGATTTCTGCCTCTTGTAGCAACAATCTTTCTTAATAAACAGCTTCATACATCTCACCAAGCACTTGCTGTCTTCCTGAGATGTCAGCATAAGCACCTGGGTACCATCAGATAGACTTACACTTCCCAGTTGAACACTATACTGCTTATCTCCAAGAATCAAGAACAGGGAGTGTGTGTGTGTGTGTGTGTGTGTGAGTACGCAGATGCCCAGAGAGAGAGAAAGAGAGAGACAGAGAGACCACAATTTCTTTCCAGTGTGGGTCTTTCCAACGTCATTTTATAAGGTTCTGGACAGCTTGGCTGGCTGCAGTCCTGATATTATAAAACAGAATTGATTTGCAAGGACTTGAGCCAGGAGAGGGCACACCTGGGAGGCAGCTGTGAGATCAGCACAGAGCATGGGGGCAAATGCTGAGGTATCTTGAAACCTACAGCAGAATAAAGGGTTTGGGGCAACCTGAACCAGAGCCAGAGTTTAGTGCTCCCTGATTGGACCATTGAATTCATCAGGGCCAAGAGAGAGCCAAGTGCCAGCCTTTATCTTGAGAGAGGAAGGAGGTTCTGTGTGTGTATGGAAAATTAAAGGTCCGAAGAGGAGATGTAGTGAATGTGTTAAACCTGAAATTACACTGAATGACTTACAGCTGGATTCTCACTGAAATTTCTTTATTGCAACTATTCCAAAAAGATATCCACTATTTCAGGAGTTTCACTACACACTCAACTGACAAAGGGATTGTTTAGATGAGTGTTCTCAACCCTGAGTTTTCTTTAGAGTCTTTAGAAAGTACCCACTCCAGACAAAATGAATCAGAATTTCTGGGTGAGGGATCCAAAGATGGGTAGTCTTAAAAACCTTTCTATATAATTCTAATATGCAGCCAGGATTGAGAACTGATGGCTTAGGCTGAGATGGGAATGAGGTACCAAAGGAAACTAGAGAAAGAAAGATTGTGGTTGAAAGGTTGTGATTCCTGGGTTTAGCCTCAGACAAGAAAAGTTTCCTCATGTTTATGCTTAAGTGCCAGAACAGAAAGAAACAAGACACCTCAGCCTGTGATGAGTTGGTCAAAGGGTTGGCAACAATGAATTTAATCTGTGACTACCAATCAGAAGCCAAACTCTGAAGACCCTAAAATATAAACAAAACTAGACAAACTGGTGGATGAATAATACATTTGGTTGTATGTTTCAGTCAACTATCAAGGATTCACAGAATAGAAACCCACTTAAGGTAGCTGAAGATTAGGAAGGTTTGTGGTAGAGACCCAAAACGTAATTTCAAAGCATCAAGGGATGTGGGCTTCCAGAGCCAGGAACCAGACACTCAGGGACTGAGGTCACTCCTTTCACCTCTCGGTCATTTGATCTCCTTCATCTCTCTTCCTCTTCACACATCTGCTTCCTTCTTCCAGTGCAGTTGGCTTTCTCTGATTAAACACTTTACACAAGGTCCAACATAAAAGTGATTCAGCTCTAATTTATCACTATCTTTCATGTCCAGAGCCCAACACTGACTCACCACTGTTAAGGTGTTTCTTAGTTCAAATTTTCAGCAGAAAAGGATCTGGTCACTAGCCCAGCAAAGGACAGCTGATCTTATCTAGCTTCAGGCAAGGTGTCAATCTCCTCCCATAAACTAGGGTATGTGTGGAAAATGTCTTGTGGTTCACAGGCTGAACACTTTAGGAGACCATTGGAAGGGCAGGTGCTTATATAGTAGCTATAGGGAAGGCAAGTAAAGAAGTCCATCTAATTTCCATCCATAACTGACGAAACAGACACATTTTGCTTTCCCATCTTCTACCTTCCAAATATGGGTGGATATGGGGGAGAAAAGGAGGAGCTTGAAAGAACATGCCCTGTCCGCACAGGACCTAGTCTAGCATCTAAGAGAGGTAACCACAAATTGGCATCACTCAAAGTCAGTCTACAAATCCTCAACCAGCATTTATGTGCATGATTCTACATGTGTTGTCTTCCTCTGGAAATCACTGAGAAATCCATTGTTGGTAATGTTGAAGCCTAAGGATATTCAGAGATCCTGTGGTAGGTTCAATTTTAACCTCATACTTTCTGCTATACTGTGGCATGTGAAAATGGAACATACTTAGACGTTAAGAAGGAGTCTCCTACCCTTGGGCTTTTATCTGATCATTTGGAAAATCCTCAGTTAACATGCTATTGCAGTGGTTTGACAGTTCACTTGACAGCTCTGAAATAACATTCTTGACTCTTAGATGACAATCTTGTACTGAAACACAAAATGGCTCTTTTCAGAAATTTAGAACTTCAGCCAAGTTTTGGGTTCAAGAAAATGGTGGTGTGTGGATTTTTTTAAGCTCCCCAAATGGATAAATTGTGTATGAACTCTCTTTATGTCCAACATCAGCTATTGCACCAAATAATTGAACTGTCATATGTCCTTTGTTCTTGTAATTAAGTTCGGCTGCATTGAGGCAGGAATAGTCTGGACTTGGGGGTCATGTTTAAAGGCAGAAACCTAGGGTAAACTTATCCTCCAATCCATGGACAGTCTGAGTATCTTTTTCCCCTCTTTGGAGGTAGAGGCAAAGTGAAAGGAGGAAAAGGTCCACAGGGAGAAGTAGGGGGAGCACTAGCAACAAATGTTGCCAATTTTCACTTTTCCCATACCGTGTGGTCCTGAAAATTATGACTGTGGCCTCCGTGCAATGCCATCATGCCAATGTGCAATTATCTATTTTAGAACCTCAGATGGCATCAACTATTTTAGCTCTTGCCCAAGTACAGCTATTGCACATTCTGGAAGAAGAAAGAGAAGGAGAAGAAGACTAATACTCGTATCTTACTGACAAAACAAAACACCTTTAAAACAAAAGGATGATTTATCTGGGCTGAAAATAAAACTCCTGCCTACTGAAGTCTGGTGCAGCTGAGTTATCACTATTTTCGTCCTGTAATTTGTTTTATAGGGAACTAATTAACAGGGCAAAGTCTGAAGCCAAGAAAGTAAATCCCATTTTGCTGTTTTCCTTTTCTCTAGCAAGATGCAGACCTGGTCTTTAATTAAAGTGCAAGTTCCAAGGGTACTATCAGCTACCGAAATGGGGAAACACTGGGCAGAAAAGATCACGGTGAAACCTGCTGTGTAGAGCTCAAGAAAGATAATGGCAAAGAGAGGAACTGCACAGGCAACCTCCAAAAGAAGAGATTGTTTTCCTCAGATGTCCCCTTCTTATCCATCTTTTATCTGCTCCCCATAACTCAGAATTTCTTCCCTGGCTCTACTCAACTGAGCATGTACCACAAACATCCTTTTTAAAAACTGGATTTCAGGCCCGGTGCAGTGGCTCACACTTGTAATAACAGCACTTTGGGAGGCCGAGGCAGGTGGATCACATGAGGTCAGGAGTTCTAGCCCAGCCTGACCAACATGGTGAAACCCCATCTTTACAAAAATTAGCTGGGCATGGTGGCGCACACCTGTAATTCCAGCTACTCCGGAGGCTGAGGCAGGAGAATCACTTGAACCCAGGATGCAGAAGTTGCAGTGGGCCGAGATCGGGCCACTACACTCCAGCCTGGGTGACAGAGTGAGACTCTGTCTTAATACATACATACATACATACATACATACATACATACATACATACATAAAATAAAAAGTGAATTTCTTTTCCCAGATAATTCCTGTTTTGGGAGTGGCGTTTTTTTTTTTTTTTTTTTTTAAAGGTAGCTACTTTCCCATCAAACACCCCTGTCCCAACCTCCCCCTTCTCTGAGGTTTCTTTTTTGATCTGATCCCTCGGTGATCTTTGAGGTTGGGCTTTGCTGCCCGGCAGGTGCCACTCATTCTTCACCCCTCCCCTCCCAGCTCACCCTCTTCGCCGCCTGGTCTCAGGGTCTTCTTCACTCCTTTCTCCCTCTCTTTGTCTCTCTCCCATCCCATTCCTGGAAGTTCTGGACTGGAGGTGGCTGCTCTGGCTTCTCCTCCCTCCTAGGACCCTCAGATAGTATAGGGGGCAAGGGGAGTGCGGCGGGGAGGGCGCAGGATGGGTTGGCGAGGAGAGTGAGTGCTGGGTTCGCACCGGGAGCCGGGAGCCTGACGTCACCACGCCCTGCCTGTCAATCTCCAGCGCGCGCGGCTCGCAGCCGCCTTTTCTGCCACCAACTGTGTCTCTCACTCGCGGCGCCGGCACAGCGACAGGCGCCCCGCGCTTGCCTCCTTCCCGGCCGGGCCGCCTCCTGCAGGCAGCTGCTCAGTCCGCGCGGGGAGCTCAGCCCGGCGCCCCGCCTCAGCGCCCATGACCAGCGACTTCCAGAAGTCCTGACGCCCCAGGTGAGCGGCCGAGTTCCCCAGGGAACTTTGAGGATGTGGGGAGAAGGATAGCCAGGGGACGGGTCTTTCCAGAAGAGGAGAAATGGAGCCAAGCTTGACTCCGACCCTCCACTCCCCCCATACACACACCCTAGTCTCTCCTCCCAGACCCCCTTCGCAGGGGTCTCTGGGCTCCAGGGCGCTCCAAGCTTCGCAAGGGCAGAAACTTCGCTTTCAGCACCACGGACAGCGTATCCGCTGCCCAGCTCCCTGGAGATGTCCTGGTCGCGCCGCCACAACCTGGGCGGGACTCTCCCAGGATGACACTCCTAGCTGGTGCACTCGTATGCGTGTGCAAATACAGGCATCCTTGGAGAATTGATCCGTGTGCATGTGAGTGCATGTTGTCCTGGTGTATATCTGTGCAAAAACTCAGAAGTCCGCGTGGGTATTTCACTCACTTACTCAACAGGTATTTATTTTGGGATCTCACTTAACCCATGATTCCCCGATTTGTTCTGGGGTCCCAGGGTGGGGTGGACAACTCAAGTGGTGCAATGCGAGAGGAGGCTCTATGCGTGGGAAAGTTTCCTGGCAGCCTGAAGGGTACACCTGACGCCTGCACTCCCTCCCTATGCAGGGTGCAAATCCGGCCGCAATGAACGCGAGCGCCGCCTCGCTCAACGACTCCCAGGTGGTGGTAGTGGCGGCCGAAGGAGCGGCGGCGGCGGCCACAGCAACAGGGGGGCCGGACACCGGCGAATGGGGACCCCCTGCTGCTGCGGCTCTGGGAGCCGGCGGCGGAGCTAATGGGTCTCTGGAGCTGTCCTCGCAGCTGTCGGCTGGGCCACCGGGACTCCTGCTGCCAGCGGTGAATCCGTGGGACGTGCTCCTGTGCGTGTCGGGGACAGTGATCGCTGGAGAAAATGCGCTGGTGGTGGCGCTCATCGCGTCCACTCCGGCGCTGCGCACGCCCATGTTCGTGCTGGTGGGCAGTCTGGCCACCGCTGACCTGCTGGCGGGCTGTGGCCTCATCTTGCACTTTGTGTTCCAGTACGTGGTGCCCTCGGAGACTGTGAGTCTGCTCACGGTGGGCTTCCTCGTGGCTTCCTTCGCCGCTTCTGTCAGCAGCCTGCTGGCCATTACGGTGGACCGCTACCTGTCCCTGTATAACGCGCTCACCTATTACTCGCGCCGGACCCTGTTGGGCGTGCACCTCCTGCTTGCCGCCACCTGGACCGTGTCCCTAGGCCTGGGGCTGCTGCCTGTGCTGGGCTGGAACTGCCTGGCAGAGCGTGCCGCCTGCAGCGTGGTGCGCCCGCTGGCGCGCAGCCACGTGGCGCTGCTCTCCGCCGCCTTCTTCATGGTCTTCGGCATCATGCTGCACCTGTACGTGCGCATCTGCCAGGTGGTCTGGCGCCACGCGCACCAGATCGCGCTGCAGCAGCACTGCCTGGCGCCACCCCACCTCGCCGCCACCAGAAAAGGTGTGGGTACGCTGGCTGTTGTGCTGGGCACTTTCGGCGCCAGCTGGCTGCCCTTCGCCATCTATTGCGTGGTGGGCAGCCACGAGGACCCGGCAGTCTACACTTACGCCACCCTGCTGCCCGCCACCTACAACTCCATGATCAATCCCATCATCTATGCCTTCCGCAACCAGGAGATTCAGCGCGCCCTGTGGCTCCTGTTTTGTGGCTGTTTCCAGTCCAAAGTGCCCTTTCGTTCCAGGTCCCCCAGCGAGGTCTGAAGGGCTCGCTCCGTGTCCTCTCACCAACACCACACCCCCAACAAGCCAGCCTTTGGTAAGCTTGGTACCTGCTGATGAACTCTGAGATCCCAATGGTGTGAGTCTGACTGTGGAAAGAAAAAGGGACTAAAGAGAAATTCAACAAACTCACAAGGACAAAGAGGCTTGTTGGCACTTTACATATACAGTGTATACATGTGTACATATATATACAAATATTTGTATCTTCTGGAGGTGTTCAGGATGTGGAGCTTCCTATTCTGTGAAAAACCCAGAAAAAGATACGATTGTATACTCAAATTGTACATCACATTTGTCAAACGAATACATTCCAATACTGCTTAATTATAGCACTTTATTTTTAGCTGCTGAACTGCCAGAACAGTGTTGCCATTTTCAAGGGCAGGGAAAAGGGAGTAAAAGGTGTATTTTTGTTGTATGTGA
Organism: Chlorocebus sabaeus; assembly: GCF_047675955.1. Taxonomy (NCBI): domain Eukaryota; kingdom Metazoa; phylum Chordata; class Mammalia; order Primates; family Cercopithecidae; genus Chlorocebus; species Chlorocebus sabaeus. Next base: position 34,175,148 of record NC_132916.1, read on the forward strand.
TAGAATATTTTGCTGCACATGCATCAAAAAATGACAACATATTTTGTACACGAATAAACCCATTATAAGAATGTAATTTGGGGTATGTGACTGACTATAGAATTACTATTAGAAAGCTGAATTATAAGTGTATAAGTGTCTTTATTTCCTTTCTTTCTTGTTTGCTTGCTTTCTTGCTTTCTCTTGCTTGCTTGCTTTCTCTTTTGTTTGTTCCAGATAGAGTCTCACTCTGTCGCCCAGGCCTGAATGCAGTGGCCCAGCTCAGTGCAGCCTTGAACTCCTGGGCCCAAGAAATCCTGCCTTAGCCTTCCTAGTAGCTGGGACTACAGGCATGCCACAGCACGCAGCTTACTTTATTTATTGTCTTAAGTTTTTAAAATTTCAATAGATTTGAAGGTACACGTGGTTTTTGGTTACATAGATGAGTTCTTTAGTAGTGAATTCCGAGATTTTTGTGCACCTGTCACCTGAGCAGTGTACCCTGTACCTGATATGTAATATTTTATCCCTCACCTCTTTCCCAACCTCTCCCCACTCCAAGTCCCCACAGTCCATTATATCACTCTGTGTGGTTTTGAGTCCTCATAGCTTAGCTTCCACTTATAAGGGAGATCATATGGTATTTGATTTTTCATTCTTGAGTCACTTCACTTAGAATAATGGCCTCCAGTTCCATGCAGGTTGCTGCAAAAGACATTATTTCACTGCTTTTTATGACTGAGTAGTATTCCATAGTATATCCATATATATATATAGTATCTTCTTTATCCAACCATTGGTTGAAGGGCACATAGGTTGGTTCCATATCCTTGCAATTGCAAGTTTATTATGTAGCATTATTCTCCTGAGAAAACCTTAATGTAAAAAAGCATATGCATTTGCACATTGTTCATAAACTTTCACTGAAATACCAAATTTATATCATTGTGGTTGGGGAGGGAGGGTGCAGGAAGGGAGTAATATATTCATGTAACAGTATTCACAGGACAACAAAGGGTTACTGGTGTTATCTGTGCAAGTTAATCTACTCCCTCAGTTACTGGGTTTCAAAAACAAGTATCTGAGGATGTCTTCCTCTCATTCCCTGTGCACTTGTGAATCCTGAAACCACAACTTTCAGTTGTAATTTTTCCAATATGGCAAGAATTTTAAATGTTTAAAGTTCATGTTGACTTAATACATTGTTGCTGGCCAGATCTTGTAGTAAAATGCACAGGCTGGTAAAATGAATAAATTCTTCCAAGACAGAATTCCAATATATATATCTCCAATCTCATGAGGTACACAAAAGTATATCCAGTATCCTCTCTTGAGGTACTCTCATCTTCAAAAGAGGGCACTAAAATCCTTAAGCACTAAACATTCCCATTCCACTGATAGGTGTGAGTCATGATGATTCCTCTCCTTCCCTTCTTATAGGATGATGTGAGGATAAATCGGAGAACACATGAAGGCACGCTCTGAACCCTCTGTGAATTAATATGCACAGCAGCACAAGTCGTTACTACTCTTAGGCCTTTGGAAAATACACACGAGAAAGTTTATTGAGTTCCCACTATCCTACTACAATTGAGTTATTAGACACCATTCCAGGGATTGGAATATGGAAGTGGAAAAAAAAAAAAAAAAAAAGACAAGAAGTCTCAAACTCCATAGTGCTACCTTCTAGTGGGGAAGATGGCCTACAATCAAACAAACAAATATATAATGTCATGTTAGGATAAATGCTAACAAAGAAAATAAAGGAGGATGAGGGATAGGGTGCTCCACTTAGGGTGGCCAGGGAAGATCTCTCTGAGGAGATAACATCTAGGAGGAAAGCTCAGTGAAGGGAGAGTGAGATGCATGAGCATGCAAGGGAAGAGCTTTCCAGACAGAGGAAGCAGCAAGTGTGAAGGCTTCCAGGTGGGAGCATGGCCGTCAAGTTCAAGGAACAGCAAGGAGGTCAACGAGGCCAGACAGACTGAGCAAGAGGAAGAGAGGCATGCTGTTAACTTGGAGGACCTGGGATATGATTATCTTAAACTTCACAAGCCACTATAGGGACTTGGGCTTTGACCCTGAGTGACATGATATGATGTTATTTTTTAAAAAATCACTCTAGCTATCCTGTTGAAAACAGTCTCTAGGGGGGTCAGAGTGAGAGCAGGAGATAGGGGTTTATAAACATAATCCCCAAGAGAAATGACAGTGGCTTGGAGCACAATGGCAGTGGGGGAGATGGTGAGAGTAGTAGGTTCTAGAAATGTGTTGAAGGATAGATGGGAGGTGGGGCATGAAAGAAAAATGTTCAGAATTCATCAAATGAGGGAATGCAGGGGTCTTTAGTGAGCAAGGAAAAACTGAGGGTTGGGGGGAGTACATTGGGAAGTGTGATGATTAATTTTATGTGTCAATTTGGCCAGACAATAGGGTGCCCAGATATTTGGTCAAACACATTTTGATCATTCGAAGGCCTGAATAGAACAAAAATATGGGCCTCCCCCAAGTAAGAAAGAAGTTTTCAGTGGGTTTCCCTTGGATTCTACTTGCAACATTGGCTTTTCCTGGTTCTATGGAAGATGGTCTTGAGACTGGAACTACAGTGTCAACTTCCCTGGATCTTCAGCCTCCTGGTCCACCTTGCAGATTTTGGACCTGTTAGCCTCCATAATCATTGAACTATTCCTTAGAATAAATGTCTTCATGTGCACATATGTGCACACACACACACACACGCACATCCGATGGGTAGGATATATCTATGTACATATACACCCTATTGGTCCTGTTTCTCTGAAGAATGCTGACTAATACAGGAAGGGTGGCAAATTTAAAAAGTTAGTTTTAAATACCTAGAGAGTGCTCACGTGTGAAGTTAATTCATTTATTTATTTCACAAACACTTCCATAGCACTTACTGTATGCCAGACACTGCTCTAAACCCTTTACAAATATTAGCTTATTTAATCACCACCTTTATTTAATTCCAAACTGGTTACGTCTCAGCAGGAGGCAAATGGCACACTCAAACGAGGTGACTGAGGAGAGTTTAATGAGGAGACTATTTATAAAAGTGTGAGCATAGTTAAGGGAAATCAACAAGGAATGGTGAAACGCCCCCAGAGCTGGCACCAGCAGGGCTGTGAGAAGGGGGAAGAAGAGAGAGTAATTACTGGAACCAGGAGAGAGGGCTTTAGGTCTTGGCTGTCCAGCAGGAGCTATGGCCTTCAACAGAGGAAAGCAGCAACAACCAACCTAGGGCTTGATAGGGAGAGATCTGGGAGAATAAATTACTCTCTTCCCTCCGTCCCACCTCTTGATGGAGGCTTCCATTAACTAAACTCAGTCGGAAGCCAGACAGCAAGACAACTCTTTGGTGCAGGCCACACAGATCAGCTTCTCTGGGCACTGAGCAGACAGAGAAGGGTGAGAAGTAGACCTGCTAGTGCAAACAGATATCCAGCACAAATGCTGTGAGCTCAGTACTCTTGTTGCTCCACTTTTTAGCTGAGGAAATGGAGGCACAGAGAGGTTAGCTATGCATATCTGGAATTCAGGACAAAGGTCTAAGCAGGACAAATGAATTAGGGACTTATCAACATATAGGTAGTATGTAAAGCCATGGGTCTAGAAGGGGTCACTTCACGAGTACTCGTAGGCAGAAAAGAGAAGAGGGCCAAGGACTGAGCCCCAGGAAATGGAAGCATTTAGAAATCAAGAATAAATTGAGGATCAAGCAAGGGAGAAAGAAAAGTGATCAGTTAGGTGGGAGGAAACCAAGAGCACAGTGACCCAAAAAATAAAGAAAAAAGTGTGTAGGGGAGAAGTAGTCAACTGGCTCAAATGCAGCTGAGAGAGTAAGTAAAATGAGAACTTTAAAAAATGGCTAAAGATGATGTCATGTGAATGTCTTTGGTGAACTTCACAAGAAAAGCTTCAGGAAAGAGAGGAAAAAAAAGCCTGACTGTAGAAGCACAAGAGAAAATGTATGAGCAATCTAGTCTCCAGCAACTCACAGCAGAACTGTGACCTTTTCAACGCTATAAAACACACTATGTTTTATAGACGTAGAGTTTTACACTGTCTATAAATTCAAATCAGGGAAGATCAGCATTATTGCCAACTTATCAAATTAAAATTTTCTAAAGTATTAACCATCATGGACTCTTCAGCATCACCAGACACTGGTTCAGGTCCTATTATCATCTGGAAAGCATTCAAGTGAACTAAAATGTAAAAGCTCTTGCTTTCTTTTTTTTTTTTTTTTTCCTTTAGAATTATTTTATTAAATCATAAATGTACAACAGCTTCTTAACTCTACACACGCACTTAAATTTTTTAAAGGAAAAACGTTATGTCTTATTACACCATGATCCTGGCTAATAGCTTTTCAAAACTTTGAGAAAAATCTTAAAAAAGGTTTCACATGTCACCTGAAACTTACAAATTTAACATTATCAAAGAAGGAATGCTTCTACACTCTTACAAAGACCACTAGAAAGAAACAACAATTAAAAAGCTAAGAAACTGTCTCAAAGGCATTTTTTTTTACAATCCTTCCTCCACAGTAAGGTAATGTTATTAAATAATCCAATCCATTCACAAAATGGCTCTCTGCATCTGCTCTGGTGTCTTCTGCCATATCACTGCATATTTATGCATGACTGAGATAAGAGTTTCCTTAACATTGTTATTTCGATAACCTGAAGCTGTTCTGTTACCTCTGGGCTCTCATCCTCTCCTATTTATACAGTGAAGCCCATGGCAAATAGGAAGAAGCTCAGTATCGGCTCCTCCCACCATAACCCCCACTTCCTCCACTGCCTCCTGGACCATAGTTTCCTCCACCATATGGTCCCCCCATGTTCCTGCTACCACCAAAGTTTCCACTCTTCATTGGACCATAGTTAGAAGGTTGCTGGTTATAATTTCCAAAATCATTGTAATTTCCACTTCCATAATTTCCTCCTCCATAGTTGTCATAACCACCTCCGTAGCCCCCACCCTGGTTGCCATATCCAGGTCCTCCACCACCATATCCTCCTCTTCCTCCTCCATAACCGGGGCTACCTCCAAAATTGCCACCTCCAGGCCCTCCTCCATACCCATTATAGCCATCCCCAAATCCACGTCCACTGCCATATCCATCAGATCCTCCTCTGAAGTTACTTCCTGGTCCTGGTCCGAAATTTCCACCGCCACCACGCGAATCCCCGAAGCCGAAGTTGCCTCCTCTTCCACTCCTAGAACTCTGAACTTCTTGCATTTCTTGTCTAGACAAAGCCTTTCTTACTTCTGCATTATGACCATTGATGGTATGGTATTTCTGCAATACGATTTTATCCACAGGATCATGGTCATCAAAAGTAACAAAGCCAAAGCCTCTTTTCTTTCCAGACTGTCTATCAGTAATTATCTCAATGGTATCAATTTTTCCATATTCCTCAAAGTAATCTCTAAGGTGATGTTCCTCAGTATCTTCTTTAATTCCGCCAACAAACAGCTTCTTCACAGTTACATGAGCCCCTGGTTTTCCAGATTCCTCTCTTGCTACAGCACGTTTTGGCTCAACTACTCTCCCATCAATTGAATGAGGTCTTGCAGCCATGGCAGCATCAACCTCAGCCATGGATGAGAAAGTTACAAAACCAAATCCTCTTGATCTTTTGCTTGCAGGATCCCTCATTACCACACAGTCTGTAAGCTTTCCCCATTGTTCGTAATAGTTCCTCAAACTTTCTTCTGTGGTTTCAAAGCTTAAGCCACCAATAAAGAGCTTACGGAACTGTTCCTTTTCTCTCTCCATCGCGGACTCAGTCGCTTCAGCCCGATTTCCCGCAGCCGAGCGAGATGAGAGAGATCTCCGCGGACGAACACGAACCGGACTCGTCCTGGCGCTGTAATGAGAACTGCCGCTGCTCGAGAAACAACACCGCTAGGAGTACCTCCGCACGGGACCCGGCGCTGCTGCTCAAAGCTCTTGCTTTCAATTTTCCCATATGTGATGGGGAAAACAGTATAATTTCAGAAGCAGAACAAAGAAGTCAATATTATTTTATCTTTTATACTCACGGAGAAAAAATTTCCTGCAATCATCACATTAAGAAAGTTCAACACTAGAATAATAAGACATAAACCATGGATCTGTCTTCAGTGCACTTATTAATATTCAATACCAGCCCTGGTCCTAATCAAAATGTTTGAGAGAGCCAAGTATAAGAAGATACTAAACAATCAAGTTGTTACTAATGCCAACTTACACAGTTGACCAGGCTGTGTAATATCAGCAGGCTTAATACTAACCAACCTAGGAATATGAAAATATAAAACTGTGAGACTATCTTGAAACATTTCCACAGAAGAAAGTCACATTTTCATTTGACCTATCAAATATTAATTAAGAATTACCTACTGCAAGATCCTATGCTAGTTGCTAGAAACATAGTCTTTTAAAAAAATTCTTTAAATTTCTTTATTTTTCATTTTTTTGTGGGTACATAGTAAGTATATATATTCAAACATACAGTCTTGGAGAAAGGCAAGACTCACTCAAACAGCTACCTACCTACCCACTTTGTTGTCTAATGGGCATCCTAAATTTAACACATTTAAAACTGGACCACTGATCTTCACCCCCAAACCTGATCTTTATCCCTTATGTGGAAGTTAACAAAAATGTCATCTTTCTAGGTGTTCCGGTCAGAAACCTTAGACTCACACTTTCCCTTCTATTTCTCTCATACCTCACAATCAATGTGTCAGCCTGTTGTCTTTACCTTCAAAGAATATCCAGAATCCAGACACTTCTCACCATCCACACCACTCTCATCATCTCTTGCCTGAATTACTATAGCAGCCTCCTGTCTTGTCTCCCACTTTCAGTTTTTGTGCCTATCAGCCCACTGTCTACACAGTATCTCACCCACACAAACAGTTGTTCCTTGACTACTCTTCAGATCTAGGCATAAACCCACCAGGAGTTCTTTATTTTATTTTATTTTATTTTAATTAATTAATTAAAAAATGTTTTGAGACAGAATCTCTCTCTGTCACCCAGGCTGGAGTGAAATGCCATATAAGGCAACAGATACAACTCTGAGAAGAGTAGTAATGAAAAGTATGACAACAAAAGTATGCACAGAATAGGAAAGGATCCAATAGGAATGTCAGGAAAATGTGCAGGTCTCCACTTGGGAGGAAACACCAAGCTGAGTCTAGAAGAACAAAAGAAATTTTCAAGGCAAAGGCATTGAAGGGGGTGGTGTTCTAGGCCAAGAGGGTAACATGAAGCACAAAAGCATAGGCCACTCAGAGAAATGCAGGCCATTCAGCATGGCTGGAGTGAATAAGATATAGAGACCAGGGAGTAGGTGGCAGGAGATGAATCTGGAGAGATAGAAGGAACCAGAGCACAAAGAGCTACACTGACAATGGATGTCGATGGAAAAGACTGGAACCCAAAGACCATTTGGGAGGCTGGTTGCAGCCTCTTAATACAAGTGAGAGGTGATAACAGTGTGAGTTAAGCAGGGCAGAGGGCTGGGGAGGAGATTAACTCAAGAGATCTCAAAGAAGTAGAGTGTCTCAGACTCCGTGAGTGATTGTAGGGGCTGAAGAGCAGTTTAGAAGTCAAGAGTGTTAAACTGGGTGAATTCGCTGAAATGGAAGCATAGAGGGAGAGGAAGATTTAAGTAAGAGAAAAATGAGTCAAGCTTTCTATGTATTGAATTTCAGGATCTGTGAGATATCAAGTGGCCCTGTGGCTTTGGAGCTCAATGTTATTTTACCTTTTATACTTTGAAGCTCACAAGGATGCTTGGAATGGAGACATAATTTCTATAGTCATTGACCTTACAGTGGAAGTGAAGCTATGGGAAGAAATGGGAAGAGGCCAAGGTCACAGTCTGGGACCAGTAACATATGGAAGTACAATGAAGAAAAGAAAAAGGGAAAAGGAGACCTAGAAGTGGCATCCAGCAAGAGCTTGAGAAGCTGAGAGGATGTGATTAAGTGTGTAAAGGCTGACAAGACATCAAGTAAGATAGGTATTGGCAAGGGTTCAATTTAGGAACATGGTGGTCATTGGTGACTTCAGAGAGAGTAGCTTCCATGGAGAGTAGGATGAAAACTAGATTGAGTGAATTGAGGAGAAAATGGGAATTTTCATGTTTTTCAATAAATTTAGCTTTAAATCGAAGGAGAGAGATAGTATCTAGAGGGAAATACAAGGTCACAAGATAATCTTTCTCACTTTTAGACTGAGGGGAAAGCACCACATAACTGGAAACACTGAAAACAGGAGAGGGGAAAGATGGCTGACAGAGCCAGGTGTGACAGGAGGAGGATGGGGTCCAGGACACAGTGTCAGAGTAAAGAGGAGGAGTATATACAGGAGGAGGTGGGGACACAGTTCCCCTGCTCTGACAGGAGGCAAGGTGGGAATAATTGGTACAGATAGATCTAAGTTTATGGGAGGTGGGAGGAAGTTCACAGAGTTCCTACCTGACAACCTGGATTTATCTGAAGGAGGAGTGTCAGTTAAGAGACTGTTACAAGAAGTATCAAGAACCTGAGCTGATGACATTGGGAACAAAGCTGCGCACTTGAGACACTGTAATCATTTAACCAAAGGTAAAGTTCAGACCATAATTGCCCTGCAAGGATGTAGAGCAATTAGAATTCTCATAGACTAATGGTGAAAAAGTAAAATGGTACAAACCCTTTGGAAAATTTTTAGGTGGTTTCTCAAAAGTTAAACAAAGTCCTAACGTGTGACTCAACCACTCCACTAGTAAGTATTTACCCAAGAGAAACAAAAGAATATGTCTATATAAAGGCTTGCACATGAATGTTTATAGTAGCTTTATTCTGAATAGCCAAAAACTAGAAACAATTCAAATATCTATCAACAGTGAATGAGTATACAAATGGTGGTACATCCATATGATAGAATGCTACCCTGAAATTAAAAGCAATGAACTATTGGTACATGCAACACCGTAGATATGTCTTCAAATAATTATGCTGAGTGAAAGAAGGCAAACCAAAAAAAGAGCAAATAGAGAAATATTCTGTTTATACAAAATCCTTTAAAGTGTATAGTGACAGAGAAGATCAATGGTTGGGATTAGGGGTGTAGGAATGGGAGAGAGAGGAAGGGATTGAAAAGGAACACAATGAAAGTTTTGGAGTGATATGTTTCATCAATACCTAGTTTATTGAGAGTTTTTAACATGAAAGGATGTTGAATTTTATCAAAGGCCTTTTCTGCATCTGTTGAGATAATCATGTGTTTTTTGTCTTTGGTTCTGTTTGTGTGATGGATTATGTTTATTGATTTGTGTATGTTGAACCAGCCTTGCTCCCAAGGATGAAGCCAACTTGATCATCGTGGGTAAGTTTTTTGATGTGCTGCGGAATTCGGTTTGCCAGTATTTTACTGAGGATTTTCACATCAATGTTTATCAGGGATATTGGCCTGAAGTTTTCTTTTTGTTGTTGTTGTGTCTCTTCCAGGTTTGGGTATCAGGATGATGCTGGCTTCACAAAATGAGTTAGGGAGGAGCCCCTCCTTTTCACTTGTTTGGAATAGTTTCAGAAGGAATAATACCAGCTCCTCTTTGTTTTTCTAGTAGAATTCAGCTGTGAATTCGTCTGGTCCTGGGCTTTTTTTGGTTGTCAGGCTATTAATTACTGCCTCAATTTCAGAGCTTGTTATTGGTCTATTCAGGAATTCACCTTCTTCCTGGTTTAGTCTTGGTAGGTTTTATGCATCCAGGAATCTATCCATTTCTTCTAGATTTTCTAGTTTATTTGCACAGATATTTATTACAAACCCACAGCTAATATCATATTGAATGGGCAAAAGCTGGAAGTATTCCCTTTGAAAACCTGTACAAGACAAGGATGCCCTCTCTCACCACTCCTATTCAACATAGTATTGGAAGTTCTGGCCAGGGTAATCAGGCAATAGAAAGAAATAAAGGATATTCAAATAGGAAGAGAGGAAGTCAGATTGTCTCTGTTTGCAGGTGACATGATTTTATATTTAGAAAACCCCGTCATCTCAGCCCCAAAACTTCTGGAACTGATAAGCAACTTCAGCAAAATCTCAGGATACAAAATCAGTGTGCAAAAATCACAAGCATTCCTTTATACCAATAATAGGCAAGCAGAGAGCCAAATCATTAGCGAACTCCCATTTACAATCACTACAAAGAGAATAAAATACCTAGGAACACAGCTAACAAGAGATGTGAAGGATCTCTTCGAGGAGAACTACAAACCACTGATGAAGGAAATAAGAGAGGACACAAACAAATGGAAAAACATTCCATTATCATGGATAGGAAGAATCAATATCATGAAAATAACCATACTGCCCAAAGTAATTTACAGATTCAATATATTCCCATCAAATTACCATTGACATTCTTCACAGAATGAGAAAAAACCATTTTAAATTTCATATGGAATCAAAGAAGACCATGTGTAGCCAAGACAATCCTAAGCAAGAAGAATAAAACTGGAGGCATCACGCTACCTGACTTCAAACTATACTACAAGGCTACAGTAACCAAAACAGCATGGTACTGGTACCAAAACAGACATATAGACCAATGGAGCAGAATAGAGACCTCAGAAATAACATCACACATCTACAACCATCTGATCTTCAACAAACCTGACAAAAACAAGCAATGGGGAAAGGATCGCCTATTCCGTAAATGGTGCTGGAAAAACTGGCTAGCCATAGGCAGAAAACTGAAACTGGACCCCTTCCTTATACCTTATACAAAAATTAACTCAAGATGGATTAAATACTTAAATGTAAAATCCAAAACCATAAAAACCCTAGAAGAAAATCTAGGAAATACCATTCAGGACATAGGCATGGGCAAAGACTTCATGACTTAAATGCCAAAAGCAATTGCAACCAAAGCTAAAATTGACAAATGGAATCTAACTAAACTAAAGAGCTTCTGCACAGCAAAAGAAACTATCAGAATGAACAGGCAACCTACAGAAGGGGAGAAAATTTCTGCAATTTACCCATCTGACAAAAGTCTAATTTCCAGAATTTACAAGGAACTTAAACGTATTTACAAGAAAAAAACAACCCCATCAAAAAGTGGGCAAAGGATATGAACAGATACTTCTCAAAAGAAGACACTTACACAGCCAACAAACACATGAAATAAAACTCAACATCACTGATCATCAGAGAAATGCAAATCAAAACCACAATGAGATACTATCTCATGCCTGTCAGAATGGTGATTATTAAAAAGACAAGAAACAATAGATGTTGGTGAGGATGTGGAGAAATAGGAACGTTTTTATACTGTTGGTAGGAATGTAAATTAGTTCAACCATTGTGGAAGATAGTATGGTGATTCCTCAAGGATCTAGAACCAGAAATACTATTTGACCCAGTAATCCCATTACTGGGTATATACCCAAAGGAATATAAATAAATCTACTAAAAAGATACACGCACATGTATGTTTATTACTGCACTATTTACAAAAGCAAAGACTTGGAAGCAACCCAAATGCCCATCAGAGATAGGCTGGATAAAGAAAATGTGGCACATATACACCATAGAATACTACGCATCTATAAAAATGAATGAGATCATGTCCTTTGCAGGGACATGGATGAAGCTGGAAGCCATCATCCTTAGCAAACTAACACAGGAACCGGAAACCAAACACTGCATGTTCTCACTTATAAGTGGAAGTTGAACATTGAGAACACATTGACACAGAGAAGAGAACAGCACACACCAAGGCCTGTTGGGGGTTGAGAGGAGGGAACTTAGAAGATGGGTCAATAGGAGCAGCAAACCACCATGGCACACGTATACTCCATTTTTTCCAATAGACTAAAATGGAGATCTATGTGTTTGTTATAAAATATTGGTCTTCAGTTTTCTAATAGAACGTTGATATTCAAGAACATCTGAGCAGAATAACATTAACACTGATTATACCATCTTGGCTTCCCTGAAACCAGTTTCTTCGTACAGAAAAGCTAACCAAAAAGAAAACCAACCAGCAAACAGACACATTGTCTCTGTCTCTGTCTTTCTCTGTCTCTTTCTCTCTCTCTAACTCACACAGACACAGGCAGACTCACATGCACACACACACAGAAACACACACACATTATGTACCTGGGAGTCCCTGTGACCTACCAGGGCTCACTCACTGGGAGGATATAATATGCACCCAGTAGTAGTTTGCATTTAAGGATGGTCTGCAAAACTGAATTATTCCCTAACAAAGTGTAAGAAAGGAATTGTTAGGATAAACTCCAGAGGTATTTTCTTAGCCCATTTTGTGTTGCTATAACAAAATACGTAAGACTGGGTAATTTATAAAGAAAAGATATTTATTTAGCTCACAGTTCTTTAGACTGGGAAGTTTGACGTTGAGCAGCTACATCTGGCAGCCTCTGGTGAGGGCCCTGTACTATATCAAAACTTGGTGGAGAAGTGGCAAGACAAAACATGAAAGGCAACCTCACTTTATAAGAACCTGCTCTCTCAGAAACTAATCCATTCCCACAAAAACTAATCCAGTCTTGGAAGAAAGACATTAATCCATATTAATGACCTAATCACCTTTTAAAGGCACCACCTCCCAGCACTAGCACCCTGGGGACCAAGATTCAACACGAGTTTTGGTGGAGATTAACCAAATTCAAACCATAGCACATATTCATAAACTGCAAGATCAACATTTCCAGCCAGAGTAGTGGCTGGATGAACACAGACATGAATACAAGGGAAAGAAGGGCCTACAGTCACTAAGAGATTTCTGAGTACAGTCACCTATCAAGCGCTGCAATTGGGTGGGAGGAAAAGGCTCTATGTATTACAGGCTGTCTGAGTATGCAGGAGAGAACTGTGCGCCACAGACCTCCTTTGTGTCTCAGCTTAAATCGTAGTGTAACCAAACCCTACAACAATTATAGTGCCTTGCAGTAGGGTGTTACCGTACTATTGAAATGAGCCTTGTATTAAAAGAATAATTTCCCCTAGATTTTAAAAATTACTATTATTAGGGAAAACACACAGTAAATGAGCATGAGACAGCACTATTACTTTTACTGGAAGGGTGTTAAATTTGTGTTTCGCAAATATTATACACAGGACAAATATGAAAACTATGGCAGAAGGTAAAGACAGCTAAATAATAATTTGAGAACATTTTGGTAAATCATATTTCTACTATTGTATATGACCATCCACTTTTATTACTGAAATGTCTGACAGCTGATAACATCTATTTTTGTTGCTGAGGCATTTAATTACTATGTGACAGGTGTCACTGAATGGGCTGGTACTAAACCAGCAGAACTTTCCATGCCACACAAAGTGCATGTGAAAGCCAGTCTGCCTGGGACTTGCAGCTTGAACTTAACTCCAGGATCCTGTGACTATTTGTGACCTTCTTCCTCTCCACATAGGGCCACCTTCTCGATCCAGGGAGCCAACTGTGTTTGCTGGGGGTTTTGGTTGTAGCATCAGAGGGAATCAGGCTGGCAGGGACCTTAGAAGCCATCTTTTGCAACTCCCTTGGCTTTCCATGATATCAGGTCTCAGAGAAAGAGGGTCACTTATTCAAGATTGCACAGCTAGCAAATAGGGAAGACAGATTTGGAATTCAGTTTATCAGGGCGTCTTAACACATAAGGTGTTCAGCATTCTGTCAGCCACACAGGCCCAGGTGCGTTCTTGCCTGTCTTTACAGCCCCTCTCTGCCCCTCCCTCTGCTCTCAGACATGTCCCTTCCTTACATCCTAGGAACACAGCTGGGCCAGCACTCCACCACCAACCCTGGTGCCCAGGCTGAGCTCCGAGCATTATTAGGGGTGGTGATGCAAGCCTGACCTTTGGCAAAGAGGGTGCTGATGGAGCTGCTTTCAGAGCCTGACACTCTGTCTTCTGGACATAAGGCCCAGAGGGGATGGTCCCACAGCTCCAGAGTTCTTGCCCTTTGATGTGATGAGGGGAAGGGAGTGTGAACCCCATGCTCTGCTTATCCTTCTCTCAGGGCTCAAAATGTGGCTGTCTTTCCTCTTTCTTTCAGAGCTTCACAAGACAAAATGATACTACCAAGGAGGCAGAGTCTGGTGGCAGCTTCCAGGTCTATTGTTGTAGACAACTCTTTTTGGCTAAGCATTCAGGGAGCTGGTAGACAAGTTGAGCCATCATCTCTAATACCAGAGTCAAACTCTCCTGAGCTCTGTAATTTAGTCCAGGACCTCTCTCATGTCTTGTTCAGTGCATTCAGCACCATCTTCCACAACAAAATCATGCTGTTGACCATTCTAAGGTCTTTAGGTAAAGCTTTTGGCCCAGGGAGTCAAAAGAGTTTTCTACCTCCTCCATCTCATCCATTTATGTTTAATATAGATCAATGAGTTAAAAGTTTTTAAATTATTTTATTAAAAAATTAGAATAAAATACAAGTATCTACCTCTCAAATCTCTGGGATAAGGAAGACTTTCTAAAAGCAATGGGCAAAATTACAAAGGTACATAAGAAATTAAAGCATGTGTGCCAAAACAAGCCCTGCCAGGAACAAAACTAAAAGACAAAGAACATAGCAGAGAAATTATGTAAAATATATATGATGTACCACTCAGCCATAAAAAGGAATGAATTAATGGCATTCGTAGCAACCTGGATGGAATTGGAGACCATTATTCTAAGTGAAGTAACTCAGGAATGGGAAACCAAACATCATATATTCTCACTCATAAGTGGGAGCTAAGCAATGAGGATGCAAAGGCATAAGAAAGACACTTTGGGGACACAGGGGGGAAGGGTGGGAAGGGGGTGAGGGATATAAGACCATAAACTGGGTTCAGCATATACTGCTCGGGAGATGGGTGCACCAAAATCTCATGAATCACCACTAAAGAACTTACTCATGTAACCAAACACCAACTGTTCCCCAAAATCCTATGGAAATAAAAAATTTAAAAAAATTAAAATAGGCCAGGTGCAGTGGTTCACACCTGTAATTCCAGCACTTTGGGAGGCCAAGGTGGGTGGATCGCTGAGGTCAGGAGTTCAAGACCAGCCTGGCTAACATGGCAAAACGCTGTCTTTAATAAAAATACAAAAATTAGCTGGGTGTGGTGGTGTGCACCTGTAATCCCAGCTACTCAGGAGGCTGAGGCAGGAGAATCACTTGAACCCGGGAGGCAGAGTTCAGTGAGCTGAGATCACGCTATTGCACTCCAGCCTGGGCTGACAGAGCAAGACTCCATCTAAAAAAAATTAAAATAAATATATAAATAAAATATGTATGACAAATGGTTTACTGCCTTACATATGAAGAATTTTTACAAATCAAGAAAATGTTAATGAACTCAACAGGAAAATTGACAAAAATATAAAAGGTATTTCCTGAAGGAAAATGAATGACTCTTGGATTGTATTGCCAAAGAAATGTGACTTAAAATGAGATGCCATTTCTTATCTAGCAAGTCGGGTAATTTTAAAAATGAAAGTATAAAATATTGACAAAGCAAAAATCATAAAGTCTATTGGGCTTTAAATATGTGTAGAACTGAAATAAAACAATAGTAATTTTTTTTGCCTAAGAGTAGAAATGTGTGAATCAGGAAAAAACTATATGGTGGAAAAGTTAACAAAGCCTTTGCAGTGTCTGGGAAATTGTGACAGTACTGTATTAGTTTCCTAGGTTCCATCACAAATTATCACAAACTGCATAGCTTAAAACAACAGAAACTTATTCTCTCACCGTCCAGGAGGACAACAATCTGAAAACAAGTTTTCAGTAGGACTGTGCTCTCTCTGAAGGCTCTACGACTGAATCTGTCCTTTCCCCTTCCAGTTTTGGGTGGCTCCAGACATTCCTCGGCCCATGGCTTCATCACTCCAATCTCTGTTTCTTTCTTCACATGGCCGCCTTCTCTCTGCCTTCTCTTCTTTCTCTTATAAGGATGTCTATCATTGGATTTAGGGCCCACCAAGATAATCCAGGATGGTCTTGTCTCAAGATTCTTAATTACATATCCAAAGAGCCTTTTCCTAAATAAGATCACATTCACACATATGTTTTTTTCAGCTTTTATTGTTGTTCTGTGTGGGAGAAACAGTTTATTACAAGCTAGCGTATCATAGTCAGAAATCCCTAATATGTTTTTAATGGGCATCATTCTATTTGAATGTGTTTCTGCAGAATGTATGGTTTCTATCCATGTATTTTATATTTACATTAACGGCTTTGTGTTGTGTGAGATCACAATGAATTCCTTACCTTTTTCTCTCAGCACCATGCCTTTAAGCTATGTTTGTAGCAATGTGAATATCTAAATTATGCTTCTCACTGTTGAATCTCACCATGTGCTTTTACCACATTCTGGTCTCCCCATAAAGAAGCCCAGATGACTCTCAACTTCCTAATACCACAAACAATATCAGAATGAACATTCCCAGGTATTTTTGAACTATATATACCTAGGAGCAGAATTACTAGGTCCTTTGACCCAGAATTTCTCAAATAATGATGACATCCGACTAAGTAGTATTAAATAGCTTTCCCAAATGGCTTTATCTCTACCTCAATTTTCCAGTGTTGTAGAAGAGTATTTGGAATTTTCTGTACAGCAGAATAGATACAGTAGTGATGCTAATCATTGTGGTCTCATCCCCCACACCCGCTTCCTGTTCTGGAATCCTTAGTTTTACCACATTAACTGGTTCCCACAAGCCACGGCTAATTGACAAAGCCAGGATCTAGGTCATGCTGAGCCACTTAGATTCTTTCTACCAAGAACTTGGGATAAGAACACTAAAAAACCCAGTTAGAAAATAGTGGACACAAGGGGGAATCAGTTGAGAGAGAGAGATTCAGGGAATGGAGGCTGGCACATACACATGGCTTCATTAGAGATGGAGGGAGCTGTTTATCTCTGTAACTCTCTGGACCTGGTCATCATGGATGTGGCTGAATTTTGGTTTCTATTTTGATGTCTATCAGAATAGTTGTTTGTTGAATCCTTACAAAAAGCCTTGACTTCACCTAAACTAGCTCAAATCGGCTAAGTTTCTAGCAACCAAATAGCTCCTAAGAAAATATGTAAAGTTGGGCTCAGTGGCATGTGCCTCTAGTCCCGGTTACTCAGGAAGCTGAGGCAGGAAGATCACTTGAGCCCAGGAGTCTGGAAATACAATGCACTGTGATTGTGCCTATGAGTAGCCACTGTGCTCCAGCCTAGGCAACACTGTGGGACTCCATTTCGGAAGGAGAGAAGGAGGGAAAGAAGGAAGGAGGGAGGGAGGGAAGGAGGGAGGGAGGAAGGGAGGGAGGGAGGAAGGGAGGGAGGAAGGGAGGGAAGGAGACAGCAGGGAGGGAGGGAGCGAGGAAGTAAGGAAGGAAGGAAGGAAGGAAGGAAGGAAGGAAGGAAGGAAGAAAGGAAGGAAGGAAGGAAGATGCATAATATTTTCCTGTCTTAGTAGACAGAGCACAATGTTTTTGTAAAGAAAGTTTTATTGGTACACAGCCAGCTTGTTCATTTATACATTTCCTATGGTGCTTTCAAGCTCCCCCAGAGAGCTGGAATGCTCTAGCAACCGGTTTTATCTCTTCCCTCTTTATGGTCACCTGCTCTTCGTTGTTCCTTTTCCACCCTTTGGTAGGATTGCAGCACCATGGTCAGTTCCTCCTGTATCTGGCACTTCTGCTGATGTCCGCTGGGCCCTCGCCCTTGCTGTGGCTTTCTTCCCTCTTTTCCCGGCAGCTTCTTACTTTGCACTTTTGCCTTGGAACAATGGACTTTTACAGCCAGCATCGGTCACCCTAAGCTTTGCTGGGGAACTGTCCAGACACTCTGCATCTTTTTTAGTCGTTTCATTTGAAATTCTCATTGATTATTTTCATCATAAATTAGTTTTCTCTTCAGATCCTCTACATTGTGGAAAGTTCTGGGAACCAAGCAGTGGAAAAATACAGAGGATTTCAACAGTTCTCCAGGACACATGAGATACCAGGCATTGGAACGGGGGAACCCCTGCATCTTCACTCAGACTCCGCTCAGGAACCTCCCCAAGCCTCTTCCTGTACTGCCCCAACTCCACACAGGAAAGGGACAGGTCAGGGTCCAGATAGGCACCTCTGCAGATTGTCTTAGCACACAGAGACCTCACCCTCAAGTACATCCTGCCCCTTAGAATTATCAGTGTAGCCATCTTTGGGGTGAGAGATGTGAGACAAGGCAGAGGCCCTAGATACCCAAGTCCATCTAAAGTCTCCCAAGAGGTAGGTTTATACAAAACAACCCTGGGCAGATCATGAAGGATGTGATTTCTGCTCATTGATGGCTGGTGTCCTGGGAGTTGGACTGGGACCTCAGTCCTAGCTCTTCTCCTGAATGGCCATGTGACCTCAGATAAGGCCCTTCACCTCTCAGGCCCTCAGCTTGTTCATCAGCAATGAGGGGTTTTTGACTGCGATGAGTTCTGAAGCCTCTTTTAACCCTGCCACTCTGTTCAGAGCAGTTGACTGGCCAAGATCCTATCTGTGAGGGAGCACAGAGAGATGCTATGATGGCTGGAACTAGCCCATTCCTTGAGATCTCAGGGAGGTCCCTTGCTTAAATATCTTGGGAGATATTTTGGGAGACCACTCTGTGCTTTCTGGCTTTGACTGCAGCAGAAATTCTTTGGAACTTGGTGGGATTTCATATTCTAGCAGTTCCTTCCCCGCAAGGCTCCAACTCCATTGGAAGAAGGTCTATGAACAGCAGAGAAGTGTTCTTTTCACATCAGTTATTCTACTTAAACCCCCAGTAGCTCCCCATTGCCACTAAAATAAAGTCAAATTCATTAACATGACTAATAAGGGTTTATGAAGAAAAACCATTAATAGCACGATCCCTGCCAACTTCTTCCCACTGATCTCCTCTCCCTGGATATGCCTAATGTCTTTCAGTTTTTAAATATGCTGGCTTCTATCTATCTCCAAGGTTTTGTGTGTACCGTTACCTCTTGCCTGAACTATTTTCATCTTGCTGCTCCCACGTCTTCCCAACTGGCGACTCATACTCAGGTCTTAGCTTCCATGTTCCTCCATCTTACTCAGATCTTAGAGTTCATGTTCCTCCTTCATACTCAGATCATAGTGTTCATGTTCCTCCTTCATACTCAGGCCTTAGCTTGTGTATTCCTCCAGTTTCGATCAGATTAGGTCTCCATGAGGTGTTCCCCAAATGCCCTGAACTCCATCACCCCCCTGGTATTCTTCCCCCTTCATAATAATTATTTGTTAAATTGTCTGTCTCCTTTCCAGACTGTTAGCTGCAGGAAACCCTGTCCTTTATCACCACTGTGTCCTAAGACTTTTGACAAACCTGGTCTATAGAAGGTACTAAAAAATGTACATGTTAAATGAGAGCTATGGAAGGAATTTTTCCTCTTCGTGAGAGAGATACCTTCGTTCTTTGGCACTTCCATGGCAACTGGCCCAAGAGCCTCAAAGATGTTCTAGTTAAGTGACTTGATGATTAGTTAAAATGCTGAATGATGGAGAGATGTCTACTGGGGTTGGAAGGACTCCAAGTGGGATTCCAGACAATGCCAATGACTGGGGATGATGAGGCTATTAGATGTTGTCAGCACATCACAGCTTCGGGAGGCAGCTCAGCTGACCAATTAAATAGTTAAAAAGCAAAAAGTGAAGAGAGTCAACTTTTAACCAAAGAGGGCACTAAATCCTTCCCACTTTGATCTCTTGACTCATTAGCTTATTTCCAACTGTCTAATGCCCCAGGATAGCAGGATACTCCTTTCCCCCAACATCTTACAGTGCCCTCAGGCATCTGGAAGCCACCCAGCATGGCTAAACCACATATCCCCAGGAAAACTGTGGAGTCCCAGAGGCAAGGAACATCCAAAAAGCCAGCTGGCAAGTCTGAGAAATCTACTTGTTATTGAAGGGTCTGCTAATTGAAGCAGATAATGCATTAGAAAAAGCATGGTTGCAGCATGTCTTATATGTAAATGGTGTTTAATGAGCAAATAGTGTTTAATGAGCAAAATGCTTATTAAGAACTGCTTACATATAAGACACACTGCAACTATGCTTCTTATATTTTCAGAGGCAGCTACTGCAACTGAAGAAAAACATACTTTTTCTGTCACATTGGTTAGAAGACCTCATATTTATAAAAAAAAATAGATGGAAATATAATGTGGGGCTCAGTCTGCTTTTGCTAAAACAAAATAAGGTAAATTACTTCATTTGGGTTTATCAAAATATTTGCTATTTAAAATGTTCCTTTGACTGAAGAGCAGTCCTCCCTCTCTGGGAAGGTCATCCTATTCCAACCAGCCTCTAAGATCGATTGAGCTGACTTTGGTGAACAGCAGGTGTTATGGGTTCCTCCTGGTCATCCTGTGACCTGGTCATTTTTTGTGCAGCCACCTAGCTTCCATTCCCTCTTCTCATGGCCCTTTTACTTGCACAGTGTCCTGTCCTACCTTGCCAGAAATTGGGCAGAGAACCCAAGCTAGGTCAACCAAACTCTTTCTTGCAAGATCTGATTCTTGACTGCAATGCATTAAGGACGGAAAAGACTGCATCCATTCTAAGGACAGTAGCCAGGAAAAAAGGCTGGATGCTTTCTGCTGTCTCACTGCCCAGAGCTGCCTTGGTTCCTGTTCTTGTCCCTCTCCTGTTCTCCATCCTTCTGTCTATTATGTGAGCTTCTCAATATCTCTGAATATATTACCTTTGTGCTTAAGGTGATCAAACTTGTTTTCTGTTGTTTACAACTAAAGAATCATGATATAAACTTAGATCCTTATGTGAAGATATTTTAAAGTTCAGAGTTATCATTATTTTAGGTTTATGACACAGCATTTAGTTTAAAAAGAAAGATGCAAAACCATAGGTACATTGATAGCTATTTGAATTAAAACAAAACAACTGTTTAACAGAGAGTAAAAGAGTACAAGAAAATACACTAATGCTGAGAGTGGTTATGTTAAGAAAGGGGCATGGATCATTTATCTTATTTTTCCTGCATTCTAAATTATTTGTGATATAGCACATTAATAGTGGAAATGTTAATTTATAATAAAGAAAATATAAAACGAGACTATGTTATCTAGTATTAGAGACAACATAGTATTGTGACCTTCTTACAAACATTACAAATGTATTACTTGGCCTCTTGTTCCAAATTTCTACTTCAATTTCCTGCCAGGATTCTCAACACACAGTAGCAGAGTCAACTCTTAATCAACTCTTAATCATCTAGCGAAGAGCTGGGATGGCGTGGGCTCACAGCAATTGTCTCTCTGTAAGAACCACCACCCTGCAACACATTTTAAAACTGAGGATGAGTCACTCAAAAGTACGCTTGCTGTTAGGGTTTTACAAAAAGTCTTTCTTACCAGTAAATAGTGGAAGCCATGATACTTGGGAGTCCACCAAAGTGAAAAAGGCAGCTTTAATCCACAGAGATTTTAAAGAGCTTAGGAAGAACATTTCCTTCTTTTAGGCTAATTAATTCTAAATTAAGAATTTATTTAAAAATTGAAAAAGACAAGAAAGCTCATGCTTACTGTTCTGTTGAAGAATAGGCAGGAGAAGGAAGGTAAAATCTGAGTTGACTACGTGATTTCTGTGTTTGTTAATGTCTGCTTATATTTAAGCAGGAGATCTTATTTCCCATGTGTATTAGTTTACAATGGCTGCTGTAACAAATCACCACAAACTTAGTGGTTTAAAACAACACAAATTTGTCTTTGCTGTGCTTTGTCCACTCCAAACCTCACGTTGAAATCTGATCCCCAATGTTGGAGGTAGAGCCTAATGGGTATTGGGGTCATGAGGTATTGGGGTCATGAGGGCAGATCCCTCACAAATAGATTAATGCCCCTCCTCATGGGCAAGTGAGTTCTCACACTAGTAGTTCCCATGAAAGCTGGTTGTTAAAAAGAGCCTGGGGCTGGGCACAGTGGCTCACGCCTGTAATTCTAGCACTTTGGGACACCGAGGTGGGCAGATCACAAGGTCAGGAGATCGAGACCATCATGCCCAACACGGTGAAACCCCGTCTCTACTAAAAATACAAAAATTAGCTGGGGGTGGTGATGCACGCCTCTAGTCCCAGCTACTCAGGAGGCTGAGGCAGGAGAATCGCTTGAACCTGGGAGGTGGAGGTTGCAGTGAGCCGAGATTGTGCCACTGCACTCCAGCCTGATGACAGAGTGAGATTCTGTCTCAAAAAAAAAAAAAAAAAAAAAAAAAGAGCCTGGAAGCATCTTCCTCACTCTCTTGCCTCCTTTCTCACCAGGTGATCTCTGCACACGTGGGTTCTCCTTCACTTTCTGCCATGAGCAGCTCGAGGCCCTCGTCTGATGCAGATACCCAATCTTGAAACTTTCAGCTGAGAACCAAGAGCCAAATAAACCCTTTCCCTTTATAAATTATGCAGCCTCAGGTATTCCTTTAGAGCAACACAAAGCAGACTAAGACACTTAAGGTTCCGGAGGACAGAAATCCACAATCGATGTCACAGTAGTAAAGTTAGCAAGGCTGGTTTCTTCTGGAGGCTCTAGAAGAAAATCTACCTGCTGTGGTTTGAATGTCCCCTTCAAAATTCACGTTGAAATGTATTTGCTATTGTGACAATATTAAGAGGTGGGACCTTTAAGAGGTGATGAGATCATGAATTAGATCTGCCCTCATGAACTGATTAACGATGGTATCTCAAGAGTGGGCTCCTGATAAAAGGAGAAGTTGGTCTCCTTCCTCTCTACCTTGTTTGCTCTTCTGCCATGGGAGGATACGGCAACAAGGTTCTCACCAGATGTGGCCCTTTGATTTTGGACTTCCCAGCCTTGCAAACTGTAATCCAAATAAACGTTTATTACTTCCAAATTACCCAGAGTGTAGTATTCTGCTGTAGAAGCAGAAAACGAATTAAGACACCATCCCTGGCTTTTTCCATCTTCCAAAGGCTGTCCTCATTCCATGGCTGTGTCACCATCGTGACATCGTGTCACCCTTTCTACTCCTGCTTCCACCATTACATGGCCTTTTCTTGCCTGACTGCAACCTTCTTGCTTCTTATAAATATCTTATAAGGATCCTTGTGATTACACTGAGCCCATGCGGATAATCCCAGATAATCTCCCTATGTCAAGATCTGTAACTTAATCACATCACAAAGTCCCTTTTGCCATGTGAGGTAACATTCACAGTCTCCAGGGATTAGGACACGGACTTCAGAGGAAGCGTAGCCATTATTCAACCCACCACACTATTGTATAGCAAAAATACTCTATTTGATTAAAATTAACAAATACTTTTGAAAATATAGAGAATATTTTTTAACTAGTGAAGGTATGTTATATCTGTCATGTGTGATAATTGTACTGTAATGTGGCCCAAAAAAGTGCCCAAATTAGAGAAGTCTCATCTTTTAATAGCTTCATCCATTTTTCTGATAGAGATGAATATTTAAGATAAAACCAGTATTTGTCTCATAGCTATGAGGCCAATAATTTTTTAATGATACAAATATATGTTTTAAAATTAACATATTGATTGAGTCTTCTTGGCTTGATTAGCAATGAATCTATCTTATTGTAGGGATCAAGAATTTCTAATTGTTACTTATATTCTATATGCGTGTCCTCTAACTTGTTCTCTACATGCATGTCCTCTAACCAGCATCCTTTCTACTGGTCTGAAGAGGAACTACAAGGTGTTAAATACAAGAATGTCACTCCAGCTTGAAGCACTGGTGCCTCAGCCCTTATCAATCTGGGACCCAATTAAGAACTAGAAAGTAAGCAGGAACACCATCTGAGCCTCCAGAGCAAGAGGTGCTGATGCCCCCTGACTTAGCAGCCTGCATTCCATTTGCAGGAGCCCAGTGGGCTTCACACAGAGCCATATGGCTTTGACGTTAGACAGCGTTCTAATAAACATGATTATCTGCTTCCCAAGGAGACAGAAGTTCATGGGAGTATCAAGTTGGAGGCTGGGTCTTGTTGAGTGGAGTACTTTACTATAGGTGGACATAATGACCACAGCAACAGTGAGGTGATTCGGAAATACGCAGGAATTTCCACACACACACACACACACACAACAGACGCATTTTCTGAGACTTGATTTCAGTGGATAAAGCAAACCTCATGCCTCTGAACATGTCATTGTTGTTCAAAAAGCTTACTTTTCATTTCCTAAAAAAGACAGGCTTTTTGGTTAATTATCCTTAAGAAAACAGGGAATTATTTAGGTTATTTAAAAAAAAGTTTCATAAAAATTAAGATTTTTTTCCCCTAATTTTCTTAAAAGAATAAAGTCTCAAGCATCCAGAAAACTTGGCTTTCCTAAATGATTTACCCTCTGGTATCCGGGTAGGTACAATTTTTTTTTTTTTAAAGATGGGGTATTGCTCTGTCACCCAGGCGGTGGTACAATCATAGTTCACTGCAGCCTTGAACTGCTGGCATGAGAGATCCTTCTGCCTCAGCCTCCAGAGTTGCTGTGATTACAGGCACACTCCACCATGCCAAGCTAATTTTTAAAATTTTTGTAGAACAAGGTCTCACTGTATTTCCCAGGTTGGTCTCAAATTCCTAGCATCAAGTGATCCTCCTGCCTTGGCCTCCCAAAGTGCTGGGATTACAGGGGTAAGCTATTATGCCCAGCCTGATCTTTTTGCAAATTAAATTTTCATTAATTTGCAGTCTACTCATTCAGAATTTTTTATAATTCTATCTCAGCTGGAATAGCTAAAATTTTGCCTTTGAATAATCTACAAAGAAAGAGTTTGCCTAGCAAACTAATAACATGAATAAGACTTCAGAAAGATATATGTGGCCTGCTTATCTAAAAAATGTAAATAAAATCCTTTGAAATCTTTTTATGCAAACAAGCTTCTCAGATATGTATTTTCTGTTCATTACTCTTAATATGGAAACATCTCAATACAAGCTTCAGTGTATGTCAGTTTTTTAAAGTTTTTTTTAACATATTTAAAATTTAGACTGACCACCTCAGTTTGTCCAGATTAATGACTCTCTCCCTGTGCATTATACTTTACTTAAATCAGTGGTGACTAATTTAACAAATAGTTGGAAAACTATTTAAGCAAAGTGAAATGATTTTCTAAAGGCATAATAACCATTAATGACCACAGTTCAAGATATAAATTGTACCTAAAAGACTTCCTTTGTTAAGTTCAAAACATCAAACACCATTTTAATTGAGAAACAAAGTCTAATGTATTTAACACTCAGCAAAACTTACAAAAGCTTTATAAGCATTTTCCAGTTATCCTGATTTTTCTTCCATAGCCTTACCTAAAAACAATGGAATAACAATTTTCACATCTGTAAATCACAAACATCGTAACCAACAGATCAAAAACTGAAGTTGCAGGCATAGGAGAGTCTGAATGCAGTCTTGTGAGATAACCAGAGACCTAGGGTCATACATAGATGCAGACAGAAACACATCTCTTAGGAGATGAACCCAGAAGGTTAAGGCCAGTATTTAACATCGAATTTAAAGCTAGCTTAGCATCTTGCTACTTTATGTTCAGAACAGTTTGTAAACAGCGATTGAATCTGATTACATAAACTATTTAAGTTAAATTTAGCCTAACAATTATTTTGCTTCCTCTAGCAACTGAATTTGGTAAATCAACAGTTCACGACTAGATAGAAATTGGTTAATACCTTTGATTTCTGAACAATTGGTTATTTCAACTTTGGTTTACAAGACAAAAAGCTTTGATAAAATAATATTCTATCTTGGATTTGCATGGAACTTATCGGGAGTGGAGATGGATTATTATGGATGAAACCAGATGGGCCATGAGCTGATAACTGCTGAAGCTGGGTGGTGCATACAGAGATTCCTTACAGCCTTCTCTCTACTTTTGGTATTTTGATATTTTCTGGCATAAAAAGGAAAAAACTATTTGTATTGAAGACAGTTGAAAGAAAACAAGACAATACTAGTTTAGCTAGCTGGGCAATCTCAGCCCACTTGCTGCTTTGATATGATTAGGTCCAAAGAATTCCTAGGTGAACAACTGTGAGATTTCTTTTCTTTCTTTTTTTATAATTTTTGGAGACATGGTCTCACTCTATCACCCTGACTGGAGTGCAGTGGTACGATTATAGCTTACCTCCCTGTAGCCTGAACCTCCCAGGCTCAAGTGATCCTCCCACCTCAGCCTCCTGAGTAACTGGAACTATAGCCATGTACCACCATGCCTGGAGAATTTTTTAATTTTTTGTAGAGAGAGGGTTTCAGCATGTTGCCCAGGCTGGTCTCAAACTCATGGGTTTCAGCAGTTCTTCCACCTTGGCCTCCCAAAGTGCTGGGATTACAGGTGTGAGCCACCACGCCAGGCCTGAGATTTCCATATAATAATAATTCTGAGATTTTTCAAGCCATCCTCATCCTCCTTGGATAGCAATTGACCATGATTCAGTATCTGATTTCCAGTGAAAATGGGCGTATATGAAAAAGTACACCTACACCTGTACATTTAAAAACGTGTAATTATACCCCTACGTTGTTCTCAGAAGGATTTAAGATATTTGTGCACATGTGAAATAAAACTTAAATTAGTTTTGCCATTTAGAATTTTTCTCCCTAAAATAAAGTTCATGAATATGTATTTTATATTTGCATAAAAAAGGCAAACACCTTGTCATGAGACCCTTTTGTTCAGTTGGCTCACATCACTCAAGCTCACGATGAGAGACTTACCTATTTACACACAGAATGTTCGATTGCTTTTGATTGAAATGTGATGAAGATCAGAAAAGTTGCCCCGGTAGGAATTTTACTTTTCTTCAGTGACGTCCACTTGAAATTCTCGTTTGATGACTCCTCAGATTGTTTCTGGTCATGGAAGTGGGGGCCCACACCTTGTGTCCGCACGCATTTGAGTGCAGGTATTCTAACCTGACAGGGAGGTACTTTCTGGTAGGGACTCATCTGCATTCTCCTTTGTCATCTCATCACCCATCACCAATAAAAGTCTTGGAATCAAAAAGTAGGAAGAAATTTCCTGGCCGGGCACGGCGGCTCATGCCTGTAATTCCAGCATTTTGGGAGGCCGAGGTGGGTGGATCACATGAGGTCAGAAGTTTGAGACCAGCATGGCCAACATGGTGAAACCCCGTCTCTACTAAAAATACAAAATTTAGCTGGGTGTGATGGCAGGTAACTGTAATCCCAGCTACTCAGGGGGCTGAAGCAGGAGAATCGCTTGAACCTGGGAGGCAGAGATTGCAGTGAGTGGAAATCATGCCATTGCGCTCCAACCTGGGCAACAAGAGTGAAACTCGGTCTCAAAAAAAAAAAAAGCAAAAGAAGAAGAAAAAAGAAATTTGCTGGCTAAATTAGAGCAAAAGGAGCCAAATCACCAAAGATGACTTTGACAATTCAAAGGCTAAAAAAGTTGGAGGAAAAAATGTTCTGTTCAAGCACTACAAGCAGGGATATTATCCCCTTCCACCCACTTAGAATCAGTCTACAGACTGAATATCACTTGGCTGAAATTCTCCTGTTAGTCTGCAGGCAATTGGAGCTTGAATGCCTGAGTGACACAGCAGGGCAGGGCATATCAGGAATGAACACTCCAGCCTGAGACTCAGGGACTAGGGGAACAGCGGGAATTCATTTCAAACCAAGGTCGCCTGGAATAAGGCGTTACAATCACATGTTTTTTCATTCAACATGATTGGACAGCTATCAGTGCTAAGCTGGTTGAGAATTTAAGGATACCTAAACCCTGGTGTACATCCTCACTGTGCCTTTGAGACCTAACGTGTCCTATCGCTAAGGTCAATTCTTATTACATATGCTTGGGAACATTTAATAGATCAAGGGGAGCAATGAAAAGTTTGTAAATGTGATGAAGAGTTTCCCCAAGAGCCATTTGGAATAGCCTAGGAAATTAGTTTTAAGCATGCAGATTAGAGATAATTCTCCAAATTACTTGTGACATGTTAACATCAGTCCCGTCCCCAAACTCTCCCCATTGGCTTTCTTGATTGTCTGCCCCACTAATGGGTCAGGCACCAGGCAGGTGCTTTAGATCACTGATTGGCCCCCAGCCTTCCTCTCTGTGCTTAGATCAGGCACCAGGCAGGTGTTTCAGCCTCCCTAGGCTGCATTTAAGAACCACCTAGATGCTGCTTAAAGCTCCTGATGCTCAGGTGGAAGCCCTAATTAAATCTAATTCTAGGGGTAGAACCCAGGCATCAGTCGTTTTCTATCCCAGATGTTTCCAATATACATCCAAGTTTAAAAGCCAGTATTTCAGATATATAATCTCATTTAATCTTTAAAACAACCCTGTGAGGTGAATATTTTTCATCTCTCTTTTATACAGGAAGAATTAGGCTCAGAAAGGTTTTGAATTTTATAGGTAGCATCTAACCTATATTAGCAATTAAAATGCTGATCCTGATGTATCAAAACTCAATGACACAGCAACAGAAGCAAAAAGCAGGACCTCTGTTAATAAAACCCAGGAAACAATTTTTCGAAAGGGGAGGAGGTTGGAGTGTTCTGGACATTGGGTTATGATGACACTATGATGCCTTACTCCCAGGCCTTGAAGCCTGTCTCTTGTCTGAATGTCAGATTGATGGCATTGGACCGAAATGATTATTATCTGGTTAGGACTTGAAGGATGGTTGCTATTTCTCTTGAAGAGGAAGAAACTGTCCTTATTAACAAACAGGATGTCAGTTGGAAAAGAAGCTTTTAAAAATCTCAATTTGGGGGTTCTGGGAGTTCAAAGTTATTTGAGGATGTTCTGGGTAGTAAACTGGCACATGCCTCAGTGAGGCAGGCTGGGGGCCAAGCAGTGAGGCACTTTGTAAATCTGGCTACGTAGCCTAATCCTTGGAGAGAGAATTTTAAATATGTCCGTTTCCAGGCCTCACTCCAGTTCTACAGACCATTTTCTAAGAGTGGAATAGAAATGTATCTTTTTATAAAGCTCTCCAACAAGAAAATCACTCAACTAGGGGACCATAGACTGAAGATGAACAAGCTGTGTTTTATAAGGCTAAATAACAATAACTTCCTCTCTGTGTTTAGTTCCCTTTTGTCCCTCACCCCACAGCACAGCCTTGCTTAGACATTCAGCCTGGTCTAGTGTGTCCTATTAGCTGCATGTCCATTCACATGTCAGAACATGAAAAGTGGCCGAAGTGGTATCTGTGAGGCTTCCCTTCAGAAATTAAGTCAAAGAAAAACCTGGTTCCAATCCTGGCAGTTACTATGGGCTTAGACAACAATCTCCATCCCTCAGAGCACTGGCTTCCTCATCAGTTAAATAAAAAGTGAATAAAGAATGCATGTAATACATTTAAGACAATGCCTACAGGTGCCTAATACATGATATTTTTTTAAAACCTAGCTATCTTCCCTATGTGGTGAGAAGTCAAAATTCTCTCTTCACTGCCGGCTATAAAATGCAGCAATTTCCTCCCATCCCTGGTCAAGGCGAGCCAGGCTCAGGTGGAGGATATTAACAATAATTGGGCCATGTGGGCGGCCCAAGGGAACTAGGCCCAGGTCATGCATTAGACATTTACAAAAATACAAACTTGCATTTGAATGATTGAGGATTTATTTTTTGTATTTCATAATAGGTCTATGTTGTAGAAAATAACTCAAAGTTGGATTTCTTCAATCAGCCCCCCTACTGTAAGACAAAACTTGTCTACATAAAGCTTTCTCAGGAAATCATCTCCAGAATTAGAGAAGATCCAGCATTTACCTTTATGAAAGATATTTCCAAATGTAAAACCAAGTGCAAAGAAGAATTGTATGCTGGGAGCTCCACCAGCTCTCATTTTCCAGGTCTTCTCACTAATTTGCCCTTTAATGTACACCGAAACTAGCAGAGGTTATCATATTCAGCAACTCTTTATTATATCTGCTCTATGGCATTGGGATAGGTGATGGGGCTGGTTTTGAGGTGTGATATGGTTTGGCTCTGTGTCCCCACCCAAATCTCACCTTGAATTGTAATAATCCCCACGTGTTGTGGGAGGGACTTGATGGGAAGAAATTGAATTATGGGGGCAGGCCTTTGCCATGCCATTCTCATGATAGTGAATAAGTCTCACAAGATCTAATGGTTTTCTAAAGGGGAGTTCTTCTCTACCTGCCCTCTTGCCTGCCACCATGTAAGATGTGCCTTTGCTTTTCTCCTTTGTCTTCTGCCATGATTGTGAGGCCTCCCCAGCCATGTGGAACTGAGTCCATTAAACCTCTTTCCTTTGTAGATTTACCCAGTCTCAGGTATGTCTTTACTAGCAGCGTGAGAACAGACTAATACAGGGTGAGAGTGGAAAAATCAGGATACATGAAGAGAAATACAGCATTCTCCCTGCCAGAAGAGCCAACCAGTCCAGTTACAATAAGCCTATCTCCCTTCCATGGCTCCGAGGCCCCACACCATCTTCCCTGCTCTCACTGGCCTCACCTCCTACCATTCTCCCCTTGCTCCCTCTCTCCCACCTCACTGGCCCCTTTACTCTTCCTTGGTCCCAGCTTATTCCTACTTCAAGACCTTTGCCACGTGGGCCACTCTGCCCAGATGCCTCCCCACCCTGCCCACTGTGCACAGACACTACTTCTTGGATTGGAGGGGTCTGAGCACTAATGTCACCTCTTCTGGAAGGCCCTTTCCTGACCATTCGGTTCAAATTGGCATCCCCTCTCCTTTTCTCTCAGTCCCTTGTTGAATTCCTTCATGGTGTAAAATTTCTTACCATTTATTACTGTTTTATTTATTTGTCTGTTAGCTGAGATTTTATTTATCTCCCTCACAAGAATGCAAAGCCCATTGCAATATTCTAAGTGTTTGTAATGTGTAGTTGGTGCCCAACAAAGACTTTTACATAAACAAATGAGTAGCAAGTTACATAGGAAAGGAAGAGGAAAGATTCAAAATTAAAGAAATCAGAGATTAGAGTTCAGAGGGGTAAGAGACAGCCCCTCTGGTGCTGAGATAAGATGGCTGGGATTCCTCTTCTGAATGGTAAAAGGCTAACACTTCCCCTAGACTTGTAGGAATGGGTGTTGGCCATAGCCCTCATGGTCACATCCCTAGTGGTCTCTTGGTAAAAAGCCACAGGGATAATCATCTAAGAAGCCGCTTGATGTTTGGGGGTATCTTAATAAGATGCCAGAAAACAGTGTAGTGTTTTCAGGTCCCCTGAGTCCCACTTTATCAACATGAAGTTGACTCTGAGGAGCCCAGCATGAGGGGCCCTGAGAGGCCATCCCTTAGGGCCTACAGTATCCTTGCTGTCACATGAACAATTACAGCTCACATTTATTGAGCACCTATTTATATGCTAGGCATTTGTATTGTCAGTTAATGCCCACAACAACCCTTACTCAGGAAATGAGTCAGTTAAGTGACTTCCTAAGGTCACCTGAGCTAGGAATTGATAACACTGGGTTCGATCTAGGCATCCAACTGCAGAGCCTGTTCTCCGAGACCCTGAAAGATGCTGCCTCCAAAGCTGTTCACACACACCGCCGGATGGTTTTACTCCCAACCACTCTAGCCCAAATGGAGTTTACTAAATATTTAAAAGCCATTCTTTAGTTTGACCACTATTTTGGGAAACTCTATTAACCTTTTCTTTTGAGAAAGTGGGAGTACAGTTAATTTATCTATGACAGTGGTGTGGTCTTCACACACACTATGATGCTTTTAACAATCTGATTATTCAACGCTTTTCCCAGGACAGGATCTTACCCCGTTTTGGGGGCCACATGGTCGATCTGCTGATTTGCCGAAAGTCTTCAGAGATATCCTTCTACCACTTGACAAATCCTCCTCCTCCTCCCCCTCCTCTTTCTCGACACGCTGCCTTTGGATTTCTTCCCCACCTTGGCTAGTGTACAATCTCAAATTAAAATGCCAGCTGGAAGACTGGCACACACAGTCACACGCCAAAAGCTCACGTGGAAGTTGCAAGTGCTGCTATTACTGTGAGAGTGCTGGTAGCATGCAAGGGTGGCAAGGCACAAATCTTCAGTCTTTCTCTTCCTAAGTGATGCAGAGGCACAAAAGCACAACTTGACTGGAAACTCAGAAGTGGTGTTGTGGCTCAGGTTGGATGTTGACATCTAGTTGTTGGGACTGTCCATACAGTGTGTGGGTGAGCGTGTGTCTAGGGAGGGGATGGATCTTTTTGGTTAACTGTACAGAACATGGCAATATCAACATCTGGGTCTGTTAAGAAAGAGTTTGAAGAGATAAGAGCCCCCTGTTGTTTCTTCCCCACATGGGTGATAGCTCTCACAGGAACCAGGTATGCCCAGAGCTGCTTTTCATCTCAAAAGTCTTTGTTCTGATAAAATCTACATAAAAGTTTTAAAGGATCCCAGTGTGGTATTCCACACAGTGTTACAGAATACTATATTTCCCCTCATAATGTGTGCTTCCTTAGGTCTGTTGCAATTTAAAACAAGTTTGTTTTTCCTTCATCAGCCAACAGAAAAATATAAAATCATTGATGGCCAGCTTCTAGAAAACCACCAAAAGACATTTTTAATTTTAGGTGAAATATCAAATTGTACCCTTTTTTCCTCCTGTTTGCTTTCTGTGACAAAGCCATTCCAATAAGTTCTTTTGAAGACATTTCTAAAAGCCTGTGACCATAAACAGGCGGAGCTGAATCTTCTTACTGAACAAGAATGTTCATATGCACCTTGAGGTATACTATCAGGGGTCACCTTGAGGTGGAAATCAGATGTTGGCATGACTAGTAATAAAAGATGTCAGATCCTGAATACAGTTACTTCACTGGGTGATTGTTACATTTTCTTTGGAAAACAGTTTTGCATAATCTAAGAACTTTGGACGTACCCATGTCTTATGCCTCAACCATTTTCATTCCCATGGAATTAGAATTTCCCAAGGTACATTCTAGGCATTATAGTTCTATCAAATGCTTCAGATATGCAGACGTGCAAAAATGTTCACAGCAGCACTATTTGTAATGGTGAAAACATAGAAACAGCCATCATGTCTCTCAGCAGTAGAATAAATTGAGATCTAGTCACACAATAGAATTCCACACGACAGTGAAAAACTGATGCTACACACCCCATCATGGAAGAAAGTCACACACACAGTGCTGAATGAAGGAAGCCAGACACAAAGGCATACGTATTGTTTGGGTCCCTTTGTATAACAAAGGTCAAAGTCACGACCAGTGACAGATACACTAGAGTTCACTTTGCCATCGATAATGGGGCTATATATTTGTGTTTGGTCTATTTTTTCACTTGTGAGTTATACTTCACAATAAAAAATGACTTTTTAAAGAGAAGACGAATAGGAAAGAACTAAAGTCCATGCATATGTCCATATTCTCAAACAATTTGGGAAAAAATGTGGCTTTGTCTTCATCCTCTTTTCCTGAGTGTATAAGGCCAGAAGCCAAAGGCGGGAGCAGGACGTTCCAGGAGGCTTTATGGTTGCTCTAAATCACATCTGCTCTCGGGCTCCCATTCCACTGGGAAAAATACCTAGTCTTGAACTTTGGAGTTCCAAATTCCACATGATCGACTTCCTCAAGGCTTGTCACTTGACGAACAAATTACATGTCAAGAAAGCATCAAAATTCTATCAAACTTAATTATGCAATTTATGTCTATAAATGACATACCTCCTGTACCCTATGACACCCACCTATGCACTAATAGGATGTGACAGCTGCATCACCAACAAAGCCTCCCCCGCCTGCCATTCTCTTTGGAGGTGAGCACCTCCTGCTTGGGAGGCACTGACAGGCCCCTTGAGAAATGTGAAGGCAGTGAAGTCCCAAACCAGAAACAGTGTGACCACCTAGGCTCACCCAAGGACCGTCCTGTGCTTCTGGGCAACCAATGGATGTAGGGGGTTAGGAGACAGTGGGGATTCGTCACATTTTCACCTTTCGCACCAAAACGCATTCCTGTTGGAAGTTGTAGAGTTCTTTCCATGAAGTCATGTGTCTTTTTTTTTAGACGGAATATCACTCTTGTTTCCTAGGCTAGAGTCCAATGGTGCAATCTCAGCTCACTGCAGCCTCCGCCTCCCGGGTTCAAGCGGTTCTCCTGCCTCAGCCTCCCGAGTAGCTGGGATTACAGACGTGTGCCACTGCACCCTGCTAATTTTGTATTTTTAGTAGAGACGGCATTTCTCCATGTTGGTCAGGCTGGTTTCGAACTCCTGACCTCAGGTGATCCGCCTGCCCTGGCCTCCCAAAGTGGTTTTTAATAAGGTTAAAAAAAAAAATGTTGCCAAAATCATGTGCCATGCATTTCTATCCATGGCCAGGACATCAAAAGGCACTGGCTCTGTGAGCTTCCTGCAGTGAGGACTCATCTGTAACCTCATCATGTTACCGCCTCTAAGGCAAAGGGGAAAATGTTGTTCTCCAGGTTCTCCTTGTCTTTTTACCCTTTTTGAATCAGTAAACACATGATTGAAAGTTAAGTTTTTGAATCTTAATAGAAATAAAAGCTATTTCAATACTGGCTACAAACACATTCTTTTCCAATAAATTGGGGTTGGGAAAAGAAAATACCCAGTGGACTCGAAGTTAAAAACAACAACAACAACAACAAAAAACCCTTTCTAACTCCCCTGAACCACATACCCGATCCCTTGCTCCACTCTCACCTGCTTTGAGTTCAGAGGGAAGATGCCGGGAAAAAGGAGCTTGGAGATTAACCAGCATATGCAGCCTCAGATAAAGTAATAGGATTAGGATGTTTTTTATTTATTTTTGTTACTATTATCCAAACAACTCTTCTGTATACAAAGGTACAAATTCTAGTAAAGGCTGCAACGTTATTCCATAGGTGCTGATTCTATTAAAAGCACTTGGATGATAGTTATTTTGGCATTATTTTTGCATGCAACAAGGCAATGCAATTGAATGTAAGTATCAGGGGAAGTGTTTGCAGATGATTTTCTAGAGCTGGTTCAAAGGAAGGGGCGTGTTGTTTTCCCTAATATATTGTTAATGAGAAAGAAAAGGGGAAGTGTTAGCAATAAAGGGAAATTCAAGGGCTGAAAATGTATCTAAATTAGTGGCTGCCAAAGTGTGGCTCTTGATTGGTATCCTTAGCATCACTTGGGACCTGACAGAAATGCGAATTCTCCACCCCACTCCAGACCTCAGAATTTCTAAATGTCCCCAGGGCTTGGACTAATGTCCAATTCCATTTTCCCTTTATTTTACTCATGTAAAAATAGCTGCTAGCACCTTTGAATTTTTTTGTAGTCATTATTTTGGGGTACTTGTGTGAATGGGTCTCGTCCTCTTCATTCTAAATTATATGGTTTCACATTAATACAAAATCACCCAGTCCTGCCTTAGGCTGCTCAGTGTGAACTAGGTCACTTCAGCAACTCACTGATCTGGTTTTCCCATAGCTGGTAGGAGAAAAAGGAAAATTACCAATGTAATTTCCCCTCAAGAAGCAGCTTGTTTCTCATCTTTAATTAATTGTTCCTTTCTTCCGGGAACTCTATTATGAGTTAAACCACAAGTCCCTGAGCCTCTGTCAGACAAAAGAAGCTATTTTTTCTGTCCCTGGACTTCTGTGATCTCCTGGGGGAAGGGGAGGGTAGGTTTGGCGGAGGGAAGTGTAAGAGGCCTGGGTAGATAAGAGGAGACTGGCAGCAGTGAAGTCCAGAGCAGATCGGGGGAGGGTGACCATGGGAAGCAACCTTGGGGGAAACAGAGCTGGGTGCCCCTGTAAGAGGAGCCCTGTCTGACTCTATTCAAGACATATTTTGTCACCATGAAATCATTTTGGGGCCCTTTTTGGTAAATACGAATAATTGAAGAAATATTACATGACAATAGATTATCCCTCTCTCCTCAGTAGTACTTCTATCTTTTTTCTATTTTATCATAGAACATTAGCTCCTGGACAGATGTTTGTGATTTTAATATGAAGGATTACAACATCAAGAAATAATGCACACAAAAAAATTTCTAACTTCCCTCAACCATTCCCTCCTGTAGGAGGTAGGGAAAGCTCAGAACATCCAGGAGACGAAGAAGTGCTTTGAGAACCCTAAAGGTTAGGGTTAGATAATTCCTCAGATTTCTCTAGAAGATTTGTTTCTAGAGGAAGGGGATACACACAACCTGGAAGTCAGAGGACTGGGCTTCCATTCCAGCTGTCAGGGAATCAAGGAATGATTGGACCAGAGTCCAGGCGACCTCCCAGAGCGCTTGGCTCCTCATCTATGAAAAAAAGGGTTGGGATTTCCAGACTCAAAGGCCTTTTCAGTTACAGCTTCCTAGGAATCTATAAGGAGTTACTAGCCTGGACATGAAAACAACCCAAACGTCCATCAATGGATGAACAAAATGTTGTTTAGCCTACCATGGAATATTATAAAAAGGAATGACACCTGCGACTACATGGATGAACCTTGAAAATATTATGCTAAGTGAAAGAAGCCAGTCACGCAAAAGATCACACACTGTGTGATTCCATTCCCAGAACAGGGAAGTCTACAGAGAGAAAGTAGATTCGCGGTTGCCTGGGGCCGGAGGCATGGGACAGTGGGGAGATGAGGAGATAATAGCTAAAGGTGCTAAACGTACAGAGGTTTTTGGGTTTTTTTCCCCCTTTTTGAGACAAGGTCTTGCTCTGTTCCTCAGGCTGGAGTGCTAGTGGTGCAATCATGGCTCACTATAGCCTCAAGCCCCCAGGCTCAAATAATCCTCTCACCTCAGCCTCCCGAGTAGCTGGGATCACAAGTGTACACCGCCAGATAATTATTTTTATTTTATGTTTTGTAGAGACGGGGTCTTGCCATGTTGCCCAGGCTGGTCTTGAACTCCTGGGCTCAAGTGACGTTCCTGTCTCCACAGTTTCTTTTTGAGGTGATGAAAATGTTTTAAAATTGACTGTGGTGATGGTTATACAGATTTGTGAATATACTAAAAACAATTGAATTGTATGCTCTAATTGGCTGAATTGTGTTGCATGTGAATTATATCTCAGAAGAGCTGTTAACAGAAGAGTATAAAAACTAAGTTTTATCAGTTGCTAAGTTTCCCACAGGAAACAAACTGTGGAGTTACATCAAGAGCACCTTTATGAGATAGATTAGGATCATTATTTCATAGAAAGCAAGTGTTGCAGGGCTTAACACCATCCCCACAAAATAAAATCTGAAGGAAAATTGAACACCGGGCCTTTGGGTGTGGAAAAGGAGTGATGCAAACTGAATCTGAGTGGAAAAGGAGAGAAATGAGGTGGGGAAAAGCTGCGTTGAGAGTCACATAAGGATCTCACTCTGAGCTGGGAGAGGTCAGTGATATGCAGATAGTGCCTGAATGAGGCAAGCAGGTGCTCCGTGACCCCGGAGGCAGGGGAGAGCCCCAGGCAGCAGGGCTCAGGGAAGAGCCAAACAGCGGCAGTGAGGACAGCATGATGAGAAATGCAACCACTGGCAGGTTAACTGAGAAACGTATGTGGGGAAGGGCAAGGGCAGAGTGGGGGTAAGAGCAGGAAGCAGTGCCCGGAGCGACTGCTGGATCACTGAGCTGGATCCACCACCTGGCACCAGCCCAATTGCTGGCTGCAGGACTTTTCAGGTCAAGGACCACAGCTGGCACTCAGCTATTATTGGGGTTGGTATTATTATAATGGCAAAAGCCGCAATTACTTTTACACCAACCTAATAAATACTCTTGGCCCACAGACGCAAGACCCCTGAGGCAAACCTTGGCTAACTTTCCAAATCGGAAAACAAATGGGCATCCTTTGAGAAAAGGTCAGCATGGTGCCAT
Organism: Chlorocebus sabaeus; assembly: GCF_047675955.1. Classification (NCBI taxonomy): domain Eukaryota; kingdom Metazoa; phylum Chordata; class Mammalia; order Primates; family Cercopithecidae; genus Chlorocebus; species Chlorocebus sabaeus. Next base: position 34,213,018 of record NC_132916.1, read on the forward strand.
TGTGCAGCACCCACCGTAATTCTTAGCAGGCAAAAGCCTGGATGGTGACATGGCAGGCAAGACTATCCCCGATCCTCACATAGGGCACCGTGGGCAGCCAGGCCCTGGCACATTAGCCCTAGTAGAAAAACACTGAGTTCTGGGATTTTCAGGGAAGGGGCTATAAGAGGACCCTAGACCAGTAGACAGCTTTGATCTTTTAGCCCCAAAGTGAAGGCTTCCTATATTCCCCAGTCTTGTCAGCCCAAGGCAGTGCCTGGGGCCAACAGAATCACCACACCCTGGGAACTTGTTAGAAATGCACATTTCTGCTGATTCAGAAACTCCAGGGGGTGGGACCCAGTCATGTATGTTTTAACGGAATGCCCCGAAGTAGAAAAGCCATTGGCTGAGCCACTCCCTACTTCAGTGGCCCTAATATTGAGTACCCGGGAACTGAATCTTGCTACCTTTCTGAGGAACAGTGAAGGGTCAACAGAAACCGATGAAGAGAAATATACAAGTGATATCACCAAGGACAGAAAGCTCCCTGAGCTTCACCAGAGCCATAGTCACCCACACAGGGGCCTCTGGTGACTGCTGTGAGAGGACCCCAAGGGAGAGCCAGGGTCTTGTCAGAACGCACTGTACCTCAGCAGCTCCCCCAACCCCAATCTGCCCTCCACATATTTCCCAAGGGATCATGACTCCCTAAGAGCCCCTGACACTTAAATAGTGCTTTTCCGTTTACGAAGTTCACTCACGATGTCCTTGCTTCATTTATGGCACATAACAAACTTGTTGTAAGGTGGGTGTGGTGGGGGGAATGTTTGCCCCCTCCTGAAAGAGAATGGAGGCCCAAAGAAACTTAAAGTCTCAGTCAAGGTCACCTGGCTGGGAGAGTGGGGTGTTGTACCAAACCCCTATTGACATCAGTAGGATGGCACCAGATCCAAGAGGCTGAAGAGACCCAGAGCCAGCAGAAGAGACGTAGGGTTTTATTAGTGGGAACTTACACACAGGACAGTTCCGGGGCCACAAGCTGGATAGGAAGACCACCACTGCTTGTGAAAAGCATGCAGTTTATATAGCATTTTCACTTAGCACGCTTCCTAACAACCCCCACCTGGCAACCTTCATTTAACTCAAAACAAAGGGCCTCCATCCTCTGTCTGGCCTGAGTGCCACAGGATTGGTAGGGGCTCAGATGTTCCTCATAGATAAAAATTAAATAAGTACATGGGCCATGCCCAGATTCCTTAACTCAGAACTTGGAGCACACATTCAAGTGATTCTGCCACGCAGGGTCATTCTCAGGGTGTGCTTAAGTGAATTTACCAGGGTCAGGTGCCTCTGCCATGGACACGTGGCAGGGGGAGAGGGGTGTCCCAGGACCATGCCCCCATCTCCTCTCTCAGGTGAGAGTGATCTCCTGTGCACCGCCTGCCTCCCTGGGAAGCAGCACTTAAAAAGACCCAGAGTGACTCAGAGACTGCAGAGGCTTAAAGCCTGCAAAACAGGAGCAGGTGTGCTAGATTTTGTCACTCTTTCTGAGGTACCCTCGACCCCTTCCAGCATCTATTAACACCATGGCTACAAGGTACCCACACTTGCCAGCCACCCTGGCTGGGTGCATGTGGCTGTGTGTGTGTGCATGAGCCAGGAGCACCACCATGCACGCACCCTTATTTCTGGCCTGCTGACCTCAGGAAAATTCTTTCTCCCAGCCTTGGGCTATGTTGATCAGCCTGCATGGAGACTTCACCTTCTTTACCCTCCCAGGCTGTCCACAGTTCTGGATTCTGGTAAACCCTTCGCCATGTTATTTGGTAATCTCAGAGGTAGGTGGTGTTTCACTCAGTAACTAATTATTGGAGAAACTGTTTTACACGATTCTAGCATTCCACAATTCCACATCCTCTTTATATGCAGAGACAGAGATTATCATATGACTTAGGTACCTGTGGAAAATTCTGTGTACTGTTCCCCCTTCGCAGAGAACATGAGCTTGTTAAAGACTCAATTCCTACAGTCAAGAAACTTATTGAACTTGATTTGCTCAGCTTCCCCCAAATGTATTTGATTACAAACTACTTTTTCATGGGAGACCTATATACTCACAGGACATCTGTTCCATGGAATGCATTTTGGGGATGGGATCCTACATCCTGCCCTTCTCTCCCTCCATTGAGTTTGAAGCATGTTCCCTCCCATCTGCAGCTTTCAGAGGGCTGCTCTGATTCTTGGTTCTCCCTGGCCCAGCATCCTAGGTGGAGGAGCCACCCTGTGTCTGAAGCCTGGTTACTTCTCATGAGTTCCTCCCAGTTGCAAAAAATAAAAGGACAGCATCGCTCCCACCTTCTGTTCTGAAGCCCAAAGCCCACTCTGACTGCCCATCAGGCCCCACTTCCCTGTCTGACGGGTGGTTTTGTTTTCTTATAGGACAGAAGACTGGTGTTCTGCGCTTGGGGAATGATCGTGGGCGGGACCCCAGTCCCACCTCTTACCCCTGGTTTCCCCGGTGAGGGACAAGTCAGGCTTCCCCTGCAAGTAGTTTCCCACTTGTTCGAGGTTCACAGTAACAAACGCAGCCAGGTTCCACGGACATTAACGTGGAGACTTCCAGGAAATGACTGAAATGCAGACCTGGGCTTGGGAGGGAAGTCAGGGTCAGAGCTGGAGAGCTGAGCTCAGGAGGGAGGATGGGAGGGAAGGCAGAGCTTCTTGAAGGTCAAAGGGAGAAGTAGAACATGAGAGCTTGAATTACGAGGACCAAACTCTGAAGAGAATCTGAAAGTTCATGTGGCATCCTCCATCTGAAAAAAAACCCTCATGCTATTCATATTAGACTTATTAAATTAAGTACAACTTGGAAAGAGCTGGCATTGGCAATATAAATACTGAGAGATTTCACAGGAAAAAAAAAAAAAACGAGGAGGCAAATACCAAAGTTACCATTTTTAAATTTTATAAAAGGTACAAAGGAAAAAATTAATGAAACAGATGAAACTCCTCAAAGGGTAATACTTTATACAATGTTTTTCTGTATAATACCTTTGGGAAGCAGAGAAAAGGAGAACAGATGTGAGATCACTTCTATAAAATTGCAATAAAAAATTTGGATATCTTTTATAAATGACAACTCGTCATTAAGCTGAGGATGACTTTCAGTTCACCATCCACAGCTACCATCTGAAATCTGCAAACTATCTCCAACCACACAATACTCACTTCCAAGCCCTGTGGGTTTTGGAGCTCTCCATCACCAAGGAAATAATTCTGATTCCAGTAGAGATGTCCTATAGGAGCAGGCCAAGCATATGAGAGAGCAAATGCAATTAGTTGTCAAAAATAATTAGACTATAAAAAAACTGGAGATCAAAATCATTTTCACTATCAGGTCAAAATGTTTTGAAAGATGGAGCAGAGGAAATGAGAGGAGAAATCACAATCTTAGTGATGTTAAACAATGATCTACTGTGTAAAAAAGATGTTCTTTGTCTGCACTGAACAAACTGCCCCTAAACTCCCCTTTCAAAGCTTGGCAAAAGATGATTTGTGAGGCATTAGCTCCAAGCCTAATGCGCTCATTGTCACAAAACCCTGAGATTGCATTCTATTTCTCCTAAATTACTCACCTCATGAGATTGGTTCCAGGTAAAAATCAAGTGTCTTATTGCTATCTTTGGCTCTTGTTACGGGACAGTCTGTCTCTGGCAGTTTCTAAAATTTAGCACTTGCATTGTAACATCAACAAAGATAACAGAAGGTCGGGCTGGGTATGTGCACAGTATGCCCCAGTGGGAGCCCGCATGTGTGTCTGTGGCCCACAGAGATAACCGCTCTTGGAGCCAGCCTTTAGTCTGATGGTCTTTCTTGGTGAGGTTTTCTCTTATCCAGAGGACACGTGAAGACAAAAATCCAAACAAAGTGTTAGCAATGAAAGGCTCAGCACCTTCCCTGTTTTTCTACGGGCATCTTGTTTTAAAACGTACCCAGGATTTATTTAAATTAGGTATGGTAAAACACAGAGACATGGAAATGACTGTTATGGAGGCAGAAGTTTCTACTTACGGAGCCCTAGAAACAGGAGGCCTGTCCACCATGCAGAGAGCCACACAGGAAAGCACCAGCATTGGGCAGGAAGCCTAATGAGCGAGGGGAAAGCTCAGGCAAAAGGCTCTATTGTTGCTTTCGCAAGAGGGAATGAGTGAGGCAAGGTAGGTATCCCACGAGTGGCTAGGGTGAATAATTTCAGGAGGCTCCAGCCAGCACTAGCCTCTCATCTCACCTGTGCAGGAAGCCTTCCCACACACCCCCTTATCACAACGCTTAAGCACCATGGTTAGGAACCGGCGTTAAAAAGACACCTGCACGTCAGAACCACCCCAGGTTACCCATCAAAAATATAGTTCCTTGGTCTCATCCAGACCTACAGAATCAGTACTTTCCAAGGTGGAGCTGAGACCTTATGTGACGGTTAATTTTGTGTGTCCACTGGGCCACAAGGTGCCCAGATATTTGGTTAAACATGATTCTGGATGTGTCTGTGAGGGTGTTTCTGGATGCAATTAATATTGGAATTGGTAAACTGGGTAAAGCAGATTGACCTCCCCAGTGCAGGTGGTCTTCGTTCAATCTGTCAATACACTCTGTAATCTTATCAACTGCTTGGAATCTGCAGACTTAAATCCAGGTGTGCATTCTCCATTTCCCTGTCTGTTCCCACCCCTGAAAACTTCTCTGCTTCAGCCCACACGTAGTTCTTTCTCTTAAATGTTTGGTGTACTAGTGATCAGAACTACACATTTATATACCTATGTTTGCAATCTCCTGATTACTACAGCATTAGATGAAGTCATAAAATCAGGTATTGTAAATCCTATGACTGTGTTTTTTAATCAAAATTGTTTTGGCTATTCTGGGTACAGATCTAGATCCTTTGCATTTCCCTACAAATTTTAGAATTAGCTTGTCAATTTCTGCAGAACTCCCTCAGGGATTTTGATTGGAAATACGTTGAGTGTATAGATCAATTTGTGGAGAAGTGGCATTGTGATAACATTGAGTCTTTCCATCTATGAGCATGATATGCGTCTCTGTTTAAGTCTTCATTAATCTCTGTAAGCCATGTTTTACATTTTTTCCTTGTGCAAGTCTTGCACATATTTTGCTAAATTTACCCCATGTATTTAATATTTTCATGACATTATAAATGATATTGTTAAGTTTCTAATTACTCATTGATTGTATATAAAAATGATGATTTTTGTATGCTGGCCTTATGCCCTGCATCCTTGCCGAACTCATGTATTAGCTCTAATAGTTTTTTGTAAATTTCTTAGGATTTCTTTAGACAACCATGTCATCCACAAAAATAAACAGTTTTATTTCTTCCTTTCTGATCTGTAGGCCTTTTATATATTTTCTAATCTTATCAGATGGGCTAGGAATGATAGTATAATATTAAATAGAAATGGTGAGCGTAGACATCCTTACTTTGTTCCCAATCTTCAGGGCATGACAGTCAGCCTTTCCCCATTTAGTATGTATTAATATAGGTATCTTTGTCAGTGTCCTTTACCTAGGTGAGAATATTTCCTTCTAGTCCTTGTTTTTTGTTTGGTTTTTATGAATCAGTGTTGAATATTATCTAATGCTTTTTATGCATCTGTTGAGATGATTATACTTTTTTATTTTTAGTCTGTTTAATGTGATGGCTTATACTGACTGATTTTTGTATGTTAAACAAATCTTGCATTTCTGGGATAAACTCACTTGGTCATGATGGTCCTTTTTGTACATAGCTGGATTCAGTTTGGTAAATGTTTTTAAAGGATTTTTGCATCTTTTTTCAAAAAAGAAATTGTTCTTGAATACTTCTTATTTAATATCTGCATTATCACATTTTGATTCTCACAAAAATCTTTCAAAGATAATATGTCAGTGCATCCTAGGCCTCTGAAATCCCTGTCAGTCAGGCACTTATGCTGACTGATTGACTTATTTATTTTTGGCTATTACTTGTTTTATTGATTGATTGAGACAGAGTCTCACTCTGTTACCCAACCTGGAGTGCAGTGTTGTGATCTTGGTTTACTGCAACCTCCGCCTCCTGGGTTCAATTCTCATGCCTCAGCCTCCCAAGAAGCTGGAACTAGAGACGGGCACCAGCATGCCCAGCTATTTTTTGTATTTTTAGTAGACACGGGGTTTCACCAGGTTGGCCAGGCTGGTCTCGAACTCATGAGCTCAAGTGATCCACCTGCCTTGGCCCCCCAAAGTGCTGGGATTACAGGTGTGAGCCACCATGAATGGCCACTTGTTGTTTTAACAAATCTCTTACCACTTTGGAGTTGAAGAAATGAACTCTCACCCAAATCAAGCAACTTGCCCACAGTTTCAGCATCAGTTAATGATAGAGCTCGGAGTCTCACAGTGCCTGCACTGCCAGTGGGTGAAGGTTGCCAAGAGGCAGGGCAAAGTCACGACAGGCTCTTCTGCAGTGGTGAGGGTGGGCTGCACGTGGTGTGGCCCTGGCCAGGGTGAAACGTGGGCTGTTAACGTCCTGCCCATCCTCTGCTCCCTGTCGCTTTCTGATAGATAATGATAGGATTTCTGCTGTAAAAGATACTCATGTTTTACCTCGAACAGTCTTCCCGGGAAGTGTTCAAAGAGCTATTGATGCTTCAAGACTCGTTCTCTCCCTGGAAAGAGAAAACAAAGAGGCCCATAACCTCCCGTTCTTTTAGGGGAGAAGTAGTCCTTTCATTTATATTGTGGCCCCAAGAGATACCAAAATGGGTGCTCAATAAATGTTGCTGATCAAATGACTTTTTCCAGAAAAATGTAAGTGCTTGTACCCAGAATGCAAGATTAGTTGCTTTCAAGAAACGAGCCTGGTTCCACTACAAAATGCAGTGTGCTTGTAGGTTCTGAATTTACTGTAATGTGCCTTTCCTCTTCATCCCCTCTTCCTCCTCCCCTTTCTCTTTTCACACTGGCCTGGAAACCTGCTCTTCCAATAAAATGAGATAGTGGGGAAGGAACATATTTTGTGTTAATATCCATGCCAGCATGAAAGGAAAGGGTGTCCTGGTTGAGTAAGACCTGAGTCATGCAGGGTGGGCTCTGTCCCTGCTGTGGGCCTGCAAGTGTGGAAGTTAAAGACGTTACCATGTTAGGGTGCCATTTCCAGAGGAACCCTCTGAGGTAGCCTCAGCAGAAATGGCTCCACTCATGACATAATGGCAACAAAACACAGAACATATTTAGCAAAAAGCCTCATGTTACATGCATGAGATCTTAAAACATTAGCAAGAGATATAAATGAAGAAGGGCACTATATAAGCCCTGAATATGGAAAAGGGACCAAGAGAACTGTTAAATAATTGATAAAATGCCAACTCTTCTTCTCATTACTTTATAGATTGGGAACAATCCCATTCAAAGTAAAAAAGGACTTGGCATGTGCCAAAAATCTTATTTTTGACTCCCTACAAAAATAAACTGATCAGGCTTTGGCTTCAGCTGTCTGACCCTTAACAAATGACTTGACCTCTCTAAGCATCACTTCCTCATCTGTACAGTGAGGACAGCAATAAACCCTACCGTATAGAATTGTGGCAAAGATTAAACAGCAGAGTGCAAATGAAGAGCCTGGCATGGTACCTAACACAAGGTCAGCACTCATTACATATTAGCTGTTATGATTATTAACTAATTTTAAACAAAAAATATTCCTTTAAAGAACATCAGAGAAAACTAGTTCTACCAGATATTTAAGTATGATTTAAAACAATGAGTAAAAGCAATAGGCTACTGATGAAAGAAAATGGACATGTGAATAAATAGAATAGAAAGTATAGGAGACTTACTCTTATTGTGAAAACTTAATTATGTGATAAAGGAAGCATCACAAAATGAGGAAAAGAAGGATTATTTAAATGTTCTCAGGAATGATAATTAGGCTATTTTGAAAGAAATAATCTAACCCTTCATATCACACATTGAAAATAAATTCTGTATGTGTATTAAATAGTTAAATATTTTTTATAAAACAGAAAAATCAGCAGAAAACAAAACTGTTATTATCAAATCTTTGGTGGATTAACTTAAAGCTATTAAGTGATCAGAGAAAGTACAAAAGTAAAGATTAACAGAACCAACTACATAAAAGTGTAATAGTTTGATGGGATAACTAATAGAAAAAATATTTTTATTAAAAATGTAAAGAATTAACATTTACATAATATGAAGAAATTATGATTTATAAAGAAAATATTGAGATTCTTACTTATGAGAAGTGATACAGTCCACACAGAAAAGATATAGTTAGCAAAATACATATGAAAAAATGTTCTGCATCCCTCTCCATACAACCAAAAATTCATACAAGAGGGAAGAACTAAATTGTATGTATTACCATGAACTATTACACAGCCATAAAAAGAATAAAATGTCCTTTGCAACCACATGGTTGCAGCTGGAGGCCATTATCCTGAATGAACTAATGCAGAAACAGAAAACCAAATACCACATGTTCTCACTTTTAAGAGGGAGGTGAACATGGGGTACTCGTGGACATAAAGATGGCAACAATAAACACTGGGGACTACTAAAGGGGGCAGGGGGAAGGGGCAAGGTTTGAAAAACTAACTATTTTGTACTATGCTTAGTACCTGGGTGATGGGATCATTCATACCCCAAACCTCAGCATCATACAATATACCCAAGTAACAAACCTTCACATGTATCCCCTGAATCTAAAATAAAAGTTGGAAGAAAAATAAAAAGGAAGAAAGGTTAAAAAGAAAACCCAGATGTATTATGTTAAAAAATTAAATAATAGATTAGCCAAATATAGAAAATCTTATAAAACCCAATGTTGATGAGACTGGTAAAACTTGTGTATTCATATATTGCTAGGTGTTATTGCAATTTGATGCAGAATTTTGAAAATTTGTCAATACATATTAAAAGCCATTCAAACCTTCAAGGCTTTCAACTCTGAAATGCTATCTGAGTAATATATTCCAAAAGAAAAGAATGCTTTACCAAAGGCACGATCTATAATTGTGAAGCAACTGGATAAATGTAAGTGTACAAGAAAATATTAACTAACTTATATATGTAATATTGTCATTTACAAAGGCAATTATGAATATGCTTGCATAACATTAAATTTTTGTATAATATATCATTTGGTACAAAAGCAGAATTAGAAAATAAGAATGATATATTGTATAGAAATAATTGTGGGTAAATTTTTTTCTATTTCATATTATTGGCTATTAATGTTATCTTGCCAAAACAATTGAAAAATTAAAAGTTTCATAGCTAATAAATGTAAGTATCTTTTAACATTAGGCATTATAGGTATCTCAAAAATATGAAAATATCAGTGCTCATTTTTTATCCTTTAGTTAAAATACAAAATGGAAGAGATTTCCCCCATAATTAATATCTATCTTACCATGATTTTAAAATAGTAAATCTTGTCAAGAATGAAGACTGAAGGGAATGCCAGTCTTCCCCTCAGGCCAACTGGAATACTTCTCTTCCTCAGATCTAGGGAGCCTTTACTCAACTGAGTACTGACATTTTCACATTCCTGAGATACCTATCATGCCTAATGCCAGAAGAGCCTTGTATTTAGTAGCTATAAAACTTGTAATTTTTCCTTTGTATGGACAAGATAACATTATTATTCTGGCCCTTAGTGCCCTGGAAGAATCCACTGTTTAGCTCTGGGTTCCCACAATCCTTGCAACATCCCAGAGGTTGTCTCTGATCAGTTACACCGGAACCAGAGAAGTCCGTTTCTCTCTGGAAACCACTTCAACAAAGGGATACTCCTGAGGCTCAAGAACATTGAGAATGTGCACTGGGTTCAAAATCTACTGGCAAGTTTGTGATTTTCAACTTGGTCAGGAGCTGAAAGATCCAATGTTCAGAAGTCATGATATTTCCAATTTATGCATGAGCAAGGACAGAATTTTTGCAAAGTCAAAAACAATAATGATAGTAAAAAGCATTCAGATTTCCTGACAAATCTCATGTAAGTCCATATTAACAAGTCTTCTTTCTGCCCAACAAATCTTCTCAGAAAAATGATGTGCTAAATATACCATTTGTAGCAACAGGCTTTTTTTTTTTTTTTTTTTTTATCTATGTCTACTGTGATTGAACTGTGATTATGTTTCCTTTTTTGCTTCAGTTGCTAGGAGGCTCAGTCAATTTTGCAGCCCACTTCTACTCTTGTATAGGACTTAATGTTAGGTAGCTCTCAGTCCCATTTTGTGCTGCTATAACAGAATACCACAGACTGGGTAATTTATAAATAACATAAATGTATTTCTCACAGTTACGGAGGCTGTGGAGTCCAAGATCAAGGTGTTGGCATCTGGTGTGGGCCTTCTTGCTGCATCCTCACATGGCAGAAGGGCAAGAAAGGATGAATGTTGTCCTCACAGAGGAACAGAAGAGAAAGAACCCATTCCCACAAGCCCTTTTTATAACAGCATTAATCCATAGATGAAGGCAGAGCTCTCACGACCAACCACCTTCCAAAAGGCCCCACCTCCAACATGGCTGTGCTGGAAGTCAAGTTGCCAACACACAAATTTTGGGGGACACATTCAGACCATAGCAGTAGCTATCTTAGTGTTTTTGCCTCACTCCTAGCTTTATCTCTTCATTATTTTCCCTTTGTTTCCATTTCCTCAACTGTTTATCTTCTATCCTCTTATAGATACTTTTACAAGCTGATTCCAACCCATTTTTGAAAGAAAGCACACAGATTAATCAGATGTTGGATTATGCTTGTTGCCAGAGTGCCTCTGATTCCATTTCTTTTGACATTAGACAACCTGAAGAGGTGTATCTGGAGACAGGTGCCTGGGCCACCCTGGCTGTGTTTGGCATGTTCCCTGATAAGCCCTGCTCTAAGAAACCTAACTGTGGGATCAAAGCCATCGTTGGTTTGAGCCCTAATAATTTCACCCCCACAAAATTAATTAGTTTGATCTCTTTTAAAAAGTAGGATATTGGCCAAGCATGGTGGCTCACGCCTATAATCCCAGCACTTTGGGAGGCCAAGGTTGGTGGATCACAAGGTCAGAAGATCGAGACCATCCTGGCCAACACAGTAAAACCCCGTCTCTACTAAAAATACAAAAAATTATCCAGGCATGGTGGTGGACACCTGTAGTCCCAGCTACTCGAGAGGCTGAGGCAGGAGAATGGCGTGAACCCGGGAGGCGGAGGTTGCAGTGAGCCAAGATTGCACCATTGCACTCCAGCCTGGGCAACAAACAAATAATTTCAGCTATTCAAAAAAAAAAAGGTAGGATATTAACATTTTTTAAATACCAACTTTACGCACTGGTTTTAGATTTAGACCTATAAGTTTTAACAAAGGTATACACCTGTGGAACAGTCACCCCCATTCAGGATATAGCAATTTTCAGCATCACTTCAAAAATTCCCTTAAGTTCCTTTCCAGTCAATCCTTTGCCCCCATCCCCTACCCCATCACCACTTATCTGATCTCTGTCACCATAAATTAGCTTTGTAGAGTTTCATACAAATAAAAGCAATATATTGTCTACATTAGAAGTTGGATTATTGGTACTGCTGCGTAGTAGTCCACTCTATGGATGCTCTACATTTTGTTTAAATATTCATCTGTTGGACATTTGTGATGTTTCCAATCTGGGGCATGTATGAATAAAGCTACTATAAACATTTGCATGAAAATCTTTCTTGCAGACATATATTTTCATTTCTTTTGGCCAAATATACAAGACTGAAATTGCTGGGTCATATGGTAAGTATATGTTTAATTTCATTAAGAAACTGCCAGACTTTTCCATAATGATAATACCATTTTACACACCCTTCAGCAATGTGTGAGTTCCAGTAATTTCAAATCCTTGCTAATAGTTTATATTGTCAGTTTATTTTTCAATGTTAGCTGTTTTAGAGAGAGTGTCATAGTATTTCATTGTGTATTTAATTTGTATTTCCCTGATGACTAATAACTTTGAGCATCTTTTCATGTGCTTACTAGCCTTTTGTATATCTTCCTTTGTGAAATGCTTGTTCAAAGCTTTGCCCATTTTTTCAGTGGGTTTTTCATCATCTTCTTGAGTCTTCTGAATATAAGCCTTTTATTATTTTAGATAGATTTAGATATTCACAAAATATTCACAAATATATTCGATACATATATTTAAATATTTGTGAATAAAAATAATTTCATTTATATAATATGAAATATAAATATAATATATAATATTTATAAATACACATTTATATATTTTATATTAATATGTAAAATATATATATTAGCATGTAAATAAATATACATTTATATATAATTTATATTATAAATAAAGAATATTTTCTCCCAGTTTGTGGCTTGCCTTTTCGTTTTTTAAAATAATTTATTTTGAAGAGTAGAAGCCTTTAGTTTTTCATAAGCCCAATACTTCAATTTTTTGTTAATGGTGTATGCTTTTTGTGTCCTAAGAATTCTTTGTCTACCCCAAGGTCACAAAGATTTTCTTCTTCTATGTTTTCCTCAGAAGTTTCACAATGTTAGCTTTTATGTTTAGGTCTGTGATCCATTTTGAATTTTTGCATATGGTACGACATAAGATTCTAGGTTCATTTCTTTCCAAATGGATATCAACATCATCTGCTGAAAAGACTGTCCTTTCCCCATCTAATTACTTTAGTTTTTATTGAAAATCAAATGAACGCACACGTGTGGATCTCTTTCTGGTTATTCTGTTTTCCTGATGGTTATGACTATCATTATGCCAATACTAACCTGTCTTGATTACTGTCTTGTTAGACAGGTAGTATAACATCTCCCAATTCGTTCTTTTTCAAAGTAATTTCAGCTATTCAAGGTAATTTTGCATTTTCATGTGAATTTTAGAATCAACTTGTGAACTTCTATTTTTTTAAGCACCTGTTAGAATTTTGATTTGAATTTTGTTGACTCTGCTGATCAGTTTTGGGAGAATTGATGTCTTAACAATAGTGACATTTCTAATCCATTTGTGTAAATGTCCTTTAATTTCTCTCAACATTGTTTGTTCTTTTCTATATAGAAGGTTTATAGGCTTTGTTAAATGTATACCTGATTATTTAGTCTCTTTGGATACTGTTATAAATAAATGGTGTTATTTTTAAATTTTCATACCATTATTGGTGCAAAAGTTATTGCGGTTTTTGCCATTGCTTTTAATGCCATTGCTTTTAATGGCAAAAATCACAATAACTTTTGCACCAACCTAATACAATTGTTTGCTGCTAGAATATAAAAATACACTTAATTTTTACACATTGACCCTGTATTGAGCAACCCTACTGAACTCGATTTTTATTACTAGCAGTTTTTGTAGATTCTTTAGGATATCCTACATATACAATCATGACATCTACAAATAAGGACAGTTTTACTTCCCAACTCTTCAATTTGTATGGCTTTTCTTTTTCTTACCTTATTGCACCAGGTAGAATCCAGTATAATATTGCACAGGAGTTGTGAGTTGCCTTCTTCTTGACATTAGGTTAAAGTGTTATCTTTCACCATTAAATACGTTGCGAGATGTAGGATTTTTGTAGATGTTCTTTAAGTTTAACTTGAAGCTAGCCTATGCAGCTCCGTGCTTATTTCTGAAGACATATGCAGTCATGAAACTGACCCTTGGCCACAATAGGAATGAGATATTTTGGCTGGTGATTTATAATGTGCCATTTAAAGTTTAAAACTCCCCTAGAAACACCCTCCATCAACTTGTCTGCATTTTTTTGGAAATGTATAGCCTGATGGCTGGAACCTAGTTTACTGAGTACACAATCTGGTTTGGCTATATGACGGTAGAAAAATGAGACTGGCTTGGGATTTTTATGGTAGTGATGGGGTAGTTCAGGGTGAGGGTTCCTGTGCAACGTGGGGAAAGGGTCTTGCATGGTTTGAACCTTCCACCAATGACAAAGGAGACAGCACTTCGGCTTCCTATCAACTTGTCCAGGTGTGGGGCACAAAGGAAAGAGCAAGGGGTGAGGCCTAAAAGCTTTCAGCAGTCAAACATCTAAAAATGGTGCCAGACTTTTTATTATAATGAAGAGTTGTCATATTTTCTAAATTGTCAAACTTAGTGCCTAAAAGTATTCATAATAACCCTTTATTGTCCTTTTGATGTCTGTAGCATGTTTGTGATGTTTCCTCTTTCATTCCTTGTATTGTCAATTTGTGTTTTAATTTTTGCTTGATTTGCTGAGCTACAGGTTAATCCGTTTTATTGAGCCTTCAAAGAACCAGGCTTTGGTATTATTAATTTTATCTATTGCTATCCATTTTATATTTCATCAATTTTCACTCTATCTGTCCCATTCTTCACTTTTCTTTATATTTATTTGTATGTTTTGCTTAAGGTGGATGTAGATTGTCCACTTTAGACCTTTCTTCTTTCTAAATGCAGGCATTTAAAGCTAACACTTTCCTCCTAAAGCATTGCTTTAGCTGCACCCCACAAATTTTGTTATGTTGTATTTTCATTATAATTCAGTTGAAAATATTTTCTAATTTCCCTTATGACTTGTTTGACCCATGGCTTGTTTAGGAAGGTATTATTTAATTCCCAAATCTTGGAGATTTCCCAGATTTGTCTTGGTTAATGATTTTTAATTTTGTTGTGGTCAAAGAATGTACTCTGCATAATTTCTATCCTTTTAATTTATTGAGACATGATTTATGAACAGCATACAGCCTACTGTAGTGAATGATCCATGTACATTTGAAGAAAACGAGTATTCTGTTGTAGCTGGGTGGAGGGCTCTATAATTGGGGGCAGCTTTAGATGGAATGGTCAGGAAGGGCTTCTCTGGGAAAATGACAGTCAAAATTTATCAGTGGCAAAAAGGAGCCAACCTGGTAGAGACTGTGGAAGGAGCAGGCTGGACAGAGTCAGTGGCTGGGGCAGAGACCCTGAGATAGGGAGGGGGTGGCTGGGTGAGAAACTTCCAGCAAGCCCTGTAATTGCTGTCATTAGAGGATAATAACTTCCTCACAACTTACGCTTAGGTTTTGGGTAGCTGCTGTTCTACCTGGCCTAATTCCTCATATCTACAATCCTCCTTTCTCCCCAGCCCTGACCAGAGGCAGGAGGGACTGAAGGGCTGGGCGACCGGTCCCCCATGTGGTGGGCCTGGCTCTGGCCTTTGCCCCAGGTATGATTTCCCGGAAGCTGCCTTATTCCCAAGACGCACCAGAATAAATAATATTTATAAAACAATACTAACAGTTGTCATAGGTCATACAGTGCCAAACACACACACAGCATATTTCATTTCATCCTTGTGACTAACTACCTTGTGGATACGTATCGTGATCCTTTTCACCTGCGAGGAAAGTGAGGCTAGGGGAGGCTGGGAAATTCACACAAGTTCACACAGCTTTGAAGTGGCCAGACAAGCCCCTCAGGGCAACTCCCTGGCTCTGCAGCCTGGACCCCCTCTCTCCTAAAGCCAAGCCTCTTTCTCCACCCCAGCCCAGACCTCTCCCTCTTCCAGGCAGCTCACCCTCCACTCCCCTCCATCCCAACACAGGCTGGGGAGTGAGAACAGCCTGGGATTAACTTTGGACGGCTGCCTCCCAGCTGTGTGACAACGGACGGTGTATGGAGCCTCTCTAGGCTTCAGTTCTCTTCTGTAAGTTGGGATCATAGCACCAACTTTTCAGGGTGGTCGTGAGGACAGAAAGAGGAAACACCTAGAAGGGAGCCTGACCCAAAAAGGGTGGTCAAGGAATGGTGGTCATCACTGTTATTTTGCCAGATGAGTTCACTTCTGCCTCCAGTCCTGCTGCAGGCCCCTCACCTTTCCTCCCCACCACTCCCAATCCTCCAGGCTGGTGCTTCAGGACCCGGTTAAAGTGCTAACTTTTCTAACCACTCCAGCCCACTGAACTACTCCCCAGCTTCTCCCTCCACCAGGACCCCCAACCGGCTGCCCTTAGGCCCAGGAAGCCTTAGATTGCTGATTAACGCTGTCTACCGTCACTGCCCCAACTGCTTATACGCTCCTAAAGGGCAGAGGCCAGAGCTCCAGCGTCTTTGGTACCCACCACAGACAGTGCTCAGACAAAGCTGTTGAAGTGGATCAGTGCCATCAATCCTAGGGATCTGAGGTCTTCCAAAACCCTCCACCCGTTGCATTTTACCACCCCTTGTCCATTTGCTGAAATCACAAGGCTGGGTCTGTGGGCCTGTGAAATCCCTCAGGCCCCTGTAAAAGAGGCCACTCCAACCAGACACTCCAGCAGGGTCTGCTGAGCACAGATCAGCATCTAATCACGTTTCCATCACAACACGGTGAGAAACGTGTGACTGGCCCTTAGCAACGGTCTCTCAAGAAAGCTACCCCTATAGAGAGCTCATTAAGTTAGCTGCACACACGTGAGGCAAAATCTAAAAACAGACCTGTGCTGTCTGAAGCCTCATGCAGCACGTGGCAGAAGCTGGAAAGGGCAAGGACGGAGCTTTGCTCTAAATAAGGGCAGGGAAAGAGAAAGTCAGCCCCCGAGCGGGTCCAGATCCCAGAGAAAGATGGCACTGGACTCCCCCGCTGGGGTGAGCATCTGCAGAGTGGAGAGCCCTAAGGTGAGGCCAGGTCAGCCACCCGCACCCCTCACCCCTGCCCCACCCCACCCCACACAGGCCACAAGCTGCTCCCAGGCCCAGGTGCTGGGGAGCTCTCCTTCACCCCAGTAAGCTCCTCTGTTGTTTGGAACCCAGGAAAGAGCATCACCTGGAATTGGCTGTGATGACAGTTTGAAATAGTAAGATAAGAACTTAACATTTAAAACTTAAAATTCATTTCAATCCAGCAAACCTCAGGCACCTACTGTGTTGCAAACCACTTTCCTGGGTGACACAGTCCTCACTGTTAAGAGGTTTACAGGAACATGCAAGACTTACAACTCATACCCACAACTCAGGATGACACACAGTGAATGCTCTAATGGAGAAGCAGGCAATGCATTCTGGAGGCAGAGAGAAAGGAAAACCACCACCAAACAGGGAATCAGGGAAGGCTGCATGGAAGAAACGGCACTTGCCTGGGGCCTTGGCTCCTAACTCCTGGCACCTGAAAGTTGTCTTCTTCAGTGTTCAATTGCATGCAGCTAGCGCTGGTTAAGTAGTTAAATAAGAAGGTGTCTTGAGAACTTGGTTACTTCCTGTTCCCTGATTGCTGAGGGAAAGGTGCAGCTTCTGCTACGTTTTAAACATAGCAGAAACTACTTACAAATTAATGGTGGAATTAGGCTGGGGTGCAGGCTCACACCTGTTATTCCAACACTTTGGGAGGCCAAGGTGGAAGGATCACTTGAGCCTACAAGTTGGAGGTCAGCCTGGGCAACACAGCGAGACCGTGCGTTTACAAAAGAAAAAAAAATTAGCCAGGCGTGGTGGTGGCCTGTGTCTACAGTCCCAGCTACTCAGGAGGCTGAGGCATGAGGTCCATTTGAGCCCAGGAGTTCAAGGTTACAATGATTGCACCACTGCACTCCAGCCTGGGCAGCGCAGCAAGGCCCTGTCTCTAAAAAATAAATAAAAATTAATCATTAATGGTGGAATTAAAATAGAATGTATTGGTTCTCAAAATATGGTCCCCAAACCTGCAGCATCAGTATCACCTGAGAACGCTGTAGAAATGCACATTCTTAGGCCTTACACCAGACTTACTGAATCAGAAACTCAGGGAGTGGAGCTCAGCAATCTCAGTTTTATCAAGCCCTCTGGTGATTCTGATGCATGCTCAAGTTTGAACAGCTCTCGTGTAATTACTTGAAGCTAAGATGAGAAATGATTGATTTCTGTTTAAAAAAAAAAAAAAACCTTGTAGAAACTGCCCAGCTTGACTGCCTCCCTCAAAAGAGTATTTGTTGGCCAGGCACAGTGGCTCACACCTGTAATCCCAGCACTTTGGGAGGCTGAGATGGGTGAATTGCTTGAGCCCAGGAGTTTGAGACCAGCCTGGGCAACACGGTGAAACTTTGTCTTTGGGGAGCCATATGGAAGGTGGCTAGAGGGACTTGGAGCGCAGACACCAAGGACCCTGCAGCCTTTCGCCCTGTGCTGGTCTTCTCCCTTCCTTATGGAGACCATGGCAGTACCATGCGCTGTCGTTGGCTCACTGTGATGGAAATGTAGGAAAGCCAACTGGGGCAGCATAGGCTGCGGAGTTAGCTTCTGCTTTTAAAATGGTTTTGAAATGCAAGGCAGTCCCAGCCACCTTCACTGAATGCTATCCTTGATGCAAAATCAGCACAAGGGGTAAACACTGATCCTTTTCTGTGGAGTACACACACAAAAGACAGTCTTTCTGCATTAAAGAGGTAGCAAACCTGGAAGGTGAAGCAAAAGGGATGTGCATTCCACCCTGACATGTTTTTTAAAATAACAAAGGAGAGCAGGTGAGGGAGTCAGCATCTTCACCTAAACGTCTTGGCAGGCCACTGGACAACAGTAAATGGGTCTGAAAAATAACATCACACACTGTGGAGAGGGAATGTCCAGGAGTGCCTAGAGTTTGAAACATAGGCCATCAGACGTGCGGGCACTGGAGCCTGGGTCAGAAGTGTCTGGGTCCACACAGGCTGCAGTTGGTAAAGGGGTGGCATGAAGAGGGGGAGCCTCTGTGTGGTGTTAGCTGGGAGAGTCCTGCGCTATCCTCAGAGTCACCAGGAGGCTCCGTCCCTAGGAGGCAGACACTGAAACGTCTTTCTCTTAGCGGGGTGGCAGCTGTCACACCTGCTTCTGAGAGAGCCACACTTAAAACGAGAGAAGCACTATGGACTGTGCTTCTCTTTCAGACCCATAGGTCCGGTAAAAGTTGGCAACAAAGAAGTTGGTGAGACCTGGATAGAGGGATGATGAAAACATGCTTTATGAACTGCAATGCACTATACAAATGTTAGGGTTTTTTTAAGGAAATTAGCATCAACATGAACTACAGTGTGAGCAAGCATCTGTGGTTCCCAGGCTCTTAGTAGCTAGAGCTGTTTGCCTTACTCTCACTCTCCTCACTGAAAATTAACTAGTTCATTTATTTCTTCCTTTACTCGGTGCATTAGAGACATACTTACTGAGCACCTACTATGTGCTAGGCACTGGGCCTACTAAAATGAAGAAACGGATGATACCCTCAAGAAATTCACAGCTTGGTAAAAATGTTCCAAAGGTACCAGTCATGCCAAATGCATGCAAAAGGGTCTGAAAGGAAACAAACCAGAAGTGGCTTTATCTGGGGAAGAGGGAAGGAGAGGGTACTATTCTTTACCAACAAAAGAGTCAACCATAGCACCCGTGGGTACCCCTGGGTTCTAATAGATGACTCCGATATGACTGGGCATTTTACATGCAACCAAATGAAAGTGGCTTTGATTTTTGATTTTGGAATAAACTGCTTTTTCAATTAGTCAGAAGTTCTGTGAAATGTTCCCAGCTGGCTCGTGGGTAAATGTCCCAAACCTGCGGACTACATGAGTCCCAAACAACATTTAATTATTTCCTATTTCACACTGCCCATGCAGAGGCTGAGTTTTGCTTCACGTGCACGGAGCTACTCGGGCTCATTTTCGTGCTGTTTTCAACTTCCCATTGACCCAAATCCCTCTCTGGCCCTGGGGATTGAGACTTTGTGTTCCAGTTACATAAATTCTAGGCCTCAGAATAGCCACGCGTGCTGGCAGCTCTTTACCCTGTCGCCCGGGCCTTCACATCCTGCTGTAGTATCCTTGATGACCGCAGACAACTCTCTTCCCCTCCTGGGTGGGCAGGGTCAGAAGGGCCAGGAAATAGCCCCAAATGCGAGGACCAAACCCCGTAGCCGAGCACCCTGACTCACAGTGCCCACTCCTCATTCAAGGACACAGGGGAAGAAGGCTTCTAAGTGTCCTCCAAGAAGTTTTAAACATAGCAAAAACCACTTACAAATAAATGGTGGAATTAGGCTGGGGTGCAGGCTCACACCTGTTATTCCAACACTTCGGGAGGCCAAGGTGGAAGGATCACTTGAGCCTACAAGTTTGAGGTCAGCCTGGGCAACACAGCGAGACTCTGTGTCTACAAAAAAAAAAAAAAAAAAAAAAATTAGCCAGATGTGGTGGTGGCCTGGGTCTACAGTCCCAGCTACTCAGGAGGTTGAGGCATGAGGTCCATTTGAGCCCACGAGTTCAAGGTTACGATGACTGTACCACTGCACTCCAGCCTGGGGAACAGAGCAAGGCCCTGTCTCTAAAAAATAACATAAAAATTAACCATTAATGGTGGAATTAAAATAGAATGTATTGGTTCTCAAAATATGGTCCCCAAACCTGCAGCATCAGTATCACCTGAGAACGCTGTAGCACATTCTTAGGCCTTACACCAGACTTACTGAATCAGAAACTCGGGGAGTGGAGCTCAGCAATCTCAGTTTTATCAAGCCCTCTGGTGATTCTGATGCATGCTCAAGTTTGAACAGCTCTCGTGTAATTACTTGAAGCTAAGATGAGAAATGATTGATTTCTGTTTAAAAAAATAAAAACACAAAACTTGTAGAAACTGACTAGCTTGACTGCCTCCCTCAAAAGAGTATTTGTTGGCTGGGCACAATGGCTCACACCTGTAATCCCAGCACTTTGGGAGGCTGAGGTGGGTGGATCGCTTGAGCCCAGGAGTTTGAGACCGGCCTGAGCAACATGGTGAAACCCTGTCTCTACAAAACATTTAAAAAATTAGCCAGGCATGGTGGCATATGCCTGTAGTCCCAGCTATTTGGGAGGCTGAGGTAGGAGGATCACTTGAGCCCAGGAGGTTGAGGCTGCAGTGAGCTGTGATTGTGCCACTGCACTCCAGCCTGAAGGGACAGAGTGAGACCCTGTCTCAAAACAAAAACAAAAACAAAAACAAACAAAAAAAACCCACCAAAGTATTTGTAAGTGGCAATTCCTCAGACTTTCAATTCTTCAGATGAACTAAGTTTTTTGAGGACATGAGAACAAAATTTTATTCCTTTGTTAGGGACACACACACACACACACACACACACAAGACTGGGTGGCTTAAACAAAAATGTACTCTTCCGGAGGCCAGAAGTCCAAGATCAATTTCCTCTTCAGGGTTGGTGTCTTCTGAGGTTTCTCCTTGGCTTGCAGAGGGCGCCCTCTTGTGGCCTCTGCACGCAGTCATCCCTCTGTGCACGAGGCCCAGATAGCTCCTTGCAGGTTCAATTTCCTCTTCTTATAAGAACAGCAGGCAGATTGGATTAGGGCTCACCCTAATGGTCTCTTTAAACTTAATCGCCTCTTTAGAAATCCAGTCTCTAAATACAGTCACATTCTGAGGTGTTACGGGTTAGGGCTCCAACATACGAGTTTTGGGGAAGCACACTGCCGCCCATACAAGAAGTCTTCTCAAAATGGACGGTGTGTTAGCAATCCACCAGTCCTGTTTGAAACCCTTTCCCTCGGTGTGTGGGGCCAAGGTGAGGCACACTGGACCCTCTCTTTCCTTCCCCTCAGCTCCCTCATCGCCTCACACAGCTCTCCAAGAGGCAGCTGACCCTATGGACCCAACCGCCTCTCCGAAGAGTAGCTGCGACCTTGGTAAAGGAGGAAATGGAAAAGGAGAAACTCAGGTGAGAGCATTGGTGAGACCAGCAGGGAGAAGGGGCAGCAGAGAGGGCCGCCGGTCTCTGTCTCTGCGCGCTTGGTGTCAGAGCCCCGGCACCAGGAAGTGCTCGACTGGAGGGCTGGTAAAAAGAATTTACCGACAACAGTACAGGTTTGAAAAAGGAACGTTTATTAGAAAGGAAGAACGCTGCAAAAGGGTGCAGTGGGGCACCTCAGCGAGAGGACTGAGCGCACCCTGGTGGATTTTCCTTCCCAGCATTTATGAACCTTTTAAGGTGGGAGCTTAGGGTTGTAAAATGAGTTTCAGCACGGCATTCTGGAGATGTATAGAAATTTTAGCTGCTTATAAAATTTGAAAGAGGATTGGAACCTCTAAAAGTTTAAAGATGCCAACTTTATTTTATTTTATTTTATATTTTTTGAGATGGAGTTTCACTGTGTTGCCCAGGCTGGAGTGCAGTGGCGAGTTCTCGGCTCACTGCAACCTCTGCCTCCCAGGTTCAAGCGATTCTCCTACTGCAGCCTCCAATGTAGCTGGGACTACAAGAGCGTGCCACCACGCCCAGCTAATTTTTGTATTTTTAGCAAATATGGGGTTTCACCATGCTGGCCAGGCTGGTCTCGAACCCCTGACCTCAAGTGATCCGCCCACCTCGGCCTGCCAAAATGCTGGGATTACAGGCGTGAGCCACAGCACCCCAGCTTAAAGGTGCCAACTTTAGACACTAGAGAAGTTTGATTACTTCTAAATTCCCCAGATAAGGAGTTTTGCCTCCAGATGGCCTGTTTGGTGGTCACCGGGTGGTCTTTGCTCCTTTCTGAATTGCTCAGATAAGTTTTTATCTCCTGGGCCCGTTCAATGGTCACCAGGTGATTTTCACTCTCCTCAGTCTCCAGAATTGAGACAGGCAGGGAACCATCTTAGGGGCCTGCCAGGCTCCCCCAACCACTGTCCCCTGCCCAGCATGGAAAAATTTGGAGTCCTTCAAGGGGAATTCCAGGCACCCAGCTAGCCCTGTGGCCAGCAATCAGAGAACTGAATACATAACCCACGAAGTGAGAAGATCATAATAACTTTTACAATAGCCACCCAAATAAGTCAGAGTCACAAGATGTTTGTTTCCCTACAGAAACTAAAGATAACGTCTTGACATATGTCCTTGAGTTGTTTTTAAGAAACCAGGACTCCCACCTGATGGAAAATGCCAACTGTCTTCACAGTGATCTCAGACAGACTGAAGCCAAGAAATAGATTTTAAAAGTTCCAGAAATTCTCTCACTTTGGAGACGCCCCCACACACACTGCACCCTGCCACCTTTAAAATCCCCTGCTTGGAAGCCATCAGGGAGTTCGGGTCTTAAGCGATAGCTGCTCATTCTCCTTGGCTCTGCTCACTGCAATAAATGTCTCACTTTCTCTCACTGCAAATCCTGGTGTCAGTATTTGGCTTTTTCTGTGCATTAGGCAAGCAGACCCAAGTTCGGTTTAGTAACAGAACCAGAGGTGAAGTAACCTCTCAA
This sequence comes from Chlorocebus sabaeus, assembly GCF_047675955.1. Lineage (NCBI taxonomy): Eukaryota > Metazoa > Chordata > Mammalia > Primates > Cercopithecidae > Chlorocebus > Chlorocebus sabaeus. The sequence continues at coordinate 34,236,215 of NC_132916.1, forward strand.
CCCCACCCAATTTAAAAGGTTAAGCAGGGTGCAAGTTTGGAGCCAAACCAAGGCTAAACCACTTGGGAGCTGTGTGGTTATGGATCAGCCACTTACCTTCTTGGTGCTTCTGCTCACTCATTTGTTCTATGAAATAAGCATAGGCTTTGAGACACCGCCCTAGGTCTTAATCCCATGTTGGTAAAATGGGAATAATAAACCCAATTTTCTGAGTTGTTAGGAAAATTCGACATAAACACCTAGGATAATGTCTAACCTATCAGCGATTGGTTGAGGACTTGGTCTATGTTTGTTCGCTTCTGTGTCACTTCAGTACAAGGGAGAGTAACTGGGACTCAATCTATATTTGAGAAAGGAAAAAGAAACAGACGTAAGGGGAGACTAGAGGGAGAGAAGATAAAGAGGTGAGTGTGGGGGACTGAGTGGTCGACGTCATTACTGCTACCACTTGGGATCGCCTGGACCCTGGGCAGTCCGAGAACATGGTCACTTTGGTACCAACCTTGAACCACATCACTTCCTTTCTTCCCCAGCAGGGCTTCTAGGAACAGAAGACTTTGTTCTCAGAGAGATTTCAAGTTAGATTCCAGTGTTTTTTTTTTTAACTTTATGTATACACATTTAATTAGAATAGGCATAAACCAAAAAGAAGAAAAAATCAGGATAAAGTGTCACTATCATTTTGTTTGCAAGGAGGAGTCAGGAAATGGAGCAAATTACCCGAAAAATAGTCTAAGGCCATCCTGAAGTAGCTAGGTTACATAATCTTAAGAGTCAAATGTCAAAATTAAGTATTATACTACTTAATCCAAATGAACAAAAGGGGAGTCAAACGTTTATCCTGTTTAGAGTAATAATTTTTACATTCAATATATAGTGATTCATTTCTCACAAAGTGGTACTGGTTCATGAAGCAACTGAAATGTCCCTCTGACACTCTGTCGCCTCCATCTCCCCCACTTTTTTCCCCTCACTTCTGACACCAGGACCTTCTTGCTACTCACAGACTGCTTAGGGCCCCTCACCCTGAAGGAAAAACAGGAGGGAGTGAGAGGACAGAGCCCTGGACCCTCCCACATTCTCCCCCTGACCCTTTACAAGGCTGGTCCCCTTCTTGATATTCCCAGACACCAAGTCTGTGAAATTTGCTAGTGAACAAATTCTCCCTGTGGTGTGGTCATCACAGCGTAGTGTGTTACCCCTTCCAAGGGCAGCTGCCCTATCGTGGGGCTTTGAGGCAGGGGAATAGGAATTGAAGGTAACCAAGGGTTAAGGCATAAGCAAAAGAACGACAGGTGCAGACAGTTCTAGGCAGGATTAGGTAGCATACAGGCCACATCATGGCTTCTGTGATAACAAGACGGAAGTCTCCACTTCAGCCTCTGATTGGTCTCAGGCCAATCCTCCATAGGGAATAACCACCTGGATGCCTCTAAAGGGCACCTAGGGGTGTTACCAAATTCTTTTAGCCTAATGAAAACCCTAAATCAGGGGGGCTCTTGAACCGCTTGCTCGAGTCTGCTCCTACTCTGTGGAAGGTACTTTCACATCAATAAATCTGTGTTTTTGTTGCTCAGTTCTTTTGTTGCTTTGTCTTTTTCGTTTCATTCTTTTGTTGCTTTGTTTGTGTGTTGTGTTCAACACACCAAGAACCTGGACAACTCACAGTCAAGACCTTCCATCCGGTAGCAGCCTGTGCTTTAAGCCAAAGACAATAATTATAGAAAGTTATCCTGGAAGGGACTTTTACAGACCAGCTGGCCTGAACCTGCACCTCCGATGGCAGATCTGTACCCCTACAAAAAATGCAAAAATGCAAACTGAGCCCCCACACAGAATATCTCCTTTTGACCCCCTGACCTCTAGTTTCCCTATAAACCAGACTGTTGATGCTGGCCTACATTTTTGGCTTGGCAGAGACAAGCAAAAAAAAAAAAAAAAACATTCTGTCTCATTGCCTTCTCAGTGCCCTCAAACATTGCCAGGCATGTCCTATTATTATCTCTACATCTGATAAGTAATTTCCTGACATATGGAGCTCTCCCAAGAAGCCATTCCCATGACCAGAGCCTTCAAACTGGACTGCTGTAACACTAGTCCGCACAGGACATTAGACCAGCACCCCTGCCCCCAGCTCCCCTTCTCCCCTACACACTTCCTTTGGACCATAAGAGAAACCAAGTGTGCCTTGCTTCTCCCTGGGGCAGAAACCACCAGACCGTGGAAACAGCCACTTCTGTTTTTTTGGTTTTGTTTTTGTTTTGAGACAGAGCCTGGCTCTGTCGCCCTGGCTAGAGTGCAATAGCGCGATCTCGGCTCACTGCAACCTCCGCCTCCCAGGTTCAAGTGATTCTCCTGCCTCAGCCTCCTGAGTAGCTGGAACTACAGCTAATTTTATTTTTTATTTCTTTTTTTAGTAGAGACGGGGTTTCACCATGTTGGCCAGGATGGTCTCGATCTCCTGACCTCTCGATCCCTGCACCTTGGCCTCCCAAAGTGCTGGGATTACAGGCGTAAGCCACCACACCTGAGCTGTTTTGATGCCAGAAAATCGAGGGCCTGAGTTTCCTGTATCTCAGCAAAGTAAGTGGGGATTGAAAGGCCTTCCCCAGCCTGCTGCCCAAGCTGAGCTGAGAGTTGTCCTGGTGCTGGGGTGGGGGCAGGGAGGGCGGGGGATGGGCATGCACAGGCCTGTCCCTGCCCACATGTGTCTCCAGCACACATGCTAATCACAGAGCATGAGAGGAAGACCCCACTTCACTTCCGCAGACCCAGCAGCAAGCAGAGAAGGATTAACCCTGAAGTGAATGAAGCTTTTAGTACCTCACTTCAAGGCTCTGGGAAGGGCCCCAGCAATGCGTTCCTATGCCATATGTCTTTGTAAACTGTAGAGATTTAAGCTATCTTAACTTCAGCCAGTGAAGACTCTTTCCCTCCTGGCGTCCCCACCATCACACAGCGCCTTTTGTAGAGTGACAGAGGATGTTCTGAGCATCCGGTTAAGGGGAATTAAATACATGAAACATTTAATTGGGGTTTCTTGGGATATTTTATACAGTCCACAGTTACTTCTACGTGTTAAGTAATTGCTAGCTGTTCTGAGGAATGGCTTTGGGAAGTCTCACCGCCCTCCTGCCCCAGAGGTGCAAGGCCAGGGGCTGTGCGGCAACATGAGGGAGAGGAAGAATTTGCAATAATGGAGCCAGAAGCGAGTCTGCAGAATATTCATCCAGTTCTCACAGCTCACATGTGAAACCTGACACCAGGTTTCAAACACTTGACAACAACCTGAAAATGTACATAACACTGCCGATAAAGAGCTGGAAGAAACTTTGGTCAAATATAATAAAGAAATGTTTTCCACCGTGTTTGAGGAAAAGTGAATTGTCTTTCTCTTCTCTCCGTAAAAAAAAAAAAAAAAAAATCATAAAGTTGTCATGGGAAGAGGCGATTGAAGAGTATGGAAGAAAAAAGAAGACGGGGAATGAACGAAGGGAATAAAGTGTTAACATAGTGTTATAAGGGTGTTTCAAAGAGTTAATGAATAAAAATAGTATGTTGTTTGAATTTGATATTTGTGGAATGTCTGATTCGTTGTGACTTCTCATTCTAAATAAATGCTTTTATACCTACATTTTTAAAGTGTATTTTTGTTTTAAGAAAGCTTCCAAAATTATATAAGCTTCAGGCCCCACAAAACTTGGATGCAACATGGCAGGAAGTCACTAAGGTAACAATTTAGACCCATCAGAAAGAAGTCAACCATGTAACTAACAACAGCAATGGCATTCTGCCTTCTGCAATCCCAGAGAGCTTTTATATATAAGCAAGGCAATTTAGCACTGACAAGCGTTCGGTTCTAAGTAATAGAACCTTTCCTTTCCTTTAACCGTGTTAAAGTCTCACTTGCAGATGAATAATGCATATACTAATTTGTGCAATTTGGTAGTTGGGACCTCAAAAGGAAGGAGAGATCCAATGTCAAGCGAACTTTGTCCTTGTTTCTGGTAAGGTGGGCCTGGGGGGTCTCTGGTGGGCATGGGGAATCCTGTCCCACTGCAGGGATAGATGGGAGAACAGAAACTTCCCCTGACCTCAATTAGAGCAGGGGAAGACTCATATCTCTGGAACAAATCTCTCCACCGGCTCACCCAAGCCTCATGAGAGGTATGAATGGTTTTAATCTTGAGTCTACTTGACAGCCCATTTTTCCTTAACTTTCATTTTCTTCCTTTATTTTCAAGTTATTTTATATTTGGGGAAATGAGGCATCAACCAAACAAATCAAGTCAACAACATGCTTGTGCAGATTAGGAGGGCAGCTGGGAGCACGTGCTGGTGGCAGCTGAGGCTGGGATTTTAACAGGGTTCTCCCGGTTCACATTGTTGTGCCTCCTGAGCCACAACAAGGGCCCCAAGGAAGGATCAATGTAACAAATGGCTCACTTTGCCCTCTGTCTATTTCTCTGAATGTTCACTACATTATTTAGTAACTAGTCTTAAAAATTATTGGAAGAAAGAAATACATGTTTATGCCTTTTTTTTTTTTTTTTTTTTTTTTTGAGACGGAGTCTCACTCTGTCGCCCAGGCTGGAGTGCAGTGGCTGGATCTCAGCTCACTGCAAGCTCCGCCTCCTGGGTTCACGCCATTCTCCTGCCTCAGCCTCCCGAGTAGCTGGGACTACAGACGCCCGCCACCTCGCCCGGCTAATTTTTTGTATTTTTTAGTAGAGACGGGGTTTCACAGTGTTAGCCAGGATGGTCTCGATCTCCTCACCTCGTGATCCGCCCATCTCGGCCTCCCAAAGTGCTGGGATTACAGGCTTGAGCCACCGCGCCCGGCCGTTTATGCCTTTAAAAATGCCCTGCCTCCTCTGGTAGCAGGGCCTTGGAGCCCAGGTCCAGACGCTGGTGAAAGGTAGAAGAGTAGCTGCAGCTGGCACACCCAGGATTCTCCATGTGAGGCCACCAGGGCACCTTTTCCAAAATCACCTGGGGCTTTTTAAGATGCAGATGTCCAGGGTCTCCCCTCTGAACTTTACCAAGGTGCCCAGATGCCATCCTTACCCTGAAATTCTGTGGTCTAACTGTGCCCAGGGGAGCCAAGAGCAAGTCCCTTGGACGAGGAGTATCCTTTCGTGGAGTACAGGAAGCCCAGGTCCCTCACTCTCTACCTCAGGAGGCTCTTCACCTTCTGTAGAGCAGCTACTGGAGTGTGACGGTTAATACTGAGTGTCAACTTGATTGGATTGAAGGATGCAAATTATTGATCCTGGGTGTGTCTGTGAAGGTGTTGCCAAAGGAGATTAACATTTGAGCCAGTGGGCTGGGACAGGCAGACCCACCCTTAATCTGGGTGGGCACCATCTAATCAGCAGCCAGTGCAACCAGGATATAAAACAGGCAGAAAAATGTGAAAAGGCTAGTTGGTCCTAGCCTCCCGTCTACATCTTTCTTCTGTGCCGGATGCTTCCTGCTCTCAAACATGGGATTCCAAATTCTTCAGCTTTGGGACTCAGACTGGCTTCCTTGCTCCTCAGCTTGCAGACAGCCTACTGTGGGGCCTTGTGATCATGTGAGTTAATACTACTGAATATACTTAATACACTTAATACTCCATTATCCATGTAACCTCTGCAGCCGCTGCATCAACTGACTCTGCCAGATGGTTCCACAATAGGGTATGGAGTCACTGACCAGCAGCCAGAGCTAATGACTCCATGCACCTCCTCCCAGACTTGGAAGAAGAGCCATACCACAATGCACAGGAGATGGATTCCTCAGCAGTTTCTAAAAGGGTCAGGTGACCCTTTTAGACATCCCAAAGTGTGGGATATGAAACTCCACAGGGGATGAATTTTGATCAGTTGGGCATAGGAGTCAGGAGGGATTCCACAGATCAAGTCACCCTCTCTTCTTTCCTCCAGCGGCTTAGTGTCAGGCTCATGAAGTAGGAATGCAGGACTCCACCCAGTGGCTGCTCTGGTGCCTGGATAGTCACTAGTTGCTGTAGAGATCTAACAACACAACAGCAACTCAAGTATCTAAACCTTTCTGAATCCAGCTTGGATGACTCCCTACTCAAGCTTACTCTGGGCCAGAAGTCTTAGAACTTAAAGAATCTGGGGAAGCTCATAGATATATCTAATACATTATTATGTGTTGGAAAGAATTGCTGTCTGGGTTCTAGAGCTGTGACTGCCTGTCTGTCTGTTATTAACCCCACATCATAGGGCAAATCACTCAACTTCTCTATGTGTAGCAGAGGGTTAATGGTTAAAGGAAATATTCTCACTTGGAGATCAATAATGCACATCACTGTAGGATTGGTCAGTTGGGATCTCAAAAGGAAGTTGAGTCAGTGGTTAGACATCAGAGCTTCTGGGTAAGAAAAGGCAGTTGGGCACCTTGTTAAAAATGCAGCTTCTTGGCCCCACCCCAGAGATCCTGTTTCAGATCTGGGGTAGACTCTGGAAATCTGCATTTTGAGAAGCCTTCAGGTGATTCTGGTGAAGACGGCCTGGTGACCTTGCTTGGAGAATAATGGCATTAATATTAGTTCTTTTCTTGCAGGGTTGTTATAGGACTTAAAGTAGAGTCAAAAACCTGCTTAGAATGCTACTTAGCTCATCATAAAATACTAAACATAGTTCCCTCTTTTTATTGCTCTTGATTTTCTAGGCTAGCAGTGAATCAGGAAAACGTGTTGTCTGCCCTCAAGTAGCTCCGCGGAGGGGGTGGTTTGCCAAGGCCTGGTTTGGAATTGGAGAAGCTCTCCTGAACAGCAGCCAGGAGCTTCCTACCTTTCCCAGGGTGATCATCTCGGTTCTAGAATTTGAACATAGAAATACTCTAGGAGTGGCTATCTTGTTGGAAGGGGATAGGATACTTGTCTTAAAATCCTGTTTGCATGACTCTTTACAGAATATCAAAAGATGCATGAGATACATGTCAACTGCACATACCAAACACTGGCAGGGGAAGGAGGATCTGGTTCCCATGACCGCAGAGTGGGAAACCAGGCAGGAAGCTGTTGTTTACCAGGCATAGCACCAGGTCCTTTCACATCAACAGCATTATTTAATCCTCATAATAGCTTGTCAAGCCGGCGTTGTCACCACCTCTTTATATGTGAGAAAACCAAGTCTCAGTGAGGGTGCATTAAACCTAAGGTGTCATAGCTAGAGAATGGCAGTGCTGTCTAATGTCAAAGCAATAATGGACTCGATACATCTTATGAGCTGCCTTAGACTATTTAAGCTCTACATCTTTCCACCCTCCATTATCCCTGTAACCTCTGCAGCCCCTGCATCAACGGACTCTGCCAGATGATTCCACACCAGGGCATGGTCACTGACCAGCAGCCAGAGCTGAAGACTCCATGCACCCCTCCCAGACTTGGAAGAAGAGCCACACCACAATGCACCGGGGATGGACTCCTCAGCAGTTTCTAAAAAGGTCAGGTGATGCCACCCCAAAGTGTGGGATATGAAACTCCACAGGGGATGAACTTTGATCGTTTGGGAATAGGAGTCAGGAGGGATTCTGCAGATCAAGTCGCCCGCTATTCCTTCCTCCAGCCTGTCCAAAAGGCATCTCCTGGGGCCAGCTGATACACTGTGTCTTTGTGAAGCCTTGGCCAGGTCAGCAGCAGGGCCCGGCATTTGCTTCCCATCCTTCCCTGCCTCACACTGGCTGCCCTACTATTGCGCTTCATTAAAAAGCATTAGTACTTCAACTTTGCCTCATGTTCTGTTTTCCAGGGAACCCAGATTAAGCAAAAAAAAAAAAATAGGAAACATTTAGATGAATTATCTCATTTAATACTCATGACATCCAAAGAAAGTGTTATTATCCCAATTTCACAGATAAAGTAACTGTGGTTAAAATCACACACACATGAACAGTGTAACCAGCATCCAAACTCAAGCAGCCTGACTAGGTCCCACACCTCTAACTCTGCAGCAGGGACCAGTACACTCCTATCAGCCTCGTTCATCTGATCCTCTATATGCCTCTCCTCTGGTAAATATTTCCTGTGGAAACAAATGCTAGATATACTCCACTATTCATTCTCACTATCTTATAGAAGAGTATAACTTCAGGCCACTAATAACATATTCCCAGCCTTCCTTGCAGCAAGGTACAGTCAATTAGTTCTGACGACTGCCATGTAAGAAGAAATGAGGTAAATGGCTTCCAAATGGTGCTTTCAAAGGGAAAGAAGCTTCCCTTTCTCTTCCCCTTCTCTTCTGGCTGGAATGCAGACATGGTAAGTGGAGTCACTGCTGCTTAGACAATCAGATGGAAGCCATGTGCTGGGGATGTCTGTGGAATGAGATGAAAGAACCTGGGTCTCCCACATCATTGAACCAGCATACCAGCCCTGGACCACTAGGCTTGAACTGTTATGAAAGAGAAACCAACTTCTTTTTTGCTTTGTCCACTGCTGTTTCCATCTTTGCTACAGCATCCAAACTTGCATCCTATGTACTTTTCAATAGGCAGTTAATTTTATGTATCAATTTGACTGAGCCTTGGGATGCCCAGGTTCAATATTATTTCTGGGTGTGTCTGTGGGGATGTTCCTGGATGAGACTGGCATTTGAATCGGTGGGCTCAGTAATCCCACAATGGGGTCTCCCCTCCCCAGTGTGAGTGGGCATCATCCGTTGAGGGTCTGAATAGAGCAAAACGCTGAGAAAGGAGGAATTCACCTCTTTTTTTTCCTGCCTCACTTCTTAAGCTGAGACATCTCATCTCATCTTCTCCTACCCTTAGACTGGGGCTTACACCTTGGCTCCCCTGTTTCTGTGACCTTTGGACTCAAACTGAATTATCCTTTCCTGGGCCTCCAGCTTGCAGTTGGCAGATCAGAACCTCTCAGCCTCCATAATCACATGAGCCGCTTCCTCATTTTATGTATATATATCCCAGTGCTTAGCCTCCGTAATCATGTGAACCAGTTCCTTATTATATAGAATAGATAAATATCTATATCCTATTGGCTCTGTTTCTCTAACACAGACAGTATAGCACAAATGGTTAGGAACAGGGTTTAGGAGTCAGACATCTGGGTTCAAACTCTGGAGGACGGCTCATATTCTTTCCTGGTACTTGCTATTCACCTTTGACGGACACTTTCTAGACCTTCCTCAGGGACAATTTTCTCATTCATGTACCACACATATGCAGCGTAGCACAATGGCTGAGCCCAAGGACCCTGGACATTTAGGCTGAAATCCTACTTCCGTATGTTCTAAGCATACGCCCTTGGGCAGGTTACTTAACCTCCGTGGGCCTCAGTTTCTTCATATGTAAATGAGAATACTAGTAGTGTCTCCCTCATAGGGTTTGGTGAAAGCAAGGGAAACCAGAGCCACCCACTATGTGAATCCAGAGCAGACCAGCTTCCTAAGGCTTAAGGATCCCTGGCATAGGATGTGGTATTTGATAGGCATTTAACAAATGTTAGCTGGTGTCCCTGCTGCTGATTGTTATTCTTCCTATATGAGCCTTGTATATAACAGGTGTCAGTAAAGGCTTTCAGAAGGATTGAATGAATAGAGGCCTAAACCACATTCTGTGGAGTAGAAGTCACAAACACAAACCAAATACAAAGGTGAGGTGTTTTACCCCAGATTGAGTACTGTGTGAGATCACTGCCCAACAGAGGGAACATGGCTCTCCAGTCTGGAACCGTCGCAAGCATCCCTTCAGTTTCAGTTGGAAGGTTTCAATGTTGTTCCTGCCAAATCCTGGCCTAGGCTGTGGCTCCTTACTGACCTCCCCAGCACGGGTAGGCATTCCACACAGCCCTGAGGACCCCGCAAGACTCCATGCAGACTGTCCACAGTACTTTCACTCTGGGATGGGCCCCCTCTATTTGGGGAAGCCACAAGAATTTGCGATTATCATTCCAAAATGGTAAGTGTAATTCTTCACCAATGATGAGCTCCAAATCAGTCAGTCAGTCCTCTCAACCCAGATGTGAAGTATGCACCCTCCCAGGACAGGGCGCCCTGTTGCATCATAGGCCGACTCCACAGAGTTCCTTCTCAGCCAGTGAATATGGCTCCTTTTAAAGAAACAGGGCCTCCCGGAGCTACCACAGCAAGCCTCAGCTTCATGAGGCTCTGCTCCTGTCTGCGCAGGACAGTTGGAGTCAACCAGTGGCAGGAGCATGGAGTCAGACTCCCTGGGTTTAAGGTTCAAATTCTGGCTCTGTTACTAATTATATGGTCAGGTTTTTCTCTCTGAAACTCAATGTTCCTTCATCTGTCAAATGGGTATAATAATAGTATCTACCTTCCCGGTGGTAGTGAGAAATAAATGAAAAACTTTCAACAGTGCCTGGCACATAGTAAGCCCACAATAAAGGTTTGCTGCTATTATTGCTCCATTTTTTGGTCTGGGGCACACAAGTAACAGGCAATGGTCTGTGTGTTTTGGTGTAGTGTCCTCTCCTTCCGGCATCCCTACCTGACCTGGACCAGTCCCTTCAGCCCAAGGACCCAGCTGGCTGCATCCTCATCACCAGACAGCAGCTCACACTGGACAGGGTTGCCCCATCTCCCCAGATCGCACCTCCTACCATGAACACGCCCCTCTGTGCTTTCAAATTAAAAGTAAATGGAAAAGAAATATTTCAAAACACATTCTAAATTACACTGGAATAAACAATCCAGTTAAGCCCAGCATGGGCAGCATGGCTTTTCTGTCTTCCTCAACCCTTTCCCCTCCGAGAGATGAAGGCCGGTCATTGCGGAGGACCGTGCTTTACTCAGTGACCCTTCTATTACCACCTGCTGTCAAATAGGTGCAGGAGGCTCAGGAAGGACCCTGCCAGGCACTGTCTTGTTGCTCCACCTGGCAGAGTTTCTAAAAAGTCCTTTGATTAGAGTCTAATCCCAGACGCACGAACAATATTCCTCCCTCGAACAGACTGGCAGGACTGTATAAAGCAGGGAAACACTGCCACCTGTTGATCATCCAGAATGCCTGCTTCATCCCAAATACATTTCCATGAACACTTTTAAAAAAGGAAAAAAAGCCTTTTCCTAGTGCTGAGTACTTAAACAGTCCAATATCCTATATTTTTGTACTGTGTGTCAATTTTTACACAAATAATGAGTAAATCTACTTAAATCACCTTTTAATACCAGTTCCCTATTCTCAAAGTCACCTTTGAATAACCAGGTCCCCATTGCATATATTAAAGTTATGTAGGGTCAAAGGAGTAAAAGAGTCTTGAACTTCAAGCCTGAAGCTGTGGGCTCTGACCTTGCACAGCCACTGCCTAGCTGTGGGACTGGGCAAGGCTCTTTGCCTTGAGGGCTCTCACCAGTAGTTGAGGGCAGGGGACTTCCAGCTCCCACACTGTATGGTTCTGGGGACATGATGGCAAGACATTATGAGTGAATTTTCTGAACTAAGGACAACATCGAAAATTCTATTGCAGAAGTTCTTTTCTTGGTGTTTGGCAGTGGGGGTGGGTGGGAGGTCAGGGTCTCACTCTGTTGCCCAGGCTGGAGTACAATGGCATACTCACGGCTCACTGCAGCCTCAACATCCCAGGCTCAAGCAATCCTCCCACCTCAGCCTCCTGAGTGGCTGGGACTGCAGGCATGTGCCACCACATCCAGCTAATTTTTATATTTTTTGTAGAGACGGGGTTTCACCATGTTGCCCAGGCTGGTCTCAAACTCCTGGTCTCAAGAGATCTTCCTGCTTTGGCCTCCCAAATTGCTGGGATTACAGGTGTGAGCCACTGTGCCCGACCCAGAAATCTTATTTTAAGACAATTAAACAGAGCCCTCTCTGACACTTTCCCTAGTGTACCACACTGGGGCAGTTCACTGGGCCCATGGAAAAGAAATACATGAAGCGAGAGACCGACTGGGGAAATGGCTGCACATCCATTCTCGCTGCATATATCAGAATGGTTCCCTCTCATTCTTTCAGAGGGGAGGGTGTGCTCAAACCATCCTTGGCTGTAGCTGCCTCTAGGAGCCCAGATGCCCCAGACAGAGTGTGCAAGAGCAGGACCTTCCCCAGCATGAGGAACCCCAAGGGCCATCAGCTGGAGACCCAGAGAAGTTTGTCATCTTTGACTGGCAGCAAGCAAGACCAGTTCCTCCCGACCGCTGCAGACACCTGTGTGTGTGGCCTGGGAGGGTGAGGGTGTGGTGCCAGTTAGGACTGGTTCTCACACCTGGTAAGACAGGGGCTCGAAAGCTGGAGAGTCAGTTGGAAAAGGAGCTGGGGGTGGCGGTGCATCTCAGACTGGAGGCCACAAGCAAGGCGTCTTACTGTGTTGAAAAGCCAGTGGATATAGAGCTGCAGAACTCACCTCACAGGCTGCAGTCAGGGGAGCAGCCTCAGCACCCATCAAGCCTTCGGGAAAATAACATAGAAAGCTGCAGCGGAGTCCCAGGGAACCCACAGGAAGGCGAAAGTTGACATCATTTGAACCCAACTGTATGGAAACCCACAGCCGACGATGCCCTTTGCTCATCTTCCACAGGACACTGAAGCTTCCCAGGAGAAAAGCAGCCTCAGAAAAGTGTGAGGGGTGAAAGTGTGTTTTCACTGCCCTGTTCAGTTTCCTTCCTCCATCCTAATCCTCTCTTCCTCTCTGCATTTGCCCAGCTGTTGGCTGCCTTCCAACTATCCGCACATCCAAGAGTATTGACCAATCTGCTTCAACCAAGAGTTCCCTTCAAAGAGCAATTTGCATTTTATTAATGGATTCCTAGAGACAGAGAGGCCTTCAGGAAATCAGCAGTGACAGCAGGCGTTTGGGGATGGGAGGCCTTGCCGTAGTCTCCAATGCTGGCCCTAAGAAGGCAAGGGGTCAGTGATTCAGGGAAGTTAGACACGTTGGTGTTCATAGAGAGGGTGACAGCGCCCAGAAGACAACATAGGAGTAAATGAGTTCACAGTTCAGCATAAAATATATAATGGCTATAAGGAAAAAACTACAGTGACAACCATTGTTTTAAATGATTTACCGCACTGGAACGGACTATCCTGTCATTGTCTGACTTGGTGATTTCCCTTTCTTTTCCTTTCAGGTGCTGTATTTTCTAAAATTTAATTTTTAAAATTAAACGGGAAACACACAGTTTTGCTTTTAGAATTATCTTTTAAACTCCATTACACAGGGAGATATCATGAGAAAAATTTGGAAATAACAATGGCTTTTAAAATCTTTGCACAACACAAATTTAAACAAAGTTTCAAAAGCACAAATCAACTTGGCATGATGAAATAGAAACTTCTTCAATGATGTATCCATTAAAATGACTTTACCCAGCTGTTTATGAGTTCCACACATTTTTTGTTTATTTGTTCATTCATTTAAAAAAATGTATTCCTTTATCCACACAACCCAACCTCATTCTTTTCCTATCACTTTCACTTAGGCAAATATTCCTCCAGATTATGTATGTGTATTTTGCTTTTCAGTGTTCCTATAAAATGTATGTTGTTATTTTGTATACTTGTACTTTATTTATGTGAGTGGTATTGTATTCTGTGGCCGCTTTCTTTCTTACATTTTTTCTTTTCTTTTCTTTTCTTTTTTTTTTTTTTGAGACAGGGTCTTGCTCTGTCACCCAGGCTGCAGTGCAGTGGCACAATCACTGCTCACTACAGCCTCAAGCCATCCTCTCACCTCAGCCTCCTGAGTAGCTGGGACCATAGGAGTGTGCCACCACACCCTTTTTTTTTTTTTTTTTTTTTTTTTTTTTTTTGTATTTTGTAGCAACAGGGCTTCAACACGTTGCCCAGGCTGGTCTGGAACTCCTGGTCTCAAGCAATCCACCTGCCTCAGCTTCCCAATGTGCTGAGATTACAGATGTGAGCCACCATGCTCGGCCTCTTTCTTACATTTTTTATTGAGCATTCTGTCTTCAAGATCCATCCAAGCTGCCATCTCATAGTAACTTGGCTGGGACTGACTGCTGCAAAATTACCCATGCTGTGTGCCCATCACGTGTCACCTCTGCTCTCCTTGTGAGGGGCACCAATTTCATTTCCAACTCCTTACCCCAACAAACAATACTGTAATGAGCAATCTCTTTGTAGATCTGGTGAGAGTTTCTTTGGGATAAATATGCAGGAGAGACTCGGTGGGCACAGGGTTGCATATGCTACACTTTTCTAAATGGGACAAGATTGCTCTCTCCAGAAAGACTGAACCAGCCACTCCTTCCCTCTGTCAGTGCATATGGGTTCCCATGTTCTTATAAACAGCTGGCAGCATCCAACTTCGTATTTTTTGCCAGGCTAACTGGTATAAATTAATATCTCACATTTTAATTTGCATTGTCTAATTAGTTACTTTTAGTATCTCCTCATATGTATTGTATAGTGTTACGTAATTCGCTTCTGGGGTGGCTGTACATTGCCTGTCCCTATACTTTACTCATTTTTCTGTTGGAACTTCTTTTTATTTTTTAGTGGCAAGAGGTTCTTGTATAACCTAAATATTAATCCCAGGTCTTGTTTAGACATCACAAATATTTTCTCCCATTCTGTCGTCTGTCCATCTTAAGTTTGTCCCTGGTGTTTTTTATTGAACAGGAACGTTTAATCTTGATTTAATTCAGTTCATTTGTTTGCTGTTTGTTGTGTTGTTTGTTGTTGTTTTGCAATGTGATTTGTGCTTTTGAAATTTTGTTTAGAAAGTCTTTCCCTGCTTCTGGGTCATAAAGACATCTCTGGTATTTTCTTGGATTAATTTTATAATTTTATCTAGAAGACATTTTGGTTTCTAGTCTATTTTCAGTGTGCCAGCGATGTGGTACTGAGTAGGGACCCAGTTTTATTTTTTTTCTATATAGTGAGCCAGATTTCCTAATAACATTTTTACTACACAATCTGTCCTTTCCCTGTTGATTTGTGGCAACGCATCTGTCCTTCATTCATGTCCACATATATCTGTGTTTGTCCCTGACCTCTCCATTCTTCTCCATTGACCAACTTCTCTGTTCTTGCTCCAAAACTACACTTAAAAGATTACTTATGGTTTCACAGCGTGTCACCATCTGGTAGGATTAGCCCCCTCCCCTATCTTTACACTCTTTTTTTAAGGCTGATTAGTCATGACTCTTTATGTCTTTATATAAATTAATTTAACCAAGTGCCTCAAAAAACAATCTAGCTGGAATTTTGATTAAAGTTGCATTTGATATGTAGCTTGATTTGGATGATAATTGACATCTTTTTAATACATGTCATACCATTTGAAGTTTGGTAAAATTCGCCTGGGAGACGGACTGAGCCTGTGATTTTTTTTGGAAGGTAGGCTTTTGACTTTAATTTGTTTAATTCTACTGACCTAGTTCAAGTTTTATTTCCTGTACCAATTTTAGCATCTCGTATTTTTCTATGAATTTCTTTCTTTCATCTAGCGAGGCTTTCGAATCTAATGGCAGATAGGTATCTGTGTGCTCTTCTGTGTTCTTCTCATCTTTGTGTTGTGATCTCCTTTTCCCCATTCTGTATTTTCATTTATGTCTTATTTTTTTCTTAATCCTTTTTTAATAGATCTCTTTTTAATACTTCAAAAAATTGGGCCAATCCTTTCCACTGATTTTGTTGTGCACTATTTTATTTCTGCCCTATAGTTGTTTCCTTCTTTTTTTGTTTGCTTTGTTGCTCTTTTGTGGTTTTTCCATTAATTGCTGACTGCATTTATCATTAACATATTGTGTTTCCTAATATGTATTTAATACTAAATTTTTAATTAGCCAGGCATGGTGTTGCGTGCCTTTTTGTCCCAGCTACTTGGGAGGCTGAGGCAGGAGGATCTCTTGAGCTCAGAAGTTCCAGGCTGCAGTGAGTTATGTTCGTGGCATGGCACTCCAGCCTAGGCAGCAGAGGGAGACTCCGTCTCAAAAAGAAATACAAAATATTTTTTAAAACCTAAATTTTCCTGAAATTTTCAGCTGGATCCTACAATTTTGATATAGTGTTAGTATTTTTAAACTTTACAATTTTCACTCAAAGGCTATTTAGTATGTTGTTCTGTTTCTAAACAGAAGAGATTGTTTAGCTCTATTTTTCTTACTGACTTCTGCATATATTTATTCGTTTATTGCCTGATAGATTATTTTTGTCAATGTTCCATGTGTACTTGAAATCTTTGCTTGTTTAATTTCATTGGTAGGTCTTTAATATCTCTGTTTTTTTTTTTTTTTTTTTTTTTTGGTCTGCTTGATCAACCTGTTTCCGTAACTACAATTGTAGGATAGTCTATTTCTCTCTGCAATTCTTTCAGTGGTCGAAACATTTTGAGACTTTCTAATTACACATATATATGATCACAATGGATGTATCTTTTCTTTTTGTTACTTATTTTATGCATATATAATGTCTATCATCTATCCTTTGTGATATTTTGTGCCTTAAATTCTTATTTTGTAAGATACTAACATTGCTACACTAGTTTTCTTTTACTTTATGATTACCTGGTATGTATTTTTCTGTATACTTTTATTCTCAATTTTCTGTTTTACTATCCTCAGTGTGTGTTTTTAAGACAGCATATTGTTGTATTATATTTTGTTTTTTTAAATCCAATCTGACAGCGTCTTTGGTAAGTTTAACCCTTTTGCTACTAAATTAGGATTTAGTTCCATTGTCTCATTTTCCATTTGCTTTATTCTTCTTTTTCTGTTCTCTGTTCCTAAATTCCATTGAATAGAACAAGTTTTCTTCTGTAAGATTAAAAATTATACATTGCTTTTGCCATATGGTGGTTGACCTTCCTTACTCATCATGTTTACATCTATTGTTTTATTGAACTTAGCAATATCTGTATCATCTTTCTTGCTTTACTATTAATATCATGTTCCGCTGGGCTTCCTCTCATTTTGACACCCTACATCATGCTGACAGAACTTTAGTTCTGGGCTGCTACATAAATATATTCCCTCCCATTCTAATTTTTAAGACAATAGTAAACTCTACCAAGATATATGATTACCCTTTCTTCCTAAAACTCTTGCTTCCTCGTGTGGATTTATTTCTCTGATTATTTAAGGACTCCCCAGAGTGTTTTCAAGGTGGATCTTCCTGTGGAAAAACTCTTGAAGCTATATATGCCTGGGAATATTTTTATTATGTCATTACATTTGATTAAGAGATTGGTGGGATATAATTCTTTAATTCCAGAAAATTTATCCCCATTATGTCTTCAAATACTGCCTTTCGTCATTTTTCCTTTTTTTCTCTTTCTAGGTATCTGATGCAGATGTAGACATTTCTCTGTCTTCCATATCTCAGCTTCTTTTTAAAAACTACATATTTTCTTTCTCCTCTGACCTTTTTCTGTTGTGTTCTGGGAGAGTTTTTCAATCTGATCTCTCAACTAATTGCTCTTTAATAGTATCCATCCTACTAGTTACCCCATCTATGGAGTTATTTCATTGCTTGCCTTTTCCATACCTAATATTTCTACTTGGTTCTTTTGCGTTATTTTTATTTTTGTTAATATATTTTCTTATTTCTTGAGACATATTTATAATGCTTATTTTAAATTCTTGGTCCACCTGTTCAAATACTTCTGCCAGACGGTACATGTTGTAGAGTTTGCTTGTTCGTTTGGTAGTTGTATTGCTCTAGTCATTTTGGCTTGTGAGCTTCTTTTTTTTTCTCCTCTCCTCTACTTACCCTACCTGTAATGTTTCCTCTATTCCATTTTGTGATGTGTATCAGGAAAAGCACAATGATGGCTTAAGCTCTTGGTGGAGAGCCCTATGCACCGTGGAATCACGACTGATTCCTGTGGGCTATTGGCTTAGAGTAGCCAGACAACTTCTCAGGGCAAGGTTTCATCTTAAAACCTTTAGGATAAGGCAAGATGGAAAAGAGATGGTCCCATCACTTGGGCTGTGGAGAGGACATGATGGATGAATGTAGAAGGTTAGTTGTTCAGTCTACAGATGTTTTCATCACTTTTTTGCTTTGGCAGGGCTTTGGTGCTGCCATGGACTTGCTCTGCAGACACCTGTACCAATAGTCCAGGCTGCTGCCACAGAGCTCTACACTGAGGAGGTGGTAAAGGACTGCCTTTCTCCAGACAGTCTCTTCACTGCTGCCTCGGGTTTATCCACACTGGGATATAGCCACCCCTCCACAAACTACGGTTCAAGAAAATCTTCATGCACCAGGGGTACAATTTCATTACACATACACACATACACACATACACACACACACACCACACTTCTTTGGGCCAGGCTTTCATGCCAAAAATTCCCAAAGGGGAGCGGGAAGCCCTAGGCCACTAAGGTGAGCTTCAAGTTGGCTTTGCAACTTCAGCAGCAAAATGTCAGGCTCCAGAAGGATGGGACAGAGGGCTCTGGGTGATGGGGCTTCCCCTCAGTCTGAGGTGGCGCTTTCCACGCAGGGTCCCAGAGAGGAGAGGCTGACAACGAAGCCCCAGGAATGGCTGCCCCACCCTGGCTCCTGTTTATTGGGGAGTTTTGTTCGTTGCTTTCATTGTTGTTTTTGTTTGTTTCCCCAAATGTACATTTCCCCATTGCTTCTGTTTTTCTGCAGCATTGATTAGCAAGCAGCTTGAGCTAGTTTTACCATCTTGCTAGCAACCTAACATAGTAAATAGTTAATCGATGTTTGTAATTGATTGGTAAAGCTAACAAAGAAGTATATCCTTCTTTCCAGTTTGTTTTTTTAACAAGAAAAGGTTCAGCTTGTTAAAAGGTATAGGTACATCCCTGACAAAAGGGAATAAAAAAGAAAAAGGAATGGATTATTTTATTGTGTACCCGCTAAATCCAGGCATTTGTTAAGTACTAAATATGTGAGTTGAGTATGACATTTACTCCATAAATTTCTTTTCATCTACTTGTCTAAATTAGATAACCCACTCTGGGCCCCCTCCCACCTGGCTAGGAGAAAAGTCAGTCTCGGTGATGAAGGAAGCTTTCCGTTCCTTGGATCTTACAGAAGTCCCAGAAGAATGAGTCTCCTGCAGCCTAGATCTTTGCTGAAAGGGCACCTGCTTGTTGGCTCCCACTGGCCTGTTGGGGGACTTAGTCTCTGGAGACAGGCCGCTCGGCTCCGTCTGTGCCAGCCACCACCAGCCCAGGGAGTTTTCTCTGAGATTTCCAAAGTAATCACCCATAATGTATAATCTTCCTACCCCTAAATGCATATACCACTTCCTAGAGAACTAACTAGAAATGA
The DNA here is from genome assembly GCF_047675955.1 of Chlorocebus sabaeus. Lineage (NCBI taxonomy): Eukaryota > Metazoa > Chordata > Mammalia > Primates > Cercopithecidae > Chlorocebus > Chlorocebus sabaeus. The sequence goes on from NC_132916.1 coordinate 34,255,436, forward strand.
GATGGGGTCCAACTTCACAAATTCCAGAATCCATGTCCACAGATCTGCTCTCAGTTTTAAAGAATTTTTCTTCCTCTCCTATCACATACTTTATTTATTTATTTGAGATAGAGTCTTGCTCTGTCACCCAGGCTGAAGTGCAGTGGCACAATCTCGGCTCACTGCAACCTCCGCCTCCTGGGTCCAAGGGATTCTTCCACCTCAGCCTCCCTAGTGGCTGGGATTACAGGCATCTGCCACCATGCCCAGTTAATGTGTGTGTGTGTGTGTGTGTGTGTGTGTGTGTGTGTGTGTGTTTAGTAGAGAGGGTTTCACCATGTTGGCAAGGCTGGTCTCGAACTCCTGATCTCAGGTGCTCCTCCTGCCTCGGCCTCCCAAAGTGCTGGGATTACAGGCATGAGCCACCGCACCCAGCCCCATCACACACTTTAAAATCAAGGCCATTTTCATCTCTTTTACTCCAAACCTTGCCTCTGTCCAGCTGGGCTGGGACCATCCAGCCTCCTCCCACTAAATAAGTTTGAAGCAAAACTTTTTCCTCTACCCCGAGGGCCATTGCGTTGAAGGACATCTGATAACTTTAAAAACACAAGCCCACTTTTTCCAAGGATAAGCCTGGGCACGATGAATCAGTTGGTTTGCTGTTGTTGTCACTATATATGTTCTGTATTATAGTGTATATATATAGTATATATTATTGTATTATAATATATATTATTACATATAATATATTATATATATTATATATAATATATATACTATATATTATAGTATATATTATTATATATAATATATATACTATATATTATAGTATATATTATTATATATAATATATACTATATATTATAGTATATATTATTATAGTATTATATATATAGTGTGTATATATATATTTTATATATACTATATATGTTCTGTGTCATTTGATTCCCTCCCACAGCCTTGCAGGAGTTGCTATAGTGCACAGCCCAAGCCCTCCTCAGCTGGTGCAGGAGGGGATGGAGTGTTCGTGTCTGGGGGCTCACACTAAGTCTCCTTACCCTAGGAACCCTGTCCCCAGGGGCAGCCAGCGGCCAGTGGCTGGCTGGTGGGGAATTGTAGATGAGATACAAAGACCCTGGCCCCCTTGACTGAAGGTGGTACAACTCTGAAAGGCCATCCGTCAGAGCATCCTGTGAAACTGGCCGAGGTCTTGTGCTTGTCCCAACCACTCCCCTGCCCAGTCCTGAGTCCTTCCTGCCCCTACAGGCATTGGCCCCCATTCCCCATCTCTGCCTCAGAGTCTGTTCCCCAGGAACTGGACCTAACACATCCCAGGAGATAGATAGCAATATTCCTACTTTATAGATATGGAAACCAAGGCTCTGAGAACATAAGTAACTTGGTCAAATGGGAAACTTGGCATTTGATGACAAAATCTGACTCTCAAGACTTTGGATACTTTTTATTCTGAGGGATTCCCATCCTCACTTGGGCAGGAATGTGGAATATTAACATCCACTGGGCTGTTCACTCCCAGTTCCCTTGGCCAGGCGCCTGTCACTCCATGCCCCAGGCCTAGTTTCATCACACACACACACACATGCACATGCACACACACCACACACACTTCTTTGTGCCAGGCCTTCTGCTTTCATGTCGAAAATTCCCAAAGGGGAGCGGGAAGCCCTAGGCCACTAAGGTGAGCTTCAGATGTCTTTGCAACTTCAGCAGCAAAAATGTCAGGCTCCAGGAGGATGGGACAGAGGGCTCTGGGTGATGGGGCTTCCCCTCAGTGCTGAGGTGGTGCTTTCCACGCAGGGTCCCAGAGAGGAGAGGCTGACAACGAAGCCCCAGGAATGGCTGCCCCACCCTGGCTCCTCATCAGCCCAACCTCCACCCTTGCCCTCCACCCCCATTCCTGAAAAGATCAGAGCTAGGGGAATGCTGTTTTTCAGTTTTCGAGGCAGAATCAAGAGTTGTTGCATTCTTTGAGAACAAATGCAATCTGCTGTCAGAGCACAGCTAGTAACTCTCCTTCTGGGACAGTCATTATAACGCATTCGCTCCCTCTCCCTCCCTCTCCCTCCCCGTCATCCCCAGATTCGCCTGCCACATGCTGAAACATTGTCTAAGTGTAAACACTTTGGTCTTTGCCTAGGATCTCATAAAGAGGTGGTCCTGTTCATGCTGTAGCAAAACCACCCAGAGCCTGCCTGATTCAGAAGGGAGCCCTGACTGTGAGCTAAACCTCACCTTGCACAAAGGGCCTACGGCTCCCCACAGCAAAGCCCTGCTGGGCTGCGGGCCACAAGAAGCATCAAGAAGAAACTACAAAGAACCACCTGCTGTGTTTCGAACCACTAGGTCCTCATGTGCACAAACCACATTGCTCATTTCATGCAGGGGATCCAAAATGACTGTGGTACTGCATGTGGCTCTGTGGTCCCCTGAGGCCTGGCCCCAGGCTCACTCTCATGCTTTCCTGGTGCTTCTCTCACAAAAGTGACAAAAGTGTCAGGGAAGATGAGGATAGAGCGGGGGCGTGGGGCTGTGCTGTTGCTCCTTGGAGAAATCCACAGTTAGAGATGCTCTGAAGCTGGGAAGGCCTCTGGACAGAGGTGGCATCTGGCTTTTGCACCTGCGGCCCTGGGCCTTGCTGCACAGGCAAGTACCCACAGCTTGGAGTTGTAGTCTTCTCTGTTGGTTATTAAGGTGAGAGTTCCATTTGTCCTGCTTGTCTTTTTCCTCTAAATGTTTTATTAAAGTATGGAAAGGAAACGAAAGTCGAGTGGATCACTTTAAAAGCTTAGAAGAGTTCTGCCATTTTGATAGCAGAGGACACTTCCAATGTCGGAAGCACAGAAGTCTGTGGGTCCCCAGCCCCAGCAGAGGCTTCTCCTCTTCTGATGGTGATGGGGCAGCTGTGACCCCTGCAACCCTCAGTGTGTGCAGACCCCTCTTCCCCTCCCAGAGCCCCTCCCGGTGCTGAGGAGCCAGGCTTCTCCTCTCCTGTTCCCCGGATGCCCACCATTTCATGTGTGTGCTCAGCAGGATTTTCATCGAGTCCCAACCCTACATCAAGGCAGTGGAACTGGGAACACGATGACAGTGAGGGGAAAGAGAAGTTTAACAGCTGTCACAGAGCTCACCAAGTCTAGGAAGGAAGACCAACACTAATCACAGAATTAGACAAATCAAAGTAAAATTATAACTGTGCCATGTGCCAAGGCAATGAGGCACATGGCACCATGAAAGCATGTAACAGAGGGCCTGCCCTCGTGAGGCTTCCCCAGGAAGTGTGACTAAGCTGACTCAGGGAAGAAAAGGCAAAGCAGGGAGATGCCCATTTCAGGCAGAGTGAATGGATGTGCTAAGGCCCTGCGGCAAGAGGGTGTGTGGGCCTCTAGGGAACTGAAATAAGGCCAGTGATGGTAGAAATGGGAGACTGAAGAGAGTGTGCTGTAATCCGAGACCAGAGGGGGACAGATCAGGTAGAACAATGGAAAGTCTTTGAAGTATTTGAAGCAGTCACGCAAAATAATCAGATTTGCATTTTTAAGAAGTCACTATTGGCTGCAGCAGAGAACAAAATAGAATGAAATGGTAGAGATGGGTTAAGAGGTTACTCTTTGGACCAGAGGTGGCAGCTGTGCAGATGGGGAAGGAAACAGGCATCAGAGCTCTTTCTGAAGAAGGGTCACCAAGGCAGCAAGGCTAGGCAGTGGATTTGATGTGGTGGGGAGGGAGAAGGTGGTGTTAAGAAATATATGTGGGCTTTGGCTTCATAACTGGTTATGTAGTTGGAGGGGGATCAAATCTGAGGAAAGACAACGAACACGTTCAGACATGTTGAGTTTGAGATGCACAAAAATATACAGGTAGTGGAGTCAGAGGCAGTTGGATATCTGGGAATCATTTCATCTATAATCAAATTCTATTTTATTTTTTTCTCCTAGAGATACAAAATAGATAATTACTGAGAAAAAAAAATTGGGGAAACTTTCCACACACATAATTTGTGTCTAAAAACACAGAAACAAACATTTCTTTAGAATGTACAAAATGATTTCACATACAATCTGTTATTGTAGAAAGCCTTCTAAAATGGTTCCAGTGCAAGAAATCATAGTTGAAGTCCTAGCGACAGGAGCTCTGGACTAGAAACCTCATTTATGGTAGAGGTGGCTACCAAAGCCTTCAGCATGGTGAGTTCACCCAGGGAGCAATTACAGAATGGGAGGAGACAAGAACGGGATGGTGGATGATTGAGGAACTCCAGTAGTTAATGAGCCTGCCAAGGAGGCTAAGAGGAGAGTTAGAGACAAGGCAGGAGAACGTCAGGTCTCAGAAGTTAATGGGAAAGAAGTGTTTAATGAAGAAGAGGACTTTGCTTATGGCCATGATAGACTAACAGGGACCAGATTTACCCTCCTTTTTAAACAGCTACCAAAACAGACAAGGTGTATACAACCATGGTTCTCAGACATTCAACGATGGTTTTCAGGCAGCACAGGGCAGTGATCCCTGAGAGAAGAGAAATAAATGAGGTACGTCTCCTGAAATTGACACAGCCAGCTGCCTGAGTTTCCAGGCTCCAGGCAGGGAGGGAGGAGCAACAGAGCTTGATGGTCTTCCTGGGTCAAGGAGAAAGAAGTGAGAGTTCGGGGAGACCAATTTAGTCTCTCTTCTCTCTTCTTCCAGAGAGCTTTGAAACCTGTGATCACACTGAGCTCTCCCTGGGACCTGGAACTAGCTGCGAACAGCCTCACGAGTGGGTGACAACATGGCAGGCAGCCGAGGTGGGAGAAGTGATAGAGGGGCCCATTCTGCCTGGAGAGTGCACGTCCATGGGTGAAAGGAGGGTCAGCCTTCCAGGTGTGGAAGGACTGGGTACAGGGGTGATGCAGGCTGAGTGGATTCTCAGGGTCTTCGGGACTGCCAGGGTCCTAGCCAGGGCAGGCACCTCCTTCTCCCCAGACTGGTGGCTGCTCTGACTCAAGTTTGTCTTTGGAAAAACTTGTCTGGGGTTCAACACACCTATTTGTTAATTTCATGGTAAGAAACAGCTGAAAGAAGCCTACCCACCAGCTCTGTGGGAGACAGACATGGCTACCATTTTGTCCAACGTTCGTTCTCCAAATCACTGTGTCGTGTTTTAGTCTATGCAGTCCCTAAGCTGACCCCATCCTTGCGCACCTCAGAGGCAGTGACAGGCCAAAGGCCTCCTTACTTTGGTGTCAGTCATCAGTTAGGACCAATATCCTTATACAGAGGCAGTGATCCCCAAATCAATCTGCCCAAGAACCTGAGCTGTAGGTGCCAAAGACCTAGTGCTGCCGGCATCAGCGCACAGAGCCATGAAGTTGCACAGACCGGAGGGAAAAGCAAAGCCGAACCTCCACCCAGAAAGCCAACTCTAAGAGTGGGCCAGGGGCTGTTCACTCCTGGCCATTCCGGAGCCTGGCCAGGTGAGACAGCTCTGGGAGGCTAAGAGAGGATGGGGCTGAGGAACTGATGGGAAGCGAGACCCAGGACCATGCCAAGCTCTGCCACCTTGCCTACATCATGATGCTGGACTAACTACAATTCTGGTTAGTGATGTGTGTGTGTTTCCTCGACAGCAGGTCAATTAAGTGGGGGAGAAAGGCTCTATGATGTTCACATAATGTTCATTACCCACTATATTAGTTTCTGAATTTCTACCCAGAACACTTGTGCCTGTCAGATAAGACAGCAGTTCAATTAGCCTCCAAATGTCACAATTTCTAGTAATTACAGTCATGCACAAACAATAGAAAAAGCTCAACAATGGGTCCGATCTGAAACATTAACTTTCAAAAATGCTCACAAATGAATCATTTCATCTATAATCAACTTCTATTTTATTTTTTTCTCCTAGAGACAGAAAATAGATAATTACTGAGAAAAGAATTGGGGAAACTTTCCACGCACATAATTTGTGTCTAGAAACATAGACACAAACATTTCTTTGGAATGTACAAAATGATTCCACATACAATCTGTTATCCTTGTAGAAAACCTTCTAAAATGGACTCGGTGCAAGAAATCTGAGTGGAAAAAACAGCTGTGGTTTCAAGCATGTCAAACCTGAAATATGCATGTATGCATGTGTGGGTGTACGTGTATGCTCCCCATAATAGGACCCTGTTCTCCTCACTCTCTATGTAACCCACGCATAAGTGGGCATGAAATGATTAAATAACAAAACCCCAAGCTGCCATACCCAAGGAGAATGTCTGATAGAGCAACATTAAAAAGTAGCATAGAGTCAGTGACTGCTATGCAGTGGGAAGACTTGGTAACTATAGCAACTTGCTTTAGAAGTTGTTCTTTCCCTGCCAAAAATCAGGTAAGCCTTGTCAGCACTCCCACTGACACACCACAGGGAGACAGAAGCTATTCAAGAGAGGCAGCAGGCCAGCCACACAAAGGGCACATGAAGGAAAGTAAACCTCCTTAACTTTATGCACTACTTGGGTCTATGAAGGAGCAAATGACGAACAAGAATGAGTAGTACAGCTGAGGAAGGCTGAACATAGAGGATTTTGAACTCTTGAAACAGAATGAGAATTATGTGTAATGAATACATCAGCCCAATTGCGACCATTCTAATACAAACTGGCATGGAACACAGGGAAAGATCAGCACACAATCAGGAACCAGGATGAGTTATTAATAGGACCCAGACAGGGTAAGGGTATTTCCTTCAGACTCCCAGAAAAGGCTTCACCAACTCCACAGGAAGGAGGACTGGAGTTAACACCAGTAACCCACCATATATGGTTAGATTTTGTAGTTGGCAGCAATTTTTTTTTTTTAAGTTTAACTTAGTAAACTGCATAGTTGATCCCGTAGAAGAATCTTAGTTCTTCTCATCAAATACTTTATATTAAAAATCCTGGAGCAAATATGGTTAAATGAATGTTGCTATGGCAGGTGAAGCCTAGTGACCTTCGGCAAGCTGGTCTCTGAAGTCAGCAGAAGGTAGGCATCTCTCATACTGAATTAGTGTACTGTATTGGACACGGCCGGAGGCTCAACTCATGCATCTCACTGCAGCACTCAATGTAGCTGACTACCACCTCCTCATCAAACATTCCCTCCATGTGACTTCAGGAGAACTCACTCTCCTGTTTTCCTCCGACCCCACCAAGGCTTTTGCTCCCTTCCCTTTGTAGGATCTTCCTTCTACTCCCCAATTCTAGGTGACCTAAGTCTTGGAAGTCTTCCTCTTCCATTTCCTATGTGGCCTCATTTAATGTCATGGTTCTCAACACCTCTGTGTACTGATGACTCCTGTTAATATCTGTAACTCTAGCGGAGTGTGGTGGCTCACACCTGTAATCCCAGCACTTTGGGAGCCCGAGGTGGGTGGATCACTTTAGGTCAGGAGTTTGAGACCAGCCTGACCAACATGATGGAACGCTGTCTCTACTGAAAAAATACAAAATTAGCTGGGCGTGGTGGTGCACACTTGAAATCCCAGATATTTCAGAGGTTGAGGCAGGAGAATCTATTGCACCCGGGAAGCAGAGGTTGTAGTGAGCCGAGATTGCACCACTGCACTCCATATTGGGTGACAAGAGGGAAACTCTGTCTCAAAAAAAAAAAAAAAAAAATCTGCAGCTCTTGGACTCAAGACTGCTGTAGCTGACCTCCCTCTCAGTATGTCCGCATGGATGTCTGACAGGTGTCACAAACATGGTATGCCCCAAACTGTCTTCTCTTCATAGACAGATAGTTCCACCATCAAAGCACCTCCCAAATCAGAGCCCTCCAAGTCTGCTCCTCGGCCACCATCTGCCCCCAGTCAACACTGGATTGCTCCCATGGCCTCCTGAGTTCCCTGCCTTTGCCCGTGCCCTTTTCTGCAGTTTATTCTCCATACCACAGCCAGGTTCTTTTAAAAATACAAATCAGATCCCATCACTACCTTGTTCAAAACCTTCCCATGTTTTTGTGTCGCAGGAGGAATAAAAACCCAAGTTCTCGCCGCAGCTGCTGAGCATGAGCAGGTGCGCTTCCTCTTCAACTCCCTACCCTCTCCTCTTGGCTCACTCTGCTCCTGACATGTGGGCCTTCTCTGCTGCTTCAAACATGACTGCAGAGCCTCCCACTTGCTGTTATCTCTGCCTGGAATGCCTGGAATCACTCATTCCCTTTATCCCAGTTTCTGTTCTCTCCTTAGAGAACCACTCTGCCTATTTTATTTAACAACCCCCACCCCTACATTCCATTCTATTCCTTTATCCTGGTTTATTTTTCTTTGCCACACTAGTCACTGCCTATATTATCATAGGTAATTTGAGTCCCTAAGTAGAATGTGAGGTTTATAAAAACAGGGACTTTTTGTTGTTGTTCACTGCTTCCCCACTAGGACACATGAATAGTGCCTGGCACATGGTGGGTGATCAGCAAATATCTATAAATGAATGAACACACACATAAACAAAACAACTGTATTTTTGTGTAACACATTGGCTGTGACACATAATGGTCCAGCAGTTTTTAAACTTCTTTCGATTTTGTTGCTAAATGGTCTGGTTTCTTTAACAAATCAGGTAATAAGATAAATCATACTGCCAGAGAATTAACAACATTTGGGGTTAAACATGGCTCTATTCCATTCCTTTGCTATAAAAGAGATTTCAGAAATTTAGCTAATAGAGGACTCTGAATAGAATTAGAAGTAGGATTTTAGATCTGGAAGAGTCTTCTCCCTATATCCTCCTCCCCAAAAGCAAATATAAACTGTGCCTTCCAACCTGCGTGAGTTAGGAGGAACCTGTCCTAAGCTCATTCCCCAAGGAATCCTAGTAATACAGGTGCCTTTCCCAGAGGACTTCTTCTAGTTGCTAAAAATAAATAAATAAAATTCCCTCTATATAATTACAGAATTTTAAATTTTAACTACCATGTACTGAGCATTAATGATACGCCACCTGTTTGACATTCACTTGTTTAATCCTCATGGCAATCTTGTGAGGTGGTACTGTTAGCAGTCCCATTTCACAGATGAGAAAACCAAAGCACAGAGAGGCTAAATGGCTTGTCCAAGGTTACAAAGCTAGTAAGATATATAGCTGGGATTCAAGTCAAGGAGGTTTGATTTCAACATTCACGCTCTTCATCACCGGCGCAGTCTCTCTGTACTTAGCTACAAGAGGCCTTACAGACCACTAGGTTGAAATGCCTCATTTTAACAATGAAAACCCTAAGGTAATGAAAAGCTGGGTGACTTGACTGAGGTCACACCATAGGTAAGAGATGGTTGGTGGGAAGTGGGAGTGGGAGGTCCAGGTCCACGTTCCCTGCTCTTCCCAGTTGGCTTGAAAGATCCCAATAAGAGATTACTGCCACTGGAGAGTGAGTGGTAAAGGAGTTTTATGATGGAACCAGTACTAACTACCAACTGCTAAATATAGGACCAATGGAGCATTTTATAAAAGTGGCTAAGATTAAATAAAGCAAATATTTGGAACTTTATCTTAGCTCAGTTTAAGAAGGAAAGAATGTCTTTTGTAATTTTTTTTCCTTTTTACTTCTTTCATTATAAGGTAGTGTCTGGTGTCTACTTAAAAAGTACATTTAACCAAGCTTCATTCTATTGTTTTCATGTATAATGAGTGATTATACATCTTTTAAACTTGGTGCAGACTATACTCTCTATGTTTCTTAATTTTGTTACATTCACAGACTACTTTGTGTTGCCCAGATGGAGTCTTAGTGCTAAATAGCATTGCCGGACACAGTCTGATTTTACAATACCCAAACACACAAGGTGAAATATGAGACCCTGAGCAAGTCACTCATTTCCTCTGGGCTGCGGTTTCCTCATCTTTAACTCAAGGGGATGGAGCTACGTGGTGTCCGTCTAACTCTGTGGTGCCTTCTAATTCTATACACAGAATAATAACCATGGTTATAAGTAACACTTATTTAACTATTACCAGGCACTGTGATAAATGATTTATGTGCATTTCCCTTTAAATCCTCACAGCATCACTAAAAAATGGGTACTACTATTGCCCCAATTTTACAGATGAAAAAGCTAAAGCTTAGAGAGGTTAGGAAACTTGCCCAAGGCCACATACCTAGCAAGTGAGTAGCAGAGATGGGATGCAAAGGCTGGCAGTCCACCCCAGATCCTATACTCCTAACCACCATGAGGTGGGAAGGTGCTCTTTCACAAAATCGTGGAGAGCAGAGGCACCCACAGAGCACCTTCCATTATAGTACAGATGGAGAAATTACAGCCAAGAGAATTTGAGTGGCTTGTCCAAAGACACATTGCCAGGCAGTGGAAAACTGACAGGAATTCTCTTCTGGGCTATTTACTATGGCTGTTCCATCAGGTCAACTCTGGAGAATGGTCATCTCCTCAATCAACAAGCTTCTGATTAGATCCTAGGCTTGTTTTACTCATCTTTTGTCTGGGAACAAAGTAAAAATAGATTTTGGCAATCAAGAACACAATCCCATTTACAATGGCCACAAGAAAAATAAAATCAAATGCCCAGGAATACATCTAACCGAGGAAGTGAAAAACGTCTACAAGAAGAACTATAAAAGACTGCTAAAAAAAATCAGAGATGACACAAACAAATAGAAAAACCTTCCATGGTCACGGATTGAAAGAATCAGTATCATTAAAACAGACTTACTACCCAAAGTAATCTAGAGATTCAGTGCTATTCCTATCAAGCCACTAATATCAGTTTTCACAGAACTAGAAAAAACTATTCTAAAATTTGTATGGAAACAAAAAAGATTCCAAATGGTCAAAGCAATCCTAAGCAAAGAGAACAAAACTTGAGGCATCACATTTCCTGGCTTCAAACTATACTATAAGGCTACAGTAACCAAAAAGCATGGTACTGGTACAAAAACAGACACACAGGCCAATGGAACAGAATAGAGAACTGAGAAACAAGGCCACACACCTACAGCCATCTGATCTTTGATGAAGTTGACAAAAGTAAGCCACAGGGAAAGAACTCCTATTCAATAAATGGTGCTGAGATAGCTGCCTAGCCATACGCAGCATGGCTGGGTTTTATAAGGACCCTCTACCTTTCATCATATACAAAAAGTAACTTGAGATGGATTAAAGACCTAAACATTAGACCTGAAACTATATGAATCCTGGAAGAAAACCTAGGAAACATCATTCTGGACATCAGCCTTTGGAAAGAATTTATGACTAAGTTCTCAAAAGCACCTGCAACAAAAACAAAAATTGATATATGGGACCTAATTAAACTAAAGAGCTTCTCTACAGCAAACCAAACTATTAAAAGAGTAAGCAGACAATCTACAGAATGTGAGAAAATATTCAAAAACTGCATGTGACAAAGGTGTAATATTCAGAATCCATAAGGAACTTAAATCAGCAAGCAAAAAAAAAAAAAAAAAAAAAGTAAATCGGCAAAAGACACGAACAGAAACCTCAAAAGATATACTAGCGGTCAACAAACATGAAAACATGCTCCACATTGCTAATCACCAGAGAAATGCAAACCAAAACCATGATGAGGTACTATCTCACACGAGTTATCCATGGCTATTATTAAAAAGTCAAAAAACCACAGATGCTGGTGAGACTGCGGAGAAAAGGGAATGCTTCTACACTGTAGGGCGGAATGGAAATCAGTCCAGCTACTGTGGAAAGCAGTTTGGAAATTTCTCAAAGAACTTAAAACAGAACTACCATTTGACCCAGCAATCCCATTAGTGGGTATATAACTAAAATAAAATAAATCATTCTACCAAAAAGACGCATGCACTCATATGTTCATTGCAGGACTATTCTCAATATCAAAGACATGGAATCAACCTAGGTGCCCATCAATGGTGATTTGGATAAAGAAAATGTGGTACACATACACCATGGAATACTACAGCCATAAAAAGAACAAAATCATGTCCTTTAAGGCAATATGGATGCAGCTGGAGGCCATTTATTCTAAGCAAATTAATGCAGAAACAGAAAACCAAATACCACATCTTCTCACTTATGAGATCTAAACGATGGGTACTCATGGACATAAAGATGGGAACAACAGACACTGGGAACTACTAGAGCAGGGAGGGAGGTGGGCAAGGGTTGAAAAACTATTGGGTACTATGCTTAGGACCTGGGTGATGGGATCAATCATACTCCAAACCTCAGCATCACACAATATACCCAGGTAACATACCTGCACATGTACCCCCTGAATCAAAAAGCTGAAATTATTTTAAAAACTAGATAAAATCTATGTTTCTACCAAGAAAATAAATTTTGGAAGTTTATGCATCTCCCACACATTTGATTTGTATTTTCATGATCGACTTAAGCTTGACCCCATGTGTCCTTCTTTCAAGACAAATAAAATTTTATTTGCTATTTGGATTCAGAATTCTTTCTGTGTTTCACAAGGATCTCTTTGGTTGTCCATGTCATGTTCAGTGCTTCTCCACAGAACTTTACCCACAAGTCCACAGAAAGATGGTATACAGAAGGCTGAGGCTGAACTGAACTTAAAGTGCCTGCATCTTCTCCACAGGCTAAGCCCTAAAATAGTGTTCTCCATCACACTATCTACAGACTTTTGAATTTAAGATCACTTTCAGATTAGAGCAATGATTCCCAACTCTGGCCACACAATAGAATCATCTGAGTGACTTTTACAAAATAGTCATAATTTGGGACTCACCCACCACTGAAACCACTGGAAGGTCAAATTCCATTGATGGCGTTTGAGTGGGAACATGACACAGGAAATATTATGTTTTAGGAATGTTGGTCAGGTTGCTATATCCCTAGTTGAGATCTTTACAGTACTTTTTTAGAGAGTCAGGTCTGCTGATGCTTAAACCTAGGTTGACAGTGTCCTGAATCATGCGTTTTCCCATGTACCTCATTCTTTCTTCCCATAGTTCCCTGGAGTTTACCTGACTTTCCTTTTTTGAAGTTCTCATTCCACATAGAACAGTTTGTAGAAAAGTATGTGTCCCAATACCACTCCCTATTTTACTAATCTTGGAGAGATATTTTATTCATGTGTCACAACACTCAAAAGGCACACAATATAGAGCCAAACACTACTAGCCTGCCTACTTCTCCGTCTTTCGGCCTCAGTTTTCCTCCCTGAAGTCACCACATGTCTATCTAGTTCTTGAGGTGTTCTTGCAGAGCTGGGTTATGCACGCTCAAGCAAATGTTGCATACATGGATTAATTAAAATGATATCCTTTTAAGCACTGTTGGTAATTTGCTTTTTCCCTTTTCTCTTCTATCCCTACAACTAAGCATGTAGGCCCTTCTTCGTTTAAGTATTTTTTAAGGAGAATGAAAAGGGCAATGACGAGGGTCCAGAAAGAGGATCCAGAACCTTAAAAGTTCTCACAGTGATATTTCTGAGGCCCTTGTACCCAAGAGCTTCCTGCTTTTTCCCTTTCTTCTCTGAGGGTGGAGTTATTCCAATCTTATTTTCCTAACCCCTTTCAGCCTTCTGAGTCCCTGACCCTATTCAGCGTTTTTCTTCTGTCCTTTCTTCATGATACTGACTCTCACTAGGAAGTGAGTCCGAATTTACAGTTAGGACGGAACAATGCTTATGAAGAGCAAACCATTCAGGGACTTCCTAACCTCATTTGGAAATTACACATCTCAGAGGAATTTACGGTGCCCTGAGCAACCTCTCAACACAGTAAGTTAGGCAAGTGAAGAGGGTCTGAGTTATGATGTTAAAAGTTAGAATTCAAAGAAAGGGGTAAATAGGAAAAACAATGCAAAGAGACATGTGATGCAACTTGATAAATGACTGGTTCAGGGAATGGAGAGAAAGAAGTGAACTCTCTATGCCTTAGAATCAAGACTTTAAACTCAAGAGACCGAAAGAATGGTGGGATCACCATCAAACAAGACATTCTTTGTAAAAGGCTTTCAAAAGCTGCCTTTTTTTCTAGGTTGAATACTGTACACATCAGATTTTGGAGGCAGACCAAGCATGGGAAAATCTGTGGAGTAACAGTTTGTCTCTGACCCTTCTCTGTACCTTTTCTGTCCCACCCTTCTGCCTGACTCCATGAGCCATTCTTCCACCTGATTGCCTGTCATCTAACTCTTGCTAAAGTGATGAACAGTATCTGGTGTGGGCTGATAAACCCAAAAGTGCACCCTCTCCCAGGGGTAGCTACAATTTAAAAGGAAACTCAGGAAGAAATAAAAAAGACTTAAGACAAAAAAAAAAAAAAAATGCATCTACAAGAGTGGAAGAATGGTATTAATGTGTCCTAGGGTTAATTTTTTAGACAAGCTGGTAGACCTCAGAACCACATGGTGGTTTGTTAATCACGAGGTTAATTTTGTTCTATTGGGACCACTTAATTCCAAAGCTTCTCTTGCCTGAACACAGACTATAGCCTACTGATGGGGTTTTAGGCCTATTATTCTGTGAAGCACAAAGTCACTTTGTAGCCATCCATTCAGTCATTTTAAAATATAACAATAGAGGCTGAATAATTTTCTTCTATATTTCCTGATAGTCTTTTTGGTGGAATTTTCTGTGGTCCAAATTGGCCTTCCCTTACTGGGACTATATAACATTTAATATCTTGTTTAAAAAGACAGAAAGCTTCATCATTACATCCAAAACTTTAATAAAGACACATGGCTCTTCTAAAGAGAAAACTGCCCACATTCCTAGTAAGTTGAACACAACCAAAATAGCTGATCTGTTATTAAGGGCATGTACCCTCAGACCAGAGCCAGGAAGTCAATAGTGCACACATACAACAGTCACCAATTCAAATCCAGCTGAGTTTACCAAAAGGTCCAGCTAACGTAGATGTATAAACTGCTTAACCTCTAGGCATCTGACCTTGAAAATATTCACACTGTATAAGAAGCAGTATCACACAGTGGTGAAGAGCGCAGGCACTGGTGCCAGGCTGTTTGGGCTCAGATACTAGTTCTATCAGTTACAGCATTCCCGCTTATCCGTGGGGGTACATTCCAAGACCCCCCAGTGGATGCTGTAAACCAGATAGTACTGAACCCTATAGATACTATGTTTTATCCTATACAGCCATATCTATGATAAAGTTTATTAGGCACAGAGATTAACAACTACTAATAAAATAGAATAAAAGTTATGTGAATGTAGTCTCTCTCCAAAAATAACTTACTGTGCTAACTCTTCTTCTTGTGGTGATGTGAGATGATAAAATGCCTATGTGCTGAAATAAAGTAAGGTGAATGAGGTAGGCATTGTGACATAGTGTTAGGCTACCACTGACCTGCTACCAGCATGTCAGAAGGCTCATCTGCTTCAGGGGATCCTGGATCACTGAGGCATGGTGATGTCAGGATTTTGACATCATCATGTCATCACCTGCTTCAGGTGATCATGGATCACTGAGCCATGATGATCCATGGCTGGATGTCAGAACAGCTCATGTCATTAATGGCCAGGTAGTGTATCCAGCATGAATACGCTGGATAAAGGGATGATTAACGTGCTGTGTGGGACAAAGAGGGGTGGCACAAGATTGCATCACACTACTCAGAACAGTGCATAACTTAAAATTCATGAATTATTTCTGGAATTTTCCATTTACCTGTATTATTATTTCTGGACTGCAGGTAACTGAAACCTCAGAAAGCAAAACTGTGGATAAGGGAGGACTATTGTACTACTTAGGTGACCTCGAGACATGTATTGGATTCTGCAAAATGTGGACCACATTAATAACTACTCTGTAGAATGGCTGTGAATATAACATAATACATTTAATTACATAGAATGGAGCACAGCACATCATACCATATAAGTGTTAGCTGTGTTTTTACTTAATAATAGAAACATTTTATATTCAGATTTTGTGGGCAATTTTGCAATCAATTTTAGTTTGTAAAAACGTGACCAATGGAAAAAAAGTATTAGCTTTCTAAATTATTTCTCCCTCTTCTACTGTAAGGTTTCCCTCTGACATCCCAGGGTCTAGTAATGGCGTCCACATGTGGCAATAAACCATAGCAGTTTACAGTTCAGGGGATTATGATTATCTCCAATGCTGTTTTTTTCTTGTGAGAAAACCTAAGAGCTGCTTCCCATGGTATACCTTCCGCTTCCTCCAAACTTGCCCTTTTGTCATGGTTCAATAATTTGCTTTGGTTTACTTTTAGCTGCTATTTAGAAGTTCTTCTTCCTCCACCCAAAGGGAGGCAGCTTCCTTAAGTTCAAGATTTTACTTCACTCTTCTTCCTTAGTTGAACCTCCATCTGTGTCACCCCATGATAGCTATATTGTAATCTTTGTAATATTGTAATCTTTACTGTAGTACAATAGATATAAGGTAAAATGGTTGACACATGTTAAAGCTGTCCTGTTCAGACCATACTGTGAGGCCTTTAGTTTTCAGCCTTGTGGAGACGGGGGGTGGGAGAAAGGTTGGGGGACTGTTTGCCCTGAAGGCTTTTAAGCCCCATGCTAGGTTGAGTTCTCCCTTTCAGACACTGTCTTGGGAAAAGAAGTATATTTTCCTGTCTGGGGCCAAGCCCACCAGCTTTGACATCAAAGCTGTTCTCTTAGCTTTCCAGACCAACCTGCCCATTGTCTTCGAGGCTCTGCTCAGAAATCACTGACACACCTTACTCTACTTGCCTTGGGCATCCATCTCCCTACCATCTCTCATTAGCAAATTCCAGTCTTTAAGTTTATTCTTCCCTGTCCTCGCTGTCAGATTCTTAAAGTAGTGAGCTGAGTGTTCCCAGCCTCTCCCTCTATTGAATTATCTCCCTCTGGTTCCCAGGAGAATATTTCTAGACTCACATCTTTGAAAAGCCTCCTTGGTGCTGTATATCCCATCATAGTCCTTGGAATATCTAAGTTATACCAGGGAGGGTCTTCCTTCATGAGAGTCACACTGTTCGTGTGCACATGAGAATGTTAGAAAGTTAATCGTTTCTTCCTGAGAAAACAGAAACATAAGGTTCAACCCAGTGAATGTTAGCAACGAGAGATTAAATAAATCACTTACAGTCTATTCCTCCACTGGCATACTGTTCTGGCACTGGCAGTGAATGAACTAGAGCCCTACATATTATCATGGATGAAACTCAATACATATTGTTGAAGAAAAAAGCAAGCTGCAGAAAAATATGTAGTATACCATGAATATAGTTTGAAAGCTATTAACAACAACGCTATCTTTTTTTATATTTATTTATTTATTTTGAGACAGAGTCTCACTCTGTTGCCCAGGCTGGAGTGCAGTGGCCTGAACTTGGCTCAATGCAACCTCTGCCTCCCGGGTTCAAGCAATTCTCCTGCCTCAGCCTCCTGAGTAGCTGGGATTACAGGCATGTACCACCACACCCAGCTAATTTTTGTATTTTTAGTAGATGGGGTTTTGCCATGTTGGCCAGGGTAGTCTCGAACTCCTGGCCTCAAGTGATCTGCCTGTCTCGGCCTCCCAAAGTGCTGGAATTACAAGTGTGAGCCACTGTGCCTGGCCAATGTTATATATTTCTTAGAGATACACACACACATACATTTTCCTGACACTATATATGTGAAGTATGCATATAATAAAAATATAAATAAAGGTATGGAAACAACACACTAAATTCATGGTAGTAATTAAAACTGCAAGGAGACAGGAAGTAGCTTCAGCTGTATTGGTTAGTGTATATTTCCTCAGATGGGTAGAGGATATGTGGTAGAGAATATACTCATTATGGAGTTTACAAATTTTATTTATTGCATAACAAATAAAAATGCATTCCTGCTTTTGCTGTAACAAGGTAATTCAGATATTTTATTAAGGTTAGCTAAAATTCTGATAGAATCATTTATTATTTGCCTTCCCACAATGTAAAATTATGGTAAGTTGTTAGTGGTTCTATTTTCTTAGGAAGACAGCCTCTGTCATTTTAAGTTGACACTTTCTCTTGTTTCAGCACAAGTCACTGTAGAAAACTTCACTCCTAAATAAAACCAGCTCTTTTCTCACCTAAAATTAACTGGAATCAATGTGGATCTGGCACTACATTTCTAAACTGGCATAAACAAATTGGCTACAATTTCTGCTTATATCTTCAGGTTTCAGTGTTATAAATCACCATTGGCCAATAATAAAATCATATTTTCATGAGGTATAAACCACTCCTAATATTCTTCCTGAATTTATCAATTTTCTATTAAAATATTCAAAGAATACTTTCTGCTTATTTTTCTGGCATCACAGTGGTGCCACGACCATGTGTACAGAATCCCACATAATTAAAAAATTAATGTTATCAAATGATTCATATGTATCTTTTCTTTAAGCTACTTTTCTTTTTCTACACATAAGACTGGTATCATGTGTAGTTACTACAAGCCATAATTAATAGTTGTGTGGTATTTGCATTTGCGTGTGTTTTCATTGAGATTATCAAATTCTTTTGTTGCTGTTTTCTAGTACAAACCATATGCTGCCAACATGCATAAAATCCTTAAGAAAATTATTTTTATTGTTTTGAGACAGTCTCACTCTGCTGCCCAGGCTGGATTGCAGTGGCACAATTTCTGCTCACTGCAGCCTCCGCCTCCTTGGTTCAAGCAATACTCCTGCCTCGGCCTCCTAAGTAGCTGGGACTACAAGTGTGTGCCACCACGCCAGGCTACTTCTTGTATTTGTAGTAGAGACGGGGTTTCAACATGTTGGCCAAGATAGTCTCGATCTCCTGACCTCATGATCTGCCCACCTCGACCTCCCAAACTGCTGGGATTACAGGCATGAGCCACCGTGCCCGACTGAGAAAATTATTAATATTTTAAAATTTTAAAATCATACATAATAGACTTTAATTTTTTTCTTTGTACTGTTCTTATTCTTACAACTCTTCTGTAAATTTTACATTATTTCCAAATGTTTGCAATGGTTTCCCAAGCTCCAATTCCCACAACTGTTATGAATGGACCTAGATAGATGGACCAGCACGTGCAGTGGGTTGCATTACAGGACGGATTCGGGTAAATGCTGTTTTAGAGCTGGCAAGTTTATAAAAAGCAAGTTTACTCTTTGTCCTGGGGGGAGACATTATCTCCTCCCTCAAAGTTGCTCACTATGAAAACAACCCTGAGAAATGATCCAGATAAACAGAGGCCAGGGCCTCACTGGAGTGAAAGAGTCATGGAGGACTGTCTTCCAACAAAGTTCTTCTCAGCAACAGTTAGATGACTAATGGGAAGCATAGTGCAGGCTATCAGTCATAAACCAAAACATTTTCAGCATGGAGCTACTGTGGGTAGACTGTCTAGGAAAACAGTAGATAGGAACAGATAGATGGGAGGGGAAGTATAGCTCATGCAAGGTCTCGTCTTTGTTTAAGTAGAAGAGGTAGAGAAAGAAAGCAGGTCCCTACCAAATAAGGAGAATGGAACCTCCCAAGGAAGATGGGAAAGAGCTCTCTTGCTTGTATTGTCTGTTTCTGACCCTCAGCAGCTGCTGCCCCGTTCCTGAGCCCTTTCTTTCATCCCTTGTCCTCTATGAGACGGTACTTTGGTCTCTGCCCCTGATTTGGACTGCTTTCCTCTCTGCTTTGGATGTTTCCCTGTCCTGGGTATTAGCTGCAGTTGTTTGCATACCGACCCTACTTTGCATCTTAGACCTCACTGAAGGTTTCTACTTCATAATGAAATTAACAGACTTTAATTTTTTTTCAAACATTCAAAAACCTTTCTCTCATTCCCAAGCTTTCAAAGGTACAGAGTCACTATCATGCTCAATTTTTTTTTAAATCAAGAATTTAAACTTTTAAATCATATATGGTTTCCATCTATTCCAGAAAACATTTATTGGCCACACTCTCTTTGTACTGGTTCTGTGTTAATGCTAGGGACACCAAGTTTAATAAGACATTGTGCCCATTCCCAAGGATTTTACAATATCTGCCTAGAAAATACAAGATAATCCATAAACTAGTAGAATTATTAGGCAAGTTCAGCTAAGCACCAATATTTAGAAAAATATTATGTATCACCACTTCGAAAACATAATTATAAAGATAACTTTAATTATAACTAAAAAGATTAAAGGTATCTAATAATAATCTAACTATAAACAGATAATGAGCTGGACCATTTTCTATTCAGTTACCCTAGAACTGTTAAAGACCGAAAGCAAGGACAAAGTCATGAAATACACCATTTACAGGAACACTACCATAAACAAACCACCTATGGGGTCAGAACCCTCTCTCTAGGAAATGCAGAATTACTATAATCCACCACCATTCCTTCCCTGTGTATTAAGTAGAGGATTGACAAGGACAGATGGAGTGGTCAGCATGGTCTTATGAGGAATGTGGTAATCCATGGTTATAGCTGAGTAGGGATGGATAGGGCAGAGGGCTCAAGTGACTAATACAGACTGTAGATGCCTAACAGTGGATTCTCTAGCAGGTTGTTGGCTGAGCTGCAAAATCTGGAGACTGAGCCTGATGTTACCGTCTAAGTGTGGAAAGGAAGTCCTTGGGATTGGCTTGACATGTGTCTCCTGAAAACTGCTATCATATTTTATCTGTGCAATCCATGTGTTAATAGCAATCTATGCAATTCCAATCAAAATCTCAAAAAAGGTATTTATGGCATTGGGTAAATTGGCCCTTAAATTCATTTAGAAGAATAAAGGACCAAGAATAGCCAAGATTATTTTTAAAAAGAATCAAAAGGAGCTTGGCTTATCAGAAACTAAGACTTAGAAATGGATAGTAACTAGGGAAAAGTATTGTTGCTGTAGAGGAGGACTATTATATCCCCAACTCATTCACACATGGGAATGTGATATATGAGAGAGGTGGCATTGCAATTCAGTGGGGATAGAAGGAACTGTACAATAGTTCATAAAGAAAAATGGTATTAGATTCCCTGTATCATACCCTAAACAAAAATATATTCTAGAAGGTTAAAGACTTAATGTGAAAAGCTAGTTTTTAAAGCTTTCAGAAGAAATTATATGAAAATATCTTTATGACCTCAGGGTACAAAAACATGTTTTAAACCTAACATGAAAAGTATAAACCATAAAGGAAAATAATATCAAATTAAATACTAAAAATTAAAACTTCTGCATAGTAAAACTCAAAAGGCAAGCTACAGATTGGGAGAAGATATTTATATAGTTCATATTATTGTATAATATAAATTAATAAGGAAAAGGCAAATATCCTATTAAAATGGGCAAAGGATATTAATAGATAATAGGCTGGGGAAACTTAAATGACCAATATACATATAGAAAAATGATAACTAAAGAGATATTGCTTCACACTTATCAGAACTGCAAAAGTTATCAGACAATATCTATTCTTGTTCAAACTATCAGATAGGGAATTTTAAATCAACAGTGACTACTAGACGGGTTAATAGGTGCAGCAAACCACCATGGCACATGCACACCTATGTAACAAACCTGCACGTGTTCTGCACATGTGTCCCAGAACTTAAAGTACAGTAAAAAGAAAACAATGACTACTATGTTATGTAAGACTACATAAGTAGTCTTATGTGCCTGGTATATAATAATTATTAGTAAATATTAGTTAAATGAATGAAATAAATGAGCAAAGAATAAAAATGATACCTGGAACTTTTCTCAAAGAAAGCACAGTTCAGGAGTAAGGATGGAAACATTACCTATTAGACTTTGTGAAACACAGTAATTTGTTTTGTTTTGTTTTTGTAGAAACAAGGTATTGCCATCTTCCCCAGGCTGGTCTCAAACTCCTTGGCTCAAGTGACCCTCCAGCCTCAGCCTTCCAACATGCTGGGATTATAGGCATGTGCCACCGTGCCTGGCCACAATAATCTTTATCTATTTCTGCTTCTATATTTTTAGCACCTCACAGTAACTAATTCTGATAATCATGACACTAATTCTTTCATTCTTTCATTATTTTAACAAACATGTAGACCTCCTATGAACTACAGCCTATACTGAAGGTTGGGAACCCAAAAATGAACAAGATACAGCTCAAGATTTTCACAGTCTAATTGGAAACAGTAATATAAACTTTTTTTTTTTTTTTTTTTTTTTTTTGAGACGGAATCTCGCTGTGTCACCCAGGAGTGCAGTGGCGCGATCTTGGCTCACTGCAACCTCTGCCTCCCGGGTTCAAGCAATTCTCCTGCCTCAGACTCCAGAGTAGCTGGGAGTACAGGCGCGGGCCACCATGCCGGGCTAATTTTTGTATTTTCAGTAGAGACGGGGTTATAATACATTTTAATAAATGCTACATTAGTATCATTTTTAAAATGGAAATTATGTCCAGAATATTCTTTTTTAAAAGTCAGAGAAATTCATAGTCGCTTTCATTAACAACACTGACTTCAGACATGTGCTGTGGAGTCAGACAGACCTGGATTCAAATTCGGGCCTTATTCAGCCCTTACTCCATAGAAGCTGTGAGACATGGGCCAAGTTACTTCTCCAAACTTCAGTTCTCCTCGGCAAAATGGAGATAATACCTTTTCCTACCTTATCCCAATGTTAAAAAGATCAAATGAAGGAAAGAATGTAAACTGCTGGCCGGGCGCGGTGGCTCACGCCTGTAATCCCAGCACTTTGGGAGGCTGAGACGGGCGGATCACGAGGTCAGGAGATGGAGACCATCCTGGCTAACACGGTGAAACCCCGTCTCTACTAAACAATACAAAAATTAGCCAGGCGAGGTGGCGGGCGCTGGTAGTCCCAGCTACTGGGGAGGCTGAGGCACGAGAATGGCGTGAACCCGGGAGGCGGAGCTTGCAGTGAGTGGAGATCACGCCACTGCACTCCAGCCTGGGTCACAGAGTGAGACTCCGTCTCAAAAAAAATAAAAATAAAAAGAATGTAAACTGCTTAGGACGGACAGTGCTTGGCACAAAAATAATAGATGGTGGTGGTAGGTGGGGGTGATAATAGTAACACTTCTTTTATAGTATGCAAAATTTTAATCCTTCATTATCTGAAAAGGAGACTTATCCAGAATGATTTATTTCTTAAAAGATTCTAGAGGTCTAATATTTTGTTTTAACGAACATCTATTGTACCAAGAACTGGGAGTAGAAAGATGACCGTCTATACCCTCTAGCAGAAGTATGATTAATGATACTTGCTAGGAGATCATTTGTAATCAACAAAGATTCTACAGTCACTAAAAAGTTAAAATAGAACTGAAGTTCAAATAAATGTTTCAAACATACTTTCCCTCCCTTAAGCAAGAATGCTTCAAAGTAAAGTGCCACAGGGGAATTTTGATTTTTGATGAAGTTTTTGCAAGTTGTTCAGCTTCAAATAGCATCCTGTAAGTCCCCGAGCAGTAAATCGGGAGCCGAATGGGAACCATTTGACAGGTCTGTCACTTGGTTTTTCTTATTCCTCAAAATACTTCAGGGATGCACTGTCTCCACTTATGTAAGCCTCTCTATCTATACTTTTGAACACTTTCTTTTGTTAGTTAAAAATAAGCTGAATTGTTCACAGTTCTCTTTTTTTGTTTTGGTATGTCTTTAAATGCAGCTGCATGCAACAAATGGTTTAATTGTGGTCTTAACAAACTCAGTCAAAATTTGGAAACTGTGTTTTTTTTTTGTTTTTTGTTTTTTTGGGATGGAGTTTCACTCTTGTTGCCCAGGCTGGAGTGCAATGGTGCGATCTCGGCTCACTGCAACCTCCGCCTCCTGGGTTCAAGCGATTCTCCTGCCTCAGTCTCCCAAGTAGCTGGGATTACAGGCATGTGCCACCATGCCTGGCTGATTTTTGTATTTTTAGTAGAGATGGGGTTTCTCCATGTTGGTCAGGCTGGTCTCGAACTCCTGACCTTAGGTGATCTGCCTGCCTTGGCCTCCCAAAGTGCTGGGATTACAGGAGTGAGCCGCCGCGCCCGGCCTGCATTTTTTATAACTCAGGGTAGAAAAAACTTTTGGCTATTAATACCACTTTTTATAAGTACCAAAACTGGGCTTCACATTAATTTCCTTTTTCCTGATAAATGGGCTGGCTAATCTCTTCTGATAATGATGGACTAGGTAATTTGGATCTACTATCTTTTGAGGACAATTAGAAAAACTGCACAAACTATTAAAGGTATACACTTGAAACTACCTGAGAGATATCCAGATAGTAAAGAATTACCAGGCCAAGATCTGGGAGTGTTTGATAGCTCAATTTTGGGGATCACTTTTCTCCTGGATAAGTTTATGATTCCTGAGAGGACTACTGAAAAAATAAGCAGTACTTCTGACACACTCAAGAGTGCTAGGAGGATAGGAGCTAAAGTATGGAACTGGCCAAAGTGGGAGGTCAGATGAACCTCCTCCCTTTAGGTTGAGTCCCTAAAGGGCTGCACCCTGCAACTAAGGTTGAATCAGAAATAGACAGGCCTTCCAAGGGGTGCAATTCAATCTTACTGAATAGGGGCCCCAAATATTGGAATTATCTAACAGAGACTATAAAATAGCTATGCTTATAATGTTCAAGGGCATAAAACATAAGATTAAAAATTGACAGAAAACTAGAAACTTTTTAAAAATAGGAAATTCTAGGAATGCTAAAAACATAACAGAAATTAGGAACTTGGCCAATAGGTACAATAACAGATTAGACACAGATTAAGTACATTATGAAAGAGACCAAAAGAAGACATCCAAATGAAACACAGACAAAAAGATGGGAAACATAGAAGAAAATTAAGAGACAAAGGAGAAAGCAGTAAAGTCTAATATGTGGGTAAACTGCAATTTCAGGAGGAAAAGAAGGGCAGATAACTTTTTAAAGAGATAATGACTGAGAATGTTCCAAAACTAATGAAAGGTATCAAGCTGCAAATTTAAGAAGTCCTTTGGACTCCAAGAACAATAAATAAAAAGAAACTCCTGTCATCATAGATTCTATAGACATTAAAAGGACAATAAGGACATACGATGAATAACTTTATGCCAATAAATTCAACAATTTGGATGAAATGGACACAACTGAAAATCTAAATAATCTGATGCCCTTTAAATAAGTTAAATCTTTCATACAAATCCACCACATAAAGAAAACTCTAAGCCTGGATGGTTTCACTGGTGAATTTTATCAAACATTTAAAAGAGAAATAATACCCATCTTATACAACCTCTCAGGAACTAGAGGAGGGAACACTTTTATGAGGCTGGCAGAATACCACTAGGAATATCTGAAAAAGACATTCCAAAAAGGAAACTAGTATTTCTCCTAAACAGCAATACAAAAATCTCTACAAAACATTGGCAAATCAAATCCAGTAATGTATTTAAAAGATCATGGTCAAGGGCTTAATCTAGAAATGCAAGGTTGATTTAATGTTTATAAATCAATGTAACTGATCATATTAATAAAAAAAGGAGAGAAAGCATATCGCCAGCTCAATAGATACAGAAAAACATCTGACAAAACTCAACTCCAAATCAAGATAAAAACTTTCAACAAATGTGGACAGGAAGGGAACTTCTTCAAACTGATAAAGCACATCTACAAAAACTCTACAGCTAATATCATACTGAATGGTGAAATACAGAATGTGTTCTCATTAAAGATGGGATCAAAGCAAGGCAGCCTGCTCTTATCGCTTCTATTCAACATTGCACTGTAAGTCCCAGCCATGGAAATAAAACAAGAAAAAGAAATAAAAGGCGTATACAGATCAGAAACAAAGTATATTGCCTCTATTCACACAGTATGATTGTTTACGTTAAAATTTATAGGAATCTACAAAACAACCATTAGAACTAATCAGTGAGTTTAGCAGGTTTGTAGGGCACAAAGTCAATAAACATAAATCAACTATACTTCTACTGACAGCAAACAACTGGAAAGTGAAATTTTAAAATTTAAATACTGTACTATCAAAAACATAAAATACTTTAGGGAAAAATATAACAGAAGACATGCCAAATCTCTACACTGAAAACTACAAAACACTGCTGAGAATTCAAGAAGGCTTAAATAGAGATAAACCATGCTCATCAACTGGAAGACTCAATATTGTTAAGCTGCTAATACTCCTTTAAGTTGAGCTATAGATTGAATGCAGTTCCAGAGAAAACCCCAGGAATTCTTCTTAAACGAATTAAGCTAATTCTAAAATTCACATGAGAATGCAAAGGACCTAGAATCTCTAAAGCAATCTTGAACAAACTGGAGGGTTTACAGTACCTGACCAGGACTTACAAAATGTACCAGTCATCAAAACTGAGGTGCTGGCAGAGGACTGACAAATCAATGGAACAGTGGCAAGCCCAGAAACAGACTCATACTCATACAGTCATTTGATTCTTAACAAAGACACTGAGGCAATCTGTGGTGGCTCTGAAAATGTACCATGCACATCTCCTGCTGAGGGAAACATAGTTGACTGATGGTCCCAGCTGCCAGTCTTCTGAATCTACTACCACATTTATGCTAAGACCAAGCTTTCCTTATGCTACTCAGAGCCAATGAACACAGCAGGGTCAGTAATACTGGTCCATTCCTTTAACAGGCAACTATGGCTTGAGGATTCCCCATACGCCTGGCCAAAACTTTCTTAGAATAGCACTGCAGTCTATAACACTTTATTACATTATAATAAATATTTAATTCTATTTATAATTATATAATTATATTTATAATTCTTTCCAACCAATCCTCCTTTTTCCCTCCTTTCCTTTGCAATTGGAAGGTTTTTACATGCTTTCTCTGGTCCCCTCCCTTTTTTTCGTCATAGGCATTCCCTCCAATAATTATCTTACACATCTAATCCTTGTCTTGGTATATGCATCTCCAAGGGCCTACACTAATAATACAGGTGGTGGCAGAAGTAGTCTAAAAACATGTGTTAGAATACTGGACTGACTTCTCCACTACCTGGTGGGCAAAGAGGATGTCATCCTGAGTGGTATGTGGGGCATGGACAGTCCCTGGCACAAGGCAATGGCCAAATTGCTAAAGATTTCATTAATGGTAACCTGGGAAAACATACTGGTGAGAATACTCTTGCATGTGTAACGATTCAGGCATTTGAATGAAATGGGGAAAACAATGCCTACAAGGACAGTGGGGTTTGCTGGTTATTGCTACGTTGCTATGATGCTCTGCAGAGGGATAATGAGAAAGTGAGAGCTGTTAACAGGCAGTTAAAGTCTAAGTATAAAAGCTTAGTTTGGTAGCTTACAATGAGACCCTTATTCCTGGCTATGGAAAAGCAGATACAGCTGAGCAGCCGACTGAAGATCTGTTCATTAAAGAGTTCTAGAGACACTTAAATGCTCAGTTGAAGCAGGTGTGCTCTGTTAAGGCCAAGAAAACTTGCATGAGGGCACATGAACAGAGTGGTCATAGTGGCAGAAATAAAAGCTATGTAATGAGCTCCCACACTTACCAAGGCCAATATGGCTACTGCTGTCTCTGAATGTCCTGTTAGCTGCCCATCAGATTCTAAAATGTATATAGATGCGCAAGGAGCCAAGAATAATAATCTTGAAGAAAAACAACAAGGTGGACAGGCTTGCTTTCTGGATATTGACACCAGGGTCTCATTAAGCTACTAAACTAAGCTTTTCTACTAAGGCTGTGACATTAAAAAACTGTGATACTGTTATAAAAATAAAGCCTATAAATAGACATGTATTTGTACCTACACATCAACATTATACAGTTGTATATCAACATAAATAATACATGCATTATTTATTTGTTGCCTGTATTTATGTATTCTTGATAAACTGGTCCTGCAGAGCAGTGAGGAAAGAACAATCTTTTCAATAAATGGGACTGTCTTGATTGGAAAAAAGAAAACCTCAAACTTAACTCCTACCTCACACCACACACAAAGTTAATTCCAGACAGACTATAGATGTAAATGTGAAAGGTAAAACAACAAAGTCTCCAGAAGACGATATAGGAGAAACATATAACTTTGGAATAAAAATGTAATTCTTAAACAGGACATAAAAAGGACTAACCATAAAAAAGATCGGATAATATGGATTATATTAAATTAGTAACTTCAAAGAAAATTAAAATAAGAAATAAGTCACAGAGAGGGAGAAGATATGGCAATAAGCACATAAAAAGATGTTCAACCTTACTAGTAATCAGAAAAATGAAAATTTAAGTCACACTAAGATATTGCACACTAGAATGCCTAAAATGAAACAGAATATACCAGAGGGTGACAAGGATATGGAACAGGAATTCTCAGAATGCTGGGGGAAGTATAAATTTGTACAACGTTTTTGGAAAACATTTTTGGCATTATCCACTTAAAGCTGAAAATATGCTTATTCTATGATCTAGTAATTCCACCTCTAGGTATACACTTAACAGAAATCCCTGCAAATGAACAAGAAACACATGCAAAAACATTCACAGCAATATTATTTATAAGAAGCCCTAAATTGTATACTAAAATATTCATCAACAGTAGAATGGGTAAATTGTGGTATGTTTATACCATGGACTACTATAAAACAATCAAAAGGAACAAAATAGTTACATGTAACAACACGGTTAAATTTCACAAAATTTTAAGAGAAATCAGACAATAAAAAGCACGTACCTAAAGATTCACTTTAATTAAAGTCCAAAATAGAGGCAAATTGAACTACAGTATTCAGAAACACATGCTGAGATGGCAAACGTCTAAATAGAAGAAGTGATTACCATCAATCAGGATAGCGGCTATCCTTAGCATTGGAGTTAGGAAAGGGGTGGTGATTAGGAGGGTGCACAAGAGGAACTTCTGGAGTGATGGCAATATTCTATTTCTTGACCTGGATGGTGGTTACACTGTAATAATAGATGACTGAGTTAAAAATTTTATGTACTTTTCTGTATGCATGCTTCATAATACAAAGATTAAACCACCAAGCAAAAGGAATGAATCAATATTTGAAATCAAGATGAAAAACCTGGTATTTGGTTAGTAGGCCCTTCTCTTTTGAGTTATTTTCTTAATGATATGTAGTTTACATTGAATTATCCACATTCTTTTGCTGAGACCCTACGCCAGACATTTCTGAGATGGCTGGCTAAGGGTAAAAAGTTTATTGCCAAAGAGTTGTAGAAAGGTAACCAAACCAAAAATCAAACCTAAAAATACGGCCTACTTTTAATATGCTCTAAAAACCATAATAGAATCGAGCATAATTATTTATTTTTTGAGTGGAAGGAAATTTCTTCAAAGGAGAAAGGATTCCTGCCCACAGAGTAATCAGGCAGATGAGATAACTCAGACATGAAAGGGATAGACAAAATGTCAAATGCCTTTGCTGCTTGTTTCAAATTACATAACTTTCAAGGCAGAATTATCTCCGACAGAATCCTTAGAAGTAAGATTTTTAGATTTTAAAGATAGCAGTATAAAGGATAGCTGGGCATGTTAAAATGGGAATCAGACGGAAATTGTGAAGGTGTTAACAGGAAAAAAAGGGGGGACTGCATACTATACCTAAGCAGAAAGAAAACCAAGGTGGAATGAAAAGTCTTAAAAAGATAGGAAGATTCATCTGCATGATTTGACAATGCAGGAGAGCCTGTGAATGGACTTCATAAGAAAAGATTGGACCCGCATTACAGCAAATTACATGTGAAGAATTTCTACATGGGAGTTTAATTGTGGGATTCAGATATTAAGGAGATTGGTCAATCTTCCTAAGAGATAGTCCTTCCACCCCACTCAAACCCCAAACTCTGTACAAATGCAACTGTTTCTGGCAATTGTCTTCAGACTGCTGAAAAAAATCACACATAGTAAATTGGATCCACTATCGATTCACTGTCAGCAACCTTAACAATGGCTTCAATATGGTGGTAATTTCCTACTTCCTTGGAAAGTTTTCCCATTTTTCACAATGACTATTGTTAAGCCATCTCTACTTTTCTTAACATTGTTTACACTCCTCTTATTCCCCAATCATCCTAAGCCATGTTGTCATCTACCTCAAAGAAAAAATGAATCTCAATTTTTTGACATCAGATCTTCAATTTAACTACTTACAGCATACTTTTCTCCTTCCTGCATATGAGATTTCCTTCCACAAATATAAAATTCCTCCCCCATCCATGTCAGTGATCTTCTCCCTGCCTTATGTCCCAAACTTCATCATCCATTCTCCCAAACCTGTTCCTCCTCTAATGTTCCACCCAACAGTAAGTCAGCCCTGGAAGTCATCCTTGAATCCTTCCTCTCCAATTACCAAGCCTCGTATATCCCACATCCTAAATGTCTCTTAAATCTCATTATTTCTGTCCTCTGCCACCACCATAACTATCATCTGTCCACCCATTCTAACAGCCTGAGTGGTCTCTTGACCTCCAAGCTGACTTCTCCCTAATCCATTTACCACTTTGTAGCCATCAGCTATCTTTCCAAAATGCTGTACTGGTAACTCACTTCTTCAGTTTTATTGCCCATGGAATAAAATGCAAACTCCTTACTATGTTTCCTAAGATCCTCTTATGATTTGCTCCTGCTTATCTTTCTAATGTATTTCCAGCTATTGCATTGCTTATATGCTCTGCACCAAGCATTTGCATACATTTACACGCATCTGTTTCCTTTGCCTGGGAGACTCTACACTCACTCCAACATTTATCTGTCTAGGTTCATCGCAAACCTTCAGTGTCATTTCCTTTTAGAGGCCTTTCCTGACTTCCTAGACTAGGACTGTTCTCTTTACTATGAGCTTCCTTGACAACATTCATTGTTCTTTGTTAATTTATCTGTATACTCCGAAAGTAGGGCTCTGTCTACTCACTGTTGTGGCCCCAATATCCAGCAGTCTCAAAACTCTGCAGGCATCAAAAAATGCTGCTGAATAAATGAAAAGATATACAATCTATAATAAAAATATCAAATAAACCATTAATAATAGGAGATGTGCTCCTTTATCTGGAATGGTATACACAGTCCCTACAAGATTTTCATTAAAGTTAGAAGCATAAAATTTCATGGTTTTCATAGGTAAGAATGAAATGGACACTGCAAGTAATATTGGAAGCTGTTACAATGGCAAACATACTGCGACTTAATGGCTTTTGTGTCTTTTATATTGTTTCCAGGCCAGAAAGGAAGATAGGGAATTTTAATACTCCTGGAGACATTGGTGTCAAAAGAGTGGTATAGAAAAAGCTAGCTTAAAGGCAGGATAAATAAGAAATTTATCAAAAAGTCTTTGACTATAACACATACATATACACAAGGATTGCATTTATATAGATACTGTAAAATATTCAAAATCATTACCACTAAACAAATATACAAAAAAGAAACTATAAATAATTTGAGAAAGATGACTTCAATACATGCTCAGTTATGTTTTTTTTTTTTCTAAAGGAAAACCAGAGCAGCTGGCCTTACAATAATGAGAAAAGGTATTGATGACTAGCCTTCTAAAAAAAAGTGCCTGAAATGTTCATTCAAGGCTGGTATTCATTCTTTATTCAGAGCCTGGCTGTCAGCTTGAAAAGCAACAGAGATTACTGATGTATTCTAGGGCCAAATCATGGAGGACATAAATTTGCTCTTAGTACAGCAGTGAATCAAGGGAGGAAAAAACTTATTTGTATTCCAAGGGTCCTATGCATTCTGTTTGGCTTCAGTAACATTATTTTAATTAATTATAAGCGATATGGCACAACTTAGAAATAACCATAATTTGATATTTATTCCATTTCATTAGTTCAACACAGCAAAGCCATCCTTTAAATCCTGATACTGCATGATTAATATCTTGCATTGGTTTATTTGTACTTTTTTACTGAGTAGATATTACAGAAATAAAGTATTCTAAAAGGAATTTTTGAACTATTTAGGAGCTTTAAATTTATTTTAGATTTGCTTCAGTTTGGAAAAGTGGTTTAAAAAAAAAGCTGGGGTTAAGATATACGTAGTGGAGTGAAAATGAAAAAATAAACAGCAGTGTTATGTTTACTAAGGACAAAGTTAAAGCTGTGTTTTCAAAGTAATTCATGAGAATTCCCATGAAATTAAAACACATGATCAATTTTGCTGTTTTAAGAAATGACTTCAGAAACACTAATACATTTCACATTTTGGTTAGAAGAATCATTCCTATACTTTTCATTTATTAAAATACACACATATAAAGTTCTGATGAAATTAGGATTAGTTTTACATCAACTATGTTACTGAGATTAGTGGAGAAAGAAATTTTAAACAGGAGCAGTGCCTAGCAAGAAATAATTTTAAGAGGCCTAGTGGACCAAATAAAAAAGAATGTATTTCTGAACCTCTTTATGCAAAGAGATATTGTGAGTTGTGTATTTAAGACAACACCCTTGCTGTTGTGCAAGTAATCTATTTGGCAAGCTCAAATAGGAAATAACTGTGATGCAAAATGGTATGGGTATCACTTGAAAAAAGCTTATAATAAAAGAATTACAGGAATTCAAAAGGAACTTGAACCCAGGAGGCGGAGCCTGCAGTAAGCCAAGATCATGCCACTGCACTCCAGCCTGGGTGAGACTCTGAGCCCACTGTCACTCCAGCTCAGAATGAGACTCTGTCTTAAAAAAAACAAAAAAGAAATTCAAAAGGAATATGAGCTCCAGTTGTAATTAGAGAAGACTTCATGAAAATACAGATGAGAGATGGTTGTTAAAGGGCAGAGCTTTCTAAAAGTAAAAATAGAGGAAGATGTTTCATGATTTATAGAAAACAACCTAAATGAACCTTATTATTATCTTTCAGTAAATATTTACAAAACGAAAATGCTTTGGAAGTCATCTCATCTGCCCAGATTGATTATAAGTCATAAAAGCAGTGGTGATGGCTTAAAATGCCTTATAAATCTGAAGCTTATGACTATTCCTTCATTAGGAAAAGATATAGAATAACTCCCTTTTCCTCCATAATGACTGCATTTCATCCCAAACACCACTGCTGCTAGGAATTTCCCTCTCCTCCTTCTGTCTCCTCCTGGGAAGGAGAAGAAGGATCAGCAAAACAAAGGCCCAACAGATTGAAAGCTTCAAGGAAGTAGAATAAACACAGAATATGTGAATTAAGGATTAAAAAGCATTCATTGGATTTGATAATAGGGGTAAATAGGTGACATCAACCAAAACAAGCGAAGCCAATTGTTTCCCCTGTGGTACACAATGCATTTTTTTTTTTTTCCTGATTCTATGCTTGTGCATGACCCTGTTGAGTAGTACACCAACTCAACAAGAAGGCAGTTATTACCCAGTAACTTTTATTCTTCTTAGGGTATGAAAATTGGCCACTGAATGTTCTGTTCCAAAATTCCCTCAGCAAGTTAAGCTAAATATCTAGATTAAAAGATTATTTTGATTTTAAAATGGACACTACATATCTGGCTTATTTAGTCTGCAGGCACTTTTTCATCTTCCAAAAATGTTCTGAAAAACGAAAAAAGTCTATCATAGACTACTGAGCATATATACTGCAGGGCTTTACTGATTAACATGTCTGCTTCTATTATTAAGAAATCTTCACCAATTTCCTTTTGTAACATCCTTAGCTGCTTCAAAACCAGTACTATTAGGTTTTGGTTATCTCGCCCCAAATATATATATATATATATATATTTGAGTTTTATAAAATATACATACTAGTTGCCGCCTTTTGACTGTAAGAGCACTTAGACTTTAAACTGTGATATATTTTCTTGAGTTAAATTTGACAATATACATTTTCATGACGTTGGAAAGGAACTTCAAATGGCTCTCTAATCTCTTGTTCTTTCTAGGCTACCCAAAAGAGCAAATCAAGCATTTTATTAAAGCTATCAGAAAATGTTTTTTTAATGTCCAAACTGAATTGCCACAATAGAATTTGGTTCGTTATTCCTATTCTATAAAGATTACAGGTCCTTAGTTATCTGCCTAGATAGCCTCCTCCAAATTATCAAGTTACAAAGTGACCTCGCACATCAACCATCTATTGCCACAATAATGCTGGCAGCTCAAAACTTAGGTGTAAGACAATAAGCATTTATTTTTGCTCATGAATTTTGAATCAGTGGGCTGGGCTGGGCTAGTCTAGGCTAACCTTGTCTAGGCTTGCTTATCTGTCTACCACCAGCAAGCGAGTTTGGGCTTGGCTGGTCTAAGATGGTCTCACCTGAGATACCTCTCCTCCATGAGGTTTCTGATCTTCAGCCAGGCTAGTTTGGGATTATTCTCATGGCAGAGGTTTGAGAGAGGGAGGTAGGGAGATGGAAGGAGAGAAGGCTAAAACTTGCAAGGTTTCTTGAGACCCAGGCTTAGAACTGGCACAATCGTCACTTTTGCTACATGCTATTATTAGCCAAAGCAAGTTTCAGGGACACTCAGATTCAAGGGCGTGGGAACAGAACTCACCTCTTGATGGGAAGAACTGGAAATTGTACAGCAAAAGTAGTAGATATAGGCAAGGATGAAGACCACAGTCACTTCTACAATCAACTTACCCAAACTTCATTGAGTTGTTTCTTTAAATGAAGTAATCTGATATTAATGGTGCTTCCCCTCCACCCCTAAATCTAAGTTGTGCAAACATTAACTCATTTTATCATTGCAAAATATAATTTTTCTTTTTTTTTTTTCCAGACAGGGTCTCACTCTGCCTAGGCTGGAATGCAGTGGCATGATCTCAGCTCACCGCAGCCTCAACCTCCCCAGCCTCAAGTGATCCTCCCACCCCAGCCTCCCAAGTAGCTGGGACTACAGGCACACTCCACCATGCCCGGCTAATTTTTGTATACTTTTGTAGAGACGGGGTTCTTGCCATGTTGCCCAGGCTGGTCTCAAACTCCCAGGCTCAAGTGATCCACCAGCTTCAGCCTCCGAAAATGTTAGGATTACAGGCGTGAGCCACCATGCCTGGCTGCAAAACGTAATTTCAAGAACACAAACTGAAATTAAGGTTTTCTGAAATTAGATGACAAGTTGAGGTTTTAATTTAAAACCACAAACAGTTGAGAAATATAGAGTTTATGAACTTAGGAGGAAAATGACATAAAAGCTACCTTACACAGTAGACAATATGAAGCTGTGCAATTAAGAAGAAATTATGTAGCTTAAGTGTTTTTTAACACTCATGCCTGTGATCCCAGCACTTTGTGAGGCCGAGGTGGGTGAATTGCTTGAGGCCAGGATTTTGGGCCCAGCCTGGCCAACATTGTGAAACCCCATCTCTACTAAAAGTATGAAAATTAGCTGGGCATGGTGGTGCACGCCTGTAATTCCAGCTACTCAGGAGGCTGAGGCAGGAGAATCGCTTGAACCCAGGAGGCAGAGGTTGCAGTGAGCCGAGATCATGCCACTGCACTTCAACTTGGGAGACAGAGCAAGACTCCATCTCAAAAATAAATAAATAAATAAAAATAAATAATGTTTTTAAAGTAAAAAATTAGAATTACCTAAAAGACATTGCACCTTTCAAGTGTATGACTGTGTAACAATATTTAACAGTTGTTTTATTAAGTGAATGCCTGAAAGTATTCAACATTAAATTCAATTCACAGTAAAAAAAAAAAAAAAAATTTTCATTCACTATTTAAAGCCTACCATACAGTATTTGATAAATTATGATAAATCATTTTATTCAAACAGCAACACTGATGAACTTTTAAAATGAACCATTTATTAAATCAGACTGTTATTCTTAACAGTTATGTAAGTTACATGTATGTTTAAGTCAGAGTATTTCACATGGAAAAGTTTTTAACTCCTATAGGCAAGCAAAATCATATCACACAATATATAAGTGGGAAGGGGATACTGCTAAACATTCAAATAAGGCAAGTATATAAAAACAATAAAACAATAATGAAAAAATTCAAGCATTCCTTTAAGAGAATTCAACACTACAAGCTAAATGTACTTTCTGAGTGTATTCATATAATCAAGGCAGTGTTTCTTCTTTTAAAACATCAGGAAATGGAATAAGGCTCATTAATAGATACAGCTGCCCTCAAGATTTCAATTCAGTTACTTTCTTTAAATTAAAATTCACAAAGTACACAATTATGATATATCAAAAAACTGAATCTGCTACTCTAACAACAGCTGTCCATGCTTAATACTTAGTGGTTTATTTGACCAAATTAGTCTTTTCAGGGGGAAGAAAAAGATAAGCCACTGTAAAACATTTAGTTTGAAATGTATGCTAATATTTTCCTTAGAAATCAAAAGTTATGGAGGAAAAGGGTCATTTATTATAAGGAAAAGAAAGCAAAACACTAGAATGACCAACATTTTCAAGGAACAAGCACCACAAAGGACATTTGCATTCAGTTTTGTAATATTTATCAATGCATTTTTCTTACTCCAACCAATCTACTTCATCAAATTCTGAATCATCTTCCGAATCACTATATTCAACAGCAATACGGCGAGACAGGATGGTGGCAACATCATTTTCAATGCGTTCATGTTTAGCTTCCTGTTCACGCTGCTCTTCTACTTTGCGTAGTTGAATACCTGATATAGTGAATCCAAACCATTCATTTAAATCAAAATACTAAATACTAAATACTTGATATTATTAACATTTCTGGAATAAAATCAAATACACATGAGAAATACTAATACGAAAAATAAAAAGATCAGAAAAGAATGTGAAGAAATCATACTGAGAGAGGCATTAAATCTTTATGTTATCTGTGTTATTAGTTGGTAAAACTTACCAGGTATCCCAGTAGGTATCTAGAGTTTATTTATCCATCATGCTCTACTATACCTCCCTGCTTACCACCCCCTAAAAAATTAATGAGGTGGTACATTTCTTCTATCATCCCAATGGTCAAATAAATTAAACATTGTTGAATATATTTTCTGTGGCTTCATTATCCATTGTACTTGAGGGAAAGGCACTATTATTCATTCTATATGCTCAGTGCCTGGCCTACAGTCATTGCTTAGGAAATAATGACAATAAATGAATGAATATGAGAAGTCTTTCCTTTGTTACTAAGGGAGGAACCTCACTCCTTTAAAGGCAGCTGGTAGAGTAAGTGTCATGGATACCCGAAAAGAACAGCCTTAACATTGAAGAAAATACTATTTTTAAAGGTGTTAATATACACATTAAGCATAATATAAAGGGTTTTAATTAAATGTTCTATAACACAAGTCTGATATATTAAATTTCTCATTCACTCAATAAACATTTTAAGGATACCTACAAAGCATGAAAATAAAATGATCAAATGTGATCTATTTTCTGGAAAATGAATTTAAATATAAGTTGGATATAGCTTTACTTTCTAAAGGCCATTTGTACACAACATGATCACCTAAAATTTTATAAATAAGGAACACATTTTTGTCTTAAATATTTAGAAAGTTTCCAATGCTACTATAGCAATGCTTTTCATGGAGCTGAGAAAATTACCTTTTCGTATTGCTTCCAGTAGCACACTCCTGGCATCACTGATTACAGGTAGGGTTGATGGATGGCGCTTTGGCTCAGAAGCAGGTATAACTTGTGATGGAGGAGATGGAGGCATTAATGGAACATGGGGACCTGGGGCAGTAGATGGAGTTGGATGTAGCCCAGAGGGAGGATGAGCAAGAGCTGTAACTGTGACAGGTGATGATGGTCGAATGCCAGGTGGAGGCAGAGGAGGCGGTGGTGGGGGTGGAGGCAGCCCCTGAACTTCGCCTTGTGGGAGTGGATGAACTGGTACAGTTTCACATACTGGGGCAGCTCTAGCTACTGGTGGAGAGGGCTGTACTAGAGGAGGTGCAATTGGAGGAGGAGCTGGGTGAAGAACTCCAGGGGCAATCTGAAGAGGAGCTGGAGGTGGTGGTACTGCTGGAGCTTGCAAAGCAGTGGTTGGAGGTGGAGGTGGGGGAGGCACTGGAGGGGGAGGAGTTGAAGTCATTGAAGCTCTTAATGAGGAAGTTGACAAGGCAGATGGAAGAGGTGGTGGAGGAGGTGGGGGAGTGGGGCTCACAAACACAGGTGTTCTGCCTGTAGCCGGTGACTGAGGGCGATTTTCTATCAAACCTGTAGCAGAACTGAAATGACAAAGAGATTCTAGCAAGTTATTAAAAGAGAAAAGCCTAAAGAGAAAATCTAACCACACAAACTATAAATGACTATCAGTAATTATATCAAAATAGATTCATTAACATGCTCCTATAGAAATTTAACATCTTCAACAGTATTTAGGAAAAAAAAGAACTACAAGCACATCAACAAAAAAAGTTAATGAGTGGTGCTTTGGTTTGTAATAGTCTAAATAGTCTCATTCTTTCATGCCACTTTTGCATCTACTCAGACATTTTATGCTCACTTTGATAAATACTTAATTCTATACTGACAGGAGTATCTGTAATGACTCAACATTGATCATAATGCAATTTTGTAGCAATACTTGTGGCCAATATAATGTTGTATTTATACTGAAACTATTAAGTCTCATCATATGCTATTTCAGTTACATCAATGACAGCTAATTACAAACCACAGAAAGAAATTCACAGCTCTCTCTTTTCCTGAGGATGGAACATCAAATGAGTCAGTGATAGAAAATTGGATTTTTAACTGAAAATTGTAAAGCTGATCTCTATATCTCTATTAGAAAATTTCCCTAATATTTCTCTATTAGAAATTTATCATTTGGATAATAACTGACAAGATTAAACTTCAAAATAGCTTTACTGAAAGATTATTATGAGCAACTGCCAATCCTCTCTGAAATTCTTTAAGTATTTTCCTTAATACCAAATTAGTATTAATAATCATATCTTTGGTTCCCATTTCTTAGACTGTTACCCACATTCCAAAAAATCCTTAATTTTTCTTAATACACTGCACATGATATGCTTAATAACAACACTATAATAAAATGAAACAGGCTTTGTCTTTAAATTCTTATTAGCTAAATTTTCCTAGAAGAGTGTGTCCGCTCTAACCAGAAGATTACAAATAATGCCCCATAGACCAAATCAGACCTGCTCCCTGTTTGTTTTAAACAGAGTTTATTTAAATGCAGACATATTTGTTTATGTATAGTCTATCGTGGCTTTCATGCAACAATGGCAGAATTGAGTACTTGTGACAAAAACTGTAAGCCCTGAAAGCCAAAAATACTATCTCGTCCTTGAAAGAAAAAGTTACTGACTCCTAAGATAAAACATCATATGCTTGTTCCAACATACCTGATACAGGTGGGTATCGGTTTCGCATCTCCTGCTCCATGCATTGGTGGAGGCGGAGGTGGTTCATGTGGTCTGACTAATACCCTTTCCTCAGCTCTAGTCAGAAGCTCACTCATCTGACTAAATGGCAAGGCAGAAAGTGAGTACGATCCATCCATATGATCCACGTATGTCTGAGGTCTAAAAGAAATATACAGTATCAGTGAATTTTTCTTGAATTATTGGGAGGAAAAGTGTTCTACATGAGATATTAAATATTTAAAGTTTATCCTTTCAATGTCAACATTTTAACTATTTTTAAGAAACTTTCAGAAAAGTATTACATTAATCCTGCTTTTAAAACAAAGAATGCTGCTCACAATGTAACCCTTACTTGTTGATTTAGAGATCTGCTATGATGACCATCAGTTATTTTATTATTTTATAACAGAATACTAATTCAACTCACAGGATGAAAAGCATTACATATGTAATCTAATAAACAAGAAAATAATTAACTTTTAGCAAATTGTGTGGAAAGCTATCTGCCTCTATTTCAGTTTTTTTCTTTACAAGAAGATGCCAATGACAGAAAGGTAGAATAGGAAAATGAGTTTTCTACTATTAGTATATCTCAGTGTGCTCTCAAATGACTTCTAAAAGTCTTGCACCAGAGAGAAAGGCCTCCCAGATACTAACAGCACAGAGGTGGCTGGCTATATTGTTTCTGTCCTTCTGCTGTTTTAAATGTGCAAGGGTACTCAGAAAACGGCTGAGTAACATAGCAACATGTGACTTAGATGTAAGCAAAATTTCAGATACCTCGAACATGTTAAGATTTATAAATATTTACTAGTACATTCTGGGGACAAAGGTGGATTTAACAGATGTGCACACAGCAAGTCAGAAATTACTGTATTTAGTGAGCCAGATAAGTACCTTAATTACTCAACTGTAGTAGAAATAAATGTGTCTATAATTTTTTAATGTCAATTCTTTCAGTAATACAGATAAATAGTATCTCTCAGATGTATATTTCTCCTAAAATAGGTCAAGATGTTGCACACTTATGGCCCAATAATTTATATGTATATTACTTAAAAGAAAACCTTAAGTTCTTCTCCATTAAAAAATCATATGACTAGGCTGGGCACAGTGGCTCACGCATGCAATCCCAGCACTTTGGGAGGCCAAAACAGGCAGATCACTTGAGGTCATGAGTTCAAGACCAGCCTGGCCAACATGGTGAGACCCCATCTCTACTAAAAATACAAAAATTAGCTGGGCGTGGTAGCGTGTGCCTGTAATTCCAGCTACTTGGGAGGCTGAGGTAGGAGAATCGCTTGAACCCAGGAGTTAGAGGTTGCAGTGAGCCGAGATCACACTACTGCACTCCAGCCTGGGTGACAGAACGAGATTCTGTCTCAAAACAAACATGACTATACCCAAGTAAATGTCTTCATAGAGAGATGCCAGTTTAATGTGTTTGCTGGTAGTATGTTATTCAGTTAGGGCCCCTGGCCACTGAGAAAGGAAAAAGACCTATTCTTTTCTACAAAAGGGATGAATACTTTTGTTTGAAAGTCCTAATGTATCTGAGGTGGGTGATGTGGCAAAGAAAGGAAGTCAGGGGAAAGCAAAAGGAACAAAACAGAACCCGTTCTTCACTCCTACTTTATATGCAATAAATCAATAGTATTTCAAAAAAATCCCAGACCCTACACTTCTATTACAAAATTCTAGCAGACTGTGCCCGAAATATTGAGAGACTATTGAGATTTCACACTAAAGCTAAAACAACCCTAAAGATCAGCCACTCCAACCACCTCTTTCTACAGATGACAAAACTAAAGTCCAGGTATGAAAATGACCTGCTCAAGGCCTGACTTTAGTAGGCCCACAGTGGTCGGGATTTTGAAGTAATCTCTATATTTATAACAGGGTCTGCCTGTTCAACAGTTTAGGACTCAAGACTTAGAAGTACAGATATTACAAATAAAGCCAATGTTTTATCATTTTTAAAAAAAAACAAAAACAAAAGTAAAGAAACCTTGTTTCAAAATGAGAGGCTGGACCATTAGCAACTTCAATATGCTTATGTAAGAGATTAGCATCATCTTCAGCCAGCTCTGGACCTTGGGCCAGCTTCTGCCATTCTCGCCGCCTGTCATGAGGTGCTCTTGGCACTTTTTCTGGTTCATGAGGACGATCTAGATTTTTCTGCTATAACAGATGTATTGAAACAAAGTCAAATGCTTAAGTGCTAATTTTTTAAAAA
Organism: Chlorocebus sabaeus; assembly: GCF_047675955.1. Classification (NCBI taxonomy): domain Eukaryota; kingdom Metazoa; phylum Chordata; class Mammalia; order Primates; family Cercopithecidae; genus Chlorocebus; species Chlorocebus sabaeus. The sequence continues at coordinate 34,296,852 of NC_132916.1, forward strand.
AGAGGTTATATCAAAATAAAATTCTAACATCAACACTAAAAAAGACAACGTCATCGTAATATAGTAAAAGTAACACAGAAATGGTTCACTTGTACATTCCGAGTTAAATCTTAGCCAGTGTGCTATAGTCCCAGTTTCCTGCCATGTTTTGTTTAACCCCTAATTCGAACTGATGGCGCCAGACACAAAATAGTACGCCTAAAGAATACAATTTGAGGTCAGAAAGTCTTGCACATGAAAAAAGATTCATGAACCCTTGCTCCACAGGCATTAGTTTGAAATTTCTACCATTAATGGCATTGCCTACCTCTAATCAAAATGTGAAAATGTACTAAGGTTATGTTATCTGGGAAGTAACTATTAGTTAGCCAACACTTTAGAAAAAAATTCAATTATCTAATTAATCCATAATAACTATATCACTCAACAGAAAACATTGTCTTTAAACAATAAAACAAAAAGTGATTCAAAACTGGGGAAGAAAGTATAGAAAGGGCTAGAGTAAGTGTAACAAATTCAAATGTCCAAAGCGGCCAAGCGGATAACATACATGAAGTCAGTCGGGTGTAAGATGGGGCATGTCGTGAGCTAGACAGATATGTCCATCTCAGGCACTCTAGTTCCAAAATTTAAAAACCTGTGTGTTTGGCAAATGAAACACTCCCTACAGGCATAATCTGGCTTGCCAGTCACTAGTTTGCAAATGTTAGCTAGAATACTGGGTTACCATCTAGCAAAGAAGACAATACAACAGCATTATACAGGGATTAGGGAAAGCAGAGATAGTTACAGGAGAACCAGAGAGATGATAAAGACAGAACTTGCCTCCTTCATAATTCAGCCTAAATCTAACTTTGCTTCAACCTTCTGTGTTTTCAGTTATCATTAACATGAAATATAAAGCAGATAGAAGTGAATTTTATTAGAAAGTGGAAAATGACAACAGAAATAACAGAAATTTCATGTGAATATAATAACCTCTCCAACACATTTAGGAGAGAAACGTTTAGGATGTGCTCTGTAGCAAGAAAATATTAGCTTAATCTACGTTACCAATATCTGTACAAGATTCCATTGTTCCTTTTTACCAAAATGTTCCTCTCTTCCTTGGTCCACCTAACTAACTCCTATCTGTTCTTCCAGATTCATTATAAGCTTTGTTGGAAGTGTTTACCCTGGCTGCTAGCTAAAGCAGATGCTATTTTGTGTTATCTAAACCCTTTATGCATACCTCTGCTATGGCACTTATGCCATACTCTAATAACCTAATTGCTCATCTGCTCCCCGTCAGACTGTGTTCTTCCTGTGGAGTTATAAAGACTTCAGTATTTAACTATATGGACCCAATAAAATAAAACTGTCAAAATATAAGATTAATGAAGTTCAATATATGCAACAAAACACAAATATACAAAAATTAACCTCAATTTTTTAATCTCTTGTAATACCTTCTGCTTCCTCTTTTCTTTCCTCTTATCCTCTGTATCTTGCAACATTTTTTCTTTCCATAGATCAAAGAAATATGAAGGATTGGTATAAAACTTCAGACCTTCTTTACCATCATCTCTGAAATGTATCAATTAAAACACACATTAGTAAGACTTAGGCAATCAGAACAGGAATAATTTCACTAAAATGTTTATCCTCTTATATCAATAAAATACAGCTCGTGTTAAAATATTGACAAAATAAAATTGAATATTGCACCAATAGAAAATTTCTCACAAATCTGAGGAAACAAAGAAAAGAGGAAAACCAGATGCTTTTCTGAGTTAGTACTAATACTTCAAAGTACAGCTAGGCAATTTTCATTCCTAATTTCTGCTGAATCCCAAATTTTCTCAAAAGTCCTTTGGGCAATTCCAATAATTACAAATAGCTCTGCCAAAGATAAAAGCCTTAAAAGACAATAACATCATCTAGAATAGAGAAATTTTGAAGTTTCTGCCAATACTATGATTTATCTTACTAAATCCAAAATACATCACGTAATAGTCATTCTAATAGTCACATTTATATCTAATGATCTGCACACTGACTTACAATTTCAAATAACTCTCTAAATACTATTTTATTCAGGATGTGTCATACATCTTAAATTACCCATTTAACAAACCACATGAAAGAACTTCAAAAAAAGGTTAAATAATTCCAGATTTTATTCAAAGTGGTAAAAAGCATTTTAAGGTACTACCTATTCATTATATAAGAAGTTAATGCACACAAATCAAGAGTAGACGAAACAGGCCGGGCGCAGTGGCTCACACCTGTAATCCCAGCACTTTGGGACGCCGAGGCGGGCGGATCACGAGGTCAGATGGAGACCATCCTGGCTAACACAGTGAAACCCCATCTCTATTAAAAATACAAAAAATTAGCCAGGCTTGGTGATGGGCACCTGTAGTCCCAGCTACTCGGTAGGCTGACGCAGGAGAATGGCATGAACCCGGGAGGCGGAGCTTGCAGTGAGCCTGAGTGACAGAGCGAGACTCTGCCTCAAAAAAAGAAAAAAAAAAAAAGAGTAGACAAAACAAGCAAAAATTATAATGTTTATTTTGTTAGAAGGACAGAATTTTGAGCTTTTTCCATTTGGTTAAAAATTAAATTAAAAGGACAATAATGACTCCTTATCTCTTTATATTAATAAGTTTACCAGTGGCTTAACTTGTCAAAACAATTCTTTTGAATAGGTCTTGTCTTTTGTATGCCAGAATCTTAGGAATTCATCCAGTGAATAAAACAAAGGTTTTTCCAAAAGTGGTGGACAGAGAGGGCTCTCTGTGTTGGCTAGAAGCCCAATGAAATAATGAATGTTTGGGGATTTAGCATTTCAATCTGAAGTCTGAGATAAATAATAGGGCTACCATTTATTAACCTACCTACCTATAAGGAGTGAGTATATTGAGAGGTGGAGGCTGTTCACAAACATCGTACGTCTCCTGTAATGGAATAGGCAAAGTCTTGCGATCAAAAAGCTGCTGGTCTTGAATTGTAGAACTTCGGAAAGCTTTCCTCATTGTTATATCTTGCAAAGACACTGAAACAAAAATCAAGAATTCATTTTATTTTATTTTACTAAGATGATTTAACATAAGGGCAAATTCATATACTGTATTTGTCTAAAAGTCAGCACGGTTCAAGAGGTTGTGACCTTAGTGGCTTATGAATCAGAAATCACATTATAAATGTTCTATCATTATATTTACCCTTATCATTCTGTGCCTAATTTCCCAATCAGATAGGTTTTAATTAACCTTTGATTTCTAGGGCTCAGAAGGCCCTAAAGACATCTGAAACATATCTACATTTCAACCAAATATACCTTTTTCTTTCTTCTACCTGCCATCATGGGTCCCCACCAACTTAGGTTCTCTTCTCCTATTAATCTTCTTTTCCATCTCCCTTTATTCCTTCTTTTTAGCTTACATCAGTAACTCTGAAAGGAATTACTTACTTATTAGTGGCACTGTGGGTTAAACACGCTGTTAACCTCTACACTACGTATGCTATAAATCTTTTGTGTGTACTATCAAGTTAAAACAAACTTTACTGTAAAGGAAATATTTTTAAGTATTGGGTGATCTATATTATTCTTTTTAACTTATATTTTATCTGTACTATAAGGATTTCTACCTAACTATAAGCTCTTGAAGACTCAGACTATCTTATACATTAGTATTCCCAGTAACTAGCACAGCCCCATCACATATGTGATGATTTAAAAATAACTTCATTTATTTTGAACTGTGCAGCATGTTAAAATAACAAATATACAAAAATGCTGCATTCTTAACTCTTAGAGTGATTTCCTGATATTAAAAAATAAAGTAGTTTCCTAGATATTTAATATGGCCTTAAGTATACAGACAAATACCCTCATAGCAAGGTCAGTATAACAATCCTAACAATTCTTTTTTTTGAGACAGAGTCTCACTGTGTCACCCAGGCTGGAGTGCAGTGGTGCGATCTCGGCTCACTGCAACCTCCTCCTCCCTCCTGCCTCAGCTTCCCAAGTAGCTGGGACTACAGGCAACTGCCACCACGGCTGGCTAATTTTTTTTTTTTTAAATTTTTAGTAGAGATGAGGTTTCACTATGTTGGCCAGGCTGGTCTTGAACTCCTGACCTCGTGATCTGCCCACCTCAGCCTCCCAAAGTGCTAGGATTACCAGTGTGAGCCACCATGTCCGGCCAACAATTCTTAAGTTATCCTTCTCCCTAAAATAATTTTCCTATCATCTTCTCAAGTAAATTCACTCAACATGAACATGGGACCAATGGCACAGGTGGTGCAATAGGCTGGCTCTGCAACAGCGGCACCATAACTGCATTTCTAGCAACTCCACTGCTGCATGACCTGTAACACACTTATAAATACTAAAATTCAGAGAAGCAAAAAGTTTTTCCCCACCGTCACTAAAAAGTGGCACTGGAGATACAGTATTTAATGAGTACATACTATATGTGCTAGATGGTTTCACTAACTTTCATTTCATTTAATCTTTATAATTCAGTAAGATATGAATTATTCCATTTTGAAATATTACAAGAAAGCCAAGGCTAGGAAATAGTATATAACTGACCTGAGGTTAAACAGTTAATAAACAGAAGAGCCAGAACACAGAAGTCAGATCTGTTTACCTTTAAGGCTAATTTTTTTGCCACAATACCACACACTGTTTTCAGGCTCCTGCCAGAAGTGGCTTGTGTTTTCTGCAGTCAAAGTGGATCAATTCTTGCCACTCTCCTACCCCACTTATTAATCAATAAGTATGTAACTAAGATGAAACCTAGTGTTTAATCTCCCCAAACTTCCTTGGTAAAGGATATAAGAAACATGTAAAGTAATAAGCATGTTGTACTTTTCTACCTTCAACTCCTCCCATTTATCGCTTGTCTTATTATTAACTGACCATTGTGGTGAAGTCCCTTCCACTTGCCAACAATAACATCTGATATTAATAAAATAGAATTATAAAGCAATAAATCAGTATAATGTTTAGAAACATAATTCATAATTGACTTATATAATTGTACAAGTCTTTGTTTAAAATTCATTTAAAAATATTTTCGAAGTTGATAGTTTTCAGTTACTACAAAATGGTTAAAAAAAACTGATACCACACTATGAAATTTAGTACTGTACACATGATGTTATTTTTTTTGAACTCCCACTGAATTAAAAAACCAAGGTTAAATAACTGAAAACTCCTTCAATACAACCTCTCCAAAACAATTTCAAATGAAGTAGTTCAGCTTTTAGATTCTGAATTCTTCCCCCACTGCTCCACAAAATTTTAAAGGAAACTATGTATAATTCTGACAGTATAGTTGTTGAAATATTAAAATTTGTTTTTTAACACAAACATCTTATTTACTGTTATCTGTATTTTCACTTTCAAGTTTAACAGTGGTTCTAAGACATTTGTTAAAATGTAACAATATTTTTGAAACTAAATGTTGACTTCTATTTCTGTTACATATGAGAACTGCCCGTGTATTTCTCTATTATTTGATGGCATAAATTTATATTTAAGTTAGAAATAGTTGAGCTATCTAAAAAACAAATTTTGGCTATAAATTATATATCTGAAAGCATGACCATAAAGTATTTTTTCATCACTAACAATGATTTTATTTCAAGAATTCCATGAGGTGTAATTAATGTATTGATACATGCACATGTTTCAAAGGACACCACCAAGAAAGACAACCTAAAGAATGGGAGAAAATATTTGCAAATCATTATTTGATGAAGGATTTAGATCCAAAATATACACAGAATTCCAACAAGTCAAAAATAAAAACACAAATAATCCAAATTATAAATGGGCAAAGGAATTACATAGACATTTCTCCAAAGAAGATATACAAATGGCCTACAAGCACATGAAAAGATGTTCAACATCATTAGCCAGCAGGGAAAATATAAATACACATTATATGAATTAACCTTGAAAACATTATGCTAAACGAAAGAAGTCAGTCACAAAAGACCACATATTGTACTATTCATTCATATGAAATATCCATACAGACAGATCCATACAGACAAATCCATACAGGCAAATCCATACAGACAGAAAGATCAGTGATTGCTAGGGGTTGAGCTGAAGGGGAAACAGAGTGACTGCTAATGAGTACAGGGCTTCTTTCTGGAGTGATACAAATACTCTAAAATTGATTGTGGTGATGGTTGCATAACTTGAATATACTAAAAAACACTGAACTGTACACTTCAACTTTAAATGGGTGAACTGCAAGGTATAGGTAGGTTGTGAAATATATCTTAATAAAGCTATTTTTAAGTATTATTTCCTTTTTTTCTTGTATCCAGAGCTCTGAGTTTACATTTTACAAGTGGTAGAAATCTAGTATGCCAAGTATTTACCTCTCCTTATTTACACATTAGATTACTTCAAAAATAGCTGGTTCCATCACTAAGACATCCGTCATTACATTATATTTTTGTTCTTTCCAGTGACATCCTTTAGTATTTTTATTGTTAAAGTTCAGATCTATTATATAATTTGCATTTACACTAAAAATTATATCTATTATATAATTTGCATATATATTATTTAATGCTACAAAAATATTTTGAAGAGAGTGTAAGAAATTCAATTAAACAATTCTCTGTGGTAGGTAAGTGCAAATTATGTTCTTAGTATTACATTTCTTTTTGTAAAACAAACAAAAAGAGGCATTTAGGAAACATCGGTATTGAACGTATTCTATCAAGGCATAAAACATGATTTTACCACTGAAGTTTCTACAGTTATTTTAGCTTATAGGGTGGCTTCCTTACCTGATTATTCCTGATTTAATATCTTGGTATAGAATGTTTACACCCTACATACTGGCAATTTGTTTTTGAAATGTTCATTTAAAGTAGGAAGTTGCATTCAGTTAAATAACTAGTAAGACTTTAGCAATATGCACATAAAAAAGCATATTAAAAGCAGTTATATGCCCGGGTGCAGTGGCTCACGCCTGTAATCCCAACACTTTGGAAGGCCGAGGCAGGCAGATCACAAGGTCAGGAGTTCGAGACCAGCCTGACCAACATGGCAAAACCCCATCTCTACTAAAAATAAAAAAATTAGCCAGGCATGGGGGCAGGCACCTGTAATCCCAGTTACTCAGGATGCTGAGGCAGGAGAATCACTTGAACCTTGGAGGTGGAGGCTGCAGTGAGCTGAGATCGTGCCACTGCACTCCAGCCTAGGTGACAGTGAGACTCTGTCTCAAAAAAATGTAGTTACATTCTTGAAGAGTCAAACCTAAAGATTTCAGGTAATTTTCTGATAGTTTTTATTTCTAAGACAAAAGTATACAAATAAATTATAAGGGAGAAAAGAGAAAGAGAATGAAGAGAATGGAGGAAAATATCTGGTTAAAATGACTTATTTATGCCAAAATTAGGAGCTGTTTAGTGTACAAAAAGAAGAGATTTAAAATAGTAGAAAAGAAAAGCCAGGAGAGTCATACCGATGGCATTTTTAGATAATTCACTGATTTATTACAATATGTACACCAAAGGACATGGGTATGATCTGTAATACATTCATGATTAATATTGTTCTTAAATATATCATTCATCTCATCTAACTTAAAATATATACACAGAAGAAAATACAGTATTAATAAGCTTACATTCTTCTTCCTTTGGATCAAGCTGTGTAACACTAACGGATAAACGGTCCACACGTTCTTGCAATGAGTTGACTCTGAAGGAAAAACTATGTGCTTCATTGAATAATTCTCCAAATATATCTTCAGCATATTTACCTAAGCAAAAATGAAACATATATCATAAAATTTAATATCCAGAGCACTGAGTTTTTATCTTTGCAAGCAATAGAAATCTAGCATGATATTTGCCTCAGATACTTTGTGATCAGAGATAAATATTGAACAATGTAATATTAAAACTGGTGTCCTGTTGAATTTGGCATTTATTTGGAATTACAGTTGACCCTTGAACAAAATCATTTAACTGTGCTAGTCCACTTACATGTGGATATTTTTCAATAATTACATTGCAAATTTTAGAGATTTGAGACAATTTGAAAAAATTTGCAGATAAACCACATAGCCTAAAAATTTTTTAAAATTTAAAAAATATTTTAAAGATATGTTATGAATGCATAAAATATATGTAAATATGAGTGTATTTTATTATTTACTACCACAAAATACACAGAAATCTATCATAAAAAGTTAAAACATATCAAAATTTACACACAAAACACAAACATACATAGTGCCACTCATAGTCAAGAGAAACATAAAGAAATGTAAAGATGTATTAGGTTGGTGCAAAAGTAATTGCGGTTTTTGCCACCCTAATACTACTAAACCATAACAATAAATTTAAGTGTAGTAATACTGTATTACTGTAATAATTTTATAGCCACCCTCTGTTGATATTGCAGTTAGCGCTAGTGTTGTATCCACTTAAAATGCTGTTTGAGCAGTTCTCTCTCCATAAATTGTATATGAGAGTAGGAAGTAATCTCTCATGGTTCTTGCGTATTTTTCACCATGTTTTATGCAATACTGTAAACCTTGAATACATTGTGAGACTCATTCAAAGTGCCACCAGTGATGCTGGAAGTACTCTCAAGTACAGGAAAGTCATAAAATTACAAGAAAAAGTTGATTTGCTTGATATGAACCACAGATTGAGGTCTACAGCTGTGGTTGCTTAGCATTTCAAGATAAACGAATCAAACTTAAGGGCAATTATAAAAAAAGGAAAGGAAAATCATGAAGCCATTGCTGCAGCTACATCAGCAGACACAAAAACCTTGTACTTTTTTGTGAATACCTTTTAATCTTGTATCGAAATGCACTTTTTGTGGGTGCATGGCTGTTACAAGAAAAGTCTACATATAGACTCTAACATGATTTGAGAAAAAGTGAAGTCCTTATACTACAACTTAAAGCAAAAGGAAGGTAAAGGATCTAAACCCGGAAAATTTAATGGCAGCAAAGGATGGTGTGATACTTTTAGAAAGTGGTTTGGCCTTAAAAATGTCACAACAAGAGAAGGTGCAGCTTTTGTCAGCCAAGAGGCAGCAGATCAGTTCCCAGATGCCATTAAGAAAATAATTGGTTTCCATGTATGCTGCTTGAAAATAATAATAATAATAATAATTGGCCAGGCATGACTGTCTGCAATCCCAGCACTTTGAAAGGCTGAGGTGGGCAGATTGATTGAGCTCAGGAGTTTGAGACCAGCCTGAACAACATGGTGAAACCCCGTATCAACCAAAAATACAGAAATTGGCTGGGCACGATGGTATGTGCCTGTAGTACCAGCTACTTGGGGAGGTGAGGCAGGAGGATCACTTGAGCCTGGGAGGTCGAGGCTACTGTGAGTTGTGATCATGCCACTGTACTCCAGCCCAGCCTGGGTGACAAAGTGAGACCTTCTCTCTCTTTCTCTCAAAACAAAGAAACAAACAAACAAAACAAAACAAAACAGAAAAGAAAAAGAAAAAAATTGAGTAGAAACAATATCTGCCTGAACAGAGTTTTAATGCAGATGAGAATGTCTTATTCCAGAAAAAAAAAATGCCACAGAGGACATTTATTAGTAAGAAAAAGTGAACACCAGGATTTAAGGCAGGAAGGGACATGCTAACTCTACTGTTTTGTGCAAATGCAGTTGGGTTTATCATCAGAACTGCCCTTATCTATAAAGCTGCTAATCTCAAGCCTTGAAGAGAAAAGAAGGCCAAAAGAAGGCAAGGCAACAAAAAAGCATGGACAATGAGAATCCTTTTTCCGGATTGGTCCCATCAACATTTTGTCCCTGAAGTCAGGAAGTACCTTGCCACTAAGGGACTGTCTTTTAAAAATTTTGTGATAACTGTACAACATCCCTGGCCACTCAGAACTCCATGAGTTTCACACTGAAGGTGTCAAAGTGGTCCACTTGCCCGCAAACATGACAGCTCTAATTCAGCCTCTACTTCAGGAGGTCATAAGGACATTTAAGACTCATTACACACAGTATTCTATGGAAGACTGTCAACACTATGGAAGAGAATCCCAATAGAGAACATCATGAAAGTCTGGAGGGATTATATCATCAAAGATGTCATAGTTGTTACTGAAAAAGCCAAGAAAACCATCAAGCCCAAGACAACAGATTCATAAAATTTTAGAAAACTGTGTCCAGATGTTTTGCATGACCTCACAGGGTTTGTAACAGTGTCAGTCAAGGAAATAATGAAATAGACAGTGGAAGGAAGTGGGAGTGTGCCAGTCCAGATCCTAAGCCTTGAGTGCTTCTGTTCTCTCTCTTACACTGTCATCATGATAAAAACGTGCCCTGGAGAGTTTGCACTCCAGTCAGTCTGCCGGCCCTCTGTAAAATACAGAACCTCCCTTAGCCATCTCAGCTGAATACTATAAACACCTCTACGCAAATAAACTAGAAAATCTAGAAGAAATGGATAAATTCCTGGACACATACACCCTCCCAAGACTAAACCAGGAAGAAGATGAATCCCTGAATACACCAATAACAGGCTCTGAAATTGAGGCAATAATTAATAGCCTACCAACCAAAAGAAGTCCAGGACCAGACGGATTCACAGTCGAATTCTACCAGAGGTACAAGGAGGAACGGGTACCATTCCTTCTGAAATTATTCCAATCGATAGGAAAAGAGGGAATCCTCCCTAACTCATTTTATGAGGCCGGTATCATCCTGATACCAAAGCCTGGCAGAGACACAACAAAGAAAGAGAATTTTAGACCAATATCCCTGATGAACATTGATGCAAAAATCCTCAATAAAATACTGGCAAACAGAATCCAGCAGCACATCAAAAAGCTTATCCACCATGATCAATTGGCCTTCATCCCTGGGATGCAAGGCTGGGTCAACATACGCAAATCAGTAAATGTAATCCATCATATAAACAGAACCAAAGACAAAAACCACATGATTATCTCAATAGATGCAGAAAAAGGTCTTTGACAAAATTCAAAAGCCCTTCATTCTAAAAACTCTCAATAAATTAGGTATTGATGGGATGTATCTCAAAATAATAAGAACTATTTCTGACAAACCTAAAGCCAATATGATATTGAATGGGCAAAACAAGGAAGCATTCCCTTTGAAAACTGGTACAAGACAGGGATGCCCTCTCTCACCACTCCTGTCCAATATAGTGTTGGAAGTTCTGGCCAGGGCAATCAGGCAGGAGAAAGAAATAAAGGGCATTCAACTTGGAAAAGAGGAAGTCAAATTGTCCCTGTTTGCAAATGACATGATTGTATATTTAGAAAACCCCATCGTCTCAGCCCAAAATCTCCTTAAACTGATTAAAGCAACTTCAGCAAAGTCTCAGGATACAAAATCAATGTGCAAAAATCACAAGCATTCCTATACACCGATGACAGACAAACAGATAGCCAAATCATGAGTGAACTCCCATTCACAATTGCTTCAAAGAGAATAAAATACCTAGGAATCCAACTTACAAGGGATGTGAAGGACCTCTTCAAGGAGAATTACAAACCACTGCTCAAACAAAAAAAAAAAAAAAAAAAAAGGACACAAACAAATGGAAGAACATTCCATGTTGATGGATAGGAAGAATAAATATCATGAAAATGGCCATACTACCCAAGGTAATTTATAGTTTCAATGCCATCCCCATCAAGCTACCACTGACTGTCTCCACAGAATTGGAAAAAACTACTTTAAAGTTCATATGGAACAAAAAAAGAGCCCACATAGCCAACACAATTCTAAGGAAAAAGAACAAAGCTGAGCCATCACACTACCTGACTTCACACTATACTACAAGGCTACAGTAACGAAAACAGCATGGCACTGCTATCAAAGTAGATATACAGACCAACGGAACAGAACAGAGTCCTCAGAAATAACACCAGACATCTACAACCATCTGATCTTTGACAAACCTGACAAAAACAAGAAATGGGGAAAGGATTCCCTATTTAACAAATGGTGCTGGGAAAACTGCTAGCCATATGTAGTAAGCTGAAACTGGATCCCTTCCTTACACGGTATATAAAAATTAACTCAAGATGGATTAAAGATTTAAATGTAAGACCTAACACCATAAAAACCCTAGCAGCAAACCTAGGCAATACCATTCAGGACATAAGCATGGGCAAACACTTCATGACTAAAACACCAAAAGCAATGGCAACAAAAGCCAAAATAGACAAATGGGATCTAAATAAACTAAAGAGCTTCTGCACATCAAAAGAAACTATCATCAGAGTGAACAGGCAACCTATAGAATGGGAGAAAATCTTTGCAATCTACCCATCTGACAAACAGCTAATATCCAGAATCTACAAAGAACTTAAATTTACAAGAAAAAACAGAAAATCCATCAAAAAGTGGGCAAAGGATATGAACAGACACTTCTCAAAAGAAGACATTTACACAGCCAACAGACATACGAAAAAATGCTCATCATCCCTGGTCATCAGAGAAATGCAAATCAAAACCCCAGTGAGATACTATCTCATGCCAGTTAGAATGGTGATCATTAAAAAGTCAGGAAACAACAGATGCTGGAAAGGATGTGGAGAAATAGGAACACTTTTACACTGTCGGTGGGAGTGTAAATTAGTTCAACCACTGTGGAAGACAGTGTGGCTATTCCTCAAGGATCTAGAACTAGAAACACCATTTGACTCAGTGATCCCATTACTGGGTATATACCCAAAGGATTACAAATCATGCTACTATAAAGACACATGTACACATTATGTTTATTGCAGCACTATTCACAATAGCAAAGACTTGGAACCAACCCAAACGTCCATCAATGATAGACTGGATTAAGAAAATGTGGTACATATACACCATGGAATACTATGCAGCCCTAAAAAAGGAGGCGTTAATGTCCTTTGCAGGGACATGGATAAAGCTGGAAACCATCATTCTAACCAAACTATCACAAGGTTGGAAAACCATACACCAGATGTTCTCACTCATAGGTGGGAACTGAACAACGAGAACACATGGACACACAGTAGGGAACATCACACACTGGCGTCTGTCAGAGGGTGGGGGGCTGGGGGAGGGATAGCATTAGGAAAAATACCTAATGTAAATGACGAGTTGATGGGTGCAGCGAACCACCATGGCACATGTATACCTATGTAACAAACCTGCACATCGTGCACATGTACCCTAGAACTTAAAGCATAGTAACAAATAAAAAATAAAGGAGCAAATCTCAGAATTAAAAAAATGGAATCACCCCCCCAAAAAAAGATGACATAGAAGAAGTGGTGTCAGAAAACAAATTAGCATTAGAGAATCTGTCAAAAGGATTCCACTTATCCAAGACTACTTTTGATTTATTTTACAACATAAACCCTTCTGTGATACAGGTACCGAAACTAAAGCAAATAAAAGGAGGATTGGTACCATATAAAAACATTTTTAGAGAAATGAAGAAGCAAAAAAGTCAGAAACCAAGATGTGCTTTTGTAAAGTTACAACAGTGTGCCCATCTCTACTACTTCTACCTCCTCCACCTCTCTGCCTCCGCTACTCCTGAGACAGCAAAACAAACTCCTCCTTTTCCTTCTCCTCTTCGGCCTACTCAATGTGAAGATAACGAGGATGAAGACTTTTATGACTTCCATTTAATGAAAAGTAAGTACATTTTTTCTTATGGTTTTCTTAATAACATATTCTTTTCTCTAGCTTACCTTATTGTAGGAATATAGTATACTACTATACATACAACATAAAATATACATGTTAAGCAACAGTTTACATTCTCGGTAAGGCTTCTGGTCAATAGTAGGCTATAGACAGTTAAGTTTTGGGGGAGTCAAAAGTTATATGCAAATTTCTGGCTTCACTGAGGATCTGTGCCCTTAACCCCTACATTGTTCAAGGGCCAACTGTATTTTAAACTTTAAACCCTAAAGTCACCCAGCCATGACAAAGTGGGGGGAAAAAAAAGAGATACTGTGGGAAGCCTGCTTTTAAACCTTGTTCTACTACTTCCTGTTAAATGTTAAAATGGAAATTACTTGCTTTATCTATATCTGTCCACCTGATGAGGGTTAGAGAAGATTATGATGCAAATATATATGCAAATAATATGCCTGTCAATCTGAAAGCATTTATATGTAGACTGTAGTATTTACATACAATCAGCATTTATATATAATCAGCATTTGTATTAGCTAGAAATAAATTTTAGGCCAAATGGAAGAACCCAAGATTCATCAAAGACCTAGTAAATGACTTGTCTCAGGTATGCCCAAGATACAGATTCAGAAATTTAGGAGATCTTTTACACACTCTTGTTACAATTTCTGAAAAAAAATCATAAATCTAAAATCACTGTATTCCTCTAGTTGTGTAAGTTCTTATTACTGAAAAGAGTAAAACAAAATAACTGGAAGAAGATCCCTGTCACTACTGAATTTTGAACAGAGGGAGAACCAGACATTTAAACAAATATTTAAAGCAATTTAATAAATAAGTCCAAATATTTGCTCTATTCACTGTGAGACCTTGGTATCAATTTCCTTATCTGTAAAATAGGAATAAAAATATCTGTCTCTAAAAGAAGTAAGCAAAGAGACATGAAGTGCACCTGATACAGAGGAGCTCAATAACAGGCAGCTCTTAATATAAGGTAACAGCAACACAGCAGAGATAGAAGTACCTTACTTTCAGGTGTCAAAAGTTACTCGGTGATCAAGATACTTCCAGAGACAGTTTCTCTGACAGATAGGGGAGGCAACCCAAATGGAAGAAAAAGCAGGTATAAAGTTATTCATTTATTCAACAATTGGTAGGGATACAAATGCTAGGTATAGATACAGAGATGAAAAAGACTAATCTTGGCAATAAGAACTGACTATACTCAATAAGAGAAAAGCCAGGGGAAGAGATCCCTTAGGTATGCAGAATCCCAATGGTTGTTAATGAAAGGAGTTAGCTAGCTTGCTTTAAGCAGACAGTAAGGGAAGGGTCCCCAGAGACTCTCTGACCCACCCTACAAGTGCCTACACCAGATGCTTTGGGCAGATAAGGGAACTTGCACAGGGGGCTTGCCTAAACATGCCCACAGCGAACTAAGGGCCTATATGTGCACTGGGAGAATGTGGTGAAGACACCAGTAATTTGTGCCTTATACAAATAGGGAACCCAGCCCCATCAGCTTCTATATATATATGTATGCCCTTGTATTTCACTGTGAGGGGACATATGCCCTTGTATTCAACTGTGAGGGGGCAACCTGGAACCTGCTTTCAGGACCCCTCTCTTTGCTGAGAGCTTTCCTTTCTCTTAATAAATTCTACTCCATTCACTCTTCGAGTATCTGTGTGCCTAATTCTTCCTCATCATGAGACAAGAACCCGGACCTAGCTCAGCTAAGGAGTAAAAAATCTTGCATCATTAAGAAAGCAATAAAATGAGCAAGAGGAAATTGACACAAAGTGAATTATAGGTTTGTGGTAATTACCTAATATAAACAGAATTATGTTCTACTAGGAAAAAGCTCTTAAAAAACAGATGTACTGGCTGGGTATGGTGGCTCACGCCTGTAATCTCAGCATTTTGGGAGGCCAAGGTGGGCGGATCACCTGAGGCCAGAAGTTCAAGGCCAGCCTGGCCAACACAGCAAAACCCCATTTCTACTAAAAATAACACAAAAATTAGCCAGGCATGATGGCACTTGCCTGTAATCCCAGCTGCTTGGGTGGCTGAGGTACAAAAATTGCTTAAACCTGGGAGGTGGAGGTTGTAGTGAGCCAAGATTGCACCACTGCACTCCAGCCTGGGTGACAGAGCAAGACTCTGTTTCAAAAAAATAAAAAAAGGAAGTACATTTTTGTGAGGAAAGGGTCAGGAAGACATCCAGCCCTAAGCCATGTAGATCCCCACAGTTTACTTTCATTGCTATACTCTCAAGCACTTTTGGTACTAATAATAGCACCAAAGTGAAAATCTCCATTATCTAGAAACATTTTGGATAGCCAAGTTTTCTAAGTAATTCAGAGATTATCTAATACATCAATTGTTATTTTAACTATTTTGGATGGAAACTTGTGAAATGTATTCTAAGCTTCCCTCTTCTTAAATGGAATATAAAATTAAACATAATTTAATTTTTTCTTAGGGACTCATGGGCATGAATTATGAAAATCAAATATTATCCTAGGCAGAAACAGCCTTGAAATGGATAAAGATATTTGCTTTACATTAAATGGCTTCTTTCCAGTTTTTATGTTGCATCTTCCCTTACATCACTTTGTCCTTTCCTGTAAACTACCTCCTTTTGGTTGGGTTCAGTGATGCCTCCTTCTAGTATCTCCTCCCATGCTTCCTCCTTTTATCCTCTGAAGCATAACTGTTTGGAAACCACATCATCAAATCTGTTTGAACTATCAAAGTAAAAGTAAACAGGTTTTGAGAGAGGGATCAATTGGTTATTTTATGTGCATGGTCTTTAGTGCGTCAGTTTATTTATTCTGGCTATCTAAAGACCTTTTAAATTTAATTCCAGATTCTCAACTATGTCAGGTGGGAAAGCTGCCAGAGAAGTTAATTTCAGGGCGGTAAACTATTGTCACACCTTGCTACAGTATTTTATGGGTTTTCTCTTTCTTTTTGAATCTCTACAAACTGCTTAAATGATGCCTTCCAGGTCTCTGATTCTAAAAGTGAAGCGCCCAACATCTAATTTAGTTATATTGTTACTAGGTATTTATAATTTTCAGAGTTTGGCTACAGCATAACCATGTGCCTGCTGATAGATGTTGCTTATATAGACTATATAGACTTAAAAATTCCTTAACTTTTCATCTTTAAGTTTTGTAACAAATGGGTTAGTACTGCAAATTATCACCCTTAATCATAATATTAGTTCTAAATTCTATATTGGGTATATACCTAAAATAAGATGCCTGTACTGGATCCAGAATTCATCTTAATTTTAAGAAATATTTTATACAAAATTACTAATGCCATTTCTATGTTCTTAACATGAATTTTAATATTAACATGCTTATATACTTATGTGTGTACATAATGTATATAAAACAAATTTTATATGACATGTTATATTTGAATCAATCCATGCTAGGTCACAAAAAATATGCAAAAATCTTTAAACAATATAGTTAATCATATTTAATCTGGGAACTCTAACACTTTTTTAAATTAGTCTCAAGTAAACAATACAATATTTTAGTGATTCACTAAACTGAAAAAAATAACCACCGAATGGAAGAAGGAATATACTTAAAACAAAATTCAAATAAAATAGCATTTATTCTTACTATTTCACAGGTAATGCAAAAAACTAGTACTCTCACAGAGAATATTCAAATTTAACTTTTTTATGTTGCTCTCGCTACAGATGTATGCCTAAACTTTCTTACTGGAACCAAATTAGATTAACAACCTCTTGTGCTAAGTACTCAATTATAAAAGAAAGGACAAAAGTTGAAAGGAAAAGAAAAGCCAAGCCTGCTTATCAGAATTAATATGGCTGATGAGATAAATCTAGGACCACTTGGTAGATATTATCTCTGCCAGGAACACCTTGTTTTACCTTTAAAATGAAATATCAATGTCTTATGAAAAAGCTAATCCTTCATTGCAAAAGACAGACCAGATTTATTTTTAAAATTTTCTGATTAAACTTAGATTAGAAAATAATTTGCTTTATAAAGCAAAAAAAAAAAAAAAAGAAAATAATTTGTTTAATTCTTTAACCAAGTTGCTCTATTCTGTAAATTTGTAATGAGAACATATTGCCTGTCTCCTTTTCTCTAATCTGCGTCTTTCACTGGCCTTTATTCTCTGGCCAACCTGCTTGACTTCTGCCAGAGGCCAGGTTCACTTGCTGTTTTCACACCACGTTGCATATCAGATTCCTGACTTATATCCTAATGTCTCTTAGACAACCACTTGACTAGCCTACTCCTCTGACTAGTAATGACCCCATACCTTTCACTTTAGATCTTTGCTAATATAAAAATATTTCCCTAAACTGATTAAATATATATATATGGAGATGGATACTAGTGTTTGAAAACACAAATAGTTGAGGCCTTTAAACAGAGTAAATAGTGATAATAACCAAGCAAAAATACAACTCTGGTCCTTTCACAGATTATATATTTTTAAAACAATCTCAATAATTTTAATTCATCATGTGATACTGTTTCTAGAGATTCTGTCCATGTTTTCCTTTCCCAGAAGAAACATCATGCAGAAGAAGAAGATATTATTCTAAAACTCAATAATCATACTCATGTGACTCTATTTTTCAGGATAATTTTGTACTCTTCTCACCAAACCACACTCCCAAATTAATCAGAAGCACAACTTCTTAATACTCTAAAGCATAACATTGTGGTTTGTGAGTATATTTTTAATTGATATATACTTACTTAGGCTACTTAGTTGTCTAATTATATTTGCCAAGGAAATATTGGTTACACATTCCAGTTCATTCTTAATGCCTCTAGGCAGTGCTGTGTGGCACAAGTGCCTAGGATCGATGTTTCTTTTCACTAGTGGCATCTTGAGATTAACCTTTGTGCCAGTTCACCTGTAGGAAATCAAAAATAAATGAATAATATTAAATTTCAGCCAACACAGAATGAGACTCTACTTTTCACACTGAAGAACAAAGCACCGTTGACCCTTGAACAACATGCGTTTGAACTGCATGGGTCCACTTACAGGTGGATTTTCTTCCCTCTCTGCCTCCCCTGAGACAGCAGGACAAACCCCTCCTCTTCCTCCTCAGTCTACTCAATGTGAAAATGACAAGGATGAAGACCTTTATAATGATCCACTTCCACTTAACAGTTAATGTACTTTATCTTATGATTTTTTTAATAACATTTTCTTTTCTCTGGTTTATTTTACTGTAAGAATGCAGCATATAATACATATACAAAATATGTCAAACAACAGTTTATGTTCTTGGTAAGGCTTCTGGTCAATAGTAGGCTATAAGTAGTTAAGTTTTTGGAAAGTCAGAAGTTATACACAGATTTTCGGCAATGCAGAGGGTTGGTGCCCCTAACCTCTAGGTTGTTCAAGGGCCAACTGTCTTTGCTTGTATGAAGACAGTAAAAATGAAATTACCCAACTAAAATAATCAAAATTGATTTAACTTTCAATTAGTAGAATATCAACATTATACAAAACAGTTTTTAAAAACTTGCTTTCAATGTCAGCTGCTACATGGTGAATTTACAATCATCATCACTATTATTCTCCTAAAAACACTGTTTTTATTTACTGTAATAGGGATTTTGTTCTAGAGAGTTAGTGTGAGATGTTCTAAGGAAGTGCATAAAAGGATTAAGGAAGCTGTGAGAGTAACATCAAATTGACATTATCACATAAAATGTATCAGGTGTTCAACAGTTCAGACAAAATACTCCAAGTAGTCCTGCACTTGAAATCTTATCGGAATCTACCAAATCTTTATTTAACTGATCAAAAAGTTCAACCGTCTTTGAATTACAGGCTGCTCTCACTTTGCATGCTTCCCATATGCACAAATTTGAGTGACTCGAGTTAAGTAACAACACTGCCCAACACCATGATTCAAATTTCACTTACTACAGTATATTAACTGTGAGTAATTGCACAAATACAAACTTCATTTCTAGTACTCTAGTCTAGCACTCCCCAACCCCCGGGCTGCAGACCAGTAACGGTGGTCTGTCAGGAACAGAGGCCTGTCAGGAACCGGGCTGTACAGCAGGAGGAGAGAGGTGGGTGAGCAAGCATTACTGCCTGAGTTCCACTTCCTGTCAGATTAGTGGCATCATTAGATTCTCATAGGAGCAGGAGGCCTATTGTGAACTGCATCTGTGAGGGATCTAGGTTGCACGCTCCTTATGAGAATCTAATTAAAGCCTAATGCCTTACAATCTCTGAGGTGGTACAGTTTCATCTTGAAACCATCCCCCACTACACATACCCCCCGTCCCCGGCCCGTGGAAAAATTGTCTTCCACGAAACTAGTCCCTTGTGCCAAAAACAAGGAGACTGCTGCTGTAGTTCACAAATCACTGTTAATAAGAGCTGTACCTCATGATCAGTGACCAATCACCACTTCTTTCAAAGTCAGCAGATGATTGGTTACACCTCATCTGTTAGTCAATTCACCCACAGACAGCAAAGCATGCATCTGTTGCCTTCTTGCCTTCCAGTGCTAAATCTACATGAAATTTTACTAAATAGGTACATGAAAACAGGAATTGGCCAACAAAGATAGAAGTGCAGCAAAAAACAAAAAACAAACAAAAAAAATGATGACACTGAAAATGAAATTCAAATCCAACGTAAGTGTAGTAACAGATGAAGCAGCTGACTGTGGAAATGTTGCCACCGCCACTGTTCGAGAGCTTCTAGATATGCAGCCTGAGGAACTTAGTGAAGGCAAACTTACAGACATAAATGAGGAGTGTGGCTGTGATAAAAAGAAGGAATATGTTCCAAAAGAAGTGACACTAGCAAAAAAACCTTCACATTTAGGAAACTCTTGGAGCTACTTCGTGACAGTGAAAGCGCAAAAGATAAAATGTTGGAAGCTAATCCTAATTTAAAAGAAAGGAGTACGACAATTAGCCAAGGCACAGCAAAGATGTTCACTCTGCTAGTTCTGCTCTTGTAGGTTACACAACAAGAACTGCTCAAACTGCCTTTGATAAGTGTTTTTTATGAAGAAATAAAACACTAATTCTAATTGACTCCAATATCTTAAATGACATTGTGCTAAATAAATACTTTTAAATTTCCCTATACATTTAAACTAACAATGTAAGAGGTTTTACTGTCTTGACAAAAATTTTTAGAGTGTACATAAAACATTGTAACTTTCCCCATTTTTATTAAGATCGTTTTTCATGGTTTCAACTTATACTGTCATTTTTTACAGTCCTGAACTACTGTGCAAAGTGAGAAACGAATGACTGTACTTACCTATCAGTGAACAATGGTTACCAAAGGAAACAATTTATTAATTACTGAGCTTTAATGACTAACAAATGAGAAGTTTGGGATAAACCTAATTGCGGGTCAGGCGCGGTGGCTCACGCCTGTAATCCCAGCACTTTGTGGGGCCAAGGCGGGCAGATCACCTGAGGTCAGGAGTTCGAGACCAGCCTGACCAACATGGAGAAACTCTGTCTTTACTAAAAATACAAAATTGGCCGGGCATGGTGGCACATGCCTATAATCCCAGCTACTAGGGAGGCTGAGGCAGGAGAATCGCTTGAACCTGGGAGGTGGAGGTTGCAGTGATCCGATATCGTGCCATTGCACTCTAGCCCTGGGCAACAAGAGTGAAACTCTGTCTCAAAAAACAAACAAAAAGAAGCCTAACTGCAGTTAAGTGTTACTTATCAACATGCTTTAAAAAACTTTTGCATAAATTTGTTTCCTCTGACCTATTTGTTAAGCATTCTCTCTACATTTTTAATCCATTCTAAAAGTCTGCAACATGAAATGTAGAGAAAAAAAGCATACAAAATTGTACACCTCAAAAATTTAACCAAACTCTCATGTAACCCCATTAAGAAATAAAACATTGCCTGTACCAATTGCCAGAACCCTTCCACTTTGGTCCTCTTCCCAATCATCCTTGCTTACCTCTCCAAAACAGGTAACCTTTATTCTTTTTATAAAAAGCATTTCTTTTTCTTTTTCTTTTCACAACTTACACAAGCAACTTTAAACACTATAGGTTTTGACAGCTTTTTGAAGTTTATATAGACTAATATAATACACATTATTTTAAACCTTGCCTTTTTCATTCCACATTGTAATATTCATCCATATTGCTCTGTGCAGGTTGCTCATTTTCATTGCTGTATAATAGTCCACTATATGACATTACAATTTATTTATCCATTCTAATGTTAATGAGTTGTTTCCAGTTTGAAGCTATTATGAAGAGCACTACACTGATCATTCACGTACATGTGTCTTAGTGTACACATTTCTATTGTGAATATACTTCAGGACAAGAATAGCCAAGTTAAGGATACACACAACTTCATCTTTAGGAAATGATGCCAAACTGTTCCAGAGACTGTACCAACATGTTACTTTCAGCCGTTAAGAGGCTGCTGCTGCTCCACATCCTCATAACACTTGACACTGTCAGTTTTTAAATTCTAGCTGTTCTTGAGGGTATGTTGTGGCCATTTGTTATAGTTTTAATTTGTGTTTCCCAATTATTGAATTTAAGCACCTTTTCATGTTTCTTGATCTTTTGGATTTTTCTCTTGGGAAGTGGCTGTTCAATCCTTTTGTCCATTTTTGGCCATTTGTTGTGTTAGGGCTGATTTGCAGAAACACTAGATATGAGCCATTTGAAGGTTGTAAGTGATGCGAATCTCTTCTTTCACTTGCTATTCCACTTTCTTAGTGATGTCTTTTAATGAACAGAAGTTTTTACGCTCAATGTGGGAAGGATATTCTCAATCTTTTCAAGTTTAGAACAAAAGCATAGTTTCTAAAATCTTTTTCTACACCAAGATCATAAATATGACCTTTCGCTTTATATCTTAGCTTTGTTTTGCTAATACTTTTAATCTGTAATTGATGTGGAATTACTTTTGTGAACAGTGTGATGTAGTAGTTAGGTTTCTTATATACTATCTCAGCACCACTCATTGAAAAGCCTAGTATTTCTCTATTGCTCTGCAGTGGCACTTTTGTCATAGATCAAGTTTCTACGTATTTTTAAATTAGATTTTGAGCTATGTACTATTCCACTGCTCTTTTTGACTAACCTAGAGCTAATGACAAACTGACTTAATCAGGCTTTTTATATATATATATATATTTTTTAAGAGACAGAGCCTCACTCTGTTGCTCAGGCTGGAGTACAGTAGTGTAATCTTGGTTCACTGCAACCTTCGACTCCTGGGTTCAAGCGATTCTCCTGCCTCAGCCTCCTGAGTAGGTGGGACTACAGGCATGTGCCACAACACCCGGCTATTTTTTTGTATTTTTAGGAGATGCGGTTCTGCCATGTTGTCCAGGCTGGACTCAAACTCCTGAGCTCAGACAATCGAACTGCCTCAGACTCCCAAAGTGCTAGAATTATAGGCTTGAGTCACTGCGCCTGGCTTATAGTAAGTCTTGATACACAATAGGGCAAGCTCTCCAATCTTGTTCTCCAAAAATGTTCTGTTTATTCTTGACACTGTGTATTTCCATGTAAATTTTTAGAATAAGATTATCAAGTCACACACACACACACACACACACACACACACACACACCCCTCTAACTATTGGGAATCTAACTGGAGCTGTATTAAACCTATCATACTGGGAAGTACTGATATTTATCATTTCTTTCTATCCACAAACATAATATATTGCTCCAACTATTTCAGGATTTTTAAAAGTCTCTTAATGTTTTATACTTTTCTAAGGAGAAGTCTTATAAATCCTTATTTATTTGTATGTAGATGTCTTTATAACACTGGAACCACAATATATATTGTTGTATTATATAGAAAACAAATTGATTTTTTAATATTGACCCTATATCCTGAGACCTTCCTAATCTCTAACT
This sequence comes from Chlorocebus sabaeus, assembly GCF_047675955.1. Lineage (NCBI taxonomy): Eukaryota > Metazoa > Chordata > Mammalia > Primates > Cercopithecidae > Chlorocebus > Chlorocebus sabaeus. The sequence goes on from NC_132916.1 coordinate 34,320,462, forward strand.
TATCTGCAAATATTTTGGATTTTTAAATACACACAATCATATGTGAATAGTGACTATTTCCTCCATTCTAATCCATCTTACATCTTTTATTTCTTTTTCTTGCCTTACCACACTAGCTATAATCTTTAAAACAATGTGAAATATGTATTTCATATACATAAGGATGATGGCAAACATCCTTGTCTTTTTCAACTCAAGTGGAAAAGCCTTCAACATTTCACAAGATGTCTGTAATACGGATTTTTTGTGGTTATTTTGTTTTATAGACACCTTTTAATAGATTAAGGAAGTTCCTTTATTATTATTTTAATAGGTTTTTTGGGGAACAGGTGGTATTTGGTTGCATGTATAAGTTCTTTAATGGCGATTTTTGAGATTTTGGTGCACCCATCACCCAAGCAGGGAACACTGTACCCAATAGGTAGTCTTTTATGCCTCACCATCCTCTCACCCTTTCCCCCAAGTCCCCAAAGTCCATTGTATCATTCTTATGCCTTTGCATCCTCATAGCTTACAGTAATAGTCTCCAATTCCATCCAGCTTGCTATGAATGTCATTATTTCGTTCTTTTTTATGGCTGTGTAGTATCCCACGGTGTGTGCATTCCATGGTGTGTATATATATATACACACATACACATCATGGAATATATGGTGTATATACACACACCATGTGTATATATATACACACACACATACACCATGGAATACACACACACCATGGGATACCAAACATCGTGTGTTCTCACTTTTCTTTATCCACTTGTTGACTGATGGGCATTTGGGCTGGTTCCATATTTTTGCAATTACAAATTGTGCTGCTATATATACACACAATTACAAATTGTGTGTGCTAAAATATGGATGTATATATATATACATCCATATTTTTGCAATTACAAATTGTGCTATATACATGCTATATACGTCCATATTTTTGCAATTACAAATTGTGCTGCTATAAACATGCAAGCGCAAGTATCTTTTTTGTATAATGACTTCTTTGTATAATGACTTCTTCTGGGTAGTTATCCAATAGTGGGACCGCTGGGTCAAATGGTAGATCTACTTTTAGTTCTTTAAGGAATCTCCACACTGTTCTCCGTAGTGTTTGTACTAGTTTACATTCCCACCAGCAGTGTGAAAATGCTTTTTCACTACATCCACAACAATAGCTATTGTTTTTTGATTTTTTTATAGATGGCCATTCTTGCAGGAGCAAGGTGGTATCACATTGTGGTTTTGATTTGCATTTCCCTGATTATTAGTGATGGTGACCATTTTTTCACGTTTTTGGCCACTTGTATATCTTCTTTGGAGAATTGTCTATTGATGTCCTTAGATTACTTTCTGATGGGATTTTTTTTTCTTACTGATTTTTGTTTGAGTTCCTTGTAGATTCTGGATATTAATCCATTGTCAGATGTACAGACTGTGAAGATTTTTTCCTACTCTGTGGGTTGTCTGTTTACTCTGCTGCGGTGTAGAAGCTTTTTAGTTTAAGTCTTATCTATTTATCTTTGTTTTTGTTGCACTTCTTTTTGGGTTCTTGGTCAGCAAGTGTTTGCCTAAGCCAATGTCTAGAAGGGTTTTTCCAACATTATCTCCTAGAATTTTTATGGTTTTTTTTTTTTTTTTTTTTTGAGATGGAATCTCGCTCTGTTGCCCAGGGTGGAGTGCAGTGACATGATCTCAGCTCACTGCAACCTCCACCTCCCGGGTTCAAGCGATCCTCCTGCCTCAGCCTCCTGAGCAGCTGGGACTACAGGTGCACGCCACCACGCCCAGCTAATTTTGTATATTTAGTGGAGATGGGGTTTCACCATGTTGGTCAGGCTGGGTCTCAAACTCTGGACTTCAGGTGATCCACCCGCCTCGGCATCCCAAAGTGCTGGGATTACAGGCGTATGCCACCATGCTTGGCCTTGGGATGATCTTTTTATAAGGTGAGAGATGAGGATCCAGTTTCATTCCTCTACATGTGGCTTGCCGATTATCCCAGCACCATTTGTTGAACAGGGTGTCTTTATCTGGCTTTATTTCTGGGTTCTCTAATCTGCTTCATTGTTATCATGTGTTTTTTTTTTTTTTTTTGAGATGGAGTTTCGCACTTGTCACCCAGGCTGGAGTGCAGTGGCGTGATCTCAGCTCACTGCAACCTCTGCCTTCTAGGTTTAAGTGATTCTCCTGCCTCAGCCTCCTGACTAGCTGGGATTACAGGTGCCCACCACCATGCCTGGCTAATTTTTTTTTTTTTTTAGTAGAGACAAGGTTTCACCCTGTTGTTCAGGCTGGTCTCAAACTCCTGACCTCAGGTGATCTGCCTGCCTCAACCTTCCAAAGTGCAGGGATTACAGATGTGAGCCACCGCACCGAGCCTATGTGCCTATTTTTATATCAGTACCATGCTGTTTTGGTGAGTATGGCCTTATAGTATAGTCTGAAGTAAGGTAATGTGATGCCTCCAGATTTCTTCTTTTTGCTTAGTCTGGCTTTAGTTATGCAGGCCCTTTTGTGGTTCCATATGAATTTGGGAGTTTTTTCCTAGTTCTGTGAAAAATGACAGCAGTATTTTGATGGAAATTGCATTTTGTAGATTGCTTTTGGCAGCATGGCCATTTTCACAGTACTGATTCTACCCATCCACGAGCATGTGATGTGTTTCCATTTTGTTTGTTTTCTATGATTTCTTTCAGCAGTTTTTTGCAGTTTTCCTTGTAGAGGTCTTCCACCTCCTTGGTTAGGTATATTTCTAAGTATTTTATTTGTAGCAGCTATTTTAAAAGGGGTTAGTTTCTGGATTTGATTCTCAGCTTGGTCACTATTGGCATATAGCAGTGCTACTAATTTGTGCACATTAATTTTGTATCCTGAAACTTTGCTGAATTCATTTATCAGTTCTAGCTTTTTGGATGACTCTTCAGGGTTTTCTAGGTATATGATCATATCATTGGTGAACAGCGACAGTTCGACTTCCTCTTTACTGATCTGGATGCCCTTTCTTTCTTGTCGGATTGCTCTGGCTAGGACTAAGGAAGTTCCTATTACTAGCTGCCCAAGATTTTAAAAAATCATGCTATCAAATGTTTGTCCTACATTTATTATGATAATCATGTGACTCTTACTCTGTTAGTGTAGTGAATTATACTGACTGGGTTTTTTTGTTGTTATTGTTAGGAAACAACCCCACATCCTTGGAATAAACCTAATTGGATGAGATGTATGTGGTAGGGAGAACAATGGTCTCCCAAAGCTACCCATGATCTTATTCCCCTGAATCTATGAATATTTATATTATATGGCAAAGGACTTAGAATTAAGGTAGTCGATGGAGTTAAGATTTCTAATCAGCTGACCTCAAAATAGGAAGATTATCTGTTTTTTATTGATTACTGGATTTAGTTTTGGTTTGTCATCGCTTTTTGGCCTTTTGGCTAAGATCAAGTATAGTTTTGGTTTGTTAATATGATTAGTTTTTTACATTTACATTCATGAGAGAAAACGGTCCATTTTTTTTTTTTTAATTTTTTATTCTTTTGAGACAGAGTCTCGCTCTGTTGCTCAGGCTGGAGTGAAGTGGCGAAATCTCAGCTTACTGTAAGCTCCGCCTACAGGGTTCACACCATTCTCCTGCCTCAGCCTCCCAAGTAGCTGGGACTACAGGCGCCTGCCACCATGCCCGGCTAATTTTTTTGTATTTTTAGTAGAGACGGGGTTTCACTGTCGCCAGGATGGTCTCTATCTCCTGACCTCATGATCAGCCCACTTCAGCATCCCAAAGTGCTGGGATTACAGGCGTGAGCTACCGCGCCCGGCCAAAACAGTCCATTATCTTAATGTAATGTCCTTGAAAAGTTTTTTGTTTTTGTATTAATTTCTAGAATAAGAACATTGTGGTCAGAAAATACATTTTGTATCATTTGATCCTTTTAAAATGTATTTACACTTACTTTATTGTCCAAAATAGTCAATTTTTGTAAACATTCCAGGGATACTGAAAAATAATATACATTTTGTTATTGGTGGTTGCAGTGGTCTACGTATGTCCATTAGTTACATTTGCTAATGTACCTACATCTTCTATAGCTTTACTGATTTTTGTCTCCTGGTCTATCAGAGAGACATGTTAAGACTGCCCACTATGACTACAGAGTTGTTAAATTCTCCATATGATATATATATTTCAAGACTATGTTATTAGGTATATTTACCATTATCAAGTTTCCTCTATCTCTAATAATATGGTTTTTGCTTAAAAGTCTATTTTTTGTAGCCATACCAGCTCCTTCGGTTGTGTTTGCATAATAGAGCTTTTCCTTTCAACCTTCTTCCATCTTTGTTTTAGACACGTCTCTTCACAGAATACAGTTAGCTGCTGCCTTTTGCTTTTTCTTTAACTCAGTCTGTTAACCTTTGAATACTTTTATTGGTATAAAGCTAATGTTCTTTCTGCCCAAAATATTCTACTTGCCCTACTCCTACTTGTTCTTCAAATTTTAGCTCCAGTGATAACATTCCCTGATCCCCCAGTCTCAATGAGATGTGGTCCTCCTGCTAAAATTTTCTCACAGCAACCTCTAAATTTTCCTTATGACACTTGTCTCAGTTTGTAATTATGTATCTTCATGATTGATTTCTGTCTCCTTTATTAGTCATAAAGCAGGTTTCATGTGTTTTACAGTATCCCTGGTGCCTGGTACATGCTTGGCACATAAGAAATGTTAAATATATATATGTGAATAACTCAAAATTTCTTAATTCGAGTTAAAATCTCTCTCCTAAGCTGCAGATATGCCTATGCAACTGACTCCTAGAAATTTTTACTTGGAAGTTCCATAAAACTTATTAAATTCAAAATATTCAAAGCCAAATTCCTTACATTTTCCTCTTCAAATCTAGGCATCATCTTCAATTCTGCCATACCATTGCAGTCTCTTCTCTATATCCAAAGAGGATCAAGCCTTATTAATTTATCATTAACATCTCTCATGTTCTGATAATCCTTTTCTATTCTAACTGCTACTACTTTAATTCAAACCATAGTCCTCTCTCACTTGGTTAGACTTATGAAAACAGGTAATTCAAAATCTAAGCTGTTGGACTCTATTTTGCACCTTAAAGGAACGTAATTACGGGACCTCGGTCACGTGACAGGCAGCTGTAACTTGTGCAGCTGTAACCTTTGTTTCTCTGATTATATATTGGCCTCCTTCCTTACCTACACTGTTTTGTAAAATGTTGCACATGACGAAAGGACCCCAGGGAAGACCTCTTCCCTCTTCACTGCTGATCTTCATCATGGATTAACTTCCCTCTGACCTTTCTCACACACAGACTTTGTGGCTATCACACTGTCATAAGATGGAATGTTAAGTATACTCTTTAAAATCAGAAAGGAAATTTAAAAACAGCTGTAAAGGAAAGAAAAGCCAGGTGGAAAAGAAAACAAACTGTAGCTAATTACTGTAACTCATAAACCAACCTTCTATTAAAAAAAAGTTGCAATCCTATTAAATTTCTGTTTTCCTCCTATGTAAGTATCACAGGATCCTTAGGGTGTCGCTTTTCCAGCTGGAAACCTCTGTGGCCAGTGGCACCTGTGCCTGAGTTTTGCTCAGGGCTGCTGGGCATGTTCCGCTCACTCAGCCTGGCAGGCTGCGCTCAGCTCACACTACCAGCCTGGATCCCATACCTGCCAAGGGTGAGCCAAGCACAGAGTGGCAAAGCGTGTGTGAGCGAGCACAGGGTCTGGCCACTGCACATAGCCAAGCATGCTGGCTGCAGTGGGGCAGGCAGCTCCAGGTGCTGGCACAGGTCCTGGCTCCCTGAAAGGCTGCGGCTGGACTAGGTATACCACAAGTGGCTTCCACAGCAGGAACCAGGGAACACTGTGGTGCCCAGAAGCTTGGAGACACCAGGAACTGCAGAGCCCCAAAAAGGGTGTCACAGCCCTGGCTTAGGAAGCTCCTAGATCTGGGATCTCCAAAGGGCCGCAGCTCTTTTCTCCTTCTCTCTTCTCTTCTTCTCATTGCCTGCAACGTGGCAAGTGGGGATCATGTTTCAGCTCTGTGTTACAGCTCTTCCAGTCCTGTCATTCAGCAGGTCCAAAGTTCTTGTCCCAGGTCTGGGAAGAATGAAGCACATGGAGAGGAGCTTCATTGAGTGACAGAAGAGCTCTCAGGACACCCGAAGTGGGTAGCTCCTTTCCACAGACAGTCATCCCAATGAGTGTCTAGTTCTCAGCAGAGAAGAGACCAGGAATGGGTAGCTCTTCTTCACAAGGAGATTGTCCCAATGAGTTGAGAAGACCCAAAGTGGGTAGTTCCTTCCTGCAGCTGGTAGTCCTAAGGTCTGTGTGAATCTGGCTGAGTTTGAAGTTTTTATGGGCTCTGAAAGTAGGAAGTGCATGCTGATTGGTCCATAGGCAGCCATGGGTAGGCTTGGAAAAGGCACCATAAGTTCTCACTCTGGTACACAGAACTGAGAGCCCAGCCCCCAGGCTTCAGGCGTTTCCCGGCTTGAAGATGGGGTTTCACCCAGGACCCACCCCTTTCTACCCAGGAGCCTGTCTGCCTCCTGTCACCATCAACATGCTGTCCATGGCACCCATGCTGTTCATGCTGAGGGGTGCCTGCAGACATGAGCTGAGCTGCCCTCAGCCCCCACTTCCATTTTCCTCCCACACTCACAGGCACCCAAAGTCTGGAGGGGCTCACAGTGGCAGGGGTTGGTGTGTCAGTACTGTCTTGAGTGCACACAAACTTTGCCAGGTTGTGACACCACCTGGGCTTAGTCACAACTTTGCTCTGCCCTGGAGCAGGTGCCGGGATGGGGGAGAGGCCAGAGAATGGGAGCAGGCACTTCCAAGCCTGTGGGGGCAAGGCGGCTTCCCAGGCCCCCAAGAGCACAGGGATGGCCAGGACCAGAGCCCGTGGCTGGGTGGCTGCAGTTGTGCCCAGAAGCACAGAGCTCCCACCCCACCAACTTGGTAGAGCACAGGGCTCCCACCTGTTCCCAGCCCTGACCGCTCCTCCCCCGTTGCAGCCAGCATCTTTGCAGCAGCTGCTACATATGGGCTGCTGTTGCCTTCATAAGCAAAACCTTAACTTTTAACTTCAGAGCACTGACCCCATCTCTCTGGAGTCTGCATCTCCTAAATGGCTATTCCCAGCTTTTTGCTTGAATAAACTCTTTAAACTGGATTCTGATCCTTTTGATTATCTCAGGTTGACAGACTTTCTTCCTCCAGTCTTATATTTTCTCCTTGCCATTCCATCTATACCACACCATTCCCACCAATTCAACCCATCCCACAATAATAAACATGGGTTTATTATTAAACCCATCTGATTTAATAATAGAGCAGATCCACTCCAATCCATGGAGGATACATTCCAAGACCTCCAGTGGGTGCCTGAAACCACAAATAGTACTGAGCCTATACATACTATGTTTTTTCCTATACATATCTGTAACATTTAACTTATAAATTAGACACAGTAAGAGGATAACCCAATAACTAATAATAGAACAATTATAATAATACACTATAACAAAAGTTGCATGAATGTGGCCTCTTGCTCTCTCTCAAAACATCTAATTGTACTTGTAATATTGTGAAATATTTATTTGGTTGGTTTTCCACCCAGTTTTCTGGGATACAACTTCTAAATTCCTTAGAATCTCCAAAGCGTTACTTCTTTGTAGGATGGTGGTCACCTGAAAGACCAATGCATGACTAGAGGGTTGGGACTTTTAGCCCCATCCCCCTAACATCCAGGGAGGGGAAACAGGCCGAATGTTAAGTTGACACCAATGGCCAAAGGTTTATTCAATTATGTCTATGTAATGAAGCCTCCCTAAACATTCATAAGGATGGGTTTGGAGAGCTTCCAGAGAGCTAAACACATGCAGGTTCCTGGAAAGGCATGGATGCTCTAAGCCCCTTCCCCTATACCTTGCCCCATGCATTCTTATCTGTGCTCTTGTAATACCCTTTATAATAAATGGGTAAGTATAAGTACTTCCCTGAGTTCTGTGAGCCACTCCAGCAAATTAATCAAACCTAAAGGGGGAGAAATGGGAACCTAACTTGAAGTGGGTAGGAACAGAAGTTCAGAGGCCTGAACTTGCAACTGGTATCTCAAGAGGGGGCAGTCTTGTGGGACTGAACCCTCAATCTGTGGGATCTGACACTATTTACAGGTAGATAGTGTCAGAACTGAATTGAAGGACACCCAGCCAGAGTCTGCTGAAGAATTAATTGCTTGCTTGGCTGATCACACAAGTATTCTGTGTTGATTGTTGCTGTGGTGTGAGAGCAGAGGAAAAACACATTGAGTGTGTTTCTTCAACTCACAATACTGAACTCACCCTTCTTGTGATGGTGTGAAATGATAAAATGCCTACAGGATGAGATGAACTGAGGTGAATGACATAGGCACTGTGACATAGTGTTAGGCTATGTCAGAAGGAGACATGACAATGTCAATGGTTGAAAGTCAGGAGCTGAGGATGTCAATGACTAATGAGAAGGAAGTATATACAGTGTGGCTATGCTGGACAAAAGGATGAATCGCATTCCAGGCAGGATGGCACAAGATTTCATCATGCTACTCAGAATGATGTGCAATTTAAAACTTATGAACTTTTTTTCTGGAATTTTCCATTTAATATTTTTGGGCCATGGTTGACCACTGGTAACTAAAACCACAGAAAGCAAAAGCATGAATGAGAGGGGGACTATTGTATTATAAAAAATTTGAATCTGGAAATGCCCTTCTGCAAAATCAAACCCTTCCTTGGTTCCTTGTTGTCAGGGTAAAGTCCAAACATAACATACGAGGTCTTCAGGATTTAGCCTCCCCTCCTCACTTCTACCCTCATTTCTCACTACACTCCTACATTATACTCTAATTACTCTAAATACATCTTGCTGTTTTATAGTCCTGCCTTTCCTCATGCTGCTCTCTGCCTGGGATGTATTTCACTTTTTATTCTCAATAGAGAATACACAATCGTTCAAGACTAGACTCAGGCAGCAACTCTTTTCTGAAGACTAACTGAATCCCTCAGGTAAATGGAACCATCTACTCTTTGATGCCCTCAACTTGGATCCACAAGTGCATCTACCTACTTACTACCAATTACACTTTACTATACTGTACTTATTTGTTTACATGTCCATGCCTGAATGTCAGCTTTAGAATGCAAAAATACTTAACTTATATCTCCAAGATCTAGAACACAGAAGATGCTCAACAGTTAATCAATACATAAATGGAAGAAATAACAAAATCACAAGCTTTAAGGGAGCCAAAAAAGAAAAAATAGGTTGCTGCAGGAAGATAGACATACATACACCTTTTTTTTTTTTTTTTTTTTTTTTTTTGAGTCAGAGACTCGCTCTGCCACCCAGGCTGGAATGCAATGGCACGACCTCGGCTCACTGCAACCTCTGCATCCCAGGTTCAAACAATTTCCTGCCTCAGTCTCCTGAGTAGCTGGGATTACAGGAGCGTGCCGCCACACTCGGCTAATTTTTGTATTTTTAGTAGAGACAGGGTTTCGCCATGTCAGGCTGGTTCTGAACTCCCAACCTCGTGATCCGCCCGCCTCACACATGCACTTTTCTAAAGCAACTATTTAATCATGATTCTAAGGAGTTGCTTTTTTGTATGTGCATGGAAAAGAAATACATTTGAGAAAAATAATATCTTACAAATGTATTGTGGAAACATAGGCTTGCTTCTTTCATTCCCCTAAGAAAAAGCAAGGATGGATCGTATCTTATTCATTTCTTCATCTTTATGGGCTAGCTCTGAGTTCTAGGGTATAGCAATCACACACATTTTGATGAAAGGAATGTACAGCATACAAACTAGTTTTGAAATATTATCCAAATCTCAAAAGAAAAATGGCTTTCATTGTGATTAAAATAGTGCCTTTAGGTACGATGCAAAAGCTTTTTAGAGAGAAAACCTTTCCTCATCCTTTCTTTGTACTTCAGTTTCAACACCAAACTCATTTTCTTATTTCTCTACCTTATTCCTTGGTGATTTCTAATGTCATTTATCTAACTGAACTATCAAAATCTTAGTGGCAGAAAGTAAATAAAAGCCTAATAACTTTATCTCCTAAATCCTGAGAAAACTGCCTGATTCCCATTTTAGAGCAATCACAACACCATCTTTTTCATGGAATCCTTTGTCAGGCTAGAAAGTAATTTTTAAAAAATCAAAAACCAGAAGAAACTCTAAATGCTAATAGGTATGATTTAATTATCAAGCAAATATAAAATCAAATTCATCTCAGTATTTTTAATACTGCAAATGATACACTGTTTAAGAATTTAAACATTGCATAGAATGAACCAATTACATATATTTTAACATCTTTTAATCGATCAGTGCATAATTTGCTTAATAAGGGGAAACTTTTATTAAAAAGGGCTAAATTATACTGTGCTAAAACATAAAATAACCAATTTTTGAATTTCCCAACTATTATATAACACAAGTGGTTCCAAAAGTAATTTGGTTTCCCAATGATGTAAAAAAAAAAAACTAAAGCAATTCCCAGGTTTCTTTGCTTATTTTCCTATGTTCTTACCAATTAAACTGTCAATTGCTGAAGCAAACATCAAAGAGTATGTAAACTAAAGAATATATCTCCTAAAAAGATTTTAAAATAATTTTTAAGAACAAATAACTTAGCTAAAATCTTAATGTTTTTAATTAAAAAAAAAAACAAAAACCTTTTCATGGGTATACTTTTAAATCCTGATACAGATTTTAACATTAAAAATAAAATGAGCCACAATACTGTTTATAAGATATCACAATATCTTATATTGAAAGCCCTCTTTTAGGAAGGCAAGGAAAATGAAACTACTGAAATCTAACCATAGCAAAATGTTTGACAGAATTCTAAATTAAAAGTTTATTTTGATGACTACTACTAATATTAATAATATATTCTGTTAGTTTAAGAATGCCTTCTCTTGATTCAAAATGAAGCACATACATGGATGAGTATAAGCAATATATAAAGTATTAAAAATAACCCAAGATCAGATGTCAGAATTTTACAAATTTAGAAATCAGAAAAGTACACTATCTAAATTCTGATTTCAGAACTCAAAAATGGCCAGTAAAGGTTATTTAAAATGTTTAAAGGACTCCTTGTAGTTAACAATTCAGAGGAAAATAAAATAGCTGCTTATTTTAAGATGTCACAAAAATAATTATATTAATAGTTAATAATTGCTTTATAGGTTATATAAAGAACATAAGAAAAGTATTTTATTACCTCATCAATGACAAGTGATTCTTTACATTCATGGTCAATGAAATAATTTATGATCATTTAAAGGTGTTTCAGTATTTTTAAAATGACATTAAAAAATTATACGTTATAGAAATACAATTTTCAATTTTCATAATATAGTATTAAATACTTATTCAAACTAAAGGATTATATTATGTGACCTAAAGGAACAGGTTAAAATAAGTATTCTAATAAAAACAATTTCAATGTTTCAAATATGTTAAGAACTTTGGGGAGGGCAAATACTTACGTCCTCCGTTCTTAAGAATAGAAGCCACTTAATTTTGCACAATTGACCAGTGAAATAATTTGAGTATGAGAATGTTTAAATAGAGCTTTGCTCTTCATAGAAATAATTTCCTTAATAAATTCCTATGCCAATGACGAAATATAATTGTGGCAGATATTATTAAATATAAAAATTTTAAATAAGAATGCATGAAGAACTGCACATTAAAAAATATATCTAATTTTAAAACCATATTTCAATTATACAAAACCATAGGTTTTTAAACAGTGATTTAATATAAAATAAATTTAAAAGGTTATTGTTTAGAAGTACATCAGAAACAGAATTTTATAACTTACCTTTCCCTAAATCTATAATGCACATTATCTCAAACTGTTTCACTACTGTAAACTAAAAAACTGAAGTTAAAAATAACTTCACTTACCAGTGAAATAGAAGCTTGCGTTTCTTGTGCAAAACGACCTCAGAAATATATAGAAATCATAAATTTCTCCCTTTGTTGTGAGCAGCAAACTTTAAAACTACTCACTACTCATGAATGTCTAAAGGAGATTCATAGGAAAATGATAAAACCAATTTAGGTACTCACAGGACTAAAGAACTATTCATCATGCTGAACATCTCCAGTTATTTGCTCTGAGGTACTCTGGCTCTTGCTTTAAAAAAAACTGCCCAAAAAACAGTGTTATCTTTACCAAAAATAAATATATAAATAACTATGTCACCTGAGGCTGGGTGTGGTGGCTCATGCCTATAATCCCGGCACTTTGGGAGGCCGAGGAGGGTGGATCATAAGGTCAGGAGATCAAGACCATCCTGGCTAACATGGTGAAACCCTGTCTCTACTAAAAATACAAAAAATTAGCCGGGCATGGTGGCGGGCGCCTGTAGTACCAGCAACTCGGGAGGCTGAGGCAGGAGAATGACATGAATCCAGGAGGCAGAGCTTGCAGTGAGCTGAGATCATGCCACTGCACTCCATCCTGGGCAACAGTGCGAGACTCCGTCTCAAAAAAAAAAAAAAAAAAAATTATGTCACCTGAAGTCACAACAGCACAGCATTAAATTTTGATAGGCTACTAAAGTTGAAAATAACACATTGCTAAGCAAACTAAAGCAAAAAGGAAATGAAGAAATAACCTACATACTCAGCAATTCATAACACCAACATTTCTAAAGAGTCAAGCAAACTGTATGCTAATGAAATAATTAATAGTATTAGACACCTATAGAGTGGAAAGAAGACTCTGTATAGTCATGTTAGTAATAAAATCCACTAAACAGTAGTATTTTCTTATGTGATTCCATGTTACTCTCAAAGAAAATATTATTTCCTTTAAATTAATATAACCACTACTGAAACTTACTTGACAAATCACTATACAAGCATAATATTGCACCAAGGTTATTACTGTATTATTTTTCTTTTGAGACAAGGTCTCATGCTGTCACCCAAACTGGAATGCAGTGGAATGATCACAACTCACTGCAGCTTCAATCTCCCTGGCTCAAGCGATCCTCCTACCCTCAGTCTCCCAAGTAACTGGGACTACAGGGTGTGCCATCACACCTGGCTAATTTTTAAATTTTTTGAAGAGACGAGGTTTTGCCATGTTGCCCAGGCTGGCCTCAAACTCCTGGGCTCAAGTAATCCTCCCGCCTTAGCCTTTCAAAGTGCTAGGATTACAGGCATGAGCCACTGCACCCAACCACCAAGTTTATTTTTAGTGGTTTAAAAGATGTTAAAATTGAAGTTTGAGGCATCTAAACCACAAACGCAGAATTAAGCTACTAGAAAAACAAGACTGTGTTCTTCATATTGAAAATATTTCTAAAAACATATACCTATCAAATACGTTGTACTTTATATGAAAAATGGCAGTACTGACACACTACCATCCATTGATTCATTCACCTCATCAACCATTTACTGAACATCAGTGAAGCAAGTACTGTGTGCCAAGTGCTAAAGATAAAGGTGTGAGCAAAACCAAACAATTCCCCATGTATTTCCTAGAATCTAGTATCTAATTACACTTATAAGTGTAGTGAAGTAAAAGTAGGGGACACTATAAAAGGGACCTGTTTCCTTAAGGAAGTAACATTTAAATTAAGAACAAAAGGATTATTAGCTAAGCTAGCTAAGCTGGGGAAACTGAAGCTTGTGCATGTGTTTTCATTCTCAGAATGAAAGGTGAACAGGGAATAATAATGACAGCAGGCCATCATGGGTGAAGTGCAATGAGAGACTCCAGGGTTAGCAGGGGTTAGATTAGGTAGGACCTTGAAGGTCATATTGACAATTTTCTATGTTGTCCTAATGGAAAACCTTTGAAAGGTTTTAAGCAAAGGAGTGCCAAGATCAGGAATGACTACTCATTCTAATTGCTCTATGGAGACTTGGGTAGCGGGGAATGGCAGAATAAATGCAGGTGTACCAGACAGAAGATGAATAGAGTAGTTCAGTGACAGAGATGGTAGTCACTTGGACTATGTGACAGTGATACAGAAGCATGTCAACTCAAGATACATCCTGGAGGTAGAAGGAAACAGGCTGATGATTGATTGGATCACCAGAAGGGGTGAAGCACAAGTTCTTGGCTTAAGAAACTTTCTACAGTCAGCCAAAAACTGAAAATTATTTCTAAAGCAGATCAATTATATCAATATATGACTCCCTATCCACAAAGTCTATGGGATTAGGAAAAGATTTATGACTAACTCTAGTAATGTGTACAACCAAGTAACTGGGCTCATGGAGAGAGTAATGGTATTTGGGACGGGGTAGTGGGAGAATGATGAGTTTTAAAGCCAAAATTAATTGCGAAAGCAAGAGAACATTTAGAGGCTTTCCTTTTTTTTCCCCTTTCATTTTTTCCCTTATATTTCATTATTCTATATGGCATATGCCCACTTTACTTATTTCAGTCCCAAGGAGAAATCTTAGATTTACTTAATTGCTTTGTTCCCCTACATCGTTGTCATTCTCTATGCCCTGTAACTTCAGTTCAACTGACTTCTAGACTAGAGAGCCAGGGTAAACACAATATTCCTAGCATTTCACCTTCCAATGCCCCACAATTCACATGAAATGTCATCTTCTTTCTGTAGTTCTGTAGAAGACAGCATGGAAGAGGGGGACTCTGTCAAAAAAAAAAAAAAAGAGGAAAGAAACAAAAAGAAAAGGAATCTCAACCTGGAAGAGATATTGAAACACCGACTAATTCATATCTCATTTTTGTAGATTAGCAAACTTACCTGAAAAAGGTAAGAAACTTCTCTAAGTTCACAAAATTAATGGCAGAGATGAGACTAGATTTTGTTTTCAGATTTTGCATCTACTGCTTGCTCTACTGTATTTCTGTCAGTATACATATTTTAATTTTTTGTTTCAAGTTTCCGGGGTACACGGATAAGTGATTTAGTAGTGATTTCTGGGATTAGGGTGTACCCATCACCTGAGCAGTATACACTGTACCCAATATGTAGTCTTTTATCCCTCAGCCCCCTCCCACCCTCTTTATCTGTTACTGATTATTATTATGATTTGTTATTTATTATTATTATTTTGCAGAGACGGGGTCTCCCTATCTTGCCTGCCCAGGCTGGGGTCGAACTCCTGAGCTCAAGCAATCCTCCTGCCTCTGCCTCCTATTACAGGTGTGAGCCACTATGCCCGGCCTTGTTACTGTTTTTAAATCTATTTTGTATTCTTGACAAATTGGCCTCCCAAATTTCACAATACCCTAAAAGATTTTCAATAGTATTTTGAAGCTCCAAATAATGTTCCTCAATTCCCAGATGACTACTTCCTTCAATAAATATTTACAGATTACATATTATAGTTAAAATATAGAAAGTGAAAGGAATAGAAAAGAAGTAAAATAGCTTCACCAACCAGAAGCTTACAAAATAATCAGGAAGCAAAAATATGTAACAAAAAATGTAAAACAATAAAAATGAACATATAGCTAAGGTCTAAAGTAGACTAAGGTAAATTATTATGCATTTGAGAGAATGAAATCAAAACAAGCCAAAGAGGTTAAAGAAAGGCAGTAATTCAGACCGTTGCGTCCAATAAATTAACTAGCTAGCCACAGGTGGCTAAATTAAAACGAAGTAAATAATTTAAAAATCAGTTCCTCAGTCACACTAGCCACATTTCAAGTGCTCAATAGCCACACTGGACAGGGTAGTTACAGAACACTACCTTCACTGCAGAAAGTTGTACTGGACAGCACTGACGTCCATCACAAACAAAATGGCATGGACAGAGGATATTTTAAGTCGAGCATAAGAGAAGAAAAACTGACATTTGCGTGAAAGGAAAACAGAAGTAGGAATAAAAGATTTTTTAAAAAGCAATCAAGTTGAAGATTTTGAACTTTGGTAGTCAATGAGGAACAAATAAGTCTTCTTAAAAAGGAGTAAAAGGGCTGGGCACGGTGGCTCATGCCTATAATCCCAGCACTTTGGGAGGTTGAGGCGGGTGGATCACCTTACGTCAGGAGTTCGAGACCAGCCTGGCTAACGTGGTAAGACCCCCGTTTCTACTAAAAATACAAAAAACAAGCCAGGCTCGGTGGCACAAGCCTGTAATCCCAGCTACTTGGAAGGCTGAGGCAGGAAAATCACTTGAATCCGGGAAACGAAGGTTGCAGTGAACTGAGATCACACCATTGCACTCCAGCTTGGGTAACAAGAGTGAAATCTGTCTCAAAAAAAAAAAAAGAGTAAAAGATGACAAACATTTGATCTTAAAGAGATTTTAATGTGTATTATGGAGTAAATGTGGAATGACTAAAGAGAGTAAACCACTGGGTTATAGGGTATATACACGCATACATACATACAGCTTTAGTTAATATTGTCAAATAGTTTTCAAAGTGCTTGAACTAATTTATACCCCCATCAGCAACTTATGAGAGTTCCAGCTGTTTGACATTCTCGGTAACACTTGGTATTACACACCAGTAATTTGAGGATCGAAGCAAGACTAACCACATTTCATTCTAAAGTTTCATCTAGTCTACTAAAATTTTTAATTTCTAAAACCTTTGGTCATAAATAAAAATAATAAAATATTAAATGTATTACTCTTGATTGAATCCTTTTTAGGAAATAAACAATGTGGAGCATCCTACATGTCACAAAAACAGTTATTTCCTACATCCTGTAATACGAGAATTCTATAAACTCAAGAATTCCAAGATTGGTCTAAACAATAGGATCAACAAAATGCACACTTACATTGATTCATCTCTTGTACAAGTTTAATAAAGTAATAGTAATTTTTAAATACTACTTTGTAGACATACATAAAATCACAATATTAATCACAATTTTGAATGAACTTTAAAAACTTACAAAATCACCTCTATTATGTTTGATTTTTAGCTACATCCTCACCTTTCTACTGTTTCTTAACATCACAGATGAAAGAAAATAAAAAATACAGAGAAAGTGGTAAGTATATTATTATCTTAGTTCTATTTCCCCATTTGGACATAGAAATGCTATGCCAAATCAAATCAGTGAGAAAAATCAACTTACATCTTATTTGGGAGTCACAACCATCCCATTACATGCACATATTATTGTATCTTTTTGTCCTGTTTTTTGGGAAAAAAAAACATACAAATTTTATTGAGGTATTAAGTGAGGCACAACATACAGCATGTGGCAGGCAGAATTCTAAGATGGCTACATGATATCCAGTCCCTAGCACTATTCCTATGATTATATTACATGTTAAGAGAGGTTTTAAAGATACAATTATGGTCAATTATCAGCTGACCTTAAAATCGGGAGATTATATGGGTGGGCTTAATCTAAACACATGAGACCTTTGAAAGTGAAGCTTTCTCCAGCTGCCAGCAGAGAAAGGAGGCAAAGATTTGAAGCACGAGGGAGATGTGGCAGCTACTGCTGGCTTAAAGATGGAGGGAACCTGAAAGCAGTTCTAGGAGCTAGAAACCTTTTTCTGACACCCAGGAAGAAGACAGGAACCTGGACACCAGGAACAATAATATTAAATCCAACAAAAACTTACTCTGGCTAACTACTCTCCTTAAATTGGGATTCTGTTATTATTTCATATATGTCTGTATTATCAAAATTCTTCCAAACTTTCATTTTGTCTTCACAGTCCAAGAGAAACAATTCACAATTCATTGAAGAATTATAACCATCAGGAAAAATAGAATCTGCCTCTGTACTTATTAGATATGAAAAGGGAAGCTTAAGATTGTACAACTACAAGGAACCTGAATGAGCTTGTAAGCTGATTGTTCCCCAGAGCCAAGAGAAAAGAAATGTAGCTGTCACTGCCATAATTTTGGACTTTTGAGTCCCTATGCAGATAACCCAGCCAAGTCTACTCATACTTCTGACCTACAGGACTGTAAGATAATTACTAGAGATGTTTTAGCCTGCTAAATATGTAGTAATTCATTAAGCAGTGATAGAAAACTAATGCACTGCACATACTGGTGTAAAATTTGATTAGGTTTAAAACAGTTTTAACATGGCTTAATACTGTGAAATCATCACAATCATCCCCCAGATTTTCTCTGTGCCCCATTGTAATCCCTTCCTCCCCTCATGTTTCCAAGGACCACTGACCTTTCTGTCACCGTAGATTAATTTGCTTGCTGAATTCTATATAAATGGATTCACAGAGTAGTAACTATTGTCTGCCTTCTTTTGTTCAGCCTAATGATTGAGATGCTTGAGATTCATCCATGTTGTTGCACTTGTTTATGGAAATTTGGGTAATATTCCGGTTTTGATTATTATAAATAAAGTAACTTACGAACATTTTATACAAGTCTCTGTGTGGATGTTTTTGTTTTTCTTGGGTAAATACTTAGGAGTGGAATGGTTGGGTTATATGTTTAGCTTTGTAAAAAACTACAAAATTGCTTTCCAAAGCAGTTTAACCATTTTACATTTCCACCAACAGAGTTCTAGGTGAAGATAGGGAGCCAGGAAACAATAATGGCAAAATAGTTAAACCAAATCTACCGTTCTGGTTTCTGTTCCAGTTTGACCTTATGGCAAATAAAAAGAATAACTAGCTGTACAATGTCCAAAAAGAAAGCTTAAGACTGATTTAGTAAGAGCCCTAATATTTAAAAGAAGCCAAAGATTAAATCTATCTATGTTGATTTCTCACTACATTCTCACCCAAACTTGGTATAGTCAACCTAAAATAATTTCAGTCAATCTAGTGCATGTACAGTGGTAGCTCATAATTTTAATATGCATTTTTCTATCCTGCTTAAAGCTAACACAAGGCTGGGCACAGTGGTTCACACCTGTAATCCCACTTTGGGAGGCTGAGGTGGGAGGACTGCTTGAGCTCAGAAGTTCAAGACCAGCTTGGGTAACATAGTGAGAGCTGGTTTCTACAATGTGCTGCTACATTCCAGCCTGGATGACACAGCAAGACCCATCTCAGGAAAAAAAAAAAAAGCCAACAATAGGAAAACTTGGATTTGTGTGTGTGTGGTAATTTGAGGTTTATGCTATAAACCTGGATTTAAACAAACTCAATTAGAATGAATAGAATATTATAAAACATTTGATAAGAGGGACTGTGCTTATATTTAAATGTGACAATAATATATGTTTGTTTTAAGTAGGGAGAGGAAGAGTTGAGGATACATTTGGAGTGAAAATTAGAGGGATTCCTTTGAGTTCCAAAAGTAAATTTCAGGAGTTGTGAACTCTCCTTTTCTATATCTGAAAAATTGTTAGGGGAAGTGAGGTTCGACAAACTGTTTGAATGATGGCAAGGAAGATGGACTGACAGGCAAAGACTTAAGTCTGTTTTTTCTAAGTTTACTTTTTTCCAACATAATTATCAATGCTTTTATTTTGTGGTCTATACACCTAATATAATACAATATCATACGGATTATAATGATGTGAATGAACACTCCTAAAGAACATTCTAAAGTACCTAACAGTATCATATAGAAACACAGGACTTAAAAATAACTTTTAATATCAAAGTGGAAGAGGATGAAGCAAGTAATTTATTGATTTCCTTTAGAAAAGAATTCTAAAGGTAATACCTAAAATATATTAATACATGCATGGTTTGAGCCAGGACAGTAATTGCATATTATAAAAAGGTACCTTAAGAGAAAGATATAAAAAGAAAGTTCCACAAAATTTCACTTGATTGAATTTCCATACAGAAGCAATAAGGATAAAAATAGTTGTTCCCTACACTTCACAATTTATCCATTATTATAAACATTTTAATAAACATGATTATAAAGATTATAAACTTTTCTATTAATAAAATTATCCAAACTATACACCTGAATATAATTACCTTTGATTGATAATTTACTTTATATGGGAACAAACAAACATACCACAAACTTTGAAATATTGCAACAGAGTCATTTGAAGATTTTAAATATTTTTCAGCCATGGTTTATAACTTTATTGCACTAAAAAAAAAAAATCAGAGAATTTGGATAAAAATTGAAATGCAAAGACTAAAAGGATCCAAAGCCTGGATCTTATGTAAATTTGTCCTTAGTGAAAGTCAGGCACACGTAAAAAATTCTGCTAAGAACATCCTAACGCCAAATAAGACATAAAAGGATATAATATGCTGAAATTATACATAGGATAGCTAGTATTAATGAAATAGATACTTTTGAAAGAGACACCTTCACAGTGGATGACTTCCAGCTAGGGCATGCAAAAGTAATGAACCAGGTGCTCCTAATACCCTGAAATAACCAGACACTCTACATATTTTCAGTTTTGTCTATAGAGTAAATCAATATAGATTTACTTAATCTATAGTTCTCCCTAAGTATCAGGGCTCTTATTAATTCAATAACTCTTAACCATTATTTTTGGCCTTGATATATCAATATACCATCACAACATACACTTAAGTATGCTTTTTATCTGCTATAAGCACAAACTGGAACAGAAACTAAAAAGGTAGATTTGGTTAAACTGTTTTGCCATTATCATTTCCTGGTTTGGAATGAAGTTAAGAGAGTTCTTTGAAAGCAAATCTAGGATCAATAGCTTAAAGTGATGAGAAGACATTTAATTTGAACAGAAAAAAAATATTTTTATATCAGACATTTCCAATAAGGAAATTATTTACCTCTAGAAGAGATATTTTTACTAGATTCCAGGTTGGACTACATTATTTCTAAAGTGCCTTCTTGTTTACCATCTTATATAATATAAAACGGGAATTTTAGGGAATGAGGAACCCTCACATGAGCTTCTTTGACCCTAAGATAAAATAAGTGAATAATTCACTCAGGTGATTTGTCTGAGTCAATGTTACACTCCATAAGCATAGTAATTTTTTTTAAAAAAAGATATGATTCATGTTGGAGTTAAGAGTGAGGGTTAGAACCAGCTACTATTCTATTTAGAATGGATGTCTACTTTCTTCCCTATCTAGCTCAATCCAATTAATCCTTCAATGTCCAGAACAAACCCTTCCTTCACCATGAAAACCTTCTTAATATACCCAGTTCATGGTGAGTTAGTCCTTCCTCTGAATTCAGAGTTCTATTCTCTATGCTAGTAATTATTATTATTAACCAAATAGCCATTTACTGCATCGTGATCTTTCTTGAACTGTTTCTTACACTATTTCAGTTTTCCATGCTTATATCTTGTCTATTCAGTCATACCATAAGCTCCCTGAAGACACGGATCATATCTTATATTTCTCTGTATGTCCCATAGCAACTAATAACATTTTGTGTTTTGACTATTCAGAATTGGTTGAATAAGAACAGAAAATTACAGATTACTTTGAAAACTGGGGAAGGCAAATTTGGGAGATGCAAGCATAAGAAAAGAAAAAAGAGCAAATAAGTAAAAATAATACACAGGTTAGTAGCTAGAGTCAACCCTGCATTAGGAAACAAAAACAAAAACAGAAAACAGTCTGTTGAGTTAAAGATAGTAAGGTTCTAGACCAAGCTCCATGTATACTTAAGATGAGAACCATTGATATAGGGGACAACTGTGTGACACTGCCAGAATCTGAGAAAAGGAACATTATCGCTGAAGTGAAGTGACATTATAATATTTTTTCCACACCTTTAATTTTATCTTTTGGCACCTGAAAGGGGTCTTCAAATAGCAACTCCAACTGACACCAGATGGTACCTGTTGGAGCCTAATGCCGGGCTACGGCCAGCAAACCAAATAAACATCACTATTCATAAGACCACAGTTAGAAGTTGAGCATCCCTTATCTGAAATGCTTGGGACCGGAAGTTTTTCCAGTTTCAAAAACATCTGAATATTGCACACATGTAATGAGATCTCTTGGGGACAGGACCCACGTTTAAACATGAAATTCATTATGTTTCCTATATACCTTATACACATGGCCTGCAGGCAATTTTATGTAACACTTTAAATAATTCTGTGCATTAAAGTGTTTTCAAGTACCTACATGTGAAATTTTCCACTTGTGATGTCATGTTGGTGCTCAAAATGTTTCGGATTTTGGAACATTTCAGATTTTGGATTAGGGATGCTCAACCTGTACCTTGGGAAGCATCTATTTCTTTAACATAGCTCTAAAAGAACCATGGCTTCACCAATTTTTCAACTCCTATTTAGTATATAAAATACCCTTTTACATTCAAAAATACCAACTTGAAAGTTTTATCTAGTTAGAATAAGTCTAATTTAAAAACAGAATATACACTTTCATCATACACAAAATTATATTAAAAATGTTAATTACACTTGTTACATCACAGTATTTTATAAAACAGTATAGTAAGAAAAATAGTTGATTTAAAATCAAGTGTCTAATGAAAACTACGAGCCAAGGAAGAATAATATGTTAGCTAACTGCTGGACGGACTAAAAATAATGGAAAAATCAGATATAGGACTCTTTTAGGAGCACCTATAATTTACCACTTAAGAATTGATGAGGATCTGGGTTTTAGACTGTTGGTAGTCAGAAATAACAGAAGAAAAATCATTAGATACAGAATAAGACAGGTTTTGAGCCTAGGAAAGTATGCCACCTTTAGCTGAAATGAAAAAAAATTGAGGCGCTAGTTCCAAACCTATTGTAAAACCAACAATGTTTTCTAATCCTGTCCCTACACACTTAATTTTTAAAAGTAGAAGATGCTTTCAAGACCATTCCACTTTTATTAGTATATAACTTTTGAAGCAGAAATGAGAAGTAGCTTTAAATTGACACCTGCTATCAGGAGTTGCTATTGAGATACATTACTTCTTAATTTTATCTTGAAGATTTTAATGATTTTGCAGCCGTAGCTTCCACTGCAACTTTATTCCAAAAGCTATCATCAACAGTTGTTTTAACATGCTGATTTTTCCAACACTGTTTAAAATTGAGAACAAAAATAATATCCAACATTTATTATTTCTTGTTTCTCATACTCAAAGAACCTACCTTTTTCTTTGAATAATTAGAACAATGAAACATGAGGCCTAAGGAGTAATTTAAGTTTAGCCAATTACTTTTAATTATAATAGGAGAGGATCACTATAGCAAAACCCTCAGTAATCACACTCTACCAATTATGAATTTGAAATTACCTAGATGAAATAAATGCAATTCTTGCTTACCCAAAAGTCTGAAACATTTTTTCATTAAAAAAAAAGTTACCTATCGCTACTAAAGACGTATCTGACTGGAAAATCTTTAGCTGTAAAAACTAAGGCTCAATAAATCAGAAAGTCCTCTCAAGGTGTCTTCCTCCAACTTCTAAGTTCAGAAGATAAAAAGCAGTATTCTAAATTCATTAATTCAACAAATATTTTAAGTACCTTTTTACTTATGTTATAGTCTTTTACTCATGATGCACTGTTTAACTGTACTAAACAGCGTATTACATTTTCTACCAACTAACCTCGTTTTACTCATTATCATCATCTTATTTAGAAGAAAACATATGTTCTTAGGAGGGAGGTACTAACTAAAGTTTCATTTAACTAGCAATGAAACTCATCCAAAAATCCTACCAACTGTTGGATAAATTTGGCTATCCCTCTTTCTTCCACATACTGATCCCCTGAATAAGCTCATTATACTCACATGAACCTCTTAGATAGCAGTGGACCATTCTTGAGTCAAGAGTACCTCATTTTACTAGATTAAACTTTACTTGTCCAGATATTTTTACATGGTCAAGATATGTGAGACCTTATTTATCGCACTGTATTATGTTTTCCCTGAAGAAAATTGATAGTGTATGTTGCTTTCTATAGCTTTTTTTAAAAAACCAAATAGGAATCCCCTACTCCTTGCCATTCAGCAAAAAACTGGGAAGAAATTATACCTTTTACAATGAATTATTACAATTATGTTTACATTCCAGATTTCTTACTTACTACGATGAACCATGTTGCTTTGTACTCTATGAACAAGCTACACGACAGGAAGAACCAAGGCCCAGCCTTAACCTGACCTCTATGAAAGGACCACAATTTCAGCAAGAACCTAATCCTTATAGAAATTATTCAAATAATATGATTACCCACATATGCAAATAAAGAAAAGAGGTCTAACACAAAACAAAATGGAGGACCTTGTTATCACCAAATGAGTGTAATAAATCTAAAGTTTATTATTAAGCTATTCTGAAAGAGTACAAGTGGTAAAATTCAGAATTCTATCTGTATCACTGATATATCTGAAGTATAAACTGGGCACTTCAGCGAATATATTTTAAGAAAATACATTCAATGTACTTTTTAAAGAGTAAAAATAATATGAACATATCAAATATTATTACTTAAGAATAAAAAACTTTCTGTTTTTTGGGACAGGTCCTAGAACATAGACAAATTCTGCTTCTCCTCTCCTCCTGTTTGGTAGACTCTTCTGAGAGTTGACTCTGACCCAATCACAACTTAACTTTTTCATTATTCAGCATTCTCAAAATAAGCAAGGTATAAATTAAGATTTGTCAGGCAGACAACATATTTCTTTCTTCAAAAGGCATAAAGGAAAAGACAGAAGCAGACTCATTCTATAAGGTTAACATTACCCTAATACAAAACTAGATAAAGACAAGATTTAAAAAAAAGACTAAATGCCAATATCTCTCATTAACAAAAATGCAAAAATCCTCAACAAAATATTAACAAATCGATTCCAACAAAGTGTAAAAATAATTACATACCAGGACCAAGTGACATTCATCCTAGATATGCAAGTCTGGTTCTACATGCAAAAATCAATTAACATAATTTATCATATCAACAGGCTAAAGAAGAAAAGCTTGCATGATCTTATCAAAAGATACTGGAAAAACAGTTGACAAAAACCAATGCCCGTTCATTACTAAAACTCTCCGCAAACTAGGAACAAAAGATAACTTCCTCAACTTGAAAGGAAGATTTACAAAAAACCTACAGCTAACATCATACTTAATGGCAAGTAACTACAATCTTTCCTGCTAAAGTCAAGAACAAGGAAAGGATGTTCCCTCTTACAGTATCACACCAAAAATCCTAGTTAATAGAGGAGAAGAAAATAGAAGTATGCTGACTGGGAGGGAAGAAATAAAACTGTCTTTGTTCAAAGATGACATAATGGCCTATCTGAAAGAATCAACCAAAAAACTCTTGGAAATAGTAAGCAATTACAGAAAGTTTGCAGAATACAAGATTAATATATAAAAGTCAACTGCTTACCAACATCTTAACAATGAATACGTGATATCTGAAATTAAAAACATAATACCATATGTTGCAAGCCCCCAAAATGAAATAAGCATAAATCTCATAAAATTTGTACAAAATCTATATGAGAAAAACTATAAAACTCTGACGGAAGAAATCAAAGAATTAAATAAATACAGAGATACTCTATGTTCGTTGGTAGTTTCTTATTTGGGGCTGCCATAACAAAGTACCACAGAACAGGAGTCTTACAAACGACAGAAATTTATTCCTCACAGTTCTGGAGGCTGGAACTCTATGATACTAAGGTGCTAGCATGGTCAGGTTCTAGTGAGAGTCCTGTTCCAGGTTGCAGACTTCTTGTTGTGTTCTCATATGGCAGAAAGCTCGAGAGAGTGCTATGGGGTCTTTTTCATAAAGGCACTCATTTATGAGGACTCCACTCTCATGATCTAATCATCTCCCCAAAGTCCTATCTCCTAATACTATCACATTGTTAGGATGTCATCATATGAATTTGGGGGTGGGGGATGGAGACATATTCAGTCCATAACAGATAGGAAAACTCAATATTGTCAAGATGTCAGTTCTTCCCAACTTCATCTGTAGATTCAACACAATCCTAATAAAAATTCCAGCAAGTTATTTTGTGACTATCAACAAACTGATTCTAAAGTTTATTACAGAGAGTCAAAAGACCCAGCATAGACAACACAATATTGAAGGACTGACACTATGCAACTTCAAGACTTACTATAAAGTTATGGTAATCAAGACAGTGTAGTTTTGGAGAAATAGAAAAATAGTTCAACAAAACTGAATAGAGAGCCCAGAAACAGACCCGTGCAAACAGTCAACTGATCTTTGACAAAGGAGCAAAGACAATACAAATGAGAAAAGATAGTCTTTTCAACAAATGATGCTGGAACTGGACGTCCACATGCAAAAAACTGAATCTAGATACAGACCTTACACACTTCACAAAAATGAACTGAGAACTGATTATAAATCTAAACATAAAATCCAAAACTATAAAACTCCTAGAAGGTACCACAGCAGAAAATCACGATGACTTTGGGTTTGAAGATGACATTTTAAATACAACACCAAAGGCACAATCCATGAAAAATAATTGGTAAGTTGGACTTTATTAAAATTAAAAAGCTCTGCTCTGTTAAGACAATGTTGAGAGAATGAGAAAACAATCTACAAACTGGGAGAAAATATTTGCAAAAGACTAATAAAAGACTGTTATTTAGAATACACAAAGAACTCTTAAAATTCAACAAGAAAATGAACATCTTGATTAAAAATCGGGAAAAAGTTCTCAACTCAATAGATACTTCACCAAAAGAGATACACTGATTGCATGACTGCAAATAAGCATATGAAAAGATGCTCAATGTCATGCATCACGTGTCAGTAGCAAATTGCAAACTAAAACGAGATACTGCTACATGCCTATTAGAATGGCCAAAATCTAAAACACTGGCAATACCAAATGATGGAGAGAATGCAGAGCAAGAACTCTCATTCGCTGCTCTTGAGAATGCATAATTGGAAGACAGTTTGGCAGTTTCTTATAAAATGAAACAAACTCTTACCATACAATCCAGCAAAAACATTCTTTGGTATTTACCCAATGAGGTGAAAACTTACGCCCATACAAAAACCTCAGCGTCGACATTTTAGCAGTTTTATTCATAACTGCTGAAACTTGGAACCAACCAATATGTCCTCAAGTAGGTAAGTAAAATAAAGTGTGGTACACCCAAACAATGGAATATTATTCAGCGCTCAAAAGAAATATCAAGCCATGAAAATAACATGTGGGAGGAACCTTAAATGCATATTACCAAGTCAAAAGAAGCCAACTTGAAAAGGCTACATGATTCCAACTACATGACATGATAGAAAAGGCATAGTGGTTTCCAGGGGCAGGAAAGAAGAGAGGATGAATTGGCAGAGTACAGATTTTTAGGGCACTGAAATTATTCTGTATTATACTAAAATGGCAGATAGGTGAAATTACACATTTCTCATATCAAAACCCATCAAATGTACAACACCAAGAGCGAACCCTAGTATAAAGTATTAACTTTGTGTGATTTATCAATGTAAGTTCATCAGTTGTAATAAATGTACTATTCTGATACGGAATGTTGATAGGCTATACACATGTGGGGTCAGAGAATATACGGGAACTCTGTACTTTCTGCTTAATTTTGCTATGAATCTAAAACTGGTCTAAAAATAAAAGTATCTTAAAAAAAGAAGTTGGAAGATGTGAATGTACTTAATGCCACTGAATTATACACTTTCCAATGATTAAAATTGTAAATTTTAATTCATGTGTATCTTACCACAATTTTTTAAATGTCATAAGAGAGTTCTAGCAACATTAGGAACTAAGAAAAGGTATTCTATTCAGATGTCTGTCACCTTTCCATTTTTTCTCAAACTACCTACCTGACCTTTTGCCTCTCCTTTGAATTCATCTTTTTTATAAACATGATCATTTAAGAATGTATTCCCTCCAAAGCAATACTTTTTCTTGTTTTATAATATATTGTTATATAAAGCAATACTTTTTCTAACTACTTCCTTCTGACATGGATCTTCTATACCAGTGATAATACAAAAGGTGGTCCTTAAACCAGCATCAGCAGCATCAACATCACCTAGGAACTTGTAAGAACTGTGTATTTTGGTACCACCCCGATCTTCTGAATCAGAACCTGCTTTTTAACAAGATGTACGATAAAGTCTGAGTACAAGGTTCTAGACGCCTTAGTTCTCGTGCACCTTTCTAGCTCCCTTTATGTTCCTGGTAAGATGCATGAATTCCAGGAATAAAAGAAGCTAAGCACAATGAAAGTCAAATAGATAGGTACAGTTTTTGTAAAAGGAGAAGGGGTAAAAATGCAGTAGTGCAAAGTTGAATTTTAAAGATGTCAAGGATATAGATGGGAAAAGAGAATCATTCATGAAAAAATCGGTGATACAGCAAGCCAAAATACGATAAGCCATTTATTCTACATTATTTAGGGAATAAAGGAAATGGGAAAGCAGATGAATGCTTATGAAAAAGAAACAGTGTCTTCGATCAGGAAACCAGGGAGAAAGAAGACTAAGAAGAGAGTTTACTAAAAAAAAAAAAAAAGTCCTACAATAATTCTCCTAATCTGAGTTCTCATTTTGACCAAAATATTTCTGAACTCTTTTACCCTGAAAATATTTTAAATGTTTTAAAAAATCAGTGGTATTCCCCAAATTACATTTACACACCAAAGTATAGTCTTTACAAAGACTATCCTGAAGACAATGAGAACAGTTAGCTTACTCATTTTATAGAAAGCAGGGCTCAAAAAATGACCAGGGATACCAGAAAGTTAACATGAAATGAAAGGTCTTTCAGTTTTAGTGTTACATTCATTTAAATAATAAGCTAATATTGGTATTTTATACTGTAGCAATGGATGACAATTTTTTATTTACTCTGTCCTCAAGCAAACATATTGCTAGTTGTATTTAATCTGTAAAATTTAGCAGAGTAGACAAAATAGCAGTTAAAGGTAGACAAAATAGCAGTTAGGAGTACAGAGTCTGACCACAGAGCAGATGGGTTTGAATCTTGGCTCTGCCATTTACAAACTGTGCAAAGAACCTTAACTTCTCCATCCCTCTGTAGCTAGTCCTGCCTTCTTTGGCCGGCTGTTTATGAAGATCAAATAAGACACAATGATTAGCATAAAGCCTGGCACATAGCACACAAAACTCAAAAACATTTTTTGTGTGTGTGAAAAATTTTTTTAAGTATTTCTTAAAGCAGAATCTTCCAGGGATAAATGGCTACCCTACCTTAAAATAACTGGAGTTGCAGTCATGAGTTACAGTCAGTGATGGACTACATATATGATGGTAGTCGCATAATGTTCTAAGGGAACTAAAAAAAAAATTCCTATCACCTAGTAACACTGTAGCCATCATATGATGTTAGCCATCATAGGTAAGGCAGCCATCTCACATATTTGTGGTGATACTGAAAAAAAACCCTACTGTGCTGCCAGTTACATAAAAGTATAGTTACATAATACTTGATAATAAGAATATACTACTACATTACTGGTTTATGTATCTACTATCCTATACTTTTTATCATTATTTTACACTGTACTCCTTCTACTTACATATTTTTTTATTTTACAGAGTTAGAAAGAGCCTCAGGCAGCTCTTTCAGGAGGTATTCCAGAAGGCATTGTTATCATAGGAGATGACAGCTCCATGCCTGTTACTGCCTCTGAAGGCCTTCTAGTGGGACAAGATGTGGAGGTGGAAGACAGTAGTATCAATTATTCTGACCCTGTGTAGGCCTAGGATAAGGTGTGTGTTTCAGTATTAGTTTTTAACCAAAAAAAGCTTTTAAAATTTTAAAAATAAAAAAGGCTTATAGAATATAAAGAAAGAAAATACTTTTGTACAGCTGTACAGTCTGTGTTTTAGGCTGCCATTACAAGAGTCACAAAGTTAAAAAATTAAACATTTATATAGCAAAAATGTTACAGTAAGTTAAGGTTATTACTGAAATTTTTATAATAAATTTAGTGTAACCTAAGTATACAGTGTTTATAACAACTACAGTCACATATAGTAATGTCCTAGGCCTTCCCATTCATTCACCACTCACTCAGAGTCACCCAGAGCAACTTCCAGTCCTGTAAGCTCCATTCATAGTAAGTGCCTTACACAGGTGTACCATTTTTAATCTCTTATATTAATACCATATATTTACTGTACCTTTTCTATATTTAGATGTTTAATATCTTCATAAATACTATTGTGTTACAACTGCCTACATTATTCAGTACAGTAACACGCTATACAGGTTTGTAGCTTAGGAGCAATAGGCTCTACCATGTACCCCAGGTGTGTAGCAGGCTATACAATCTAGAATTGTGTAAGTACAGTCTATGATGTTCACACAATGACAAAATTGCCTAACAATTTCTCAGAACGTATCCTTGTCATCAAGCAACACATGACTATATGCAGACTACATGATTCCATACATATAAAGTTTTAGAAAATGCAAACTAACCTACAGTGACAGAAAGTAGATTAGTCATTGCTTAGGGAAGGGGTGAGGGTTTGCAGATGCAGACGGGAGAGGTAGGATGCAGGGATTACAAAAATAACTAGGAAACTTTTGGGGGTTCATTATTTTGATGTCATGATAGAGTGTATGCATAAATCCAAACTCATCCAATTGTACAGTTTATTACACGTCAACTGTATTTCAGTAAAGCTTTCAAAAATCCATGTAATCAAATAGCATTAACTATTCCAACTAAAGACAATAATCACATACTATAAAATGCTTATTTGCTATGGCCTAGTCACAAAAAATAACTGATTTAAACTTAGTAATATTAGACATAAGCTTTAAAATATGTAAAAGAGCACAGTGCACATCAATAAAGATAATCTACAACTATAAAACAATAGATGAATTGCGTTATTAGGCATTTGTAATTTGTCTATGTCAAAGTCAAAAATTTCTCCACAGAAACCATTCCACCCAGTGGCAAAGTTCTAGGCCAGTTCCCAAATCCTATTTAAGCAATATGAATTAATTATCCTTCCTTTCTTCTGTATCATCATTTTTCCCTCTTCTGAATCACTTCCACTGGCATAGAGACACGCTATAATTTCACCCATCTTAAAAAAAAAAAAAAAAAAAAGCAACCACCACCACCAACAAAAACTTCTCTTGGTCCCACTTCTCCCTCCAGCCACTCCTCTCCCAATTTCTGTTCTCCTTTATGGCAAAATTCCTTGAATGAGTTATCTGATTTCTCTCTTCCAATTCTCACTAAAATCTGTCCTGTTCAGGCTTTCATTCCGCGCACTGTGCCAAACCATCTCACCACGGTCAGTTATCTGCTATAGCCAACGGCTAATTCTCAGACCTCTTCTCACTCAAACTATTAACAGCATCTGATACAACTCGACTGTGTTTCACTCCTTTAAACACCTGCTTAAGTTGACTTCCAGGGTACCTCAAGTTCTTGGCTTTTCTCCCACCTCCTTCTCAGTCTCCTTTGCTAGTGCATCCTTTTCTTTATCTTCTGTACCTCTAATTCTTCGAGGACTCCAGGACTTAGTCCTTGTACCTTTTCTCTTATTTTTATCCAAACTCACTCCATTAGTAATCTCATTCATGTTATGTTTTCTTAAGATGAGCTACATCTATAACTTACATGTTTCACCATAACCCTCAAATAAGGTCAACTATAGATAATTCTACTAATATTTGGTGAGGCAGCTACAAATGAAAACCAAATTCAAATAGAAACAACATAATTAAAAATAAGTGACTTAATTTTCAATAAATCATCACCATCTTTCTGTAGTTTAAGTTCAATATTATTGGTATAGTCACTTAAAATTCAAAATAAAAGCTAAATTGATGATAACCAAAACAAATATTTGTTTATTCTAGTTACTGATTACACTGGAAACATTTACATACCACACTGATTATTTAATGAAAAATGTAAATCATGATCTTGTCTATGGTCCTAGTTCCCTAGCCTTAAAATTTAACAGTAGCATCTTACATTAATATAGACTTGTTCCAAAAGCCCTTTTATAACAATTATCTCTTATACCTCATAGAAGATTTCATTAGAATAGCAAAATAAATACTATTTTCACTGCACTTTTCTGTTCCTAACATGACCTCTCACATAACCATTAATAATGAGTGAATTTAATGAATTTAATTAAAATTGTTGAGGAACTCATAAATCCACCCCTACTATACGAAATACATATTGAAATTCATGTTTAACTGATAACAAGTCATTAATGTCATCTTTCTGTACTTAGTACAGCATTATCAACAAATTTACATTTTCTTTTGAATGCTAATGAATGAAATTAAGTTCTGTATGTACAAATCCACTGAAAGATATGCTCTATTTCATTTCCTTCTGTGATAGTGAAAATGGTGATTTTTATGATGTTAACACTATCTACTGTATATGAAGCATGCAGTTGTGCACTGCCTCTATCACAATAAAAAAGACTTGTTTTTGCAGGCAAGAAGAATACATTTTAAAATACAGGAATCAGTAGTAACACATAACCTACTTCATCCCTCTAAGATTCCCACTTCAAATGATGTGGCTTTACTACTTGCCAAGCCTAGAGCAACTGTTAGAAGTATACAGACAAGAGCAAGGCTTTAAAAACTGAACCCCATCTCTCGAGGGCTCCACTGCCAGTAGTTCCAGTCCTGAGGAGTAGCACCTTTCCTTCTACTACTAAGCACATCAAGTGTCTGTGCACAGACTCTTTTAATAGTTCTACCTATGAGATCTCCATCTCCGAAGTGTCTCTTTCTGACATAAATATTCTACCCTATCCATTCATTGCCTCATTATTATAAAACAACTTTGTCCTTACCAAGTCCCTGCAACCCTGTCATTCTCCTCTGCTTTCAAAACCATCAACACACTTTTTCTTTGCTTCCCTTCCTACTCACTAGCATCTCACATTCCTCTTCGGAGATCTGGCCAGACCACAAGGCCTTATCCCCTGTCCCAAGAGAACAGTCATATTAAGAATGCAACACATTATATCCTTTGATCACACCTTCAGCATCCTCTTCTGTCTCTCCTTTTTCTTTCCACTCAATGTTAGGAGTCAACAGTTTTGTTATACCTAGTTCTTTCTACACTTTCTCCTCATCATCCATCATTGCCAGATCTTTAACCATTAAGGGTTCTAAATTACTTACACAAACTTATACAATCAACCATAACAGTCCTGACAATATACAGTCCTGTGCAATCAGTCTGCCAGATAGCTCCACAGGGACATCTCACTAATTCAAATTCAAAATATCCAAAATCATTATCCATCATTCCCCACTCTCCCCAAAAAGGAAACCTACTCATTGTTTGGGCTTCTCTATTTCTAGCAACAGCACCCAATCACTTAAGAATTGAGATCATCTTTAAATTAAAGCAAAGTACTGGATTCTCCATTAATTGGTTCAGTCAACTTTCAAATGTATGCAAATTGCTGGTAAAATAGTTGCATCTCATCAAAAGGACACAATATAGCCATTTTCATTCAACTCCTTTGATGGTACACAAATCTGATACACTGTACATGACTTGAACTCTGAAATCAGTCCCCAACACTCACCTCCAGTATTGTGACCTAACAAGTAAATCAAAATAATTCAATTTTTTCATTACATCTAGAGGAAGCTTAAGGGGTAAGCCCAAGGCAGTTAAATTTTAGTGACTACTGTAAAAAAATTCTGTAGTGGTCTATATTTAAAACTTAGTTCCCACCACAAATAATGAGAATCATACTTCTTCACAGGGTTGTCGTGAGGATTAAATCACATACATAAGATATTTAGTACAATGCCTAGCATATACAGGTGCTCAAAATTTTTCCAAAATTAAGAAACCAAACAGCAAATCCACGAAGCTCAGAGAGCATCAAGCAGGATAAATACCAGAAAATCTACACGTAGGCATGTGATGTTCAAACTGCAGAAAACCAAAGACAAAGAAAAATTCTGAAAGACAGAGAAAAACCACTCTACCTATAGAGGGATAGTGATAAAAATTAAATTGGACTTCTCCTCAGTAATCATACAAAAAGAGAGGCAAACTAGGACAACCACTTACAAAACATTTTAAAAAGAAAGAAGTATAATTGATATGCTAAGAGAGGAGAGAAAAGGAAATCATACAAAGTGCTCAATTAAAGTCAGAGAAAGCAGAAAAAGAGAGGACATTTTTGAGGGGTGGAGGGGGTGAAACAGAGGTTCCTTCAATCACTCAGACCGGAGTATAGTGCACAACCTTGGCTCACTGCAAACTCCGCCTCCCAAGCTCAAGTGATCCTCCTACCTCAGCCTCCCAAGTAGCTAGGAATACAGGTGCATGCCACCACACCTGGCTAATTTTTGTATTTTTTTGTAGAGACAGGGTTTCACCATGTTGCCCAGGCTGGTCTCAAACTCCTGGGCTCAAGTGACTGGCCTGACTCAGCCTCCTAAAGTGTTCGGATTACAGGTGTGAGCCACCAGCCCAGCCAACTTATTCTTTTTAATGAAGCAAAGAACAAGTGCAATGAATAAAAAACAGTTGCAAATACATTAGATTTTAATACAATTATATCAATAATCACTTTAAATGTGAATGGTCTAAATATACCAATTAAAAGGTAAGAGACAGAGTAGATTAAAAAAAAAAAAAGACAACTATATATTGTATATAAGAAACCCACTTTAAATGTAGAAATAGATTAAAAGTAAAGAAATGGAGAAAGATATACCATGCTAACATGAATCAAAACAAATCTGAAGTAGCTATATCAATTTGAGACAAAGTAGGTTTCTGAGCAAGGGAAATTAACAGAGATAAAGAAAGGCATTGCATTCTGACAAAGGGGCAAATTCTCCAAGACCTAACAATTCTTAATGTATATGCACCTAACAGAGCATCAAAATGTGAAGCAAAAAACTGATAAAACTACCAGGGGAAACATGAACTCATGATCACAACTGGAGATATCAACATCCTTCTCTCGGTAATCAACTGAAAGGCAAATTCAGTAACAATACAGTTGAACTAACCACCACCAATCAACTGGATCTAACTGCTATTTATATAGTACTTCAACCAACAACAACAGAATACACGTTATTCTCAAGCTCACATTAGTCATTCACTGAGACAGACTATATTCTGGGCCATAAAACACACCTGAAAAAATTTAAAAGAACAGAACTAACAGAGTATATGCTCTCAGATCACAATGCAATTAAACTAGAAAGCAATCTCAGAAAGATAGACGGGAAAATCTCAAAACATTTGGAGATTAAACATCACACTTCTAAATAACACATGGTTCAAAGTCTCAAGAGAAATTTCTTAATACTTTGCATTAAGTGAAAATGAAAATGCAATTTATCAAAATGTGTGGGATGCATGAAAAGCAGTGCTTGGAATTTATGGCACCAAGTGTATATACAGATGGTCCAAAGTTTATGATGGGATTACATCCCAATAAACCTGTTTTAAGTTGAAAATATCATGAAGTCTGTATTAGAAAAGTGAAAGGATCTATAAAACCACAAAAACCCTAGAAGAAAACCTAGGCAATACCATTCAGGACATAGGCATGGGCAAGGACTTCATGACTAAAACATCAAAAGCAATGGCAACAAAAGCCAAAATTGACAAATGGGATCTAATTAAACTAAAGAGCTTCTGCACAGCAAAAGAAACTACCATTAGAGTTAACAGGTAACTTACAGAATGGGAGAAAATATTTGCAATCTACCCTTCCAACAAAGGGCTAATATCCACAATCTACAAATAACTCAAACAAATTGACAAGAAAAAAACAACTCCATCAAAAAGTGGGCAAAGGATATAAACAGACACTTCTCAAAAGAAGACATTTCTGCAGCCAATGGACACATGAAAAAATGCTCATCATCACTGGTCATCAGAGAAATGCAAATCAAAACCACAATGAGATACCATCTCACACCAGTTAGAAAGGCAATCGTTAAAAAGTCAGGAAACAACAGGTGCTGGAGAGGATGTAGAGAAATAGGAACACTTTTACACGTTGGTGGGAGTAGTTCAACCATTGTGGAAGACAGTGTGGCGATTCCTCAAGGATCTAGAACTAGAATTACCATTTGACCCAGCGATCCCATTACTGGGTATATACCCAAAGGATTACAAACTGTGCTACTATAAAGACAAAAGGAAATGTATATTTATTGTGGCACTATTCACAATAGCAAAGACTTGGAACTAACCCAAATGTCCATCAATGATAGATTGGATTAAGAAACTGTGGCACATATACACCATGGAATAATTAAGGCAGAAATCTATGAAATTGAAAACAGGAAATCAAGAGAAAAAAAAAATCAATGAAACTAAATGAAGATTCTTTGGAAATATCAACAAAATTGATAAATTTGTAGTCATGTATTATGATGTACCACACAGCGCTTTTATTCTGGTTTTAAAAAAATGAGTGCTATCATTCAAAATAGCAAAGATATGGAATCAACCTAAGTGTCCATCGACGGATGATTAAAGAAAATTTAAATACAAATAATGGAATACTACTCAGCCATTAAAAAGAATGAAATCATCTCTTTTGCAGCAACATGGATGGAACCAGAGACCATTATCTAAAGTGAACTAACTCAGAAACAGAAAGTCAAATACCATATGTTCTCACTTATAAGTGGGAGCTAAATAATTTGTATACATGGACATAAAGAGTGGAATAATAGACAATGGAGACTCTGAAGAGTGGAAGGATAGACGGTGGGTGAGGGATGAGAAATTACTCAATGAGTACAACGTACACTATACTAAAAAGCCCAGGATTTGCCCCTATGCAATATATCCATGTAGCTTGTACCCTCTAAATCTATAAAAATAATTTTAAGAAATGAGTGCTAGTCTTCATCCTCGACTATAATATAAAATGCTTCACTGTTCCTCCCTTTTCATTTAACCTTTCTACAATTCTCTGGCATAACCTCTAGCACATGTATGTTATGAAAATTCAGCAAAATAAGACAAGAGATGTCACTATTAAAATGACTAGAAAACAAGCTTACTTTTGTAGCATAAGGTGAAAACATAACAGACTTGATATTTTCTGGTAAATGAATCAAACAAGTTAATCCATGCCCTGATACATAAGCTTTTCTTCTTTTCAAATAAGTTAGTCAATGTAACTTTATTGGAGTACACCTGGCTAGGGGTTAGGAATAAAGAATGGCTAGATGCTGGACTAACTATTATCAAGCACACCAAATTAAAAAAAAAAAAAAAAAAAAAAAATTTTGCTGTCATCATCATCCAACAGATGTCACCACACCTGAAATCCACCTCCTTAGAATTCCTTTAGGACCTTCAGTTTAAGAAATGGTACCTTTGCAGCATAAGGGAGTAGGAAAAAAATGGGACTTTGAAATCACACATATCTGTGTTCAAATTCCATCTCCGTTTCTATTAGCCATGTGACCTTGAGCAAATTACTTGATCTATGAGAGGACTCAGTTTGCTGGTTGACAAGTACCACAAATACAATTCTAACAGTTTATGCAAAAAGGAGGACTTATGACAAAGACAACTAGGATGTCTCTGGAACCCAATCTCAGGACCATGGACAAAGGAACTCGAATACAGTCAGGACTCTGTGCATCCGCTTCTTTGCACTCTTTGTTCTAGAAGCCCCAGCTTATCTAGCTCACAGGGCAAGAAACAAGGCCATTAACAGTTCCAGAGTTTTGTATCTCACAGCTTCAGCAATTGAAGAGAAAACAAATTATTCAACCTCTGGGCATGGAGGATCCAGGAAAAGTTCTGAGTGACTTGGCTTAGTGCAAGTGTCTAAAATCAGGCCAATAAACCACAGAAATGAACAGAATTGTGATTGGCCTCTCTGGCACCTTCCAAGCCAAAGTGATCTTTATAAAAGATAGATCTGATCTAGTAATTAACCTGATTAAAACTCTTTATGGCCTTCCCCAAGAGACTCAAAATCCTTAACTTTGTTAAACCAAGCCTCATGTAGGCCCTCTGCATAGTCTGGCTTCTGTTTACCTCCGCAACCTCCTATCAAGTCACAATCCCTCTTACACTAAGCTTTAACTGTTTCATCTGTTCTTTGCATTCTCTTCCTTTTCCACCTAGCTAACTTCCACTAATCTTGCCTCCAAGAAGCCTCCCCTAACTCCCAATGTAAATCCAGTTCCCTCTTCTTTTCCTTTATAGCATTCACCAAAATTTCTAAGTACAAATGTTTTGTTCAACACCTGTTTTTTACTATACTGTTAACTCCAAGAGAATAGAGACCTATCCTTTTTAGCACCTACTTGGCCCTCAATAATTATGTGCTGATTATGAACTACGAATCATTGGTTTAACAAGGAGGATCCACTAAATGAACCAATTACAAATGAGAGGACGGTAGCAGGCAGGCAGAATTGCTATTTTCAAGTTATTAAAACCACTACTCCAACAGTAACTTATCAGTAAAAGGGGAGATAAAGCAGTTCTGAGAGAATCTGGGCTTCTGCTAGGCAGAACAAACAACCTGTTCAATTCAGTTAACCTTTTTCTTCAATTAAATCCTCATAGGGCTATGGAAGCAACTAAACAAGAGAAATAATACATGTGATAGTACCTATACAGTATCTTGTACATACAGCAAGCAAACAATGTTACTTCTTTCCTTTTGGACCATGTTACACATTATTTTTTAATATCACTGATCTCCAAATAAGGAGTTAATAAAAAAACCTATTAAATACTCCAGTGCATATGACAAAAATAGCTGTGTTTTTTGACCTCTTCCCTCACAGCACTCTGATCTTTCCACCTAGGAAGAGAATGACTTCTCTTTTATGCTGTAGTAATTGCATACAATCAAAATCCATTCCATTTAGCTTAAACCAAAAACAGGCACTAGGAACACAAAAATGAAGCAAAACAAAACAACCAAACACTAACAACAAAACCGTCCTCAAGGAGTTCATAGATTCACTTTCTCAATCTGCCTTCAGTCCCATGACATCCATACCAAAGCTTCACTGCACCTCAGGTAAGGCTGCTACAAATACAAGGTGCCCCATACTTCATGGGGCAATAACTTATCTTTGTATCTTCATACTCCCACTTCATCACCTCATTCCATTTTTTCCTTAAAAAAATTCTATGGAGATTCACTAGATATGATCTTTCTCCAAAGTATGAATAAAATCTACCCTGACTTTACTAATAGCTCAAAATAAGGAAACAAAGGAAACAATCCAAAAGAAAAATCCTGTTTTTTGACAGTGCTGGGAGTTTATTTTAAAACTCAAAACAAACATAAAACCCATCACAAAAATAACACCTTTAAGAGACTAAAAAATATTGCTTCTGAGAACAGGCATGTGAGAAAGGATCAAGGCTACTTTCTTTTTCAGAGGTAGGTCCAGAAAGAAATGTCCTCACAGAGGTACGTAAGCTGTAATATTAGGGAAAATGAACTATCAGAAAAAAAAGTGGGATTACATCAAGCTTCAAAGTTACATCAAGCCTTGGAATTTTATTTGTAGCTAAAACACACCTCAGAAGTCATCAACATCTACCTTTTCATTTTATAATCAAATACCTTGAGAAGTAAAGTCACACAGAAGACTGCATTTCCTTCTAATTTCTGTCATGCCCTAACTTCTCGTCCCAGATAACGTAAGGCTATGCCACTCACTGAACTGGGAAACAGCCTCCTCTTCAAGTCCACTGGGTGAAAGAGAACAAGTTCCTAATGTTGTCATGTCTAACATGAGAGTTACAGATCCTAGCATTTCAAGGTAGATCTGAAACTTATTTTTCCCATAGAAAGACTGTCATACAAATTATTATAGGTATTTGAATATACTTATGCTAATTATTAACATAATTTTATGATTTTTTTAGTATTAACGTAATCTTATAATTCAGGTATTTTATTATTTAAATAGACTTTAGTGGGCTGTCTGTGACTCTAACCACTAAGCATACCGTTTCTGAGAAAATAAGACCCAAGTTCCAAACCATTTTACAAGTTGTAAAATATAATCAATCATGTAGTAAGTTAGAACTACCAGTTCACAAAATTATAAGCTGAATGTGATAAACTAAAAACACAAGATTCTTAATTTTATAAAAAGTTCCACCTCAGGGGTCATTTATTTTTAACAACTAGGTACTCAGGCATTTAGCACAGGATTTAATTTACATATATCTTTTTATTACTATTTCACTAGAAAAGTTAAGTCACAAAGAATCAAACACACTTCTATCTAGTGGAGGGAAAACAAAAAATATGTTGACATACATCTTCATAAAGTGAGCTATAAGAAGAAAATTGTTAATATTTCATAAATCAAAGACTGCTAAGTATCTAGTGCCAATTCAAAAGTGTACAGGTAATGGAATTAGATCTGAACAGGTAAATGGAGTTCAAAGAACCTCCAAATTCATTTTTCTCTTTTCTCCTGAGATAAAGTTATACATTTCATTAATTAAAATGTTTGATAAATCTTTAAAAATGTTTCACTGAGTATATTAAGTCAATGGATATTCTTTACACATTCATTTTATTTGTTCAACAAAGAAAATTGAACCCCTACTATTTGTTAAACACTATACTGACAACTTTGGATTTATGACAATAAGCTGCAGGTCAGTTCCTCTCCTCAAATAACTAAAAAAACCATGACTTTACTGCATTTACCCAAGTGACAGTGACAGCTAAATTTTAATTCATTTAAGAAAACATTATAAAACAAACTCTCAAAAAAGAAACCATACAATAGTTAACTTTAAACACACTTTAATAGTCTTATCTATATGAAGTTTTCTCACAAAGTAACCAAAAGCACTGTTTTGGTAAAAGTGCTAATAATATAATCTTTTGATAGTAGTCCAATAAGGAAATCACAAGGTACTATGTACTGTGATAATGAAAATCAAGTACTTGGAAAGATATTTTAAGTTATTCCTAAAATAAAGCAAAATGTATAATTAAATATAGTCTTGTACAATATTAATACACTGTCTCTGAATATATGAATATTTACAAACATGAGTAATAAAGTAACTCTATAGCATACCTTATAAATGATCACAACTAAGCATTTTGGATTGTAACACCTACAAATTTTTAACAAAAAATGCCTTAATATTTTTTGACTATATTATTCTTCACTAACTTAATTCAATATTCTACTTATTATCAAGTCATAATTTTTATTTACTATTAACTATTTTATCTATATGTTTAACTACATGTAGGTATTAACTGTAATAACCTTTATGTCTGCAATTATTTAAAACTGATAGATGAGAAACATTTTTCAATTCAGAGGTGTCTCTCTCCAAAGCAAAAATCAATGTTAATCAGCCATTCTAACATGACAAGGAAAATTCTGACATTTTTTTCATTGTATTTTTCACAGAAATTTTTTTATCATTCATCAGCTATTTAAATTTTCTTTAAAAGGACTACAAAAACACACCTTTCCTGAATTTATGCACACTATCTACTAAATATTATCTCCATTTACATATAAGGAAATTAAGGCACAAAAGTGTCCATTTTGTAAATTGCAAGGTCATTTCCTAACCAAGCAACTAATCCTACACCATCAACTTATATTATATGTGCGCCACTTCCAAGTGCCATAAAACAATTACCGTACCTTAAAACTGCCTTTGCGATGCTTATATGTGATTCTCTTTTATCAGACGGGTTAATGCAACAAGCGTAAACAAGATGGAAAAGGAAAATTATAAAAATACAACACTTATTTTTGATAGTGAATCATTTATTTTTAAATAATGACATGTAAACAGCTTTTAACATAAAAATCAAGTAACCAACAGTTGTTTCTTGTATTTTCAAAAAAAAATTCATCCTTCAGGTAGATCATGCAAAACTGAAGCCTACTCATACTTGTGGATCGAAGTTAGAAAAAAAAATTGGATTCTAAAACAAGTAATTAAATACAAGATATTGCAAAGACAAAAGTGAATAAAAAATAAAATCAGATAAATTAGGGAATGACTGATACGGTGGTTAAAATCCTCACCTTAAATATTAAATTCTTCCATTCAATGGAAGGCAACGATTAGTAATGACATATTCTGTTACTGAAAAACAAATACAAAACTTTTCTTATTCAAAACTTCCGAAATTTTATATCAAATACTTCATTCGAATATTCAATATAAACAAAAATATGTTTCCTAACAGAAACTTAGAGCATAAAGGATAAACTGTTTCTGAGAGTTCAAATTTAGACTGCATTTTTAATCATGATATAGTGCTATGATCAGAAAAATGAATGTTACCTACCATGCAAATTTAAATTTAAGAACATTAGACGGATTGAATAACCCATAAGTCAATTACATCAATTAGTGAAAAGAAAAAAGACCTTAGCTAACCGTGAATCTAACACCAAAGAAAAAATTTAGGTCGAATCCACCGCACACCTTATTATACAGAAAAGGAAATGATTAGAGTAAGTCATATTTAAGCACCTAGTCTAGCTGGGGATCAATTAATTAATCGGTTATAGGGCAGGTCGTGTATGTTGAGATAGGATGTGCTTTCTTTCATCGTTATTCCAGTTCATCATCCGCAAGTGCAAGAGAAGGTGTCAGAGTACCGAAGCTAGGGGGCATGCTGTAGCAAGGGGAAAAGAAAAATGGGAAAGGTGCAATGGATGCTGCATAGTTGAATAATTATCTGGGTGGCACAATGGGCGAGTCCTGCCGACATGAGCGCTGAGTGAGCGGCTCCCTAACTCTGCCCGAAGCAGCCCCCACGAACGGGCACCAGAAGCGACAGCACTGCTTCGCCTTCTCTTCCAACCAAGAAAAGGATGCCTGCACTCGCTTTACCGTTATGTCTTTAGACACCGACTCGCGGAGCAAACACGCAAACGCACGAGCTCGCTTTACTAAGCCCCGGGCACGTAGAGCGAGCAGAGGTTTCTCTGTCGACCAGGGCTACCGCCTCCCCCAGAAAGAGGCACGGGGCGGACCGTGGGCGCGGGTCGGCAGGGAAGCCCGGGCGGTGGCACCTCAGGTGAGACCCGCAGTCTCTCCGGCGAAAGCAGCCCCGGGGCGGTCCCTGCAGCCGAGCCCCATGCGCGCCCGCCGCCGTCTCCCTCGGCACCCAGCCCGGCTGGCGGGTGGGCGGTGGGCGCTCGGGAAACCCGCGGATGGGGGTGGGGGCCGGGGCGGGGGAGGCGCGCCCATCCATCCCCGTCACCTATGCGGGCCACACACCCCTCGGTCTGCTCCGGCCGGTGAGGAAGAGTTCCTCTCCCAGCACCCCCTCCCCGAAAAAAAGCAATTCCTCAGGGACTCGCGCTCACCGTGAAATCTTGGGGGCTCTCGCTTACCCCTTCTTCATGCTTCGGCAGCGGTCGCCGGTCCCCCTCGGCTCGCGGGACTCCACCTAGGGCCCCCAGGAGGGTCGGGCTCTGGGGCGGAACCCGCTCAGGACAGCGGCCGAGGCGCCAGGCCACGGGGAACGCCGCCTGGGGCGCCCACCGGCCGCCGGACCCACCGTGTGCTCGACGCGCGAGTGAACAACACCGCGAGCTGCCGCTCCCCCCGCCCCCTCCCCGCGCGAGACGCTCCACAACCGGACGCAGGGACCCGCGCCAGAAGCAGGGGGGACCACGGGACTCTCTCCGGCTATCGTCCCATCCTTGCCCCCCGCCCCAGGAGCTATTCCCGGCCAGTCAGAGGTCTCAGAACTTCAGATTCTCACTTTCCTCTTCAGCCTCCAGTGCCCAGGTGCAGTCGAGGTGGGAAACCCAGCCTCCGCCCACTCCTCCATCGGTGGGGCCGAAGCTCGCTCTTCCCCCCTTTCCTGAGGTTCTGTGGTATTGCCCAATCCTCAGTTTGGGGGAGGGGGACGGAGAGAACAGTGCTTGGCTAGGGAATGAGGGAAGATGACAGCCAATTGAATGGAACATCCATTCGGGGGCGGGGTCAAGGAGGGACCCGCCCCCTCGTTCCAAACTACACTTCCCATTGTGCCCTCCGGTGCTTCCTGCCGCGCTGCACGCTGGGAGTGCAGGACCGCGAGGCCTCAAGGTATTTTGGAACTCGTATTCTTTAGTCAACTAGGTCCTGAAAGTTATAAGCTATTATAATTCTCTCTTTTTCCCTAGATAAACTTTTTTAAGCTCTCAGTTCGACAGTAGTTATTCTAATAATAATTAGCTTGTTGTTTTAAAATATAAGAAATTATTTCTTAGCAAAGAAAGTTAATGATGTGTTCCCTGGCAATCTGTCAGGACCTGGGAGCCTCTTCTTCTTCCGCCCTGACAGAGTCCCCGCAGAAGATTTGTTGCCGTCATGTCGGCTGCGATTGCAGCTCTGGCCGCTTCCTACGGTTCGGGTTCAGGGTCGGAATCGGACTCGGACAGTGAGAGCAGTCGGTGTCCGCTGCCAGCCGCCGACTCCCTCATGCACTTGACTAAATCGCCTTCAGCCAAGCCGTCTCTAGCAGTGGCAGTGGACTCGGCTCCGGAGGTGGCAGTTAAGGTAAGCACCTTTGCTACTGATGCGGTGTGGGAATTGTTGGCTTCAGCTCCAAAACTGCCAGCCGCTTGTTAGGTCCCGGGTTACCTCATTGCTCAGAGATAAGTTGCTAACGTTTGAATTTCTTCTCCTTCCCACATGCATCCTCGGGAGAAGCAGAATTGGAAGTTCGGAATAGCCCTCCGATGCTCTCTGCCCTTACCTCCCGCCATCAGAAAGCAAGTGGAAAGAGGGGGTGAAATTTGAATTTGTGGATTAGGGACATAGCCTGTAAAGTGCAGATGTAATCTTGGAACATAAATAAAATTAGATCAGGACTTCCCAAACTAGAGTATTGTACCTTCACTGAAAGTGAGCAGTGGCCTCGATTTGTTTTAGTTTTGAAAAACTAGGTTCTAATCCTGGCACCACC
This sequence comes from Chlorocebus sabaeus, assembly GCF_047675955.1. Classification (NCBI taxonomy): domain Eukaryota; kingdom Metazoa; phylum Chordata; class Mammalia; order Primates; family Cercopithecidae; genus Chlorocebus; species Chlorocebus sabaeus. Next base: position 34,365,314 of record NC_132916.1, read on the forward strand.
ACTTATGTGAACTTAGGCAAGTTATGCAGCCTCCTCTCTTTCCTCACCTGTACAAGTGGAGATCATTTTCAAAACACCTGTCTACATGAGAAGATGAGTGTGAAAATTGAGTGAAATTACACAAATAAAGCATATAGCACAGAACCTGGTAACTAGTGAGAGTGCAGTAAATGTTTTATGATTATGTATGTTAATACAGTTAGAAAACGGCCTTGGATTTGAGAAACAGCTGCATGATCTCAATGGAGGAAGCTGATTCAGGCAAGAGTTTCCAGGCAAAGGTGACAGGCAAGCCTGAGAAGGCAAAGAGCTTAGTGTGTTTGAAGAACTGAGGAAAAGCTGATGTGTCTAGAGCCTGATGAGAGCATCTACCAATTGATAGTGTAGGCCCAGTAGAGCCCGAGGTAGGTGATCAGCTCAAGATGTGAAGATGGGAGGCGGTGTCCAAAAATTCCTTTGTATCACGTCCCCAAGTCTAGTTTAATGACTTAAGAAGTGTTTTACAGATTTCTAACAAGCTGTCTGTGAATTTTACTTTTTAAAAATGGGCATCTGGCATGAAAGAATGCTTAGAATCCTCCTAACTTCCTATCAAAACAAAACTTTCCAAACTTACGCCCCTCCAGTAACCTCCTGAGTCTTCTTTCACAGCTCAGCTTTTTGGAGCTCTCTTTTTGTCTTCATCTCATTTTCTCCTCAACCTGATGCAGTCTGGCCCTACCCTCTTGGGAAACTGTCTGTGAGTGATGTCCCAGGCCTTGCAGTTGTCAAGTTCAGCCATCTGACTTAAATGTCTGCATCAAATGACACTGTTTATTAGTTCCTCTTTCTTGAAACTTTCTCTCCGTTTCGCTTCCATGGGGCTCTACTCAGCATTCTGTTCCAATTATTTTACTCTCCCTTTTCAATACTGGTATTTCCCAGGACTCTGCTCTTGGTCCTCTTTGCATTCCACATATTCTTCCATACCTTCAACCTCAGTCTGTGCTGCTTCTAGCTCAAGGTGAACACCGTGAAATGGTTAGCACAGGCTCTGGAATTAAGACTGTAATTCAAATCCTGCCTCCAGCACTTACCCACCTGGGGACCTTGGATAAGTTGCTTAAATGCTCGGCACCTAATTTTTGCTGATCTGTAAAGTAGGAATAACAGTAGTACCGATCTAACAGAATTATAAGAATTGCCATAAAAGATGTAAAGCCCTTTTAACAGTGCCACATGCTTGCTATCCTTTTATTTCCAGTTCTATCCTCCTTGCTAGCTTACAACCTTGAGAGGTATATAAAAATCTCCCACTGTAATTGTACATTTGTTTCTTGCAGGGTGGCACTCAGCCACCTCCAGTTCAGTGTGTTGAAAAATTATTTTCTTTCCCTCAAAATCCATTTCTGTTTTCCCCATTTTGATCTATGATCCCACTATCCACCCACTAGTTCAAGCCAAGAACAAAGGAGGTATCCTTTTCTCTTCCTTCTTCCTCAGCCCCTGAAGCTAGTCATTCAATTGATTCTAACATTTCTGTTTCATTAATTTATCTCATATCAACTCCTTCCTCACTATTTTCACTGGTGCAGGCTTCATATCTTCCTTATTTCTCCCAGGAGTTATTCTTTTCTTTCTCTTTCAGCCTCTTCTTTTGGATAGTGGGCCCTGTCCACTTTAACTCAATGATATTCATCAAATCTCTCTCTTCTGCTGCCACTGCTTAGTTCAGATTCTCATCATGTCTCTTCAGACAGTTGTAGCTTTCTAACTGATATTTCTACTTCTTCCTTTCTTGTCTCCCAGTGTTATACCCCATTCTTTTCTCCACAGGGCACCTAGAATGATCTTTGTAAATTCCACTTGGCGTCCTATCACTTCCCTGCCCAAAGACACCATATTGTCCAGTGGGTAATTTCTAAGTTTTTTTGGTAGCATGTGAGGGCTGCTATTCTCCCATGCTGAACTCTTTACAAAGCCCTGAAAGCCAAATTTTCTTTCTTCCTCTGAAGATTTTGCCCACGCTAGTCTTTCTGCCTGGAAATCCTTTGCCTAGTGCCTCCTTTCCCCATTCCGAACACTATGGTCCTTCAGTCTCACTGCGCGTTTCCTCCTATTCTACCTTTGCCCCTTCATCATATCTTAACTATAGCACTTAGCACATTGCCGTGACTTGTTCATCTTTTTCTTTGCCCTGGACTGTGAGACCCTGGGGTCCAGAGCGTATCCATTCATTTGTGTCTCTGGTGCCTAGTACACAAGATTAGGGAAGTATATTTGGTAAGAGAATAGCATGAAAAAGAAAGTCTTGTAAAAGTATGCACATTAAGAATCAGAAATGTAGAGCTGGACAGGCAGTGGCAGGGTTGGAGGTGTTTGTGTAGAACTCACTTAGTTCATTCACGAATAAATAAGGAAACCCCGGAGGAAAGGTTGCATAAGGTACCAGAGGTCCATTAGAAGTAGAGCTGGGGCTAGTCCACCCAGTGGTCTGGGTTCTATGAGAGAGTAGAGGGCATTGCTCATTGTTAGTTTATGAACCAACACTTGTTTATATGAAGGGAGAACAAACTTATGCATAGTAAATACAATGATTGCAAATGATTGGAAAATTGGAAAATGACCAAGGGAGAGGTGAAGCATGCAAATATATTCATCTGTAGTTGACTAATTATATTATGATTAATAGCAAGCATTTTGGCAGAGAATACATTTATGCAGTATTTTTAATCCATGTTTTTTCTGAACTCTTTCCTGCAGTTGAGTATCTTTTCATATATGTTATTGGTGATTTAATTTTTTTTTCTTTTGAAAGCAACTATTGGGTTGTCATTTCCTTTTGATTTTTAGGAGATCTTTACATATCCTGGATACTATCCTTTGTCAATTGTGTGTGTTGCAAAATTTTTTTCTTTTTGTGACTTGTCTTCTCACTTTTCCCTGTTGTTTACAAACAATTATTTATATAGTCTGCACTTATCAAATTATTCCTTTATGTATTATGGTTCCTGTTGCTTGTTTGAGAAATCCTTAACTCATAGTCATGAAAATATTCTCTTGTATTCTCTCTCGAAAACTTTTCACATTTAAGTCATTAATCCATGTGAAATTAATTTTTGTCTATAGTGTGAACATTCTTAATAATATGGCTTGACAGGTGATAGGGCAGTTCCCTTGCCCTTTGTTGTTGTTCAAGAATGTTTTGGCTGGCTCCTCTGGGCCCTGTAATTCTATATACAGTTTAGAATTAACTTGGAAAGTTCTACTAATACCCAGTTGGGATTTTGTTTGGGAGTACATTGAGTCGTAGGTCAACTTGGAGATAATGTTATATCCGTTCATTTGTTTAGGCCTTTTTTAGTTTTTTTTTTTCTTCCGAAGTTTGTAATTGTCTCCATATCAAAATCTTGTACAGTTTTATTAGAGGTATTTCTGGGTGCATCTTATTTTTATGCTATTGTATTTTTCATTTATTTAACTTTCTAACTGATCTTACTACTTACAACTGATCTTAGTACTTACATAGCCATATCAGCTACAAATATGACAGTATTTTTTCTTTCTTTTAATCATTATTTCTTTTATTTATTTTTCTTGTCTTGCCATGCTGACTACCACCTCCAGGAAGATCTAAAATAAAAATAAAAAGGATGTACCAGGCAAATTTTAACCAAGAGAAAACTAGCACTGTTTGTGTTAACATCAATAAAAATAGACCTTAAAGCAGAAAGCATTACCGGAAACAAAAGAGTCACTTCATCATGATGGAAAGTTCAGTTCACAGAGAGATATAAAACAATGTAAGCTCAAAATATTTAAGCAAAAATTGACAGAACTACAAAGAGAAATGGACAAATATACAATTACAGTGGGAGATATTTATATACCTCTCAATAATTGATAGAACAAGCAAAAAATATCAGTAATGATACAGAATATGTGAAAAAATTAGTAAACTGCATCTAAAGGTCTTAGGAAACATGGCACTCAGCAACACAGAATGTTGTTTTCAGGCACTGAAAACATTTTGAAACATTGAAACATAATGAAACATTTTTTAAATGACCAGGGATTGGCAAACTTCAGTCAAGGGCCAGACAGTAAATATTTCGGGCTGTGCTGGCCCGGTGTAGTTTCTGTCACTTCTTTCTTTCCCTCTTTCGCCCTTTCTTTTTCTTCATCTTTTTTTCTTAAGCCTTTAAAAATGCAAATACCATCCTTAGCTTGTTGGTACATAAAAACAGACTGTGGACTCGATTTGGCCCACAGACTGTAGTTAGCCACCCCTGAACCGGAGCATAAAATAAGTCTCAACAGATTTAAAATCTTATTACCGCATTCTCTGACCACAGCGCATCTAAGCTAGAAACTAACCACAAAAAGATAGCTATAAAATTTCCATATTTGAAAATTGTGACATTGCACTTCCAAGCAACTATACGACGGAACATGTGAGATGCAGCCATGGCAATTTTTTTAAAAGTATAGTCATAAACACATATCACAGAAAAAAGGAAAGGCAGAAAGTATGCTAGGCATCCTTTCTTTTGGATTTTTTAAATCATTACATTCTGTCCCTGTATTTGTTTTAAGTCATGCAGTCAGTTTCCGTTCTTTAAGTGGTTACCCCTAGAAAGCATAGCACATTTGATCAGTACTTTTACTTTCTACTGAACAATGTGAGAACCTTAGAACACTTGCATTTTATTCACATCCCCTGTACTCCTACTTTAGCTATTGTTGTCTGGTATATATGCATGCATTTACATATACACAGACACCCTCCACAAGATGATGGTGAATGATGATGATTCTTGCATCTCATATGCAAGGTATCACTTTTTGCCTGTAGCACATTCTTTAGAATGTCTTTTAGTGAGGATTTAGTGGCAAATGCTTTCAGTTTTAGTTTGTCTTTTAAAATGTTTTGGCTGGGCGAGGCGGGCGTATCGCCTGAGCCCAGGAGTTCCAGACCTGCCTGGGCAACATGGAGAGACCCTGTCTCTAGAAAAAATACAAAAATTAGCTGGGCGTGGTGGCGTGCACCTCCCAGCTACTTGGGAGGCTAAGGTAGGGAGATCACTGGAGCCAAGGAGGCAGAGGATGCAGTGAGCCAGAATCATGCCACTGCACTCCAGCCTGGGAGACGGAGTGAGACCCTGTCTCATAAATAAATAAATACATAAATCAAATGCTTTCATTTAACTGTATTTCTCAAAGGATATTTTCACTGGATTGTTTCCTTAGCTGGCAGTTTTCTCTCAGCACTTTTAAGATATTCTACTCTCTTCTGATTTTCATTGTTACTGATAAATCAGCTGTTGGTGTAGCTGTTTCTCTTTGGAAGTGATTTTCTTTTTTCTTTTGACACCTTTTAAGACTCACTCCCCCCCCCCCCCCATTTTTTTGAGATACGGTTTCATTATTTAGTTTTATTATAGGATACATATGTATGGATTTCTTTTTATTTGTTCTGTTCAGAATTTGTTGGATTTCTTTAATTGTGGATCAATTGGTTTGGAATGTGGACCTTTGGACATTTCTTAGCAGTTGTCAGTTCTTATCACTTCACATTATTTTAGTCCCATTTTCTTTTCTCTTCTGGAACTATAATTATGCATATTTGTGTTCTCCGGTATATGTATGACGATGAGTATTTTCTAGATAAAAATTTTTGAATGCAAGAGTGTAAGGTTTTGCACTTTAGAATTCATGCAGTGGACCCTGTTGGATTGCAAGAGTTGCTTATTAAGTGACTTTAAGGTTAGAAAAACAAAAGCAGATCTGGCTTTCTCTCATTTCAACCAGTGACTCTGTTACTTCCCCCCAGCGTATTCTTTGCCTTAGCATAGCCAACTAAAGTAAAATAAAAATTCTGCCTCTAATTTTGAGACATATTTTTCAGTGTTTTCATGGGTGGTGTTTCTTGCATTTGTGAGCTTCAAATGGACCACCTTTTCCTCTGCAATCTGTTAAGGGCCAAACCCAGAGGATATCTTTATCTGAATTTCTCTTCTTTTATATCGTTCACCTAAATTCTTCTATTAGGAAGTTTAGTCATTTCTATTTCCTGGGATGAAAAAAAAACCTGTGCCATAAATTGATAAGTAATTTATAATAATAATATTTGTGATCCGCTTTATAGTTTACATGGTGTTTTTATGCCTCTTTTCTTATTTGGACACAGGAAGAAATGTGGAAAAGACTAAAAAGTGAATATTACCTAGTTTTATTCTCAAATTACTTTGAATCAACAAAAGATAAACTATTTAAACTTATTTGGCTCACAGGGTGCCCTTCACTTCCTGCATTTTAATTTTTGTGGATAATTGAAACGGAATAGAAATTGTTTGTTATTTTGTGGTAATTCCAGTTGCATGCCTAATTGGTATTGAACTCCTATGGGTGTTAAAACAAGGTTGTGGTATTGTCCAAGTTTTCTAATTAAATTTTTGTAAAATAACAGCCCTTCATTTTCTTGAGGGTTGTTCAATTTGTTCTATGATTTTAGCAGGAGTCAGAGACTGGGACTTACTTACATTTTTTATTGGTTGCCAGTGTTGCTTATATAAACAGTATTTTCTTACATTGTACTTTGCATTTAAAAATTGATGTGTCATGATAGTCTTCAAAATAATTTCAATTTAGAATATTTTAAATACCCTTAATTGGAAAGATCTCGTATCCCATATTATAAAGTGGTTCTAGCAACTGTACACTATAAAATCCTTTGGGAAGGTATGAATGTGGCTAAGCCTCATGTTATTTTAAGCAGTTTGTTACTAGGAGTTGAATATTAAGAGGGAAAAGCATTTAATTTAGCTTTTATGCAGTTTGAGCAATTTGTATGTAACCTGCTAACTTTATAATACTGAGTTTGCTATTGGGCCATATGCAAGATAGTGTCTTTCATCAGTGAAGATTCTAGTGTTCATTCTGGGGTGATATAGATAATATTTGTCATCTTTTCAGTGGCCTAGCATTTGAAACCCCTTTCTTAAGGGTTTTAATGTGAAGAACATCCCTGTTCATCACCCATCTTCAGAAGCTGAAAACCCAGATTATTCTCATTCAGCTCCCTTTCAGCTAAGGCTCAGGACTGTTGGGTGGGTGTATCTCATGGGCTCAGCCAAACAGATGCACCAACCTAAGCTTTCTAATATGAAATTTATCCGCAAAGAAGACAAGAAAGAGGACTTAAATTGGCAATGGTAGTCAACGTTTTCTAGTTTCTCAGGCCAGTAGTTTCAATAGCAGCATCCAGTGGTAGCCATAGCAGTTTAGTAGTAGTGTTCAGTCATTATCCTCACTGGATGGGTTCTGTGATGATTAATTTTGATGGGTTCTGTGATGATTAATTTTGAATTGCGATTTCATCTATTAAATGTATACTGACCCTTTATTTCTGCCTACTTGTCAAAGCTTATTCTCCACACTTCCTGGTAATTCTAAGAGAAACTCATAAAGATTTTATAATGCTGAATCAGCCTGCTGCTTGCAACCAAGAACCCTGATTGATACGCCTAGTTACTCTGCCAGTGATTGTTTAATTTGTCACTAATTAGGTCTCTTTAACATTGTTCATTGTGGCTACTTTGAGGTCTTCCCCTTCCCTTTTATTCTATTAGTAGCTCGGGTTAAGTGACTTAATCCTACTAACACTTACCCTCACAGATTATATGAAATAGTGTGTCTACTCCGGTGCTGGCACATTAGTGTTGTTAAATTCTTTTTTTTCATGTTATTTAGCCTCTTCTAGAGAGCTGTATAACTTATTTAGGTATTATATAGTCTATTGTCTGTTGCCTCCACTACAATATAAACTCCACAAGGGCAAGTATCTTTGTCTATTTCTGTGGGCCCAGGACAGTGCCTGGCACATAGTAGGCACACAATCAAATTTGTTAAATGAATAAATGAATCTGGAGCTCTGTGCTTGCTTTATAAAGATGCCTGTGCCCTGACTAAACCAAGAAAATAAAGAGATCAATTATGATTCCCAACATCTCCAAACATCTGTCATCTATCACCCATTCTTACCTTTGTCATCTCTATTTCATCCCAAAGAGAGCACTCCTCTTTTCAGAGGCTAATCTTTCAACTGTGTCCTGAATTTTATTCCCTCCTACCTCTTCCAGGACAACTGTACCTTTATCTGGTCCTTTTTGTCATGTGTCTCTCCCTGCCGTCACCTGCCTTCTAGCCTACGATTGACCACATCTTTGACTTAGTCTCTTCTTAAGGAAGAAGAAAAACTTGACCCTGAAAATCCTTCAACCTGATACCCCATCTGTTCTGTTTTTTATCACCAAATATTTTCAGTACAGATTTATACGGTGTTTTTCTAGATCCTCATTTACACCTCTGCCTCTTGCAGATGGCTTTCCATAGTCCTTACTAACAAAGTCACTCTCGCAAAGGTTTTTTATGACGTAATTGCCAAATCCAGTGATTGTTGGCCAGCCTTATCCTACTTAATTTCTCTATGGATTTGGCTTTTCTTCAATTTAATTTAACAAATATTTATTGAACATGTGCTGAATGCCCCGTGTTCTACTGAGCAGTGAGGATATATGATGTACGTAAAAGCCATGTGCAACAAATAATATATCACAAGTACTATCAAATAGAGTACAGCATTTTTTTTAGTACCACAAACAAACAAACAAACAAAACAACAGTTTTCCTGAGGCAGGAGGAGGGAAGGTATCAGGAAAAATAAGGCGACATAAAATAATAAAGGCATTGCCTAAGATGTAAGGCGGTAACATTGCCTGCAGCACAGAAAGCGTCAAAGTGCTTGCTATTTTTAAAAATCAGCAATTAGTCTAATATAGCAAGAGTGAGGGTGTATTAAAGCAGATAAGGAAGTATTACAATAGGCCAGGGCAGATATAATGAAGCCCTAACTAGGCCAGTATAGCTGGGATGCAAAAAGGGGAGGGTAAGTGTGAGATTGCTGGAGAAATATTCACAAGTAGAATCAGCAAGACTGTGCCTGATTTATTAGTGAAGATGGAGTCATGGGGGAATGGTAAGTTCTATTTTGGACATAGCATAGTGTTTGATGCTGTGGGACATTCATATAATGAAATTTAGTAGGCAGTTGGATATGTGGATCCAAAGTTAGGTGTGTGATTAAGGCTGCAGATAAAAATTGGGGGTGGTAATTGAAGTCATGAAAAGGATAGGATAAGATAGGGTAAAGATATGGGCAGTTTAGAGAGAAGAGAAGCTCAAGAGACCTGATAGGCTCTGAATCTTTAAGAAGTAGAGAAACTAAGTTGCCTGTTTTGATACAGGGGCCATGGTAAAGTGTTTTTAAGACTGGTCAAATTTTGGAACAGTGAATGTAGGTTTATGGTATTTTTCTTGTTGATTTTTTAGTCTTTGGTCATCAGCTAGTCTAACTCTACCAGATCTTCACTTATCTGTGGCATTGCTGCTTCTCCAACATCAGTATCAACTTCATGAAATCCCATCTATTTTGCAGAATGTGTGATGTTACTTTGCATTGTCTTTGCATTGTGTTAGGGGATATGTCCTACCATCAACAAGAGGCCAGCAGAATAAAGATGGTGATATGATAGGGATAGTTCAAGGGTTTGATTGTACATTTGTGTGTGCAAAATCCACCTTGTGTAGTTTACATTTTAGTGGAGAGAGCGAGATAATATATATGTCCATTGAGGATAAATATAATGGAGGCAAATAAAACAAGGTAAGGGGGAAGCAGAAAAACTGAGCAGAGACTTAAAAGGAGAGGTAACAATCGTGTGGCTATCCACAGGGAAAACATTTCATTCCAAAGGGAAATGACAATAAGTGTGGAGACCCCGAGGCAGGATTGTTCCTTGGCCTATTCTAGGAATAGCAGATGAGCCAATGAGACTGGGGTAAAGTGAGCACAGGCATAGTGCTAGATGAAGACAGAAGTTAGTAGGGGCAGGGGGCTGACCATGGAGGGGAAATTCGCAACCAGTCATTTTATGACAGCAATGTTATAATACCAACTTTATTGAAATATAATTTGTAGATGATATATAACTTCTTTACAATTTTTAAAATAGAACATAAGTACAGTAATTAAAGGAAAGGTACTTATAATCAAATATGTTTTTAATATGTGAATGTTCAGACAGGACAACAGAGGAAAACAAAAATACCCTGTAAAACTACTCTAGGGAACCTGCCTACTTCCTGAGAACCGGTGGTAATGGACCTTGTCAGGCCTTTGTTAGGCTTTTACTCTGACGAGGGAGGCTACTGAGGGGTTTAGAGCATAGGAGTAGCATAACCTGACTAATATTTTGAAAGAATCATACTATCTCCTGTGGGAAGTGAGGCTATAGGTGGTCAGGGACAGAAAACAGGGAGACCAAGTAAGAAGCTACTCCAAAAACCCAGATACAAGATGTTAAGTTGAGCCACTTCAATAGAGGATGTCAGAAGTGGTTGAATTCTGGATTTTTGTAGAAGGTACAAGATTTGATGATGGATTGGATATAAAGTATAAAATAAAGAGGAATCAAGGAAAACTTCAGATTTTCCCCTGAGTAACTGTAAGGGTGGAATTGCGAGTAACTAAAAGAAGCCTGGAAGGATTCATTGAGGGAGGGGAAGCCACGAGTTCTCTTTTGGATATATTAAGTTTGAGATGTCTGTTAGATATCTTGGGAGAAGAGATGCCAAGTTGAAGGTTGGATATACAAGTCTCTAGAAATCAGGGGAGGTCCAGGCTAAAGATACCAATTTGAGAATTGTCATATTTGTAAGTGGTGGAATTATACAAAAGTTATACTACCAGTGATTCGTCAGTGGAGATGAGATTTTTATTTTCAGTAATCTGGGAAATGAATTTAAGATGTTTGAAATATTAACTGAGATCGTAAGACTTTAGATTTAGAAGATTCAGGCCCTGTCACTTCCTTTTGTTTCCTGTCCAGTACCCAACCAAGTGCAATTTGGTTACATATCTAATACAGTTTGCTGAATACAAAAAGAAATACCTCTTTTGAATTTGGCAGTAGAGGTTTGGGTCTTTTGAGTTAATAACAAAGAAGAGTTGGAATGTCTTAAACTAATTTAAGACTTTGAGTAATGTTAACTTATTTAGTTTTAAATTTAAAAATTTTAAAGTTTTAATAAAGTTAGTATTTCAAAAAGAAAAATTTTTTTATATGTTTTAACCTCTAACACTAACTGTATACATTAATTTTATTAATCTTGATTAGAATTATTAATCATATGATACATTATAACCATAAAATAGATGTTAAAGATGGCTAGTGTGACTTTAATGTGGCTTCTAAAATAAAATAGTCATTTATCAGATCTTTCATATTTATTTGGTATTCTTTTTAGGAAGATTTGGAGACTGGAGTTCACCTTGACCCTGCTGTCAAAGAAGTTCAGTATAATCCTACCTATGAGACCATGTTTGCTCCTGAGGTAAGAAAACATATTTAAGGTTCTGAGTTTTGCTAAAGAATTTAAATCATAGTAGATAATTAGGTATAGTAGTGAATTTTTAAAGGTTTTCTCACATAAGCATACTATTTAAGCTTTTAGAAAATACATCCTTCTATTTTCCACAAGTTTAGGTAGTATGCTTTTGTGAGAATACTTTTAAAAATCCACTAGCTGCTTATCTGTCTACATACAAATGTCTGATAACATGGAACTATGTCTTTTGAAAAAGGAAATCTGATTCTTAAATATGAACTTAGTTGACATCTTCCTCAGTCTTGATGAGGGAGTATTATAATTAACCATAAAGGAAAATATTGGGGCTTACCAGCATCAATATGTAGTATATTATGAAACATTTAGTTACAGATGCCCCTGAAATGTCATACTGACACACTGCTAGAAAGTAGTCACAGTGTTTGAAGCCTGCTCTGAATAAAACAAAGTACTGGGTTTTGTTTTTTCCTCTCCCAATTAAAAAAAAGCAGAAACAGCTAATATTGTTCGTTGAAGAAAGTCTTTGAATATTATCCATTTAGGAAAGTTTACAGAAAAGATTAAATTTCTAGATATTTTGCCTTTTAAAATGGAAAAGAATGCTTGATTGATGAAATAGAGATACCAGAAAATGGTAATTATAAAACGAAGAAATACAGCTTCGGTTGATAGCAGAATCTTTAAGAAGCACTTTCAAGATGGAGTTGAGGAGCTATATCTTATGGTATCTTGGTGGAAAATGATGTAATGTTTTTCATTTTGTAGCATAAATTAGCCCTTTTGTGACATGTGAGAGTCATGGAGCTGTTTCATATAGTACTTTCCCTGCCTAGATTTCTGTAGTCGCTTAAAAGATGACCATTGAAATGTGTAGCACAGCCAGAGATGTTAGTGCTTGTGTTTAGAAAGAGCTCCAGCGATTCACTGGGTCTGCGCTTAGCAAAAATCTTCCCATGCTCTGACACTATGGCACATTTTAATTTTTATTCCATTGTGTCTTATATCCTTCTAGCCTGTCAGACTGCAGGCTGTCTCATATCTATTGACACCATTTTAGCCATCCCACTGAAGAGAGGTTGTGTATTATATGTAAATATATGTTTCATGATTTTTTAAAATGAAAAGTACTTTCATAAAATGGAGCCATTGAATTAGGTAAATAAGAAGATTTGGAAGCATTCTGATATGTAACATTCTCATGTCATATTATTTTCTCTGAAGCCTGCTTTTTTCATGAGTTCTTAAATTTCATGCATAACTAATACTTTGCTATGTAATTAGTTTCCAACACTTTCAAGGAAAATTTAAAAGACTAGTTAAAAATTTTTTGTGGTGATATTGACAAAAGGCCTGTCATTCTCTTTGTGGGATTTTCAGTCCTTTAATATTCTTTTTCCTCGGGTTGGAGAACCTCACATTAAATATGTAAATTAGTTTATGTGAGGAGCACTATGATACTTCTTTACAAAGTAAGAAAGGACTGATAGGACTTAAAAGGGAAGCAAAATTATAATTGTTCCTGGTTGCCAAATGAATCCTCTGTAACTTAACAAATTTTGAACTTTTGTCTTCTATGACCAGGATGTGTTATCACTTGGCTAGGATGTGTATCACTTGACAAAGTCTGGAAAAGTATCACTAGGAACTTCACCAGTTTAAATTTTAAGTTCCTGTATTTTGAGTATCCATTGTTAGAAACAAGATATGATCCCTCTCCTCAAGCTAGTGTTTCCCAGAGAGGATGTACTGTTTGTTGGTTTGGTCAAATGAATTTTTTTTAAATGATAGAGACCAGACTGTTTCTAATTATGCCTCTAAAGTACTACTCAAGCTTAAGGAAAAATTGCATCTGGTTGTAAATTCTTTTAAAAGTTCCCTGAAAGAAGTAGTATTTGAATTGAGCAATTCAATCCAGGTCAAGAACATGAGATTTGGAGTTAAGCTGAATACTTATTAGCCCTGTGTAACCTTGGAAGTTCTTAGTTTTTTTGTAGGTAAAATGAAGATAATTTTTATTTTATTGAGGTATAAAGATAAATCGGATAATGTATGATATAGTTAAAAAAATCTCTCTGGCACAGAGTAGGCATTTAACAAATGGTAGTCATCATTGTTGTTTATATTAATTATTGGCATTGGTGACTAGGTAGGCTTTTATGAGGAGAGATTCCAAGAAGAGATCAGCATGAGCCAAATCATAAAAGATCTACAGAACAGGGAATGCCCAAGTCCTTACCAGAAGAAAGAATCGAGAGATAAGACTAGAATGGTACTTTGTATAACATTGCACAAGGCTTTGGGGGCCAAGGTGAAGAGTTTTGATTTAGTCAATGATAAATAGATTTGTGAGGATCTTAAATAGGGGAGTGGCATAATAAAAGCTGAATTTTTAAGGTTTATTTGGTATGAGTTTGCATTATGGAAAAGAATAGGGGTATAGATTAGTGAAATAAAGCCACCATTTATTACTGTATGCCAGGTACCTACTGAAAGATTTACATACCTCATCTCCTTTAGTCCTCACTACAACCCTACGAAGTAAGTACCTGTGTCCTTACTTTATAGCGAGGAAACCAAGTCTTAAGTTATACTGCCAACAAGTGGCAAATTTAGAGATTTGAGTCCAGATCAGTCTTAATTATCACTCTAAAACTGGAAGACCAGTTTGAAGGTCATTGTGGAGTTTGCAGGGTATACCCCTTTGCCTTTGACTTTGCTACTTCTGAACATTTACTCAGTTGCTTATTTTATTTTATAAAATACTGTTTCTCTCTTCTGACCAAGGACTTTTCCCAAATAGCCTACCTGGTTATACAGATAATTTTTCTCACATAACAGATAGAACTTGAAGACATAGTAGCCATTGTTTTAGTCTAGTAATTTCTTCATTTCACTCAGTTCTTTTTAAATCTGCTTAGACAAAAATGTATTAATTAGCTTCTCTAAACCCATAAAATCCGTAAGTCTCAGGAAGAATTCCAGACTCTTTAAAATAGTAGTACTTCAGAATAGAAAAAAATATAAAAGTTAAGAGGAAAAAAACACCAGTTACTGTTAGAAATCATATAGCTCAGATCTTTTATTTTGTAGATGAGGAAACTGAGGCCAAAGGTCATAGAACCAGCACTAATGAAATTTTCTCGTACTAATATTTTTATGTCTTATAAGATGGACATATTCCACCAATGAAATTGAATCGTGGGGATCTTCTCTTAATTTGCAGGAAACAATTAAGTTAACAGACTCTTCTCACCTTAAAATTTGTTTATAAATCTTTTGAACAATAATGACTACAATAAATATGAATGAAAAATGTACAACAATCTAGTATACTACTATCTGTTCCGTAATTTGGGTTATTTTTCTGTATGTGAACTTACAACTATGATTTTATATAGCCCATTTTTAGTAGTATAAATTGTCTTAATTCCTGCAATGTTATAATATGCTGCTAAAATTCTGACTCACCAATACTCTACCTACTGAAGATTTTTGAGATCCACATCCTTATAGTATCAGATCTCTGAGAGTTATCAACCAACATCTTCACAAATTAAGAGTGCTTTTCTCCTAACCCTGTAAGTAAACCACTACTTCATTCAGTTGACAGATGTTTAAGGATAGTTACCTCCCTCGGGAACATCATACATACTTTGGGGGTAGTGATTTGAATTAGTACTTACATACTTTTTAATTAATTAATTTTTTAGTTAACAAAAATTGTATATATTTACAATGTACAATGTGTTTTTAAATATGTACACATTGTAGAATGGCTAAATTAAGCTAATTAACATATGCATTTCTTCACGTACTGATCATTTTTTGTGGTGAGAACACTTAAAATCTACTCTTAGTGGTTTTCAAGAATACGTTATTATTAACTGTAGTCGCCATGTTGTATAATAGATCTCTTGAACTTATTCCTCCTATCTAACTGAAATTGTATATCCTTTGACCAACATCATCCAAAACTCCTCCATCCCATTCCATCCCCACCCACCCACCCAACTCCTGCTAATCATTTACTCTTTGCTTCTGTGAGGTCAACTTTTTTGAATTCCACATGTGGGATCATGTGATACTTGTCCCACCCCCTAGCTTATTTCACTTAACATAATGCCCTGCAGGTTAATCTATACTGTCAAAAATGACAAGCTTCGTTCTTTTTTAAGGCGGAATAGTATGCCGTTGTGCAGACATACCACATTTTCTTTATGCATTCAAACACTGAGAGCCATTTAGACTGACTCTTTGACATACTTATGTCATTTCCTTTGGATGCATACCCATTTGTGAAATTGCTGGGGTCATATGGTAGTTCTATTTTTAATTTTTTGAGGAACCTCCATACCATTTTCCATAGTGGCTGCACTAATTTCCATTCCCACCAACAGTGTACAAGTGTTCTCTTTTCTCCAGAACATCCTTGCCAACACTTGTTACCCTTTATTGTTTTTATAATATCTATTCTGACAGGTTTGAGATGATATTGTGATTTTAATTTGGATTTCTCTGGTGATTAGTAATGTTGAGTACTTTCTCAAATACCTGTTGGCTTTTTTTTTTTTTTTGAGCGGAGTCTCGCTCTGTCACCCAGGCTGAAGTGCTGTGGTGTGATCTCAGCTCGCTGCAACCTCTGTCTCCTGGGTTCAAACGATTCTCCCATCTCAGCCACCTGAGTAGCTGGGACTCCAGGCATGCGCCACCATGCCTAGTTAATTTTTTGTATTTTTCGTAGCGATAGGGTTTCACCATGTTGGCTAGGCTGGTCGTGAACTCCTGACCTCAGGTGATCCGCCTGCCTTGGCCTCCCGAAGTGCTGGGATTACACGCGTGAGCCACTGCACCTGGCTCCTGTTGGCTATTTATGTGTCTTTTGAGAAATGCTGAGAAATTCGGGTCCTTTGCCAATTTTTAATCAAGTTATTTATTTTCTTGCTATTGAGTTGAGTTCCTTGTGTATTTTGGATATTAACCGCTTATGAGATGTATGGTTTGCAAACATTTTCTCACTTAAATGTGTATGTTTTATATAAGGAAATTGTAATTTACTATATTGTTCTTTGTTATTGTTTTAGCTAAAAATTGTTAAATATGCATATGAACTTAAATATATTATACATTCATATTTATGTTATGTATTTACTTATATATTGTTATAAAATCACTTGAACACAAATTTACTCTTAAACTTAGTTAACTACCAAAACTTGAAAGAAAGTGTTTGCAAATCAGATTTGTGTGTTTTCTATATGCTCTGTTGTATTTTTTTAATGGTTGTTCCAGAACTAAAAGAGTTGCATATTCACAGGGACCAAGAACATCTGAGAGACATATCTTGAGTAACTGGGAAGAGCTGAGTCCTGCTAAATAGTGTTCTCTGCCTTCCTCTGTTAACATTCAATGTCTTTGAGGTCAGCTCCAATAGCTACCAGTAGATGAATCTTCCTCCCACCGATTCCCTGTATCACTAGATTTTTTTGTTGCCTCAGCTTAAATCTGTATGAGACATAGGCACATGTAAATTTTTAGATTGCTTTAGGTATAGTACCTTATATAATACATAGCTTTAATATATGGATCTGTCTTTGTATAGAAATCACAGTTCTTTTATACTTTTTCTTTAAAAAGTGGAGCTAATTTGGTATGTATGGCCTGTAGAAGAATTGTTCTTTCTTTTTTAGTAAAATCTGAATTAAATAAGAATATGGAAATTGTAGTCTTCTTTTTTTAAATGGAAAGTTACTTAAAGCACAACGATTGGTCATCTGTTACATGTGATGGAAATAACAATTAAGGACAGTGGGGATTTTTATCATTTTAGATTCCCCACCATGCCCCCTCCACCCCACCTCTCTCCAGAAATAGCAGATGCTGCTCTGTGGATGATAGCTGACTGTACCGGGTAGAGCATCTAGGAAACTTTGAAATCATTTTGTTATCTGTAATTTTATGGCTGCTCCTGTTTTTGTAATAAATTTCATGACTGAATGAAGTTGACTGCTACTTCCAGCATTCAGCAATCTAGATTTTTTTCCCCAACATATTTCACCCATCAGCAGGCACAGGAAGGACTAATATAGGCTGCAAAGTCTTGCACTATCCATTATAATTAAGAATATATACTAATAAAAGCTTTGTATATAAATCAGGTATTTTAAAATTGAATCATTTTAAACATATAAATGGAAGCTGTCAATATATAGGAATCTTGTAGCAATTTATCTTCTTCTAAAGCAAAAAACATGTAAGGCACAGCTAACATTTAAATTCAGATTTTCATACATAGTATAATGTTGATATCTAGAGAATGCAGTGTACTGGTTAAGCGAAGATGGGTAATTTTTATTTGTGGCTCTGGAAATGTATCATAGAAGAGATGGTTTCTAATGGTAATGACCTACAGTGTTCTAATGTCAAAATAATTCATCATGACAGTGGGTCTTACAGAGTTCAAATAAAAATATCCTATTATTTTCGCCCTTTTCAAAGTGGGAAGCTCATTTGATTCTTTATTTTAAAACAAACAAACAAACAAAAAAAAAGAGTTGGGTTTTCCCAGTACCTTTTATAATAGCATTAAATTAATAGCACTTGACATATTCTGATAATTTTTTACCCAGTTTTTTAAAACTTAGAGGCTCTGATTGTGCACTTAAGGAACTTTATGATGTGATAGAATGCTTGACTATGGTTTGTTCTAGCCCTGGTTCTGCCAATTAATAAAACTCTTGACCCTAGGGCAGGTAAAATACATTGCCTTTGGGGTTTTTTTCTTCATTTGCAACATGAGAAGGAGAATACTTCTCTAACTTGTCAGAATTTATGTACAGATCAAATTAAATAGCATTTGGAAAAGCATTCTGGAAACGCAAAAGTGTTATAAACAAATAGATAATAATGGCACTATTTGGTATAAGACAAGTAATGTGACTCTTCAAAGTGTGACTTTTCAGAGTGGAGATATTTTATTGACATTTGCAATGTCTTTTCCTAGGGACTTTTTCAAGCACTTTATTTTGTTGTCTGTTTTTCTATCCTCCACCCACGATGGAATTCTGATTAATCTTTCCTTCATTAGTACTTTCTATATGCCAGGCACTGTGGTAAATATTGAGTATTCTGAGTCTCCCGCTTTGAGGAACTAGTGGAAAAGAAACATGTATTTTTTTAAAAAATTATATCACAGTGTCGCTGTTGATATAAAAGTCACCCCAAATCCCCGCAATCATGGTTTGGGCAAACTATAGTAACTCTCAGTTATCTAGAGCATCACTGTGAAGTAGAACTTCTGCAATAATGTGAATGTAGTCGCTGACAACCACATGTGGCTACTGAGCTCTTGAAATAAATAGCTACATATAGATTTGAGTGAGAGGGGTTCCTCTCCTTCTGTCCCAGGGGCTGACAAATGGTACTATTCAGCCATTGCCCAGCTGCACTGCACCGTATCAGGCTAATGTGTTCCCAGATAGGTTAATAGGCCCTTAGTGATTTATAGTTGAAAAAAATTGTACAGTTATTCCAGTAATTCTAACTTCCATATACTCAGAACTTTTGTCTCTTCCTTAGTATTATTATTATTTTTTTTCTTGTGACATTGCAGTTTGGACCAGAAAATCCCTTTAGGACACAGCAAATGGCTGCACCTAGAAATATGCTTTCTGGATATGCCGAACCAGCTCATATCAATGATTTCATGTTTGAGCAGCAAAGGAGAACTTTTGCAACATATGGTAAGGCAATAAGACTTAAAACAGTTTCAATTTTGGCTTTATTAGAAGTGTGATCTGTGTGTGTTAATCTGTTTTGTCTTCTGGCTTTTAAAATTCATTGGATTCCTTCAAAAAGGATAGTATGCCTTCCTATAGATATCCTTAAATATTTAAGTGAATGGGAAGGTGAACTCATATTTTTAGCTGTCATTGTAAATCCACTGTGATTTCTGAGTACTGGAAATATTCGTGATCTTAACCAGAATGCTCTTTGTTGTTGCATTCTGGGTAATGGACACTTGTTATTTTATGTCCATTACATGTACATTGCTATTAAAGTTGGCAAATGAAAAGATAGTGTTAAGAGATTACTTGTTTATCTTATTATGGGCTATTTGAACTTTACTCTGTTTCTCACATCTTATCTTGGAAATGCTTTCTCTTGATCACTGAAGGGTGTCAGGAAAGAGAATAGTCACAAATTCACTATGTAAAATAATTACATCCTGTCAGTGGTGGGATTTTAAAAATTTAATGTGCTTGGAAACTGCTTGTATAAAGGATTATCATGTGTTAGATCATATTTCACCATGGTAAGATTGTAATAGACTTAGAATGTACCAAAAATCACAGCCAAGACTATATACCACTTAAATCACCCAAAGCAGTTCTATGACACTTCCAGTCCAATAAAATGGTTACAAATACATTATACGCCTTGCTTGTGTAAGGGGTCCCATGTAAATCTAAAGTAATGTGCAGCACATAAAAATAAACTGTTACATCATGGTTTTGTTATATTCTAACCTATAATAAGAGACTTTTAAAGACTTACTGTCTTCGACTTTAGAAGGACCTTAAGCAATAATTTAGTTCTCCTGTCTCCTTTAAAACAAAACAAAAAAAAGTCCAAGTAAGTTTATACTGATACCTACTTTTCTTCTTAAATTACCTTATAACAAGAATAAGCATTTAAAACTATTCATCTGGCTTTAGACCTTGTTTCAGAAATGGGTTGTGTTTTTTGTTTGTTTGTTTGTTTGTTTTAAGTATCTGGTGATTTTTGCCTCTCCTACTAGGAAGTGGCGAACTAGGACATGGCTTGAACTATTGAGTTAAAGACAAAAAATGAATTTGGGGCTATAGTATATTAGGCAGCCTAAAATAAAGGCAGCCTATAGTATATTATATATAGTATATAGTCCCACCTAAAATAAAATAAAGTGGGAGATTTTTGCCTCTCCCACTAGGAAGTAGAGAGCTAGGACACAGGTTGAACTATTGAGTTAAAGACAAAAAATGAATTTGGGGCTACAGTATATTAGGCAGCCTAAAATAAAGGGAATGGCCAGTTACAAAACTCAGAAAATTTTGGTTTGTCTCCTTTATGATAGATCTTAGATAAGATCGATTTTATTTATTAAGTTCAAGTGAACTTAGTAAGATCGAAGTTTAAACCAAGGTTTAAAGAGAGTTTATAAAGTTCAAGTAAACTTAATAAGTAAACTTAATAAATAAGATCAACCTTATCTAAGCTTTAACAACTGTCTCTTTAAAACTCAATTTTAACACTGTCTCTTTTTTCTTTGCTCCCAGGCAGTGAACAAGTATATGACTTCTATTAGTTTGTCCTATAATTTTCTTATAGAAAGTTCTTGTCTGACTTTTGATAGTAATTCCTATACCAGCTTCCTATGAACTTTTGTTGCTGTTGTTCTTGTTTTTTAACCCTTCCACCTGAAATATAAGGTCGTGAGACCTTTCTGTTACCTTCCCTCATTTGCAAAGTGCAAGGGAGCAAACCTTTCTTATACCTCGTGGTAGTGTTATCTAACAGACATACAGGAGGTGACACATGAATTCAGTTTTACCTCAATCTCATAACCCTGGGCTATCATGCTGGAATATAGTACAAACATTTATTTTAATTTTCTTCCCATTTTTCAATATTGTAAGATTGTTAGAATCCCAGTGAATTATTTCTGGAAGGTTTGTATTCTACAATAGTTAGTTTTTCATAGAGCCCACCTGTAGAGTCCTTATCACTGAAAATAGTCTCATTTACTGTGTCATCCGAGTTACTCACTCTACAGTTTTGCTTTTGGCTTGCATTTGTCGTATTTCTCCTGACTTCTCAGTCCCTCAGTGGTTGTGTGAATTTCGTCTTGTTTTCTGTCTGCTCACCTGCCAGTCTTACTTGGGGCTTCTCAATGAAGTTTCTTCCTTTTGTTCTACTTTCATCTAGAATTTTCTCTACACCCACCTATAGAAGTGGAAAATAGAATTTTAAATAAATACTTTTAGTCTCACAATAGTCATTATTAACATGAGTTTTAACTTCAGTATTTGAAATCCTTTGTTAACATTTTTAAATGATTTTTTAAAAATAGTCTGCTGAACAAAGATATAATTTTTAAATGTATTACTTGTATCACTTAGATTTCAGTTTGGTTCGTTTTCACTATTAAAAATGTGATGTATATGTTATACTACAAAGTGCTTTTTAAAATGTGGTAGTGAATATTTTTGTACATAAAACTTTACAGGTTTTATATTATTTTATATTATTTTCTTAATGAGTTCCCAAAAGTAGGTAAAAGAATATATGTTTTAAAAGCTTGTGCTATATATTATCAAATTGCTTTCCAAAAGAATTCTCTAAACCTACTCTACTGCCACAGTGTATAAAAGTCCTACTTCTCTTTTTTTTTTTTTTTTTTTTGAGACAGAGTCTCACTGTCACCCAGGCTGTGCAGTGGTAGGATCTCTGCTCACTGCAACTGCTGCTACTGGGGTTCAGGCAAGTCTTGTGCCTCAGCCTCCTGAGTAGCTGGAATTACAGGCGTGAATGACCACGCCTAGCTAATTTTTTTTTTTTTTTCCCCATAGAGATGGGGTTTTACCATATTGGCCAGACGGGTCTCAAACTCCTGGCCTCAAGTGATCTGCCTGCCTCGGCCTCCCATGGTGCTGGGATTACGGGCCTGAGCCACCATGCCAGTCCTATTTCTCTTCATCAAAGATCCATATGATTGTTTTTCCTTTGTTTACTTGATAATCAAAATATTATATTTCTTTTTTTTTTCAGACTTTTAGGATTTTATTTCTGTATACTAAGTTTTCTGTTAGAAAAGGGAAAACAAAAGAAAACAACAGGGCATCAGTTTATATATTTGAGGCTTTCATTGAGAAAGCATGACTCCTGTGTGTTGTTACTGTTATTCTTCTTCTTTTTTTTTTTCTTTTTTTTTTTTTTACGTTCTAAGGTACATGTGCACAACGTGCAGGTTTGTTACATATGTATACATGTGCCATGTTGGTGTGCTGCACCCATTAACTCGTCATTTACATTAAGTATATCTCCTAATGCTATCCCTCCCCCACCCCTTCCCACAATAGGACCCGGTGTGGGATGATCCCCTTCCTGTGTCCAAATGATCTCATTGTTCAGTTCCCACCTATGAGTGAGAACATGCGGTATGTGGTTTTCTGTTCTTGCGATTTGCTGAGAATGATGATTTCCAGCTGCATCCATGTTCCTACAAAGGACACGAACTCATCCTTTTTTGTAGCTGCATAGTATTCCATGGTATATATGTGCCACATTTTCTTAATCCAGTCTGTCACTGATGGACATTTTCATTTATTCCAAGTCTTTGCTGTTGTGAATAGTGCCGCAATAAACGTGTGTGCATGTGTCTTTATAGCAGCATGACTTATAGTCCTTTGGGTATATCCCCAGTAATGGGATGCCTGGGTCAAATGGTATTTCTAGTTCTAGATCCTTAAAATATTGTATTTCTTTACTGCAACTTGATTTTTCCGGACTACCAGTGAGGTCGAAGGTTTTTTCGTTTATTTATGACCATTGTTTTGCAAATTGTTTATAGTCCCTTTCATTTACCTAATGGAATTAGTTTTAATAATTATTATTAGTTTAATTATCTGAAGGGTATAATAATAAAATCAATATGATAGCCATTTCAAATAAGAGTACCAAAGGGAAGGAAGTAGACGTTAACTCCATTAAAAAGATAAAAGGGAAAATAAGCTTCAGAAAGGTAGATAAGAATATTTAAGAAATGCAGAAATAATCACTTATTTGAGATACAAGATAGTGAGAAAACAAATTGGACTGAAATTTAGTAATGTGAGAGTTAGATCTTGTTCTATCACTGGCTGATTTGTAGTAAGACATAAGGCCAAATATTTAACTCTTATTTGTAAAAGGAAAATAATACTGTTTCTTAATCACCGGGGGTGGAAGGCAGTAGTGGGGTTGGTGGTATGGCAGTAAAGATTTTTACCACAGAGGATGCGGAGCAAGAGGAAAGCATAACTTATTTTTCTGAGTTACAAGACTATGGCCAGATGAGTTGGGGAATGGTGCTTACACAGAGACAAGGACCAGGGATACCTCTTCCCTCTCTGTCTACTCCTTCACCCCTCCGGACACATCATGAAATGCCATTTATGTAGATGTTAAGTCTCCTTTCAAAGTAGAAATTTACATTCTAGCAGGATATGTTTTTTATTATTGAAATGGGAACTTTTAACTTGGTATGAGCTTATAAAAGTCTCATTTTTTGGAAATAGTTATGTACAGAACACTATTCTGTACATCAGAGAGATTAAAGATAAAATAACTCCTGGGATTCGAACCTGTGGTTTCAGAGATTCTACTCCAAAGCTGATTTTCTGCCACCAAGCTCTCTCCTCTGGCTGAGAACATATTTTAATGCTGAAAAAAAAATCTATGTGCAGATCAGCTAATAGCTAGGTGGTTGGTTCTGTTCTAGCATATCATGAGAGAGAGTTGAGCACTTATGTCCTTAGCTTGTTTAAAGAGCATGTTTCATGATGAATCTTTTTCTGTTCCCCAAAAGAAGTTCCCTATATCCTTTTTTTTTTTTTTTTTTTTTTTTGAGATGGAGCCTCACTTTGTCGCCCAGGCTGGAGTGCAGTGGCGCGATCTCAGCTCACTGCAAGCTCCACCTCCTGGGTTCACACCATTCTCCTGCCTCAACCTCCCAAGTAGCTGGGACTACTTTGGATGAAAAATGAAAATAATAAGTCTATCTACTAGGATGTGCCCTTTAAAAAAAATGGGCTTAGTACTTTTTTACGTATTCTGTTATTGTACACACGAGTTGTAGACCATAAACTGATCAGTGATCTAGCACTCTTGTGAGTATACCAGACTAATGTTACCAAACATTTATTGTGCTAGCACACCCACTTGAGAAAAAAACTGAGTTGAGCTAACTTAGGTAGACTTTCTTTCCTTAAATTCCCATAGACCACGGAGGACCACATTTGTATGTAGCTACATACTCTATAATTAATTTAAGAAGTGCATTCATATGTTGGTAGATATCCTTCCTTACTTCTCTTAAGGAAATATAAAGGATGATTGATGAAATAGAAATATATTAAGATTGGGAAGGAAGACTGTCCTTACTGCGAATGGTATTTTCAAAATAATAGCTAGATTTTATGTAATCTTCTTACCCTTTTTTATTATTTAATAATTTATATAATTTGATAAACTTAGCCCTGCCTGCAATATCCATTACCAAGAAGAAAAGGAAAATGGTTTCTGGATTTCCAAATGCATCATGTACATGTATTTTCAAGCTCTTAGAATATTTAAAACTAAAGTTTGATGTCTTGGCCAGAGAGGCTCTTAGTAATGTAATGTCAGTGTGCAAAATTCATCCTATAAGAAACATATTATGCTGGAGTCCAGCCTGAGCTTTTGGTTCTAAATATAAAAATATAGCTTTGGGTTCTAAATAGAAATATAGCTCAGGGGCCGAAAGCAGTGGCTCACGCCTGTAATCCCAGCACTTTGGCAGGCGGAGGCGGTGGATCATTTGAGGTCAGGAGTTCAAGACCAGCCTGGCCAACATGGTGAAACCCCATCTCTCCAAAAAAATTAAAAAGTTAGCTAGAGGTAATGATGCAAGCCTGTAATCCCAGCTACTCTGGAGGCTGAGGCAGGAGAATTGCTTGAGCCTAGAAGGTAGAGATTGTGGTGAGCCAAGATTGTTCTATTGTACTCCAGCCTGGGCAACAGGGTGAGACCCTGTCTCAAAAAAAAAAAAAAAAAAAAAAGGAAGCAGTATAGCTCAGGGCAGAATGATTGGTCCTGATTGGTCCTGAGTTAAAGAGATCATTTTTGACATCTGGGAAAGAAAATGTGAAATATGTATATTTGTATTATAATAATAAAATGAATTTAAACAGCAAAATGGAGTTAATTTTCACTTTTTTCCTTTCAGGTTATGCATTAGACCCTTCATTAGATAATCATCAAGTGTCTGCTAAATATATTGGTTCTGTAGAAGAAGCTGAAAAAAATCAAGGTAATTTATTTGAAACGTTTAATATCAAATATGTACACATCTATAATTAGTGTCTTGCAGAGTGACTTTAATTAGACATAAAAAATAGTATTTAGCACTTGGTTTTTTTGTTTTTTTTTAAGTTGAAACAATGGAGCAATACAGTTTAGAGCAATATAGTTCAGAAATGTTACAGTTTAGAGCTTGCTTTTGCCACTTACTAGTTGTGTAACCTTGTAGAAAAAATAATGGTACATATATCTTTGAGTTATTTTGAATACTTGGCGCCATGCCAACCCTGTAGAAATCACTCAATAAATTATAACTAATGTATAGATAATTTTGGCAATTGACTTCTCAACACTTATGTCAAGCTTCATTTTAACAGAGTAGAAATACTTTATTTGGTAAGTCTGTGAAGATTGTCTTTGAAGAGTAGCTTTGAAGGCTGAATTTGAATATGTGTTTTAATGTATGTTTGTATTCATATTCATTTTGTACTTACAATAAGACAAAACATCATACGCTAAACGCTAACTTGTCACAAGGCTCATCAATCCATTAGAGTAGTATCCATAAAATGCAGTTAAAAAAGTAATTTGCTGGTTGCATGGGACACTTCTGCCTAGTAGCTATGGACCCTATGTGATCAGGCTGCTCTCTGTACATGAGCTAGATTATTGTTAAAATAGAATTTTAACAGGCTTTTGCTATAAAACAGTCTGAATTACTATAGGCAGACATTTCTTCTTTAAGCTAGACCTCTGTAAGTCCCACCTAAAGGTAGCTAGATTCTTAGTTAACTTGTGACTATGATTCCACAAACCTTTCTTTTTCCAGGTTAATGACTATACACAGTATGCCACCTCCTATTAATCAAATCAAAATCTCAACCAGAAACAGCCTCCTTCTCCTTTTCTTTTACTGTTAACGTTAATGATACTAGAGGTGAAGTTGAGACTGAAGTCACTTGGAAGAAGTACCACTTCTGGTGAAACCTTGTTTGATTTACATTTTTGCATTACAAGTGAAGTGAAGATAAGTTATTAAGTACTTACTGTAATTTAGTTTAATTTAGTTTTAAAATGATAAATTACAGTTTATTCTTGCTTCCAAAGGTCATTTTATCATTATTTAGCCATAATGAGTTCCTGAGTTTTTTCCAGAAAGTCATACAAATCCACTGACACGGCTTTTTGATTCAATAAAAGGCTTGTGTGCTATTGTAGGAACACATATTTGGGTCTCTTCTTCAAGTATACAGTATTAGAATTGGCAGAATATTGAATTAGTTTTAAGTATCTTTGCCCAGAAGGTTGAATCCCTTTTTGTGTAGCATGAGTCAGCGTATGTGGTAGATTCATGTAGCTTGTTTGTTTTTTAATGACTGTGGTCACTTGAACAATCATCTTTCTTTAACCATATAAAACAAAATTAAACATATGTTCATATTTCTTTAGAAAATGTACATCTCTCTCTCTCTCTTTTTTTTTTTGGTTACCATAGGTTTAACTGTATTTGAAACTGGTCAGAAGAAAACAGAAAAGAGGAAAAAGTTTAAAGAAAATGATGCATCCAATATTGATGGTTTCTTGGGACCATGGGCAAAATATGTGGATGAAAAAGATGTAGCCAAACCTTCAGAAGTAAGCTTTGATGTTTTTAATTGTCAGTTCAGGTATATGCTGTATCTCTGTGAAGGATATCTACATTAATAAACTTGAGATTTCCTTAGAGAACCAAATGACTCATCAAAATTTTTCTGCCTTTAGTTGATTGAAAATATACAATAAAATTTATTTTTCTTTGAAATATTTTTATTTACCTTTTTTGCTGATTTGTTTTCTCTCATGCTTTTTTATTAAATTATAATATTGAACAATTTTCATAAAGATTTCCTTGATATTGCTATTAGGCTGCCATGGTAGCTGTTCTTCTGATACTAGACATTCAGATAGTAACTACAAAATCAGCCTTCTATGACACTAGAATTGATTAGAAGTTTTATTGATTTATGAATTTATTTAAAATTTTAAACAAATTTTATCTCTATGTGTATTTTTAAAACTACTATAAAGTTTGTAAAGTAAATGCTCTGCCATTCCCTTCCTCACCTCCTAATCTCACTGTTTTCATGAGCCAGTCTCAGAAAAAAAAAAAAAAAAGTGTTGAGCTTGTTATCCTGGGAACATACTTGGACCAGATATGTAGACCTCATTATAAATAATTTATAGCACCAACTTTAGGTATAATGAGGTTCTAGAACATTCACTTTAAATTTCACTCCTTAATTTTCTTAGGAAGAACAAAAAGAATTGGATGAAATCACAGCAAAGAGGCAGAAAAAAGGAAAGCAGGAAGAAGAGAAACCTGGGGAGGAGAAGACAATCTTACATGGTAACATATTTTTTATACATCTTCATTTTTATGAAAAACCTCCATATTTACTCTGTTAGCTGTTCATACAGTATCATTACCCTTACTATCAGCTGTCATAAAATCATTATGTTGAGTATAATTATGTTAGACAATTTGTATCCCAAGGAAATTACAGCAGACTTCTGTACACTGATAAAGGAGAAAAAATAGCATGATTAATCATAGCCACAGATAATTTTTTTCCAAGTGTTAATGAATTTTATTAAATGGTAGATAAAAAAGAAACTTGAATAGTCCACAGTCTATTCTTTCGTAAGATAAAGTTGACTCTTTTGGTGTATTAATAGTGCCCCAGTCATTTTAACTGTTTTTAATGAAGCCAAATACTCAGGTATCCACACAGTTCATAACCGTTATTCAGCTATACTCAGAATAAACTTGGATTTTCATGTGAAAAGATGGAGATTAAGGCTCTCATACTTATTTTGACTTGTAGAAGGAAATGCATATTCACCAAAATAAATCATAAGTATTCTAGAATGTACCTGTTAGTTAATAATTAGTTATATTTAGGAACTTACAGAGTGATTATCTAAAACTGTAAAGAATAACTTAGTGCTTACAGTGTTGCTTATTCTAATGTTATATTACATCAGATATTTAGGTTTGATGAAGCCATATTTCATTCTTCAAGCTTCAGTTTTATCTCCAAGGAGTCTATTCAGTACTATGGTGCTCAAAACTATAATAACAATAATATAATAACATTTATTGAGTACTTACTCTGTGCCAGGCATGTTGCTAATTGCTTTATATACAGTATGTCATTTAATTCTCACAGGTGACTTTATTGTAAAATTTGTGATGAAAGCAGGAAAAGATAAATGAAAGGGAACTGGAAGGGCATAAAAGAGGAAAGCAGGGGAAAAGGATAGTTGATATATTTTGTTTTGTTTTAACTTCCTTCTTAACCTGTTATACTTCTGCTTCTTTACCAGTGACTCACAAGGCCCAAGTATTATCTTCCCTTGCTATAATTATGCCACAGTGAAGTCTTTATAGATTACTAAGATGTGTAAGTGATGAAAAGAAGTATAGATCTTATCTAAAGGTCTATAATCTCTGGGTATTTAGGAATTTCGAAATACTACCTCTAGTTGTAAATGATAGCAGTTATTTTAAGCACTTATATCTTAGCTGACTCTTGATCTTTACATCATTGGAGTGTTATTACCTGAACCTTAATATGGAAGATATCCCTGTGAAAAAAATGTTATTTTAAAAATATAGGTTTCATGACTGTGAGTTGTATTTGTTTATTGATTTTCTTTGCCTTTTTGTTTCAGTTAAAGAAATGTATGACTATCAAGGCAGGTCCTATCTTCACATACCTCAGGATGTTGGTGTTAATCTACGGTCAACTATGCCACCTGAGAAGTGTTATCTTCCCAAAAAACAAATTCATGTGTGGTCTGGACACACGAAGGTAAGCAAGTTGGTTGTTTCTGTTTGCTGTAATGCTATTATAATGAAGCCAACATACAGTTTTAGCTGTTGATGTGGAACATTTAGTGTTTCTGGTAAAGGTGCAGGGAAGTCAAATTGAATATAATTCTGGGTTAGGCTTTGGAGGTGCGCACACATCCATCATAGGTGACTAATCAGTCTTCAAGCCATCTGAATTGGCCATGATATAGCGTTCATGATTTAGTGTCCTGCGTCCTTGTAGCCAGGCCTTTCCCCACAAGCTCCTGCTACAATCTTCTTCCTTTTGGGCACCAAATCAGTGAGTAATGGGCTGGTACTAGCACCAAGTCTCCTGCTTAGTTTCAGTAATTTTGCTTTAGCTCTGTGGTCATCACACTTCAGAGATTAGATGCGCCCTGGTTTATAAACTATGGTAATTTTTAAACTAATGCAGAGATAAGGTACATGAAAATTTTTGATGTTGATATTCTTTGTCATATGCACCATTCCAACTTGTAATTTCCAACTCTTTGCAAAGAGCAAAGGGACTAAGTAAAAAAAGGAAGAGAAGTGGGGGCAGTAGCAATTTGATTGACTCAGGATTCCATTGGGTGAGGAACTCAATATTAAAGGTTAGAAAAAACTTCAAAAGCTTGGTGTCAATAAGGTCTGCTCTTGGAATGCTAATGAAAGTTATTCTGGGGTGTGATTTTTGGAATGAAAAATAGCAAATTAGGCTGCTTAATATATACTGTCTTTTCTTGATGCTTCATTTGAGCTGATCTTTTGAATGCTTCTGGTTGATAACTGTAATACCTTTTTATAGGGCGTCAGTGCAGTCAGATTGTTTCCTCTCTCTGGCCATTTATTGCTGTCTTGTTCCATGGACTGTAAAATTAAGGTGAGTTTTCAGTAACAGAGTAGGAGTGCTGCAAAGCTAGTTCTTTGTTTAAATCTGTTTGGTTAATTATAAAAAAATTTGGGTTTATTAGGCAATTAGAAGCTAATTATTTTCTCTCAGATCCTGTAAATGCAACAATTTATGAACTACTTCCAAACATAAATTCCATATGGCTCTGTGGTCCAATTAGCTATCCCCCCCCCCCTTTTTTTTTTTAAGATGGAGTCTTGCTGTGTCGCCCAGGCTGGAGTGCAGTGGCATGATCTTAATTCACTGCAAGCTCCACCTACTGGGTTCACGCCATTCTCCTGCCTCAGCCTCCCAAATAGCTGGAACTACAGGCGCCTGCAGTGGCTAGGCCGCTTTTTAAGCCTAGAAAACTGATGAGAATGTGATCTAATCATGTTGGCTTTGGACATATAAATATTTAATCACTAATCATTATAGAGATTTTGTATATGTAGTAGTTTATTTGTTTCTCCAAACCTTATGAAATAGAGAGGACATATGATAGAAATCCTATTTTTAGAAAGTAGAAAATGTAATTCGTCCATTTTCTTCTAAATACTAGTAGATACCAAGTAACAGGACTGCTCCCAGCCCCTTCTTTCACCTTTTCTAGTCTTGGGAAGCTCCATCTTTAGCTTCTGTTCAGTTGTAGAATGTGTGGTAGAAAAAACTCGGTTGCCAATGCATCTCAACCTGAATATGCAGAATGTCTTGAAAAAATTTTTAAATCTGAAAGGATAGTTCTTACCGGTTTTGTGTCTTCTCTTTGTCTAGACCATTATGATGGTTCAATAAATACCAACGCTATAGTGCTCTTGGGGCTTCAAAAGTTGAGTCATTAAAATTTTATCATTTGTAAATAATTCATGGATATTAACAATGAAAAAGGCCACCTCTTTTGATAAGAGCAACCATTTAGGCATTTGTCTCTAATAGCTTAAAATGACAGGCCAACATTTTGGAGTAAAAACCCCCATTTTACTTTTACTTGGTACAAGCCATGTTAATTGAGATGTTGGTCTTTTCTTTGACCAACCAAAAAAGCATAGAATTCAATTTAGTTGACTTCTATAAACATTCTATTATGTGGAAGGGACTGAAAGTAAAAGCTTATGAAGGCACTGTCCCTCCCCTTAGGATGATCATTTCATTATGATATAAATGATCATTATAGAGGTAAGCACAAGATACGCTGGTTTCAAAGAGGAAGCATACCTTAGTAAGAAGGTTAAATAAGTAAAGGATAAGGAAACAGGAGTAGAGTTTGCTTGAAAAGAGTGAAGAGAATGAATCAGCATAGTGTGTGCTGAAAATAACAGTTTTGTGCTTGCTGGAGCGTAACATCTAAGAGACAAGGAATGATTGCAGTAGTGGGCAAGAAACCAGGTCTCAGAGGTCCTTTCCTAGTATGCTACAGTAACTGAGACTGTGTCATATTGGCACTGGTGGCAAGGAAATGCTTTCTATTTTAGAGTACTAGTAACATTGTTGAGGATTGGATTCAAGGCAGTCAAGAATAAAGCTGGCCTTGAAGCTATTGTATTAATCTACCTTAGATGTGCTGAGAATTATGAACCTTTTATTTTAGTCTAGATCATCATTTTCTTATAGCTTCTGTAATACTTGTTACCTCAGAAAACTAAACAAAAAAGCCTTTCAGTATCAAATATATACGTGGCGGTTTTAATAACACAATTCCTTTAAAAGTTGGTATACATGGCGGTTTTAATAATACTTAATTCCTTTAAAAGTCGTTTGTAGTGCTAGAAAAGTAGAAACTTTTCGTCCTAGAAAATGTATGAAACAGAAAAGAGCAATATGAAAATGAAAATTCACTTGAATTAACTCCATCTATAGTTAAGTTTCTTGATATTTTGATGTAAACATCTTTAAAACTCTAGTTTTGAGTGTGTGTGACTGTGTGTGTGTGTGTGTGTGTGTGTGTTTTCCAAATAATATAACACAAACTGGCAGCACCAAGCAATATTTAATGATATTCAGTGTTTAATATTTAATGATTGAAGCTGTGTGTTTACACACACAGATATGCACACACGTAACCAGCATAGGGCTGGTGTTATTGACTGAAAGACCTTTATTAAATGTAATATTTCTATGTGTTGTTTTTTTTCTCCCCCAGCTCTGGGAGGTTTATGGAGACCGGCGCTGTCTGAGAACATTTATTGGTAATGCTTCTTTTCTCTCCAACATAAATCTGGGAAGAATTTTTAAAGTAAGATAACATCATTGACAGTAATTTTACTACACTGATAGGAAGTGAAGTCTTCATAGACTTGAGCTGAATCTGGAAGGAGGAGTCAGTGTCCCCAGTTAGACAAAGAGAACTAGGAAGCAAGAGCAGCAGATGCAAAACAAAAGTAGCATGAGGCAGCGTGCTGCTGAGGGGATCCACATACATTTCAGGATTGTCAGAGTATGGGGGATGGTGAGAAACAAAAGCAGAGAAAAGTAGCAGGAGAGGGACCAGAGCGTGGAAGACCTCCTGTGCCATTAATAAAGAGTTTAGCCTCTGTTGTAAGGGCATTGGGGAACCATTAAAGAGCTCTTTCCGGAAAGCAACACGATTTGAAGTTTACGAAGATCAAATGGCAATACGCAGGATGATTTGGTAGGGCAAGCCTGGAGGAAGGGAAATGAATTACACAGTTATTTCATAGGTCTGGTTTAGAGATGATGAGAGTCTGAACCAAAGCAGCAGAGAGAGAAGACGTATTAGAGTTAAAGTCAGTGAGATTTAGTAGTGGCATGTGAATGATCACAGTGAGACAGGAATCTAGGGTGACTCCCATGAGACTGGATGAATGATGTGCCATTCACCAAGAAGGAACATAAGATGATGGTGAGGTTTTAGATACACCAAATTTGAGCTGCCTTTGGGATATTGAGGTGAAGATGTCCAGTAAGCAATTAGATAGCCAAATGTTGAGCTTTGAAGAGAGACTGAGAATTGGCAGCTAAAGCATAAAAAAAGGGTGAGATTGAGAGAACTCCTTGAAGAAAGAAAGAAGGCCAAAGGGAGGACAGCTTTGTGACAAGCTAGCCTTTTTGGTAGAGAAAGGTTTATTGTCTTTGTCAAATTTCATGTGAAGGCTAGTTACTCTTTCCAGATTTAACTGTACCATATTGAAACGGTGTGACTCTTAGTGGCTCTGTTTTTAGATTAAAGTGGGAGTCTGTTCAGCAGTGCTTTATGATTTTAGGGCCTCCCTGTACAAATTAATTCTGCCTAAGATGACACCACAGCCTAAAGGAAGACTTGTGGAGGGCTCTTAGCTGTGTACAGGGGAACAAAACATCTCCATCAGATCGAGTGGATTTGGTCTGCACCTGTCTCCCCTGTACTGACAGACCGGTTTTCTGTGGAAAACTGAAATTTTCCTCCTGAGGGAGATGATAGCAGCTCTGACTGGGACTCCGGCTGTAGAAAAGGATGGCTAATTGCCATGACACATACCTCCTGATGAGAGTTCACTGGAGGTGATGGTTTAGAGCTGCTGCATGTGGTTAACAATTTGTGCCGTGCTCATTTTGCACAATTGTATGTGTCTTGGTCATGGTGGGGTGGAACATTTTTGCTTTTGTTTAGCCACATTTTATTTTTCCCTGTAACTTTTAAGAGTTGAGTGGTCTGGCAATATTCTTTTTTAAGTAAAGTGTAATCAGCACCTTAAAATTAGTGTATTGTCAAAACATCATCTTAAAACAGTAGAAGCTAGCCTGGGCAACGTGGCAAAACCCTGTCTCTATAGGAAATACAGAAATTAGCCAGGCGTGGTGATGTGCACCTGTAATTCCAGCTACTCG
This sequence comes from Chlorocebus sabaeus, assembly GCF_047675955.1. Classification (NCBI taxonomy): domain Eukaryota; kingdom Metazoa; phylum Chordata; class Mammalia; order Primates; family Cercopithecidae; genus Chlorocebus; species Chlorocebus sabaeus. Next base: position 34,399,408 of record NC_132916.1, read on the forward strand.
AGAAGTTGAGGTGGGTGGATCACTTGAGCCAGAGATATTGAGTTTACAGTTAGCTGAGATCCAGCCACTGCACTCCAGGCGGGGCAACAGAGTGAGACCCTGTCTCAAAAATAAAAAACCAATGCAAGCTAATAATAGTTTTTGGAAAGTCTCCTACATTCTGAATCAGTTTCTATGAAATTTGGTAATGTGATCACAGAAATATGCAATTATTGAACAAGGGCTACAGTTTCCTGAGCTTTAGGTTTAGGTCAGTTTGTTTTCACTTGCAGCCTGGTGAACAGTCTGAGAGTGAACCTCCAAAATTCCAGCAGCCATTTCTTTCACTGGCAATAATTGGTCTTTTACATTTCCATAAATTCTTGGCTAGCTAGTCGTCACTTGTATGTGCTGCATATTAAGAAATTGCTATGACAGACTTAAAAGAAAAGTTAAACCTTTTCTCTTGGTTCTTAACCAAGATGTTATGCATCAGAATCACCTGAGGAGCTTCTTCAAGGGGCAAAAAACGCCCACATTCTGAAGCCCACACATAACATATTCTAAGTCAGTAAATCAGGCAGTGGCATTCCAGTGATCTTGACTCACAGCTGAGAACCACTGCTTAGTGCTGTGTCTCTTTATGGTGTTTATGTTTTAAGAGAAGATATGATGCTTCACCTCATTGCTGTTTCTGTTGACTCCACCTTTAGGTCACAGTAAGGCTGTTAGGGATATTTGCTTCAATACTGCAGGAACACAGTTCCTCAGCGCAGCCTATGACAGGTATCTTAAGCTCTGGGACACTGAGACAGGTAAGAGTTCACTTATGCTAATACATATTCATCTTACAAGTTATCGTTTGTATATGAAATAGTGTGAGTAGTCTTCTGTGGCCAAATGGCACCTTCTCTAACTGCTGATTCTCTTACCATTCACTGTCAGCAAATATCACAGAATACATTTGTAGAGTTGAAACTGAGCATAAGTAGCTCTTTTACTGTGAAACTTGTTTCCACCAGATAGAGTTTATAAAGCAAACATATTGACAGATAAGCAAAGTCAAAATCTTGTATAGGCCATCTAATTGATGTTTCTGTTCCCCTACATCATCTCGCACTGTGTATTGCACATAACAGAAGTGCAATAAATGTCTAATGAACAAAATTAAATGTGTTTGCACAAATTGATTAAAATGTAGGTCTAAACTTTCACAGGCCAGTTGGTTTTATATATTCACAGCCATACTAATTGCTGCTTATTAATTGATTCACATTAATATGTTGTGGCTAGTATAATTTTATGTAATTAGAAAAATCATCTTATTATCTTATTGTCTTATTATCATTACCCTTACTGTATTTGAAGGGTAATGATAATAGTTAATATTTATTAAACGTCATCTAATAGGCATAATTGCTAAGCATTGATATTCAGTATCTCCTTCAATCTTAATTTATCCCTATGAGGTAAGTACTATTATTAGATTATAGATACGGAAACTGAGGCTTAAAGAGCTAACTTTTTCAGGGTCACACAGCTAGTAAGTGGCAGACTTGGTTTCAAACGAAGCTCTCTCTGATGCCAAAGCCCATGTTCTTCAGTACTTTAGCAGTGGTTCTCAGTTCTGGCCACACATTATAGTCATCTGAAGAGCTTTAATGTTACTGATGCCTGAGTCCCACCTTCAGAGGTATTTACGTAATTGGTACAGTGTATAGACTAGATGATTGTACCGTGTAGCCAAGGCTGAGAGACTACCATTTTGCAGGTTCTTTTAAAAATCAAGATAAAATATACATACAGTAAAATGTATGAAGTGCCTAAATATTCAGTGATTTTTTTTTTTTTTTGTAAACATACCTATGCAGTTGTCTGCCACCAAGATCAAGATATAGAATATTTCCAGCACTCAGTAAAGGTTTCTTATGCCCTTTTCCAGTCTGTGCCCACTCCCAGTAACCATGGTAACCACTTCTGTCATCACAGATTCATTTTTCCTCTTCTTAAACTTCTTATATATGAAATCATACCATTTTTTCTCTTTTGTTTCTAGCTCCAGCATAATGTCTGAGAGTCCCTCATGGCTTATACCAATAGTTTGATCTTTTTTATTGCTTGCACTATTCCATTATATGAATGAAGTTATAATTTATTTATTCTACAATTGGTAGTGCAGATTTACTTTTGAAAAAATTATTTTTAATCGTTAAAAATCTGTGAAAAAGAACAAATGTAGTTTACAGTAAAGAGCAAGCAGGCAGCCCTTCTTCAAAATTTATTAAGCTGGTGACCTCTAGATCTTAATCTCACAGTCATCTTTAAGTGGTCAAATTTATTTTACCTATTTAATTTGAGTCTTTGGTTTTAGGACAGTGTATATCAAGATTTACAAACCGAAAAGTACCTTATTGTGTCAAATTCAATCCTGATGAAGATAAGCAAAATCTCTTTGTGGCTGGGATGTCTGATAAGAAGATTGTGCAAGTAAGTTTTTCACAGTATTTTGTTAAGACTCCTAAGCTTTATGTTGTATAAGGGGATGGAATAAGTTAATAAGCTAATATTACTCATTTAATGTTTGCTACTTTTAGGGACGGCTGATGCACCATTCTTAGAAAAATTTACATTTATAAAAACATCATGTTGAAGATCTTCTCCTTCTCCACTTTCCAGAATTATGGTCTTTCATAAATCCACTCTACTTCTGTCTTTACCTTTTTTCTTGCCTGATATACAGTGGGACATTCGAAGTGGAGAAATTGTACAGGAATATGATCGGCATTTGGGAGCTGTCAACACCATCGTTTTTGTGGACGAGAATAGGAGATTTGTGAGCACATCTGATGATAAAAGCCTAAGAGTTTGGGAATGGTGAGTTTCCATCAGTACAAAATCTGATTTATATAAAGCAAGCAGTTAAAAATTATATCGACAAAGATGAAGCCTGGTAATATGGAACCATTGAATATTTTTTGCAACTGTGATCCTGGCTTGCCAATCAAACTTTTAACTATGTAAATACTGACAATGTGGAGATTAAAATCTAAACATGCTACCATTTATAATCTTCGGATAGTCTTTTCAAAGGATGTGTATCTTGAGTTGTTTTTCTTATAGTGATGCTGGATTTGTATTTTGCTGTCTTACATTCTTTATTAGGTTCCTTATTCATCTCTGTAAAATAACTGGCAAGGAGGAGGGGGACTGAGCATAAGATCGTGGCCCTAGAACCACCCAAAGAAAGTAGTGATGTATATCTTAATTTTTTTAAATGTCCACTTTTTATGATTATTCAGTACTGAAAGATGCCCCATGTATTAGTCTGTTTTCACACTACTGATAAAGACATACGTGAGACTGGGCAATTTATAAAAGAAAGGTTTAATGAACCTAAGTCCCACATGGCTAGGGAGGCCCCACAACCATTGATGAAGGAGAAAGACCCCGGTTTTTTTTTTTTTTTTTTTTTTTGAGATGGAGTCTCGCTCTGTCACACAGGCTGGAGTGCACCAGCGTGATCTCGGCTCACTGCAGGCTCTGCCTTCCGGGTTCACGCCATTCTCCTGCCTCAGCCTCCCGAGTAGCTGGGACTACAGGTGCCCGCCACCACACCCAGCTAATTTTTTGTATTTTTAGTAGAGACGGGGTTTCACTGTGTTAGCCAGGATGGTCTTGATTTCCTGACCTTGTGATCTGCACACCTCGGCCTCCCAAAGTGCTGGGATTACAGGCGTGAACCACCGTGCCTGGCCAGAAAGGCACTTCTTACATGGCGGCAGCAAGAGAGAGAATGAGAGCCAAGTGAAAGGGGTTTCGCTTCATAAAACCATCAGATCTTGTGTGACTGATTCGCTACCATGCGAGAACAGTATGGGAGAAGCCATCCCCATGAGTCAATTATCTCCCACAGGGTCACTCCCACAATACATGGGAATTATGAAAGTACAATTCAAGATGAGATTTGGGAAGGGACACAGAACCAAACCATGTAACCCCATATCATCACTCTGGTACAAATGTTTTCCTTATAGAATATAGTCATGTATTGGTTAATTGTACTTTCCTAGGGAAAAAAATATTTTTCTAAAGTTAAGCATATACTAGTTTCATTACATATCATTGTGTGTTCTATAATTTAGTTGCAAAAAAATGCTTACTAACCTTTTTGTTAAAATGAATGACTGAATGGAAACCAGTCAGTTATGAAGCACAGCTCAGCCATGACTCCTCCTAGCAAGGACTAAAAAGTGTATCTTTCCATCCCCCACAAGTTTTTCTGCTTTAACAAGTGGAAAGCCTTGAACCACAGCCAGTGGTTTCCTCCTTATACCTAAGTCCCTTTGCGGACCTGAGCAGGTCCCTAACCATTGTCAGGACAATCTGGGTGACTGAACATTTAATGTAATTTAATTGTAGTTTCTCCCACACTCACCACCACCACCACTACACCCCTTCAGATTATCCCCAAGTAGTGGAGAGTAGTCTTAACATATAGCCCATGTTAGAGACTACCTTACAGCTAAGATCTTTCTTACTTCAGAAATGTTTTTTTTTACAGAGTATCTAAAATGGACCCCAAGTTTTATATGAGCCACCTTAGATCATTTGCACAGACTCTGGAGAATAAACATACATATACATGTTCTGTTTTGTTTTATGTACTTTAGCAGTTTGATCATACTCAAACTTTCTGATGTTTCTACCTTCAGATATTTTCAAGTTTAAATATAGAGTGGTATAAAAGAAGTTGGTAAATATTTAAATAGTCGAGCAATTACAGGGCTTAAGGATATGTGTATGTGGGTGTTCTAAAGTAAAACATTGGTCAGCAAAGAATTTTTATTAAACTAATGGTAATGTTAGTATGTTTTTTTTTTTTTTTTTTTTTTCATTTCCTCTCAGATCTTAGGAAATACTCCTAAAAAGTCATACACTGTTTTGTTACAAATGACGTCATTCTTTAGATTTTACTTTAACTTGGCTGGGCGCAGTGGCTCATACCTATAATTCCAGCACTTTAGGAGCTGATTTGAGTAGATCGCTTGAACCCAGGAGTTCCAGACCAGCCTGGGTTCTCGAACCCCATCTCTACAAGAAATACAGAAATTAGCTAGTGTGGTGGCACAGGCCTGTAGTCCCAACTAGTCGGGAGGCTGAGGCAGGAGGATTGCTTGTGCCTGGGAGGTCGAGGCTGCCGTGGTCTATGCTTGTGCCACTGCACTCTAGCTTGGGTGACAGAGCAAGACCCCACCTGAATAAAAAAATTAAAAATTATAAATAAATATATAATTTTTTAAAAACAGATTGCAGGCCGGGCACGGTGGCTCATACCTATAATCCTAGCACTTTGGGAGGCCAAGGTGGGTAGATCACGAAGTCAGGAGTTCAAGACCAGCCTGGCCAACATGGTAAAACCCCGTCTCTAGATGTGGTGGTGCGCACCTGTAATCCCAGGTACTTGGGAGGCTGAGGCAGGAGAATCGCTTAAACCTGGGAGGTGGAGGTTACAGTGAGCCGCGATTGCACCATTGCACTCCAGCCTGGGCAACAGAGCGAGACTGCATCTCAAAAACAAAAAAAAAAACAACAAAAAACGGATTTCAGTTTAACCGTTACTATGAGAGCCTTCCTGACCAGTCCTCAGATAAGATTAGGTGCCTCCTCTCTATCATCCCACACTGTCATTGGCTTTCCACAGCTTTTAGCATACTTCAAGTGCTTGTTTATTTGTTCTCTTTCCTGACAAGTTCTTAACCATGAGAGAAAGAACAGTATGAGTCATGCTTACTGTCTGTTCCCAACACAGTACCTGGCACACAATATGTGCTGAATCTCTAAAGAAGTCATTATTGGTATAATTATCAATGATGTTACACTGATTCAGCTCTTTCTATATGCCAGTCACTGTGCTAAGCATTTCACCTGAACCATCTGATTTAGTGTGCAAAGCAATCTTATAAGATAGGTACATTTGTTATTCCCATTTTATGTATAAGGAAGTTAATATAGTTTAAGTAATTTGCCCAAGGTTATATAGGACACAAAAGGGCCAGAGTTCACACTCTGATCAAACTGATTCCAAAGCTTGTTTTTTGTTTTTTAAGAGACAGGATCTCACTCTGTTGCCTAGACTAGATGTAGTGGTGCAGTCATAGCTTACTGCAACCTTGTACTACTGGGCTCTGGGCTCAAGCGATCCTCCTCCCTTAGACTCCTGAGTGACTGGGACTACAGGTGCATGCCACCACGCCAGGCTGATTTTTAAGTTTTTTGTAGAAACAGGGTCTCACTCTTGTTTGCTGGGCTGGTCACAAACTCCTGGCCTCACAAAACTTGAATTCTTGATCATGTGGATGGATAGTTAGATGAATGAGGGGACTGGTAAGGAGAGAAGGTAGTAATAACTTGTATTTGATTTGATTAGTGAGAAAGTAATAAATGTGAGGGTCTGTCCTGCTACAAAGACAAGTAGGAAGCAAAACCAGCTCAGGAGCCCCGGAACTGTGCGTCACTGCATGAATCATCCCTAAGAGCAATTACTAGTGATGGCCACTTGCTTAGGAGAGGAAGGGACGCCCTGACCTCTGCAAAGTGACAGCTGACCTCCTCTCTGGGAAAATTAGCAACACTGGGGCCTTCAGACAAGTGGTGTTTGCCAAACTTTTATACTCTGTACCTGCTTAGAGTACCATAATAATACAAGAAAACAAAGGAAACTTGGCTTTCTTAAGTAAAACTATACAAACTAACTGTATTATGTTCTAAAGGAGAATAAAGACTGTATTAGATATTCAGCAACTTTTTTTTTTTTTCTTGAGGGAGAGTCTCGCTCTGTCACCTACGCTGGAGTGCAGTGGCACAATCTTGGCTCACTGCAACCTCCACCTCCTAGGTTCAAATGATTCTACTCCCTCAGCCTCCCAAGTACTGGGACTACAGGCATGCACCACCACGCTTAGCTAATTTTTGTATTTTTAGTAGAGACAGGGTTTCACCATGTTAGCCAGGATGGTCTCAATCTCTTGACCTCGTGATCCGCCCACCTCGGCCTCGCTAAGTGCTGGGATTACAGGCGTGAGCCACCGTACCGGGTGAACTCATGGTATTTTAATTGACCAAATGCGTGAAATGTCGTAGACGTGTTTTCTCCAGAAGGTATTTATTTTGGTAAAATATTTCTTAAAATTTTATAGAAGTTGACACTACTGTTTATATTTTAGCTTTAAAAATTCATAGACTTTTTTAGGGTTCTTTTTGGTGAATTCATTTTTAAACTGGAGATTATTTGCAAGATATGAATTACTAGCTTATACTGAGTTACAGTATCCAATTAGAAAATAGTGCTGTGTTTGTTTGTTTGTTTGTTTTTGCGATGGAGTCTCACTCTGTCGCTCAGGCTGGAATGTCGAGTGCAGTGGCATGATCTCGGCTCACTGCAGCCTTCGCCCCCTGGCTTCAGGCAATTTTCCTGCCTCAATCTCCCGAATAGCTGGGATTACAGGCCTGTGCCATCATACCCAGCTAATTTTTGTATTTTTAGTAGAGACAGGGTTTTGCCATGTTGGCCAGGCTGGTCTCAAACTCCTGGCCTCAGGTGGTCCACCCATCTTGGCCTCTCAAAGTGCTGGGATTGCAGGTGTGAGCCACTGTGCCGAGCCATGTTGGGTTTATGCCTAGCAGGCATTGTTGCTAGAAATAATGAAGTCCACAGCGTAGTTCCAATTCTTCTTCCAAGCTCCTGGTATGAAGATTCCTTGAAATAAGGTATCCATTTGAATTTTTTTGTTTACTTTTGTTAACACGTTGATCAATATGAACCTGGAATACAGTTAATTTAGAAAATTCTCATGTTTTAATTCATATTGTAAAATAACTAACCACTAACAATAAGTACAAGGAAGGAAGAAACAAGCCTTTTTTCAACCGCAGATCTTTTTAATACATTTGAGTCATTCTAAATGTCAGTTCTCATTGGTACCGTAGAGGTATAAAGGGTTGGAGATCTGACAAATGATGTTATTCCCCAGGTTATACCTGAAAATGTTTTCCTCTGACCACGACCCTGATAGAACTTTCTTCTAGTCATTTGCTCCTTCTGCTTGATGGATGGATAAATAGAGAAAATCCTTATATTAAGGCACATTATTATTGTTTTACAGTTAACCAGAGTATTGGAACTTGAAACAGGGTTTGAAATTGAAATTGCTGCTGTATAATCTGTATTGCTCATCAGATTACATTTCCCACACATTACTCTGTAAAAAATATTTCTAGTTTCATGAAAAGCAACAAGACCAAAACTCCTTTCAGAAAAGGATTTTTAGCTTGGAGAATATTGAAAATGAAAAGGCACTTAGAACTTTTGATGGTTCTAAATTTAGGTGGCTAGTTTTTTATTTTTTTTTTCTTTCATTCTTTATATCATTCATGTGAGTTTTTTTTTTTTCTTTTTAGTGTTTTTTCTCCTTCACCAAACACATTTGAAATGCTTTACATGTAAACTGAAAATAGTCGAGGTACCAAGCATTTATTTATCATAATTTATCATCATTTCTGGATGGGCTAGACCAGCTCACAGATCCCTACAGCTTTGCCTGCCATCCTCCTGCATTGCTGCAGGCTCTTTAACACTCTCACCCACTCGAGTTAAGGTTGACTGGCTGGTAAAATAACACTTCCCCCTAGGCTTGCCTCAGACATCTTGCTTTGCCCTACCATGGTACATTTTTAATTGATTTATTTATTTTTACTTCAACAGCTTTTGGACTAAAAATGGGTTTTGGCTACATGGATGAATTATATCGTGATGAATTCTGAGATTTTAGTGTACCCGTTGCCATGGTACATTATTAAAGAACTTTTAGTAACAGATTTTTTAACATAAAGGCCAGGTTTAAATCAAATAGAAAACAAAATCACTGTCACTGTTATAATGATCATGGAAAGTCATTTATGAAGTACAAGATTCACCATAAGCAATACAGTGTCATCTTGTGATTTTTCTTCTGCCAGAAAGTTTCATGAAAGAATTGTTAAATACATAATTTCAAGAGTTTGCTTTTATTTGCATATTATTCCTTTGTTCCAGAGATAATTCTTCAGAAGGTACTTTATAAAAATTGCTTATTCCGCTATCCTATTTAAAATTTTTAGGGATATCCCTGTGGATTTCAAGTATATAGCAGAACCCAGTATGCACTCAATGCCTGCAGTGACTTTGTCTCCAAATGGTGAGTTAGTATGTAGGTTGTATTTTTAAATGAGCTTTTAAGATACGGTGTGATTTCTGTATTCAAAAGAACTTTGGCCCCTTCCTTCTTGGGAAAGTTTGTCACAGTGCCATTACTTGTATAAGGTAATCTTTACAATATTAGAAAGAATTACTGGCTTTCATATGTAAGTCACCTCACCTACTTTTCTGTGTCTTTTTTTAAATAAAAATAAAAGAATGATTTACTGCTAACATTGATTGAACATCAGAAGATTTCTGTTTAACAATCAGTTTTCTTTTCTTTTCTTTTCTTTTTTTTCTTTTTTTAAGAAACAAGGGTCTCCCTTTGTTGCCCAGGCTAGTCTCAAACTCTTGGGCTCAAGTTATCCTCCCTCCTCAGCCTCCCAAGGTGCTGGGATTACAGGCCTAAACCCCTATGCGTGGCCAGAGTTTTCTTTTCTCATTCTTCTTCCGAACAGAATCACTTTCAGTACATCATTTAATAATGATTGGCCACGGCAGGAGAATCACTTGACCCCAAGAGTTCGAGACTAGCCTGGGCAACATAGAGAGACCTCGTCTCTACAAAATAAAATTTTAAAAATAAGCTGGCGTGGTGGTGCACGTTTGTAGTTCTAGCTACTTGGGAGGCCGAGATGGGCAGTTCACTTGAGTCAGGAGGTTGACTATGATTGCATGACTGTACTCCAGCCTGGGCAACAGAGCAAGACCCTTCTCTCTAAAAAAAATAATAATAATGGTTTATTGTAATCTCTTTCAGGGGATAGGAAATTTTGGTCTGATTCTTTATAATGAGAACACTTCAGCAATTCACTATAAAAAATTTTCTCAGGCAAAAATTAAAAAGATAAATCTATTTAATATTGTTTAATCCATTGTCTTCAGTACAAGATAATTTGTGCTACAGATATACTGACAATATACTGATGTAATTATAGCTCTACATGAGAGTCTTAAAGTGGGGGTTCTGATATTTGGGGGACATTGTCATCGAAGCCACTGTCAACTCACATAATGGGGCAAGGAAGAGTTTGCTGTTCCATCAGGGCCTCTGACATAAGCAAATGGTAATAGTTGTCAAATGCTCTATCTTTTTTATTAGAAAAGCAACGTAAGTGAATCCTTTTTTGATAATTGCTAGATTATATACTTCATCACTGTGCATCTACATTTCACGTAGCTTATTTTTAAACCACCTGTTACAAATTTTGTGCCCATCTTGAACAAGGCCATTTACCCACTCAGGCATTAAGTCTGTTTGCTTACTTAGTAATGTTTACATGTACTGTTGGCCCTTCGTGTCCGTGAGCACCACATCCTGGGATTCAACCAGCATGAGTCCAGAATATTCAACAAAACAAACAGTAAAAAATAACAATATAACAATTAAAAATACAAATTAAAAAACACAGGGTAGCAACTAGGTACAAAGCATGTATGTTGTACATTATAAGTAATCGAGAGGTGATTTAATATATACAGGAGATATGTGTAGGTTATATGCAAATACTATGCCATTTTATATAAGGGACCTGAGCATCTGTGGATGTTGGTATTGGGTAGCGGGTGCAGATCCTGGAACCAGTTCCCAACAGATACCAAGGAATGACTGTATGTAGGATGGAAGTATAGTCAGGCATTCCTAACAACAAGTGTACTTGTGAGAAATGCAGCATTAGGTGATTTTGTCATTTTATGAACATCATACAGAGTACTTACACAAACCTAGATGGTATAGCCTACTTACCCTAGGCTGTATGGTATAGCCTGTTGCTCCTAGGCTCTACCCCTGTATGGCATGTTGCTGTTCTGAATAATGTAGTCAGTGGTAAGCATTTGTGTATCGAAACATATCTAAATATAGAAAAGATACAGTAAAAATTTGGCACTATAATCTTATGGGACCACTGTCATATGTGTGGTCCATCATTGACCGAAAGATTGTTAAGTGGCGCATGACTATAGACACTGCAGTTTAGGCTCTAGGGGCTTTGATGAATCCTAAGTAGAGAAAAGCATTGTGGCTGTTAAAAAAGTTACTATAATTTTTTTAAATTACCTCTTTTTTTGTATAGTTTTATTTTATAACCCTAGGCTTTCTCACCAGTTAATCTTTCTTTATTCCATAATTACCACAGATAAGTCTCTTTCTCCTATTTCCCATAGTTCTGTTGTCTATACTTACTATAAATTCATTTCATTTCGTAACTTTTAGCTTATTTATTTAACATGAAACTTGGAATTTCTATATTTCCTTATTCTTTTAAAAAAAAAAAGCTTTTATATGAGAGTGCTCAATGATATAGGATTGTATACGCAAAAGCCTTTAGTTTATATATTAATACCTCTTGCCAGTGATATATTTGTAACACTTTACAGGTGGTATAGTAAATTTATTTTTTAGTGTTATAAAGTATTTGGGAGCAAAAGTTATATTAATCACAGTGAACATATTTAAAATAAAAAGTTTTAAAAAATGTTTTAGTCTTTCTCTAAAATACCTCATTTATTGAATTTACAGGAAAATGGCTAGCATGCCAATCAATGGACAACCAAATCTTAATTTTTGGAGCACAGAACAGATTTAGATTAAATAAGAAAAAAATTTTTAAGGGCCATATGGTAGCAGGCTACGCTTGTCAGGTGGACTTTTCACCAGACATGAGGTGAGTTTAAAACTTCTAATCCGTTCTAGTATTCAAATATCATATAAACTGTTGTTGTACAAATAACACTTTACATATCACTCTCACTTAATATATTTTTATGAAAACTCGATAATCTGTTAACATTTTCAAAATGCTGGCTATAAAGGCGAGAACAAATTAGGAAAATTACATTTTGCTTTTTTTAGGTTCTTGCTTTAGTATATTCCCTTCTATTACTTAGGCTTATGCCCTTTAGTCACCTAATAAATCCCTGTCTATATAACTAAAGCCTTATTTTCTCTCTGCTTTTCTAAGCAAGACTAGAAATGCTATAATCACTGTATTGCTATGACTGAATGAACACCAGAAGAATTAATTGTGTATTACAGTGTTGCAGTTACAGCTTCGCTACAGCTTGTCTGTGCTGAAACCTCTAATCCAGCTTTTGAGTATTTCTAGGTCACACTGGATTTGTGAAGCCTACAGCATGATTCTTAGTTAAAATGTATAGGTAGAAGTAATTTAGAAATCCCAGTAACTTTGTATGTTTAGCTTAGTAATTGGGCCTACCTCTGATTCAGTGTTAGATGTATTCAAAAGATATTAAAGCCAAAAAGTAATTATGAAAGTGGTAGAGCTACTATGATGGAATCGATCTAAAAGTGTTCCCAGCTATATGTGGAATTGGCTCTCCAACCTCTGTTTCTGACTATCTAGAGACTGATTGTGTAACCTCATTCACTGTGGCCCCGGGACTCCCAGTCTTCCCAGTTAAAAATAATTTTCTACTCTTAGATTGGTTGGGAGGTTTTTTAAAATAGAATTTCAAATTATAGACTGCTTCATATTCTACCTGTTATTCTGAGTATTGTATATTTGCATTGGATTTTTTTTTTAATGTTAATGTGAAAAGACAGTGTCTTCCCCTATTCTTCATTCACCTTACCAGGTTAAGGTATTTGAATAATTTGAATTTATTTTTCTTCCCATTATAGTTATGTGATTTCAGGAGATGGAAATGGAAAATTAAACATTTGGGACTGGAAGACCACAAAACTCTACAGTCGATTTAAAGCTCATGATAAAGTGTGTATAGGTGCAGTGTGGCATCCTCATGAAACTTCTAAGGTCATAACATGTGGTTGGGATGGTCTCATTAAATTGTGGGATTAATTAGATTAATCCTTAAACTAGCTAGGATCATTTTTGATCCATTGTCATATTTAACTGTATTTAATTATTAAATGTATCAGATGATAACTTGATTTACAGATAATGTTGATGACATTGACCCATTGTTTAAAAAAAGAAACTGTAAATTTGACATAATTTCATTTGCAACTTAATTTTGTTCTTTATAAATGTTATTTATACAGAAAATGGCTATTGACTTTCTATTTGACAAGTAGTTACAATTGGCAAGCAGTTTGAGTTTATACCCATGACATACTGAAGGCATCCTTTTGGGGTCAAGAAAGAATCCCTAGTGGATTTGGGATTCTAGAGGAGGTAATGTGATTAATTATTCAGAAAAATACCATGTATTTACCTCTTCAGCCAAAAGGGCAGTAAAGAATAGGGATAATATAATTTAATGTAAATTTGGAAGAAGGAAAAAACCACCCAGTTACTGTCCCCATTATTTTCACTGGGTCAAGTTCTAATCTTTCGGCTTCATGAGTTCCACTCCCTTTGATGACACATGTTGTGTATTTTTAGTTGTAAAGCAGTAATCATCTTTAACTGCAGCATTCCTCTAATTATAAACAATGAAAAATAAAAATCAGTCCAGAGTTCTTTCGTTGACTTAATTCCTGATCAGTATAGGCAGGACTGTATGTATTTAATCAGAGAATTATGTTATATCTGAAGATGGAACTCAGGAGGATGTACCAAGACTTTGAATTTTGTTTACATTCACTGTCAGTAAAGACCTGGCTACACTTTGAGAAATCAAGATCTCCTACATTGCTTCGCAGCTGTAATTACTGAAATCCTCCTCATAGGAGATAAAGTACGATGGGTAGAGTCCAAGATGTCAACTTGTAATTTCTTTGAAGTCATGTGTTTTATCTTTAAAATTATTCCTATTTTACCTGTGAATATATACAACAGGACTTTTTAAGATTAAAAAATTTTTTAAACGTCTATGTCTGAAAAAAAAAAAAGTGACACTCCCGGAAGATGGCTAGAGTTCCCCAGTTTGAGAAGCGGTGACCATGGTGAAAAATAGTTTTTAAAACATCAGATTATAAAATCAAGATAGGCCAGGCACAGTGGCACACGCCTGTAATCCCAGCACTTTGGGAGGCTGAGGCAGGTGAATCACCTGAGGTCAAGAGTTCGAGACCAGCCTGGCCAACATAGGAAAACCCCATCTCTACTAAAAATACAAAAATTAGTCAGGCTTGGTGGCAGGCACCTGTAGTCCCAGCTACTCAGAAGGCTGAGGCAGGAAGAATTGCTTGAACCCAGGAGCGGAGGTTGCAGTGAGCTGAGATCATGCCTCTGCACTCCAGCCTAGGCGACAGAGTGAGACTCCATCTCAAAAAATAAAAGAAAATCAAGATAACCTCTTGAATGTAGTAGCTCATAGCACTTTAATTTGGCAAGCCATTTTTCCTGTTTTATTATAAGTCTATATTAGATGTTTGAATATGGTTTGAAATATTTCACTACCATGCTGAAAAAGATTGGTTGATAGCTGCTTGGAGTGCTAACTGGAAGATCAAAATCATGTCTCTTGCTGATAACCTAAGAGCATTAAACTCTGAGTCCAGTGAGGTCAAAGCAGTGTATGCTCCTTGCCCTTACGGAGTGTCCATTTTTAGAAATTTAGATTTTGAAAGGCCTGGGACATATGACCAGGCCCTATAGCCACATAAAAATAAATTTCATAGAAAAATGAATAAAAGCAGAGATACATTTTTTGACACAGAGACAGGCACCCAAAGAAATACAAACACTGCCTAGCTTTGCCATTTCTGTAACTGCCCAGAAGGGTGACAGGTTTCTGAAGGGGAAAGGATTCAGATATGACCTTTTCTTTAGTCCCAACCACTAGTTTTAACAAATGTGAATTATTGAAATGTGAAGGGACAAAAAGAATCATACATTTAAACTGTCTTGTTCAGCACACCAGTATTGTATGTTATAAATCATCATTTCTAAATCTGGATTTATTTTGTTGTGTTTTTGACTGTTTCTAAAGTAAGTGTATATAAAAGTTGTCTCCTTTTTAAAAAGATCATATTTTTAAATAAAGCATTTTTTGTAGAAAGTGCTATCAAAATGTTCATCTTGTTCATCTTTAGTCTCCTTTTAAGTCTTAAGTGTATTGAGACACTAGATTAAGCCATTTGCAATTTTAAGTGGATCATATGGAGAGAAATGATGCTTTAGAGGTGGATGTGGTTTATTCAGGTATATCAATGGGTTTATGATTATATAACAAAATACACAGCAGTACCCTCAGAGCACATTAAATGTAACACATTCCATATTTATTCATTTAGTGGTGGCACTAAGTCATGATTACACAACATTTTAGAGTACATAAGTGAGTGGGGTTACATTTCAGCATAAAAAGTCTCAAGATCACATGGTTACTGGACTTAAGTGGTTACCATCTGGCTCCTTTTCCTTTTTGCAGCCTTTTTGTCATATCCAGGACAGATTTCCTTCCTAAAAGTTAGGATAAAAGTGATGCTTTAGTGAAAGATTTACTAGAATGAATATTATATATTGAGTCACAAGCCGGAAATATTTTGTTCTAAACGAGGAGCAAATTTTAAGATTCAAAAACAGGGAGTAGTGTTACACAGCCACATTTCTAAGTAGTTCTTGAGGCTACGTTGTGGGGCTGGCTGGTATCCTTGGTATATTTATAAAATACCTGTAAGAAAACATTGACTTTGAACTAGCAAACCCTTAGATGGTAACCATAAATATCACAACACTGAGAACAATTCTAGAGACTTTCCTTGAAGAACATTGTTTCTCAGGGTATGGACTGAGAACTGTCTGCATCTGAATTACCTAGGGCTTGCATTGCTTACTGAGATGTAGAATTCAGAAGAAAGTAGGGATTATTTGGGGGAGACATCATGAATTCATGTATGGGAGGGGATATAAAGTGGCATCCAGGCCCCAGTATCCATCAGCAGTGTTAAATGTGGGTCTCAAAGTAAGACCTGGGGAAACTGATTCCGTGTATCATCACAGATGCATATTTTTCACGTTTTGACATTTTTGAATAGGGCTATGGTTAAATGAATGTCATAGTCTAATGGGCAGCATTCAATTCTTTTTTAGTGTATTGTAAAATAATTGATGAAATACAGTAAAAACAAGGCAAGTACGAAGGGCCTGAGAAGAAGAGAAGATCCAATGGAAGGAAAGTGTCTATTGCAGCGCTGGGCTCAAAATTCATGTTGTAAAATGTTTCTTTGATCACTAAGTAAAATGAACGAACTAACTGAAGATTCAAATTTAAAGTATATATTAATATATATATGTAGACACACAAATACATATCTAATCACTAGAAAGCTTTTTTTTTTTTTTTTTTTTTTGAGACAGAGTTTCAGCCTTGTTTCCCAGGCTGGAGTGCAGTGGTGCGATCTCAGCTCACCACAACCTCCACCTCCTGGGTTCAAGCCATTCTCCTGCCTCAGCCTCCCGAGTAGCTGGGATTACAGGCATGCGCCACCACGGCCCAGCTAATTTTGCATTTTTAGTATAGATGGGGTTTCTCCATCTCTTGGTCAGGCTGGTCTCGAACTCCTGACCTCAGGTGATCTGCCCGCCTCAGCCTCCCTCATGGGAGGGAGCCAGCTTTTTTTAAATGTAGAATTTTTATTCCCAACTCAGACCTTCAAATCAAAGTCAGCACTTTTAGCAAGATCCTCAAATGAGAACCACTGAGGTAGAGTCCCGAATTTATCTTGGGCATTTGGGAAACTAGACTATTTGGGACATGTAAAGTAAAAGAGAAATTTAGCTGGTCAAAAATATGCACTGTACACGTGTGTATGTGCATGTATATGTATGTATAATGTATGTGCATAGTATATTTATATATACATGTTCCATATTCATAGTCCCTTTAATAATTGTGGAAACAACTTTCTCAACCTAATTGCAATTTTATCTGGAACTTAAAAGAAGTCACAGACTTGCAGCCAACGCCCTTAGAGTGACTTTATTTTTAGTGACAGTAAGTGAAAGTGAAACTCTTTTGATTCTGCAGCTTCTTATATCTGCAATAGCTGTCTTCAGATGAGTTTCTTTCATTCCCCACTCTCCAGCCTCCAGCATTTTAGATCTGGGGGAGCAACTCGGATCTCCATTTTTTATTTGTTCTACTACACTTCTGTCCAATAGGTATATGTCCATCATATATGTGATTTCAAATTTTCTAATAGCCAGGTTTAAAAGGGACTTAATAATATGTTTTGACATATCCAAAATTTTATCTCAAGATGTACTCAATTATTTTAAAAATTAATATTTTACTTTTTTTATATGGAGTCTGAAATCTGGTATATATTTTACACTTACAGCACATCTCAATTCAGATACTACATATTCATCAAAGTATTTTATCTTTCATACAAAGTAGATTTACATGCCCAAATTGTTTCAAACATACTTCAAAGTTTTCCAATAACTAAACCAAGTGCAGTCACATGTTGCTTAACAATGGGAATAGGTTCTAAGAAATGTGTCATTAGGCGATGTCGTTGTCCGAACATCATAGAGTTATGTATGTACCAAACCTAGGTGGTATAGCCTACTCCATTGTATAGTTCCGTTATAATCTCAAGGGACCACCATCACATGGTGGTCTGTCACCGAGCGAAAGGTTATGTGGCATGTGACTGTATAATATTTTTAATGTAAATGAATTAAAAGTAAATGTAATTTAAAATTCAGTTTCTCAGTTAACCACAGTTTTAAGTGCTCAGTAGCAACATGCGTCTAGAGGCTACCATATTGCACAGTACAGTTCCAGTACCACTTTTTACATAAGAGTGGCTCAGATACTCAGTGTGCTGCCTCATCTTCTGAAAAACATTGTAAGGTTCAATCTGATCATAAAATATCTTATATAAAAAATACAAATGCTCGTATTTTTCTCTGCTACATTTTGGGTAATTTCCTCAGGTCTGTCTTCCAGTTCATTTTAAAGTCTCTTCAGCTGTGTCCAGTGTGCCGTTGTTCCATTAAACTTGTTTCCATGGCTGTTTTTTTCTGGAAGGTATATTTGTACTTTTTTATATTTACCTGTTCTTTTTCACAGTGTCGTATTTTTTTATGGCTCCTATATAGTCCTTTATGCCTTTAATCATGATAAATCATGTATATTATACTTTCTTTAAGATTGTTATTCTGTTATCTCAAGTTCTTGGGCTGAAAATCACATGGTTTATTGTGTCTGCTAACTCTACCTCATAGGGGACTGTTTCTTTCCTTGTCAGTTCTAATATTTTATTATGGGTCTTGTTTTTCTAAGGAAATCCTTTGTAGCCTGGATTGGTGAAAAGTCCTTTCAGAGTGGTTTTGCATCTGCTTCTGCCGTATACCCCTGAGGTATCACCCCTAGAACCTGTTTGTTTGTTTTAATTTCCAACTTTTATTTTAAGTTCAAGGGTACATGTGTCGGATGTTCAGGTTTGTTACATGGGTAAACGTGTGCCATGGTGGTTTGCTGCAAAGATCATACTGTTACCCAGGTATTAAGCCCAGCATCCATTATTCTTCCTGATCCTCTCCCTCCTCACATCCCCCACTCTCCCAACAGGCCCCAGTGTGTGTTGTTCCCCATGTGTCCTTATATTCTCGTCATTTAGCTCCCACTTAGAAGCGAGAACATACAGCGTTTGGTTTTCTGTTCCTGTGTTAGTTTGCTAAGGATAATGGCCTCCAACTCCATCCATGTCCCTGCAAAGGACATGATCTCATTCCTTTTTATGGCTGCATAGTATTTCATGGTGTATATATACCACACTGTCTTTATCCAGTCTCTCATTGATGGGCATTTAGCTTGATTCCATGTCTTTGCTATTGTGAATAGTGCTGCAGTGAACATACCTGTGCATGTGTCTTTACAATAGAATTATTTATATATATTTGGGTATATACCCAGTAAGGGGATTGCTAGGTTGAATGGTATTTCTGCCTCTAGGTCTTTGAGGAATTGCCACACTTGTCTTCCACAGTGATTGAACTAATTTACACTCTCACCAACAGTGTAAAACTGTTGCTTTTTCTCCACAGCCTTGCCAGCATCTGTTGTTTTTTGACTTATTAATAATAACCACTGTGACTGGCGTGAGATAGTATCTCATTGTGGTCTTGATTTGCATTTCTCTAATGATCAGTGATGTTGAGCTTTTTTTCATGTTTGTTGGCCACATGTATGTCTTCTTTTGAGAAATATCTGTTCATGTCCTTTGCCCACTTTTTAATGTTTTTTTCTTGTAAATTCGTTTAAGTTCCTTATAGATGCTGGATGTTAGACCTTTTTCAGATGCATAGATTGCAAAAATTTCTCCCTTTCTGTAGGTTGTCTATTCAATCTGACGATAGTTTCTTTTGCTGTGCAGAGCCCTTTGGTTTAATTGGATCCCATCTGTCAATTTTTGCTTTCATTGCAATTGCTTTTGGCATCTTCGTCATGAAATCTTTGCCCGCACCTATGTCCTGAATGGTATTTCCTAGGTTTTCTTATAGGGTTTTTATAGTTTTGGGTAGAACCAGTTTTTTATCTTAATTTCTCAGCTTATGGTTTTCCTCATCATGTGATTAGGATAAATTCAACTATTCAACTCCTTGCACAGGCCTGAGGTTTCACTTTCTCATGAATACTTTTCTTTGTACTCAGAGCTATAAGCAGAGATAAGCGTCCTTGTGCTGGTGGATGTAGAATTTTTAAGTCCATTTTTCACTGAGGTTGTAGTCCTCTAAGGGTCCTCTTTGCTGTAGGTGTCCTTAGCCCCAGTCCTTTCTCCCCAGTACCAGGTCTTATCTGGTGCTCTAGCCTCTATCCATTACTGGTTACACTAAACTCCAAGGGCTACTACAATGTAGGTTCCTGTCTACCTGTGTGGCTCTAGGCTCCCTCCCTCTGGGCTTTTGTATCTGTAAAATGTTTTCTTCTTAGACATTCAGTCATACACACACACACACATACACATACTTATATATGATATACACACATATGTACTCGCATGTATACAAACACATATATACACATACATGTATATATATGGAAGGATCTCTGGGAATCTATGTATAATTGTATTTTGTATCTTTAGATGTCGCCATGTTATTGGAAATGTCTAAAAACAGGGATGTAATCTAGTGCAGTCTAAAAAATATACTACATTCTGATTTTTAGAACCATGTGAGTTTCAGTGTGTGATACAAAAAGGTACTTTCCTAAGGCTACTTCATCTCGATGACCAGAGAACCATCATAATGGATTCACCTTTCATCTGGGCTTTTTCTGCATAAGCATATCATTTGGCTTCTTCTGAATTTATCAGAAGACTTCCCTTTACAGCACTTGTCTTAATCCATTCAGGCTGCTATAACAAGATACCTTAGACTAGGTAATTTATAAACAACAGAAATGTATTGTTCACAGTTCTGGTGGCTGAGAAGTCCAAGATCAAGGTGCCAGCAGATTCGATGTCTGATGAGGGCTAGCTCTCTTCTTCAAAGATGGTGCCTTTTCACTGTGTCCTCACATTGTAAAAGGGGGGAAAAACTTTCCTCAGGCCTTTCATAAATGCACTAATCCCATTGACAAGGGTTCTGCCCTCATCACCTAGTTACTTTCTAAAGGCCCCACCTCATAATACCAACACATTAGGAATATTTCAACATATGAGTTTTGGAGGGTCACAAAATATTCAGACCATAGCAGCATACAAATTAAGAAATTATCTTACCATGGTCTAAGCCTCATGTAATCACAGTTGTCAAAATAATGAAATTTTCAAGCTAGAAGAAACTTTAGAAATTAAATATTCTAACCTAAGAAAATAGTTCAAGAAAGGTGAAGACTTGCTTGATACAGCACAGCTAGTCAGCGGCAGTATCAGGAGTCTCTTATTTCATCCTACTGTCCTGCCTATAATGCCACTTAATTGTATATTTTTAAAACTGTTGGATTCATGTTCTAACCTTTGTGGCTTCTAGGCTTGCTGTCTCTGAGCTAGGTAATTTAAAAGAAACAGCTATTTACGTAGCGTTTATTTCATCCTTTAGTAAAACAAAACCTGTAACTGAAGACATTCTCACGGCTCCTTCCGTTAGAGTTGTGCCCCCATCACTTTCTCTTTGCCCACAAGGAAATCTCTGGCTTGTATTTCAGGCTCTACAATATCTTTTCTCACCTTGATTTTACTCTTTCAACTATTGTCTTTATTATGCACTTTATACTCCATGTCCTCTAAAAACTATGGCTTGAATCATTTTTGTAAAAATACCCCTATCTTTGGTAGAAATAGTCTCGCATCATCCTACCTGCCTTCTCTCATTAACTGAAAAATATTTCCGTACTATTATGAATTGTGGGTCCATATACTGACTCTCAAAAAGACTGCTGGGAGTTGCTTCCAAGCAAGGACAATGAGAAAGATTGAGGTTTAATATCCTAGGACTCAGATATCTTCTAATAATAATTGAGCCTTCAAATTATTATTGTATTCATTCAATTCAATTATTATATGGTTCTCAGTTCCCCAAGGCCAAGAAGATTTCCAGGTTGGCGTCCGTTAATCAGGAATGCAGTGCAATGAACAGCCATGTCGAGAAAAGAACAAATTGTCTCCAAATTTAAATAACAAAATGAGAGACAGTGGTCCATCTAAATTCCAAAGGTATTTTTAATGCCAGAAAAAACTTCAATAACAAATGATGAAATAATTTTTTAGAAAAATTATATGGAAATAGCTTTTTAAATTTATATTCAACAAAAATGTATTGAGCCCTTTTTACCTAGCCACTGGGGCTGTAGACATGGCCCTTACCCTCATGGAGTGTACAGTCTGCTGGGAAAACCGGACATTATACAACCAGAGAAAGTATAGACAGTGTTAAGAGAGGAAGAATAGAGGACATTGTGGGGACACGTAGCTGGGAGTTTTAAATAAGAGGGGTCCCTGAGAAAATGATGTTTGATCTGACATCAAACCTTGAGAAATAATATTTTCTTATACAGATAATTTTTATTGACACATAGTTGCAGTTTCTCATTATGTTATAGAACACACTTGGACCTTTGTTTATTATATAGATTCACCCAGGAGTGATATTCAAAATATCCAATGACAAGTAAGGCAGAAGATAGGCCAATTAGAACAGAAGCAAGCCACAGCACTGGGTGGGGATCCTGGAAGCTGCCTTTTGTGCTGTGCGTTAGCCTTTAATTGCCCAGTCATGGGGAGAGGCCCAGGCATCCTGAGAGAGGGTCTCCAGTGGAGAGGGACCATTGGGGAACCACTGTATCTCTACTGGTACTTTTTAAAAAGTATAAATATGTCCAATGTATTCCAAGGGGCATACTTTTGTTTTAGTGGACAAATAAACTGTATATATTTGTGGCACACAACATGATATTTTGTTATATGTATACATTGTGGAATACTAAATCAACTAACACATCCAATACCTCAAATACTTATTTTTTGTGGTGAGAATATTTTAAATCTACTCTCTGAGCAATTTTCCAGTATACGATACATTGCTATTAACTATCATCACCAGGTTGCACATAGCTCTTCTCTACTGGTACACACTGATTAGATATCAGTCCTGGGCACACTTGGTTTCTCTATTAAAATTCCCTCGTCTTGAATAGTTTAGTCAAATTCGATCCCCGAAATTTAAATCCCTTATTATTTAAGATAGCCACATTGTACAAAACTAATCATTAACAAAAAGTTAAAATAGTCTATCTGAGAAAAATAAGAAGTTACTGGTTTTAAGAAAGCATTAAATTTTAATGTGTTGGGAACCATTTTTTCCACATAGTTCTCTTTTTTGTTTGTTTGGTTTTTTTTGTTTGTTTTGAGATAGAGTCTCACTATGGTGCCCACGTTGGTCTCAAACTCCTGGACTCCAGTGATCCTCCTACTTAGCTGGAAGTACAGGCACATGGCACTGCACCCAGCCTCCACATAGTTATAAAGCGTGACAACATTAAGAATGCTTGATTTATATTTCTTAAGAAATAATCAAGTCATTTAAAGAACAATCTCTAAATGTAAGCAGTTCTAAGAATATATTGAATCTTTGGGTTATGATTTTATCTGATAAGTTCAGGCACCTCTTTCAATGTAGGAAAAAGTAAGACATTTTAGCATAAGGTTAAATGTATTATTGAATCCACAAAGTATCAGCAATTGGCTAGTACAAAAAGAAGTATGTTACTGCTTAAGAATCAAACATAAATTTATCTCCATCAGAAAAGAACATTACACTAATTGAGCTTGGAGGTACTGTTGTATTGTTAAGTATAATGATCTATTTAAATGAGGTCATCATTTTTACACTTGCAAAATATGATAAGCCTGGCTTCCAGGGACTAATCCAAGCTTCACAAAATCTAAACATTTAATGCTAAAAAATGCAATTCTTATACTTACTAAAAGATCTTATAACTAAAGCAGAAATGCTTACATGAATAACTGATTTGTACTAAACACTGTTAACCCATGAGTTTGTTTATGCCCTATCCTGAGGTAAATTCGGACTTTCGGTTAATTCTAGTAGAAATTTGTTCACTTCTCCCTTGTTCTTCATTTGAACATGTCAAATAGTTACAAATATTTATATGATAACCTTTTCTATTTTAACTGCATCAAATATAAGCACTGTAAGAAAAGAAGGGGAAAATTGTTTTTCTTTAACAAATTATGACACAGTTTATGCTAAAAGGCAAATTGTGAATTTCTTTCATCCTCATATGGCTTACACCTACAAAAGAGCATTGTTACTTGTTTGATAAGAGCATTATCAAATGGGTATTTTCAGAATCCTTTATGAACACTGCTCTAGTAAAAATTTAGGAGATGCATGTCACAGATATTCACATCTTAGCTCATTTATCTGCAAGTCAAAGACTAGTTTTAAGCAAAGGAGAATTACTTTGCTTAAGCAACTCCAAGTGACTGCCATTTCTAAAACCCAGGAGGAAAGTGACAAGTACTGGGACAAGCCAGAAGAAGAGTCATTTCCAGGCCTGCAAGAGCTTTTCTGGCAACCTAAATATATTGACAGAGAAGTTGTTGGGTCTCCATATTTCTTCAGTAAGCTTCCATTTGGCAGGCCCACTTTAATCAAGTAGATGATTTAAGTTCAGCAACCCTGCATGCTACAAAATAATTCTGACTCAAACTTGCAGGCCTTTTTTATTTGTAGTTTCCCCTCACTCCGCTTTTACTAATAGGGAGGCAAAAATGTGTCCTTTGGACACAGCATCTTATGTTTGGTACAGGCTTTGGAAACTGCATTGTGGATGGGACCAAACATGGGCTTTTGGGGATCTGACAGACCCAAATGTAAATGACTGTTCCTCCATCTACAACCTGAGTAATCTGAGTAAGCCATTTAACCTCTCAGGGTTTCTTTCTTCTTCTTCTTCTTCTTCTTTTTTTTTAACATGGAGTCTCTCTGTGTCCCCCAGGCTGGAGTGCAGTGGCATGATCTTGACTCACTACAACCTCTACCTCCCAGGTTTAAGCAATTCTCCTGCCTCAGCCTCCTGAGTAGCTGGGACAACAGGCACACGCCACCACGCCCACTAATTTTTTGTATTTTTAGTAGAGACGGGGTTTCAACGTGTTAGCCAGGATGGTCTCGATCTCCTGACCTCGTGATCCGCCCGCCTCGGCCTCCCAAAGTGCTGGGATTACAGGCGTGAACCACTGCGCCCGGCCTCTCTCAGAATTTATTTACCCATAATATTGGGAAAAAATAAACTTCCTTGTTGGGAGAATCAGGAATAAGCTATGCACATGGTCTGGCGGACAGTAAGCTCTCAGGAAAGAGTAATTTGATTTTGTTTGTTTGTTTGTTATGTGCTGTTTGTGTTGCTCTTGTGGTGGTTGTGGTGGTGATGATTATGGTTTTGCCTGTTCCTCATAAGAGGATCTTGTGTTTGCGTGTTCACAAGCAAACAGTGCTACAGTAGCCTGGTCTCCTTCTCATGGCCTGCACTGGTAGTTCTCCACAGTGGGTGATCTTGCCCCCTTGGGGACATATCCTACAATGCACAGAACAGCCCTTCCCCAGTAAAGAATTATCCAGCCCAAATGACAATAGTGCTGAGGTTAAGAAACCCTGGCCTGCATGATAAACATAATAAACTCTAGAGGCAAGGACACCTTAACAACCATCAGAGTACTCATCACAAATTTCAAACTAGCCATGAAGGGAATGAAGGACCATTTTAGAAATAAGCATAAAATAAATATGAATAACTATTAAACAGGCTACCTGGTCAGTGAATGTGGCTGGGTATGTTCATGATTTATTCTTTTTTAGCAGTACATTCATTCTTGCTTCAGATACATATAGTATGATGAAGTCAATGCTGGACACCACCAACCTGAAGTAGTTAACTTGCCATAGACAAACGGGCTTTCAGTAATGCCCTAAATCTCCAATTTTACGAATTAAAAATCTTAATATGGGTGTGTTACATATCTAAAAGTTGATCAGACTGGACATTTAAGATGAATACACTTTCCACATTTTAATGTATAAAAATGTTTATATATTTCAGTATATAAAAATTTTATGAAAATAAATCTGTTATATAATCCAAACAGAACTGGCCTAAAGCTTTGCTTTGGAGATGACACCATATAAACTAACAGTATAAACCAATTTAGAGTGTGCGTGGACCATTCCGCACATCTGAAATACCTCTGTGCATTGAAACGACTCAACTGCCTTTTCAGATCACGCTTACTCAAGCTGGTCCTCTCAGCTCAACAATTTTTATTAGTGGACTATGAGTTTTAAAATAAAAAGCTCATGTGTATATGTATTTTTTAATTATCACAACTAACTCAGAAAGTCCTGTTCTCTTTCAACTCAGGCTAGTGAGGTCATCCTAGTCTAATATGGTTTGATTTCTCACTTGAGGAATGGCATTTTCAAACCACTTCAAGAAACAAAGAGCCAGCCTGGGGAATGTCTGAGGGTAGAAGGAAGTACAAAATTGGGAAAAGGGGTAAAGTCTAGTAATAATCAGTATTCTACTCCCTCCCTCCAATTCTTGAACAATGTACATACAGTTTTATACTCAGGATATAAAAATGCCAAAAAATATATTTAATTGACAATAAAGTAATAATTTGTTTTTTATGCTATTTATTTGAAATAGGATTTTGGAAAATTAATCCTGTAAATAGTAATGAGAGAGAGCATTTGAACCACTGATAACCTAAACTTTCCATTTAATTTTTAATGTAGAAAGGATTGGTGCTATTGAAAAACTGTCTAACTATCCTAGGAAAATGAGACGATGGTCCTCAGGCCACAGTTGTGTAAGTGATGCCAACTGGGAGTAAAGAAAAATGCACTTAACATTATTAGACATAACGTATTTTTAAAAAAAGATTTGACAGCATAGGCAAGTCTGTGGGTGGAAAAATCATGTTTGAAGGCAGAAGAGGCAAGAGCAAAGATACCCAGATCCTGCTCTGTGCTTAGTTTAATAGGAAGTGAAGGGGAATTAAGGTTGAGTATAAAAAACATCTTGAGTTGAAGCTCTTTTTTTTTTGCCTGTGCACAAATAAACTTTATTCAGGTATGAAAAGCAAGTGCTTTTTCAAATATGTAAAATCTAAAAAGTGTAATACCCACTGTATTAGTCCATTCTCACACTGCTATGAAGATATACCTGAGACTGAGTAATTTATAAAGGAAAGAAATTGAATTGACTCACAGTTTAGCATGGCTGGGGAGGCCTCAGGAAACAGTCATGGTGGAAGGGGAAGCAAACACATCCTTCTTCACACGGCAGCAGGAAGGAGAAGAATGAGAGCCAAGTGAAAGGGGATGCCCCTTATAAAACCATCAGATCTCATGAGAACTTAGTATCACGAGAATAGCATGGGGGAAACCACTCCCATGATTCAATTACCTCTCACCAGGTCCTTCCCACATAATGTGGGGATTATGGGAACTACAATTCAAGATGAGATTTGGTTGGGGACATAGCCAAACCATATCACTCATGGACTCATAATGAAGTAAGCATTAAAGGACTTACTTCAGCGAGGAGAGCACAGACTGAAGGAGCCAGGTGGAAACAAGAATATGTGAGTCAAGAAAATGGTGAAACATGCCAGTAGGAAAACCTATCTATCTATCTATCTATCTATCTATCTATCTATCTATCCATCTACCTACCTACCTACAATGGTTAATTTTATGTGTCATCTTAACTGGACTAAAGGGTGTCCAGATCTTTAGTTAAACATTATTCTAGGTATATCTATGAGGATATTTCTAGATGAGATTAATATTTAAATCAGTAGACTGAATAAAGCAGATTCTTCACCTCAGTGTGAGTGGACCTCATTCAACCACTTGAAGGCCTAAATAGAACCTAAGGCAGAGTAAGGAAGAATTCATTCTGTCTGGCTGTCTTCAAGCTGGGACATGGGTCTCCTGCCTTCAGACTTGGTCTCGAACTGGAACTTACACCTTCGAGTTGAAACTCTTGATAGTCTAGTCTCTTTAACTCAGTGACAGAATTTGGTGCATCCGAGTTCCCAGAAATCAGAAGTATTGCTGCTTATAAAGCCACAGCATGGCCTCAGCAAAGGCTGAGAAGGAATGACTGAAATCAACAATGTTGTAAAGAATATCACTGACAAGGTAAATAAGAAAAATCTTGAAAAAGCAGAGTCAAATTCAAATTTAAAACCCTATTTTAAACATTAGGCGAAGAACTTAAAAATCTCACCAACCTAGTAAAAAAGGAAATGTATATAATTTCATTTCAATGTTGGTGAATTCATAGATTACAGATACACAGAGAATTTTAGGGAAAACTGAGATGAATGGGGGATAATCTTCCAGGTTACGGCGAAGGAAGAGTCTGGGCAAATAGGGGTGACTGTGTTCATCCCTTTAACAAGTATTAACTGTGCCCCTATCACATGCCAAGCACCAGGCTGCATGCACTGCAAAGGCAATAACACACTCCCTGCCTCAAGCAGGGCACAGGCTAGCGGGAGACTGGATGAGTAAACTCATGATTAGAATCGCGGACATGCTCCATTCTTCAAATATTTTCTTGTGCTCTTGATGACATCCTGCATCCTATTTCCATCTTGTATTCACCCAACTCAGAGTGTAACAGCTACTTGCATTGAAAATGTCTTTCTTCAAGAATAGCTGAGGTTTAGATAAATCTTTATAACTGTGAAAAAGTCTGAAATCCTTTTGTTCTAACTCTTTGAGAAGGCTGTACCAGAACCTCACGACGCTGCTGTCACTGCCACTGACCTCAAACCCAGGCCAGTGGAGATGGATCTCAAAGATGAGCTGTCCAATCCGCTCAAGAACATCTTCCAGAATAAGATTTTCCAAAACTTTCCATTCTGCACTTTCCAGATCTGCCTTGAGAACGTCAATCTGTAACAAAGCAATGAAATGAGATCAGCAGATTTAGTAAAACCATCTTGATATCAGGAGTTTCACATTATAACTATCTCTGAAGGAAGCAGAATTTTTAAAATTTTAGAGCTGAGGGTGGTTTTCAAGTGGCCATTTATGACATGAATTTCTAACCCCATTCCATACTAAATGTTTTGGTTTTTTGTTCTTGTTTTTAAGAGATGGGGGTCTCAATATGTTGCCTAGGCTGGTATAAAACTCCTGGGTTCAAGCAATCCTCCTGCCTCCACCTCCTGAGTAGCTGGGACTACAGGCGTGAGCCTGTTATGTTAACACGTTAATACACAAATGATGAAATGCCCGGCAAAAATCACAACAGACTGTCTTGCTTTTTGCCGAGTGGGAATGGATATCTGAGAAGGAGAAGGTAGAGTGAGTGTATCACAGACCTCTGTGCACCCCACAAACTATCTGCCACCCAGGAAACTCAGCCAAGTCCTGACAGAAGGTGTCTACAGAAAGGAAGTGACAGAGGGCCACTGCCTGCAGGGACTATCTTGCAAGCCTCATTCCCCCAACTCCAACTTCATCAACACTGGACACCAAGGAAAAAGTTATTGAGTATCTGAATATTGGACTATAAAAAAATTATTATTCTATGATTTCTTTACAATGTACATACCAGTATAGCATTCTAAAAGCAGCAACACCATCCTCTGCTTATTTAATGAACACAAGTTCACATTCAAGTGAGACAGAATAAAGGAAGAAGAGGATTGGAAGATCAATATTTTGCAATTAATCAAGTCATGAGAATCCGCTCCTCTTCACTGCCCATGCAAAAAATCCGTTAGAACACCAGAACCCTAAACACAGTGAAAGTTCATCTTTACCAAGTAATTATATGTACCTGACACCATGCTAAGGGTTTCCCCTTGCAATATCCATTTAATCGTCTCAACAACACTGTAAGGGTGATTCTGTGAGTATCCCTAAAGTTTAGGAAACCAGACTCAATGAGGAACCCATCCCCAGTCACATGGCTAGAGAGGCAGTGGTGAACTCTGAACAGAGTCTGTCTACAGAGCCTGTGTTCTTAACCCCTACGTAACATTGCCTCTTCCAATACACCCAAGAGGAAAAACGGGTAACTCAGAGTCCCAAAGAGGTTTGGAGTCTGGAAAATAAGGTGCTATCTAGAGAGCGAATATAGGTCAGTGAATAAAGTATTATTATCAATATTGCCAGTTTACATTTGCAGAGCACTTTTCAAGGGGGATAATTTTACCACATGGAGGAAAGCTGACAGCATTCAGACATAAACTGGAATAATGAGGCTGGAGGAGATCATTGCAAAGGCTGTAGCCCCACGAGGGGACAGCAGAACCTTAAGCAGCCCTTCAGGAAGCTGCTGACTGACGTCATGAATATCCTGCCCCATGAAAGTGAAAATAACTTTGCTTGTTTAGAAAAACAGATAAACACCAAGATGTATGCTACCCATTATTTCCCTTCTCATTGCATGTCTGTTTGATAAGTTTCTCATATGAGGCTCAAATGTGAGGCTCCTTGTGCCACAGAAACATTCTGACATAGTTTGGATGTTTGTCCTGTCCAAATATCATCTTGAAATATGATTCCCAATGGTAGAAGTGGGGTGTGGTGGGAGGTGTTTGGGTCATAGGGGTGGATCCCTCAAGAATGGTTTGGTGCTGTCCTCGAGATAGTGAGTGAGTTCTAGCTCTGAGTTCACGTAAGATCTGGCTGTTTAGAAAGAGTGTGGCACCTCTGCCCCCCTCTCTCTTGTTCCCTCTCTTGCCATCTGACAGGCTGGAGCCTCCTCACCTCCCACCATGATTGTAAGCTCCCTGAGGCCTCACCAGGAGCTGGTACCGGCACCATGCTTCCTGTACAGCCTGCAGAACCATAAGCCAAGTAAGCCTCTTTGCTTTATAAATTACCCAGCTTCAGATATTTCTTTATAGCAACACAACAGCAGCCTAACACACATTCCTTGGGTGATTTCAGGGTTGAATGGAAGAGAAGGTACACAGAATTTACATATAACAGCTACAAGAAAATGGGTTTTGTCCTGATGCCTGAGACTCTGTGCGACACGGTTTCACATTCTTGCCTTGGATTGTACCTCCCGGTCCACCAAGGAAAAAGTGATGGTAATACCCCAAGAATACTGAGTGCCTTAGGAAAGACTGGGTGTCTGTAAACCAGCTTGTCCGTTCAATAGTTCCAAACTCAAAGAGAAAAAGTTAAAACAAAACAAAACCTTTCTTCATGAGAGGAACTGAGCAAAGACAGGTTGCATGTGAATACACAACAGGCTAAAATAATTATTGTGAATCAGACACAGTGAAATTTAGCTGGATGCAGTGGCTGATGCCTGTAATCCCAGCAGGTGGATCACTTGAGCCCAGGAGTTCAAGACAACCCTGGACAACATAGTGAGACCTCATCTCTACAAAAAAAATAAATAAATAAAAATAAAACACTATTAATAAAGAAATTATTTCACTCATTTTTTCCAACTCTGCTGCCCTGGCATGTCCATGGCTTTGTTTAATCTTGGCAAATTTTAAACAGAATAATCATGGAATAAGGGGAATTAAGCTGCCAAAGGAAATATTTAATCAAAACTTCATAAAATTTTCTAATTGGTACAGAAAATATCCAAAACCTAAAACGAGCATTTGTTCTATCAATTCACATAGCCAAGAATGTCTTAGGTTCCTTATAGAGTCATGTTCCCCCTGGTTTTCTGTGAGTTTGCATATGTTGAATGTGAGGAATACATTGAAGTATTAAAGGGACAGAGTAAAATTTATCAGCTTTAAATTGACCTAAAAACTCTATTAGTGATGTATAAGGAATATATTTTGTATATTTATTCCAAACATCTTAAAAACAAACTATCAATCAGAAGTTATGAGAAAATCAAAGGGAAACAAATCATTAGGCTAAATTGTAGCAGAGCCTTTCTTTGAAAATCCAATGTTCATTTATAAAATGCTAATCTATTCTAAAGAGCAAAAAGTATTTTCAAACACAACAATACTCCCACCCTCTTTTGATTCCAGTGACTGAAAATCCGCCTAAATCATGCAGCCCAGGGTGGTGCCCCCTGGGGAGCACATAGCTCTTCTCTGCCTTCTGACCTGAGAGTGCAGGCAGCCAAAAGGCTGTGAATAAAACATGCTCTGCTCTTCCAGTGTGCTTTTTCTATTTCTCGCATTTTAAAACGTCCCATTACTGCAATGACTTTGCAAATGTGATTTCCATTATTACTGCATAATGCATCCAATATTATTGTTATTATAAAGCACTAAACACTGCTGAATAGGATATGCCACTTTGAAGATTCTAATATCAGCTTTCAACAATTATGCCACTAAAAATCATACAAATGATTAGATGGGAATAATCAAGCGCCAACACTAATACAGTTAGGATAAATCAGGTTTGTGGAGAAAAACAACTTAAGGTTAACACCCAGAAAACTCTGGAATAAGTGACATTCTTGGGTAGAAAGGTCTCAAAGAAAGTAGATGAAACAACGTATTTGGTATTATTTCCAGTGTATTAAAGGGGTCCTCCTATCAAAAATTATCTCCTTTTCCTTGTACCTGCAATATCCAATCAATTGACTTTCACAAACCTTTTGAAGAAATGAGAATTTTCGTTTTTAACTAGATTAAACCTGATGGCACCTGGCAGCTTCCTCATCATAGGCACAAGTTTATCCCTGTGATCATCCACCCAGAACTGCAGAGATTCCAGGAAAGGAGAGGAAGAGGCATGGGTGCTTGTATCCATTTCCAAGGGCTGCCGTAACAAAAGACCATGGATTGGGAGGTTTAAATAACAGAAGTGTATTGTCTCACTGGAATTCCAAGATCAAGTGTCCCTCTGAGAGCCATGAGAGAGAATGTGCCTGTGCCGCTTGCCTGGCTTCCCGTGGCTTGCTAGCAATCTTCAGCATTCCTCCACTCCTGCATCACCTGATCTATGCCTTCATCTTCACATGGTATTCTCTCCGTCTGTCCAAATTTCCTCTTTCTATAAGGACATCAGTCGGATTGGAATAGGGACCACCCTCCTCCAGTATGACCTCATTTTAACTAATTACATCTGGAATGACACTATTTCCAAATAAGGTCATATTCCGAGGTACTAAGGTTTAGAATTTCGACATTTTAATTTGGGGGAGATAAAATTCAACCCTTCACAGTGTTCAGGGTAGCTTTTGCAATAGGGCTTCTGCAATGTGTTTAGGAGCCAATTCCCAGGGCCAATGGTTAGGAAAAGTGCCCTACTCCAGAGATCCAAGGGCCAGCAACCATCTAACACAATTATGGTTATCATTCTAATGGATAAGTCCTTACATCAGCCAACACTGACAGCTCTGACCTCGCCAAGTGCCAAACCCAGGGCAGGTCAACAAGTTTCCAAAGTCAGTTGAAACCACCATCATGAAACCCCTCTACTTCATTCCTTGGTTCCTTCTCAGCCACACAATCAGGCCTAGTAGGGGCAGTTTGTCTTTGGCCCTCTCCTATTCCCTGTATGGGAACTCATTCAGACTACTCAATATCCTCACATCTACAGTTTCTAATCTGAGCCTTTTCCCCTTTAAGA
The DNA here is from genome assembly GCF_047675955.1 of Chlorocebus sabaeus. NCBI lineage: Eukaryota > Metazoa > Chordata > Mammalia > Primates > Cercopithecidae > Chlorocebus > Chlorocebus sabaeus. Next base: position 34,432,573 of record NC_132916.1, read on the forward strand.
GGGCTCTCAAGCAAAACACGCAGATTCTATGACATGTTTACTGGCCTGCAAGAGGGTAGAAATGGAAGCTGCAACACCTTTTAAGTAAAGCCTAGCTCTGGGAGTCACAAACATCACTTCCACTGCATTCCATTGGTCAAGGCAAATTGCAAGCCCAGCCTGCATTGAAGGGGAGGTGAAATAGATTCCAGCCCTTGAGGGAGGAGTGGCATACACAGAAAGGGGAAGAGAAGTTATTCATGGCTAAACAATTGACCCTAGTAATTAAAAGCAATATTACTTTATATAAATCCATAAATCAACTACAGTATTACAGTGGACAGGAACCTTTACTGGACACAAATAATACTCCAGAAAAAATGAATAATAAAGCCTTTATTCATCAGAATGCTTTTAAAGATGGAATATTAATAAAACATGGCATCTGTTATTAGATTTGGTTTTACTTGACAGTTGACAGAGAACCTGGGATATTCAATGGATTAAGATGACTAATAAAGAAAATAATAAATAGGACAACTAAAGTAAATATTTGTAAGTCTTAGTTAGATATTGTATTAGTCTGCTAGGTCTGTGTCTTAGTGTGTTTGCACCACTCTAACAAAATACCTTAGACTAAGTAATTTATAAAGAACAAAACTTTATATCATACAGTTCTGAAGGCTGGGAAGTCCAAGTTCAAGGTTGGTAGGTTTGGTGTCTGGTGAGAACCTGTTCTTCAGAGATGGCATCACCTATGTATCCTCACATGGCAGAAAGGATGGAAGGGAAGTAAAGAGGCAAACTCCCTCCATCAAGCCCTTTTATAAGGGCACCTAATCCCATTCACGTGGCTAGAGCCCTCCTGACTCAAACACATCCTAAAGGCCACACCTCTTAATACTGCTGCATACAGCTGAGCAGTGGCTCATGCCTGTAATCCCAGCATTTTGGGAGGCCAAGGCAGGCAGATCATTTGAGGCCAGGAGTTCGAGACCAGCCTGGCCAACATAGCGAAATCCCGTCTCTACTGAAAATACAAAAATTAGCCGGGTGTGGTGGGGCACTCCTGTAATCCCAGCTACTCAGGAGGCTAAGCCAGAAGAATTGCTTGGACCCGGGAGGCAGAGGTTGCAGTGAGCTGAGAGAGCGCCACTATACCCCAGCCTGGGAGTCGAGCAAAACTCCGCCTTAAAAAACAAAACAAAACAAAAAACTGCTGCATTGGGATTCAGTTTCAACATGAATTTTGGAGGAGACAAAAACATTTAAACCAGGGCAGATCAGGTGGTTTAAACAACAGAAATTTATTTTATCCAGCTTTGGAGGCTGGAAACCCAAGATCAAGGTGTCAGCAGGTTTGGTTTCTCCTGAGTCCTCCCCACTTGGCTTGCAGATGGCTGCCTTGTCCCTGTGTCCTCCTGTGGCCTTTCTGCACACACTCCTGGTGTCTCCACCTTTTCTTACAAGGACACTAGTCCTGTTGGATTAGAGTCCCACCCTTATGACCTCATTTAACCTTAATCACCTCCTTAAAGCCCCTATCTCTAAATACAGCTGCACCAGGAGTTAGGGTTTTAATCTATGAATTTCTTCAACCCATAACAAATCTAAACCAGGTATTTTTGCTATTTAGAGGCAACCACCATCTCCATAAGGGTTTTTAGAATACATCCTTTTTACTATTATGGCAGCCTGTAGCGTCTCCCCTACAGTTAATGGCTAACTGTGGTTTTAGATAGTAAAAGTGTGAGCCACCAAATTAATTGGAGATGAGTCACAGAGAATGTAGTAGATATTATTTTCCAAAGATGTAACACCATTATCTCCCATCTAACATGCTTTTCTACATGTGGCCTTGACACCCCCACCACTGAGACATGGGATCAACCTATGTAGTCACACAGGGCCCCAAGCCTAGAAAGGTTTAGTTCTTGATTTAACACTCTGCTGTCACTATCTTGAAGTTCTTAACTAGTTTTGAACAAAAGACCCTTCATTTTTATTTTGCACTGGGCCCCACCAATTATGTAGCCCATCCTCCAGAATTGTGATGAGCTATGAATGACTGACTGACTAACACAGTCTGGTAGAAGTGTTCAAGCCTAGGTGGTAAAGGGTAATGCAGCTTCTACCTTGCTCAAGGGTATATTCATTCTTGAAAACTTTGGCCATCAGGATAGATGTCTGACTGCCCTGAGGCTGTACTGCTATGAGAAAATCCAAACTTTGCAGAGAGACCCATAAAGAGGTCCTGAGTCAATAGGAAGAGAGAGAGAGATACCTGGCCAACCCCCAGCTGCTCCAAGCCTTCATCTGGCTTCAACTGCATGAGAGACCCTGAGCCAGAAGCACCCAGCAAAGCCCTTCCCAAGACTCTGCCCCACATAAACTATGAGAGAGCATCAAAGGATCAATTGTTGGGTTAAAAAGCTAAGCTTGGGGGCTAATTCATTATGAAGCAATAGATAACTAGAACAGAGACTAAGTGCTATTTATGAAAATCTTTCTTAAAAAAGAAGAAAGTTACTTGTATTGTGTCAAGTACTATATACTCCAAAGCTATGCATTCTAGAAATTAATATGCATTTAACCAAAAAATATTTTCGTATAAAAGCATACATGGTCATTATTTAAAAATTAAAATCATAGATAAGCAAAAAGAAAAAAGAAGTAAAATACCGATAATCCAGAATTTTAAAACAGTTTACTTCTGAACTCCCAAACATTTTTCTTTGCTGTAAACACACACACACACACACACAAACACACAAGACAAATTCTAACACGTATGAGCATAACTGGAACACATATTTTCTACAAAATTGAAATTATCCTATGTTTTGAAATCTGCTTTTTAACATAATAGACCATGAATATATTTCCATGTCAATAAATTTTCCTCTAAAATTTTCTCTCAAACAGAGGCCCTCAGAGCTTTCAGAATCTGAAGGAGGTGACTGCGGGTCCCCAGGAGGGGTGAGGAAGATGGCAAGTGGGTAAAGCTCCAGATCTCAATTCAAGAGCAGCTCCCCTTTGATCTCCTTGACATATTTGGAATCCCTCACAAATTTTCATTTGGGAAAAGAGCTCTCCTGCTTAAAAAAATATGAAAGCCTCTGTCAATAACTTATTCTTAACAGCTTTTGTAATGATCTAATTTATTTAATCAGTCCTCTTTCTGGTGGCCATTTAGATATTTTCCCAAATGGATGATGTTACAAACTGATGTGATCAACAAACTGGGCAACGAAGTTTTTGTGTGTGTTCTGTTATTTTCTTAGCATAAATCCCTGAAAACAGGATAGCAGGTTCAAAAAACGGTTATGGTTTACAATGTTTAATTGTCCTAACACCTTCCTGTCCCTGGCTCTTGAGGCACTGAGGACAAGGCAGGTTGTGCTAAGCTGGGAGCCCAGTGCAGACAAACCATAAAAGCCTCCTCTGCTGCCACCAGCCCAGTCAGCACCCAGCTGCTTTTCTCATCCTGAAGCCACATGACACGTGAGGGCATTCCTAAACCCACCTCCGCCTCCATGTCTGAACAATTCCCTCGAGTAGACAAAAACCTGCATGCTATTTAAAGGAAGAGAGAACAAATCTGTTTTAACTAAATACATGTTAAACTGTCTTTATATAATGTTTCATTTAAAATATTTTAATAAAAAATACTTCAACTTATTGTTTTATATTAAATATTTAAAAGGATATAGGTTTTTTCCCACCTGGAAAATGCATATTAGAGTTTAAAACTGGCAATTACTATTGATTATAAAAACAACTGAGCATTATATTAATCAAAATCCCTAAGAGCCAAAGCTACACAAGTAACACCAATAAAATGTCAATATGAACCATGAAGTTTATCAATCCCCTAACCAGAATGAGGGCCTTTACGCTCAGGCTCTAACTGACCTGCAAATTCAGCTGCTTGCCTCCATGCTTTGGGGCCACAATCATATACTCTAAGGCACTTACTGATGCCTTTTATGAAATTTCTCATTTTGTAAAACAGAATTCTGAAAAGAAGTGTTGTAAATGAGTTCAGTTATTTATTTAGCCACATCATCTAGTTATTTATGAGTATTTTTTAAAATTGAATTATCAGCCAGGCATGATCGCTCATGCCTATAATCCCAGCACTTTGGGAGGCTGAGGTGGGTGGATCATTTGAGGCCAGGAGTTCGAGACCAGCCTGGGCAACATGACAAAATCCTGTCTCTACTAAAAACACAAAAATTATCCAGGCCTGGTGGCATGCACCTGCAATCCCGGCTACTTGGGAGGCTGAGGCAGGAAAATCACTTGAACCCAGAAGGCGGAGGCTGCAGTGAGCCGAGATCATGCCACCACACTCCAGCCTGGGTAGCAGAGCAAGACTATCTCAAAAAGAAATAAAATAAATACATATAAATAAATAAATAAATAATTGGATTATCATCAATTCCCTACCACCCCAACAAATCAACATTCATTCTCCATATTCATTACATTTTGGGCCAATATTCAATCACAATTTTAAAATAATTACATCAATACAACTTCTTGCTTTTTCGTTTAAAGGTGAAAGTTGTTATTTAATGATAAAATATATCTAGGCTTTTATATATCAAGTTTACTTAAAGGAAGACATATCTGTACCTGCAAAACTAGAAGCTAAATGCATTAGAAAGAGGGTCTTGTTGTTGCAGAAAAATAGAACAAATTAATCTATTGTGAATGTGAACAAGAGGATTAAAAGTCTCTTTGAGAGTCTTAGACTTTAAACACACTAAATTAGTTTCAATTATCACTGTTAATGGGCAGAAATATAATAGTACAAGATTTCTGCTATCACTAGGAAAAAAAGAGATGAAGTTTGTCCTACAGATTACGAGAAATATGAAGGGTCACTCTAAGCTAATGTAGGACCAATTCTGAACTGATAATAAAATAAAATAATTTTATGTAGTAATTAGCTTACAAAAATGACCTCTGCAGGGAACAACACTCTTCAAATGAATTAAAAAGGAAATGAGGAAAACATTTACAAGCAAAGACTCTTTTTTTCTGGCCAGATACGGAGCTTGATGAAATAATCCAACCTGAGGCTGCTGAGCAAGAATCTCCTGAGCTGGGTGAGGTGATAGAATACGCAGCCCCAGAAACCCAAGTCAGGGACAGATGATGGGTAAGCTGGTGACCAGCCAAGATGTCAGAAGTCAGCAGGATGATTCCTATGCAACAGTAAAGAACCAAGCAGGAACCAAGCAGCACAAACGTAGGCAGGACTGAGGCGGTAGCAAGGGACCTGCCCGAGGGCAGTCAGGCAGAAGGTCAACGGCAGAACCACGGACAGCTCCCGGCAGCTGCTTTTCTGTTTTCATTTGTACCCTACTTCCCTGGGAAGCTGAAAACAAATTTCTCACCTTAAGATCAGAACCCAATGCCTTAAAGTTACATCACCTGGTTAATTTATCTGCAAGTGTTCCAAAGTATTTTTGGGAGGATATGGGACATAAAACTCAGACATCTATAAATGATTCTTAAATGAGTAGATGTATAAACAAATAACCCAAGTAAACATCCAAATAAAATCTTCAGGAAGACATGTTCTTGGGGTTCAGTAGGAGAATCTTTGCCCTTAGATGGTGGAACTGGGTCAACCTCAGAGCATGCTGGAGCCAGTAATGTGACTTAAGAAAAAACAAACAAACAAAAAACACGGCCCCAAGGCAAAAAACAAGCATTAATTTAGAGGGACACAGAAGAAACGCATTTGGTATTTAGTTTTTGCTTGTGTTTTAAGCATATACTAAAATATAAGTGAGAAGAAACTAGGGATAAAAATAATGAAAGAATCAGCAGTGAGTGGGGTCAAGTGTTAGAAGCCAGAAACGAGAGGAGGTGAGATAACATTAAGAAGTCTCGGGATGTGTGTGTACACACATGTGCATACACACACACAACACACACACACACGACTGAGGAATACAGCTTTGAAAAAATACATACAGGAAATTATTTTTACTACTGAGTCTAGCCTCACCTCAGACTTTAGTATCACCTCTAATTAATCAACCTCCAAGTCTCAACTTTCCCTCTCCAGTCATACAACATATGAGTCCCAGTGCTGCAGTTAACCCCAGCACAACAACTCACATTAGACCTGTCAGAGCCACCTTGATGTCCTCCATTTCCAAACCCCACGCAGAGTTCTAGCGAAGTAGGTAGCATGGTCACTCTTGTGTTGATCTTTTGATTCCCTTACCTGGGCTGTAAGTTCCTTCAGGGCAGGAATCTAACTTCTCTTTAGGTATCAAGTTCCTGTCAGAGGTCCTGGCTCACAGCAGGTGCAATATCCTATCAGATAACAAGTCCAACTTATTCTGCCTCCGTAACACCCTCCCCCGGCCTCCCATCCTCCACCTCTGTGATCACCTTGCTTCAGACCTCACTGATGGAAAGAGAGGAGACAAGAGAGGTCGAGGGTTGGCAGTTACGAATAACAGCAGTTATCAATTCCATTGTTCCATGGGGCACAAATGTTATGTTAGGGTCTTGATTTTCAACTCTTTATGCACACGACACTTAGCCAAATGTAATTCTTTGCTATTCCTCAAAATGCCACTAAAACCTTTCTGCCCGTTTCTCTATTCATGTCACTTCTTTTTTGTGGAACACCAGGAATTTCTGCTGGTCATCTCCCCCTCTGATAGTATACAGGGGCACCACAACTGCCCTTCAAGTACAGGCTGCATTGCATCAAGAAATTCATATTGCTGGATTTTTCTAAAACTCTTATCACCATGATCTAAAGCAGGGGCAATAATCTGAGAAAGGATGACTTAACATAAATTCTGATAGGACTTGGAAATAGATACAAATTGGTTTTATCTTATGGAATATTTCATTAGCATTAAACTATAAGGCTCCCATCTCAAATCTATTTTCTAGTTAAATGAGATCAACACTGAAATAAGGAAATGGATAATATCAATATGTAATTATCCAAATGGCATTCAGTTTTTTATTTTGTTGTGGGTGTGTACAAGGAAGTGAACCGTTCAGATGTAAGGCACTGGAATGTTTAGGAAAACCACTGAGCTGCTGTCCTGAACAGTGGCCATATGTGGCCACTTTAATTTTAATTAATTCATTAAAATTAAATCAAATTAAAATTACAGTTTCTCTGCCACATTTCAAGTGCTCAATAGCCACATATGGCTAGTGGCTACCATACTGGATGGTGCAGACACAGGACATCTACATTACCACACAAAGTCCTACTGGACTGTGCCACTCAGAGGATCACACACAGCAGCGTCACCGAGAGGGCTCATAAAAACAGAGCTTCTCACTCAGTAGATCTGAAGTGGAGCCTAACTACTTGTGTTTCTAATAAGAGCCCAGCTGCTGGTGATGCTGCTGGTACAACGACCACACTTTGAGAATCATTGGCCTTGGCTGATAACACCAGGTGAGCTTTTCATGGTATGTGTGCACAACACTGTCAGCCTCAGCCCACACTCAGATGCAGAAAATATCCACATGCTGGTAATCTTTGGCCTTGGAAGGTATAGGATAGTTTTCTAACCAGCTGCTTTCTTAATTATGATATAACAAGGTTGGAATTTCCTAAACACATGCCAAGGTTTCAGCGAGGCTTATAGTCTCTGGAACTGTGTGCAAAAATGTATGTCTGTGCACATAAGCACTTTCCTAAGTACAATGTCGTGGTTGGGGACCTTGACTCTCAGGCAGGTTGTTTAGCCCCTCGGTGATTCAGAGGAAAGCAATAGGACCCATATCATCCATATCATTGGGCTGTGTTGAGGCTAAACAAGAAATGCATGTGAAGCACCATGCACAGAACCTAACACAGAGTAAGAGCGCCATCAGTGTTAGCTGTTGTTATTTTCATCCACTCTCCATAATCCAAAAAATATTAAGATAGTCTGATTTAAGTTACTATCAAAATGTGCCTTCTGTGAATAACAGCAGCTATATTTTGGGAGGTGGCTCAGAGGCAAAATTAAAATTTGGTACAGGAAATATACAGAAGTATCTCAAACATGATAGCCAAAAGCCATCTATAGTACATTAGCAGATGAAATTGAAAAGTTTCTTCAACTGCATTTTCATCTGACAAGAGGCAAAAGAGGTGTATATTCCTTATGCCTTATACTGGACTATATGCCTGATAATTATTTATTTTTTAATACCTAGCCTCTAGCACACTATAGGCACTTGGCAGGTGCTCAAAAATATTTGATAGATGGATGGGTAGCTGGGTGGGTGAATGGATGTATGACAAACAGACCAGATGGAGAGGTAGATAGGTGGATGGGTGGATAGGTGGATGGTTAAATGGACCTCACAGGTTCTGGGTTATGGAAGATTACAGCCAGTAGGGACTTTGTGAAAATCTGATCCAACTCCTTATTTAACACATAAAACCGAATGATATACTTAAGATCACAAAGTAATTAATTAGTGACAGGGGATTCCACATCCCAAACATCATTCCTCTGCTCTGAGTCTTAGATGCATTTACACACACACACACACACACACACATACACACACACACACAAACCACGGCTTTAAGGCAAGTCTACAACTCTAAGTCTTCATCCTCCTTAGAAGTTAAGGGCTAGCTAGGTAAACTTAAAGACAGCCACAATATTTTAGAAAGAAGCACAGTCCCTCTTTTCTCCCAGTATCTTTTGAAAGGTAATATCCCTCTATGCCAAGAATCTCTCTGCACCAGGAGTGCCCAGAAAGGCACAATCTGGTGTTTTCTAAATTTACTTCTGATCAATACCAGTTTGCATATTAATACAAATTCAGATCCTATGAAATGTACTGAAGAAAGCATTTTATAAAATAAAGAAAATAGCAATATATACTGTAGTTTAAAGGCAAATATAGCATGGCAGGACTGTTGCTTGCCCATGCATCCATTCATCCTTCTTCCTCAACAAAACCCTGACTTCTAGCTGACCTCAATGCTGCCCAAACAAGACTGTATTTTCAGTCTCTTTATGACTGTGTGGCCATGTAACTAAAATCTGAGCAATAAGATATAAGTAAAAGTGTCATGTGGGATTTCCAGAAAGGTTCCTTAAAGGAAAAGGCTATACTTAGTGCTTCCTCCATCATTCCAACTGCAGTGAGGATGTAATGGCTGGAGCTCCAGCAGCAATACTGAACCATAGGAAGAAGGATTACATGCTAGGGGAGGAGGTGGGGATAGCTGGATGGAGCTTGGGTTCTTGATGACTGTGGAGTCTCCATACAAGATTTGTACTACCTCCCTCCAGACTTCTTTTATGTAAGAGGAGGAAGAAAATTTTTTTTATTCCCCCGCCCCCTTCCCCTTCCCTTCCCCCTCTTCTTCCTCCTCCTTCTCCTCCTCCTCCTCCTCCTCCTTCTCCTTCTTCTTCTTCTCAGGGTCTTGCTCTGCCACCCAGGCTGGAGTGTGATGGTACTGTCACAACTCGCTCCAATCTTAAACTCCTGAGCTCAAGCAATCCTGCCACCTCAGCCTCTTGAGTAGCTGGGGCTATAGGTGCATACCACCTTTTACAAAAATTTTTGTAGAGATGGGGTCTTATATTACCCAAGCTGGTCTTGGACTCCTGGCATCAAGCGATCCTCCCATCTCAACCTCCCAAAATGCTGCAATTACAGGTATGAGCCACTGTGTCTCGCAGGAAAAAAAAAATGTTTCTATTTTTAAACCACTGTTACTTTTTTCACATGCAACTCAACCTAATCTGAAATACATTCAACATATTCTAGTATTCTCGGCTACTTATTGAGTGATATCCACATTGGAAACATTATTGGGAGTTCAAAGCTTTTGTAAAGAAGTGGTTAGTGGATGTGCAATAGGCCGATAATCTGTGTCTTTAGAAAGTTAAAGCTCCCACCTAAACATCTACTGTTCATATTTGGCACTGCCAAATTGGTAAGCAGCTTTTGAATTCTGGGATCTCTATTCTTTGGCTAGATTCCCTATATCCTTCCCTCTTGCCTCCTCCTCCTTTGCTCCAGGATCATGGCAGTTCTCCTGCAACAGTCCTCATGATCACCACACTGCACTATCCCTGCTCTCTTACTCTGGAAATCTACAGTGCTTAGCAAAACTGGGCTGCAAAATCATACCTGGTCACTTCCTTTACACTAAAAAATCGAAAGGAATTTAGTTTGAGGCAGCACGTTCCCAAAGTTAGGTATCCTCTTTATCTATTCATTTGAAATTCTGGAATATACTTAAGAAGCCAGATACTGACATTATTTTGACCAGCCAAAGGACTTTAATGAAGGCATAGATTATTTTTCTTGAAGAAGCAGAGCAAGATGTAATCAGGACCTCAAGCAGAACAGGAAAACAAAAATATCCTTAGTCTCAGAATGCTCCCACAGTAACATTCACTTTAGACAATTTTTAAGCTGAATGTGTCAAGTCTTTAACCTGAAAAAAAAGCTGTAAGTTATAATTGGGGCAGATCCAGATTTTATGGGGCCTCAAGCTTCACTTGAGGGACCCCGTTTTTTTTTTTTTTTAATACAAAATTATAACATCTAATACAGAATTAAGTGAAGATCTTGGAAGGGGCCTGTGGCCCATGCAAGTGACAGGCCCTAAAACTTGAGTTTCACTAAATTTATGGTAAAGTCCCCTCTGCTTATAATCAACACATATATACAAGGCCCTGCCCAAGAGAAAAGGAAGGATTAAGTGAAAGCAAACTATAAATAGATGTATGACTAAAGGCCAGGAAATAAGAAAAGCAAAACCTGCAAGAAAAAATTCAAGCAGTATGAGTTTTGAACTTCCTGTTAAATTTGTGTAGCGATTAGAACGAGAGGGGAAAAATTTTCTACACAGAAAGATCAGTACCTATCACTTATACATATCACCCATACAATAACCAAGCAAACATACCGTATATCAGACATAGATTAGATGGAAAAACGTCATCTTAGTAAACAAGCTTAGACAATTCACTTGCAGAAATAACCATTCATCGGCTCTCACTGGATATTGCTGAAAAATTCCTAACATTTGTTTTGGATGCACCATTCCACAGAACATGATGTTTATCTGTTTATCTTGTATCTACTGATAATGACACAACTAATAGCTAACTTTAATTAAGCACTTGCTCTGGGTCCAGCTGTATTAAGCCATTTTTGCACTGCTATAAAGAAATACCTGAGGATAGGTAATTTATAAAGAAAAGAGGTTTATTTTGGCTCACAGTTCTGCAGGCTGTACAAGCATGCCACTGGCATCTGCTTCTGTGAGGGCCTCAGGAAACTTACAATTATGGTGGAAGGTGAAAGGGGAGCAGGCACATCAAAAGGCAAGAGAAGGAGCAAGAGAGGGCAAGGGGGTAGATTTCAGACTATTTAAAACAACCAGATCTTGTGTGAACTTAGAGAGAACTCACTATTCTGAGGACAGCACCAAGCCATTCATGAGGCATCCACCCCCATGATCCAAACACCTCACACCAGGTCCTACCTGCAACACTGAGGATGACATTTCAACATTAGATTTTAAGGGGACAAACATCCAAATCATGTAACCAGCCAGTCAGCAGGCTAAACACTACATGGAATGCCTCAATCAATCTTCAAACAAGCAAATGAAATAGGCACTTTTGTTATCCTCATGTTACAGATGGGAAAACTAAGGTCTAGAAAGGTCATACAGTTTGTGAGAGTTGAAGCCAAGACCAATGGCAAACAGTGTCCATACAAACCTGAGATGCAGAGAGAATAAACAACCCACCAAGATCACACGTGTCTATTAAGTGGTGGAATCAGGATTCTAACTGGGTCTGACTTCAAAATAGGGGTTCTTGCAGCATGTTCTTAACACTCCCACAATATTAAAGGATCCAAGCACAAAATACAATATTGGTGAGGGTTCATAACTAAACAGTTCCTTTGATAAAAAGGATAGAAGAAAAGCAAATGTGGAGTATTTATTAATCTGAGTCTTTGTTGAACTTCTAGCACGTGCACGGCCTGCTTGCTGCCATTCCTGGGGGTGAGTGGCAGAAATCTAGCCTGGCTGAAAACAAGGCACACACATTTCAGCAGTTGTAGCTCACGACATCATCAGAACTAGTGTCCCCTCTCCCACCTCCTTGTTCTGTGTACTTTTTTTAGAGTAATGACATTGCCATTCCTATTAACTTCATAGGTTCTGTGTGACCAAATGGCATAATTTGGGGCTGGGACATTTTCTTTGCCATTTCATGTTTTATAAAATTCCATATAAATTAATATAATCACATAATAAGAGAGCCATCATTTGCATCCGTAGAACCTGGAATAATTGCCACAAAACCCCTCCCTGTTCTGCTACACAGGAGTTCCTCCCTTAACTCATCCCCTTCCACACCAAAAATGGATTATGCTATTGTCTTTAATTCTTAGATGCAGGATTAGGCCTAATTTTAGAGGCCAGGTCTACCTTCCACATCGTGTTGCACATTAAATTGTCAAAAAGAAAAAGTTATTTGAGACCCAATATACCAAGAAACAAACATATGACATCCCAACCCCACCCCAAGCCTCTCCATTCCTTAGGAAGGGACAGTAATTTGGGAAGCTGTTGCTGTTTAAAATATGGTAATTGTTAAAAATCAGAAAAATAACAGAGATATAAAGAAGAAAAACATTGTCCAAAATCCCAGTCCCAAGAGGAAATGTCTATCAACTTTTGGTTATATTTCTTGCAGCATTTTATCTACTTTAGAAAATATTAATAGTTGAGATCAAATAGTACATATAATTCTAAAATGTGTTTCTGGTGAGTTCTTTGTTGTTGTTGTTGCTGTTGTTTTCCCTTTAAAAAGGCATCTTTTTTTAATACTCATGAACAGCTTCCTTATATTTAAGGAAAAGATCATTTCAATGTTTTGACTTCAGCATTCCATTGATGACTGCAAACAGCCTAAGCTTCTCTTAGGCGTAATTCAGCAGGCTGTCCTGAGACTTTTTGATCCCATAGTAGTTAAAATGCACCCACACAATTTAACCTACATAGAGCTATGATAAAAAATGAGAGCTGACCTTCCTGAAAAAATATTGTGGCCATTGTATTTTTATGCTAATATGAATTTAGGAAGAAGTTTGTTTGTTTGTTTGTTTGTTTTCATGTTTCACAACATCCACTGATTCACACTTGGCAATTTTTGAACTGCAGAAGCAGGAAAGATTGCAAATTCAAAAGGAAGGAAGGGATGGAGCACTGGAGGAATGAGTCATCTAAATATTCATGTGATATTAAAAGTCTCATTTGTTTGACAAGAAGGAGGTAGAAGAAGAGCATATAAAGGAAAAGAACAAGGAAGAGGAGTGTTCTAGAGGACTCCTGATTGAGATTTATCCTCTCTGACCGCCCTAAATTCTGTCTTACTCCTCAGTCCCACAACAGAGAAAAGAGTAGGATGGCCATCTAATAGTTAAAGTAAAAAGACTCTTTTATTTCTTTGTTGATATGAATCGACATGTTGGGGATTTTGGCAAACAATGATCCTTTGAAAATCATCCAAAAATATATACTTTTAACTGAATCAAAGAGATCAATACATATAACGGATTTTTTTGAGTGCATATGTTGGCTCAGAACATAAAGAGTAGAGATAATCATTAAAGTTTTATGGGTTGTCAACCAGGGACTGTGTCATCTTACTTGACTTCAGTGGTGGCTCGTTTTAAAATTTTTAGATTGAGGATTCCAGGATCCTCTATCCTCTTACTCATCCCCCTTCCTTAAAGGAATTGCTGATGCCTGGGAGGTTTTAGCCATGAGGCAATGCAGTTTTACTGGAGCTGGTTGTGGGGAGAAGGGTGGGGGTTCCAATGGCATTTTTTTCAATGGAAACAAAGGGTAGAATGCAGCTTCCCCAGTGTGCGTACACCATTGATGGAGCTAAGCAGTTAGTCAGTTGCTAACCTATCACCATGAACACCTTCCCAAAATAAAATGTATGCACTACATTTTGAGGAGTGGGTGGTTTCAGGCAGACATTTTCAGGCACCAAAGAGAGCTCTGAATTTAGCTACATAGAATGAGAATTGTTACCTCACAGCCTAAATAACGGCTTCTCTCAGGCATATAATAATATTTGAACTTCCTCTAAAGCCAAATCTTTTACAAGACGTTATATTAGCAACTTTAAGTTACTCTACGTATTTTAAATTACTAACGATCCTCATACCAGTGTTTTCCATAATGTCTTAAAGGAGAAAAATGAGTTCTAATTGTCTTGTCTTACGTTACATGAGGGGAGGAAGAAAAGCACATCTTGATTCTTTTTTTATTTTATTTTATTTTTTTTTTAGGTAGAGTCTTGCTCTGTCACCCAGGCTGGAGTGCAGTGGCACAATCTCAACTCACTGCAACCTCTACCTCCTGGGTTCAAGTGATTCTCCTGCCTCAGCCTCCCAAGTAGCTGGGACTATAGGCATGTGCCACTACGCCTGGCTAATTTCTTTTTTTTCTTTTTTTAGTGGAGACGGGGTTTCTCACCACATTGGCCAGGCTGGTCTCAAACTCCTGATCTCAGATGATCAGCCAGCCTGGACCTCCCAAAGTGCTGGGATTACAGGAGTGAGCCACCGCACCAAGCCATCTTGGTTCTTTTGAAGTGCAGTTGCCAAATTTGGTTACTTTACTCTGAAGGACTGTAAGTGGATGTTTATCTAATAAGTTCATGCAGAAGACAGCTTTCTAGCATCTTCAATTAAGAGCATACATGTTCTTTTTCTTTTTCTTTTCTTTTTTGAGATAGGGTCTTGCTCTGTCGCCCAGGCTGGAGTACAGTGGCATCATCTTGGGTCACTGCAACCCCCACCTCCTAGGCTCAAGCAACCCTCCCATCTCAGCCTCCCAAGTAGCTGGGACTACAGGCACAGGCACAGGCACACACCACCACACCTGGCTAATTAAGAACATACATTTTCAATTTTTTGTTTCCAAAAAACTGAGTGTGATGAACAAGGCTGTATTAATGGTGAGCTTCTTGATCTATGTGCTGAAAATTTTAACCCATACATACATTTGAACTTAAAACAGTTCACAGGGAAGGATCAACAAAAGCGAGTCCATAGTCCATGTAAAAAATTTATATAATCTACATTTCTTTTCTAAAACAGTCAATTTTCAGTTATCTATAGGGTGATTTCCAAACCCACATGTAAATGCAATTATAAATGCACAGTTCATAGGTAGATCTAAAGTATTTATTTGGTGTTATCTGCAATTTAGATTAATAGGATTCCTGGGAAAATAATAAATTACTAATAGTGCAAAAACAGATTTCATTGTTTGTGGAGAATGAGACATATGTCCATTTTCTTCCTAGACAAAAAGCCCAGTTCAAATTTTGTTTATACCAAGCCCTAGAGGAATTTTTAAATACTTTAGGAATGAGTATTTCCTTTAAAAATAAATTATTGAATAGAACTTTATTATTATTATTTTATTTCAGTAGTTTTTGGGGGTACAGGTGGTTTTTGGTTATGTGGATAAGTTCTTTAGTGGTGATTTCTGAGGTTTTGGTGCACCCAATATGTAGTCTTTTATCCCTCACCCTCCTCCCACCCATTCCCCCGTCCACAAGTCCCCAAAGTCCATTATATCATTTTTATGCTTCTGCATCCTCATAGCTTAGCCCATTTATAAGTGAGAACATGAGATACTTGGTTTTCCATTCCTGAATTACTTCAGTTAGAAGAATGGCCTCCAGCTCCATCCAAGTTGTTGCAAAGGCCATTATTTCATTCTGTTTTATGGCTGAGTAGTGTTCCATGGTGTATGTATACCAGCTTTTCTTTATCCACTAGTTGGTCGATGGGCATTTAGAATGGTTCCATGTTTTTGCAATTGCGAATTGTGCTGCTATAAATGTGTGTGCATGTGTCTTTTTCACATACTAACTTCTTTTCCTCCGGGTAGATACCCAGTAGTGGGATGGCTGGATTGAATGGTAGTTCTACTTCTAGTTCTTTAAGGAATCTCCATTCTGTTTTCCATAGTGGTTGAACCAATGTATATTTCCACCAGCAGTGTAAAAGTGTTCTCTTTTTACCACATTCATGCCAATATCTATTATTTTTCAATTTTTAAATTAAGTCCATTCTTGCAGGAGTAAGGTGATATCTCATTGTGGTTTTGGTTTGCATTTCCCCGATAATTAGTGTTGTTGAGTATTTTTTCATATATTTATTGGCCGTTTGTATATCTTCTTTTGAGAATTGTCTGTTCATGTCCTTTACCACCCACTGTTTGATGGGATTTTTTTTTCCTTGTTGATTTGAGTTCCTTGTAGATTCTGGATATTAGTCCTTTGTTGGATGCATAGTTTGTGAATATTTTCTCCCACAGTGTGGGTTGTCTGTTTACTCTGCTGATTATTTCTTTTGCTGTGCAGAAGGGTTTTAGTTTAATTAGGTCCCAATTATTTATCTATGTTTCTGTTGTATTTGCTTGGAGGTTCTTAGTCATGAATTCTTTGCCTAAGCCAATGTCTAGAAGAGTTTCTTCCATGTTATCCTCTAGAATTTCTATGGTTTCAGGTCTGAGATTTAAGTCTTTGATCCATGTGAGTTGATTTTTGTATAAGGTGAGAGATGAGGATCCAGTTTCATTCCTCCACATGTGGCTTGCCAGTTTACACAGCACCATTTATTGAACAGGGTGTCTTTTCCCTACTTTATGCTTTTGTTTGCTTTATAGAAGATCAGTGGGCTGCAAGTATTTGGCTTTATTTCTAGGTTCTCAAATGGAGATTTTAAGTGTTTTCTGCTAAAGCACAACATTTTATTGCAGTGGGATTTGACCTTTCTCCTTTTAAAAGTGGGCAAAGAACATGAGCACAGCAAAAAAATAATCAGCAGAGTAAAAAGACAGCCCACAGAGTGGGAGAAAATATTAGCAAACTATGCATCGGACAAAGGACTAATATCCAGAATCTACAAGGAACTCAAACAAATCAGCAAGAAAAAAACAAAACAAAACAAAACAAAAACAAATAATCCCATCAAAAAGTGGAAGGACACAAATAGACAATTCTCAAAAGAAGATATACAAATGGCCAACAAACATATGCGAAAATGCTCAACAGCACAAATTATCAGAGAAATGCAAATCAAAACCACAATGAGATACCACCTTACTCCTGCAAGAATGGCTATAATTTAAAAATTAAAAAATATTAGACGTTGGCATGGATGTGGTGTAAAGGGAACACTTTTACAGTACTGGTGAAAATATAAACTAGTAAAACCTCTATGGAAAACAGAATGGAGATTCCTTAAAGAACTAAAAGTAGAACTACCATTTGATTCGGCAATCCCACTACTGGGTATCCACCCACAGGAATAGAAGTCATTATAGGAAAAAGACACATGCACACACATGTTTATAGCAGCATAATTCGCAATTGTAAAATTATGGAACCATCCTAAATGCCCATTGACCAACGAGTGGATAAAGAAAATGTGGTATATATACACCATGAAATACTATTCAACCATAAAAAGGAACAAAATAATGGCATTCACAGCCACCTGGATGGAGTTTTTTGTTTTGTTTTGTTTTTGAGATGGAGTCTTGCTCTGTTGCCCAGGCTAGAGTGCAGTGGCACGATCTTGGCTCACTGCAACCTCTGCCTTCTGGGTTCAAGCGATTCTCCTCCCTCAACCTCCCAAGTAGCTGGGATTACAGGCGCCCACCACCATGCCCAGCTAATTTTTGTATTTTTAGTAGAAACAGGGTTTCACCAAGTTGGCTAGGCTGGTCTCGAACTCCTGACCTCAGGTGATCCACTTGCCTTGGCCTCCCAAAGTGCTGGGATGCGTGAGCCACCACACCTGGCCGAGATCACTATTCTAAATGAAGTAACTCAGGAATGGAAAACCAAACATCAGATGTTCTCACTTATAAGTGGGACTAAGTTATGAGGATGCAAAGGCATAAGAATAATACAATGAACTTTGGGGACTCAGGAGAAAGGGTAGGAGGGGGATAAGGGATCAAAGACTATATACTGGGTACAGGGAACACTGCTGAGGCAATGGGTGCACCAACATCTCAGAAATCACCACTGAAGAACTTATCCATGTAACCAAAAATCACCCACTCCCCAAAAACTATTGACATAAAAAAAAATGTTTTTAAGTTAAAAATAATTGATTGTAAAAATACAACTAAGGCAGAAATGTATAAAGCAAAAAGTAAAGGTCCCTCATGCCCACTCACATTTTAAATTTTGGTAGCTTTTTTCTTTCCTTTTCTTTCTTTCTTCTTTCTTCTTTTTTTTTTTTTTTTTTTTGAGACAGTCTTACTCTGTCATCCAGGCCAGAGTGCAGTGGTGCGATCTTGGCTTCACTGCAATCTCCACCTCTCAGGCTCAAACATTCCTCCTGCCTCAGCCTCCCACCTCAGCCTCCTGAGAAGCTAAGACTACAGGTGTGCATCACCACACCCAACTAACTTTTGTATTTTTTGTAGAGACAGGGCTTTACCATGTTGCCCAGACTGGTCTCAAACTCCTGGCCTCAAGTGATCCCCCCACCTCAGCCTCCCGAAGTGCTAGGATTACAGACGTGAACCACCGTGCCTGGCTGCTTGCCCGATATTTTTAATAACCTATGTCTACTCTCTCAAGAGATCTTAGCTTGGAATTGTTCACCTTCCACAATGTTTCCAGAATTATGTATCTAATTTTGAACCTAGTTATTTCAGTCCTTGCTTCAGGTCCCTGCTGGCTCCCTGCAACTGCGTATGAATCTGAATGCCTTTACAGCCACTCCAGCTCTTCAAAACCTGAGCCCAACCCCCCTTTCTTGCCTCATGCCCTTGCTCCCTCCACAAATTACCCTCTGTGCCAGCCATGCTGAGTTTTTTACCTTTCTCAGAATGTCTCATTCTTTCTCTTGCCTCTGTGCCCTTGCATTTACCATTTCCCCTTCCTTCTTCTACCTTTGGTAAATTCCTGTTCAGCTTCCAAGAGCCATCTGAAATATCACTTCCTCTATGCCCCCTCCTTAACTCCCCAAGCCAAATAAGCTACCTCTCCTGCTTCCCTTGCGGTGCCATGGTAAGATTATATAATCTTTGTACAAATGTTTATCTCCTCTTAGAGACCATGATGTCTTTGTGGGCAAGGACCTTCAGCATGGATTCCCTGTCCTTGGTTGAATTCCTGACTGACAGGAGGCCTTCAAAAAGTGTTTACAGAATACCTAAATAATTCTCGGTATTATCCAGCAAAAGCAAACAACAACAAACAAAATCAGTCTCTCTTCTTCACCTATGGCATAGAGTATGAACTAGATAGTAGTTAATATATAACAAGCATAAATTAACAATGTATGGTTCACCTGCATGAGGAAATCTTACCATGGAACGCTGCAGAGAGACATGTCTATAGCCTCAGTCAAAATGGCAAAGAAGGCAAATGATTGCCAAGTGTTTCTCCTTCCCACTTTCCTCTGCATTTCTCTCCCACCTCCTGTGCCTTCCCACCCACAGCCTTCATTGTCAGATGCCCTCTGGCTGGCCACAGCTCTTATTGTAGAATGCACACACCAAGCCATACACCAACATTTCTCCCATTCCACCTTTGCCAGCTTCCATTCCTTTAGCCAAGCATCACAAACAACTATGTGAGAAACCAGTAAGTTTACATGACTTGCTGGGTGTAGTGGTTCATGCCTATAAATCCCAGCACTTTAAGAGGCCAAGCCCTAAGG
The DNA here is from genome assembly GCF_047675955.1 of Chlorocebus sabaeus. Lineage (NCBI taxonomy): Eukaryota > Metazoa > Chordata > Mammalia > Primates > Cercopithecidae > Chlorocebus > Chlorocebus sabaeus. The sequence continues at coordinate 34,452,322 of NC_132916.1, forward strand.
ATTGCCTAAGGCCAGGAGTTTGAGACCAGCCTGGGCAATATAGTGAGACCCTCAACTCTACAAAAAAAGAAATTATAAATAAATAATCAACCAGGTGTGATGGTATGTGCCTATAGTCCCAGCTACTCAGGAGGCTGAGGCAGGAAGATCCTTTCAGCCTAGGAATTTGAGGTTGCAGTGAGCTGTGATCATGCCACTGCACTCCAGCCTAAGTGAAAGAGTGAGGTTGTGTCTTAAAAACAAACAAAAAACATTACATGACTTAAGTAGTTGTACTCTGTCAAGAATAAACTCAGTCTCCCAGAGAGGAATATCTTTTTCAAAGATGAGCTCAATAGCTCAAATGAATCTAACTGGTAGAATACACTGAAGAGATATTTTCATTGGAAGGCCTTTCAGAAGTCCCCTGGACTTTCTAGGCCACAAGATATCACCACTTCCAACATGTTGAAGATGTGGGGGTCAGCAGCAAGACCTCCTCCCATTTCTGAAAGGTTGCCGACACCTGGCCCTTCTGCAGGGATTTCCCAGTGCGCCTTCCTTAAGGAATGAGTGTTCCTAAAATTGCAATCACTCAGTATGCACTGTTGGCCTAGTGCGGGAAAAACAAAAAACAAAAACAAAAATAAAAAACAAACAAAAAAATCATTATAATACAAACAGAATTAGGGCAAAGAGAACAAGGGAAAAAGGGCCAAGAGAAAGATGGCAGATAAGAAAGAATGACAATCCTGGGGGAACCACATAGAAGCTGCCATGCCCAAATAGATGGCAGTTGGCACTTACACAAGAAGCCTACTGAAAGAATCAGAAATGCACCCATTCCAACATTTTTTCTATTTAAAATGTTTTCCACCTAAAGCTGAGTGTCCTATAGTACATTCGCTTTTAAAAAAAAAATCACAAAAGATTGCGTGGGTCAGAAAAGCCCAGAGTACTTTTCTTCATGAAATTACAAAAGCCTGACAAATGGCTGGAAATGTCCCTGCTCTTCCCTCGCTTCTCATGAGATTCGTTGCTATCCCCAATTTGATCTCATTTCCAGGGCGGCCATTCCTCTTATAGCCATACATGCTGAGATCAAAGGATGGAGATGCTGTTATATACAAGACTAACATTACAGGGAAAATAATTGGAAAGAGCTCAGACTTTATTATATACAAGAATAATTTCAAGGAATAAAAACCATTTCCAGAGGAAGCTGAAACCAAAAATAGTAGCAACTCTAAGCTTCATTTTAGGAGCTTGAAGGATGTTATACCCCTCCATGAGGTTGCCTAGGGAACAGGACTCACTTATCCTTTGCTGTCCAATAATTTCTTGGAAATTGCTACCCTATATTAAATCTATGATTGTTAAATTCACTCTAAATGGAAAAGGTCCTCAAAAAAGTGCTGTTTAAGTTATAGTAAAGAAATCTTTGTCAGGAAAATGTTATAGAAATCTAAAGTTCTTTTAATATGTCTGGCTGTCCCAATAAACCTTCTTCTACTTGTATAGAAGATTTTTAAAATCTATAATATCTTATTCTTCATTTTGATTCCTCAATGTAGAGTCTTCTTATAAATAAATGAATTTGTTTAGATTAAAAACACTTAGCTTAGCATGTCAAAAAATATAAATAGGAATATTCTATTCTGAACTAAACCATGCAAAACTATTCCAACTTACCCCCAAACATTCAAGAAAAAATATCCTTGATAACAGAATGTGTAAGAAGCAAAAAGAAGGGTGTTTGGCATTCTTCACATGATAAATTTTCTTCAAATTTTGCGTGTTATAAGCCCAACCATGAGAGAGTAAAGTTTGTGTTATTGTCAGGGGGAGGCATATTGAAAGTGCCACCGATGATATTAGTGTGTTTGTTTTTTAGCATTGCTTGTAACAACACTATTGGCCAAATTCCTATCCTTTCTATGCTCTGTAATTCTTTCAGACCAAGGTAATTATTTCACAGGCATGCTGAGTATTTCATTTCTGGTTTCCATGTGTGAATTGCGAAAAGGGCAGTCTGAACGCTACCTCTCCTGCAGGTGAAATATTCCTTCTGTTTATGTTCCTTGCTAATGCCTCAGGCTTCTCTACACATGATCACTTTTTACATAAAAGCTAGAAGAGGCTAAACTTTATCCCTGCACTTTCCTCTTTGAAACAGCTTGCATTAAAATCTAGATTAGGGGAAGAGACTGGAAACGATGGCTATAGTGGTGGTAATAGGAAATTTGGTGAGTTTAATTTTTCTGTGAAATTTAGAGCCCGGCTGTATTAGGCCTGAGACCAGAGACTTTTGTCCTCAAGGACATATTCTTTAGTAGAACATCTCTGAAATAATAGCCATTAGCTGAAGAGAAAACTCACAGCAGTTAACCAGAATTTCACCCATAAGAGAAAAACTCTTACTTATCACAAAGCACTGTCTTGGACACTGCTTAAAAATATGCTAAAACAATTTTTTCTCCAGATCAATTATAAGGGAGTTCCATTATAAGAGAACAGATTCATATAGGAAATCTTACTTTAAAAATAAAAACAGCTATTCACGGTGGCTCATGCCTGTAATACTAACACTTTGGGAGGCCAAAGTGGGAAGATCACTTGAGCCCAGGAGTTCATGGCCAGCCTGGGGAACACAGTAAGACCCCATCTCAAAAAAAAAAAAAGAAGTAGAAAAATGAGCCGGTCATGGTGGCATGCACCTGTAGTATCAGCTCCTTGGGAAGCTGAGGTGGGAGGATCGCTTCAGCCCAGGAGGTGAAGGCTACAGTGAGCTGTAATTGTGCCTTTGCAATCAGCCTGGGCAACAATGATGCTCCACAAAGAGTATGGTGGTCTCTAACAAGGGTTATGACCATAGCATACTCAGCCAGCTGAACAAGTTTCACTACTATCATTTTAGAAAGATGCTCACTAACAGCATGAAAACTAGTTCATCTCAATGCATCCAGTATTTATTTACTGTGCATTTCACATGGGCAAGCACTATGCTGTGGGCTGCTGTGGAAAAAGGTGAATATGACAAAATTGCTGTCTCAACAATTTCAGTGTATGGTATAAATAGATACATGATGTAGTATATAGACAGATAAATAGTGTATCAAAGAGATACCCTAAGTACCCAGGTAATTATGATGCAAGGATCTAGCTAACTTCCATAAAATAAATAAGAACAAAGCTTTATGGGAATTCAAATGAGTAAGCCATTACATCCATTGGAAGAATCCCAGCAGAGTAAAATGGCACAAACTCTCTTGAGGGTAATTTAGCAAAGCATATAAAAAGCCTTAAGACTGTACAGTTTATGGTAGTAAAAAACTGGAGATAATCTGTGTATCCAACAATTGGGAAGTGGTTAAATAATCTACAATACATTTACTTATTAGAATATAAGTAGGCATTACAAATTACATTGTAGATAAGTATTTCATAAGATTTTATAGAAAAACTATAAAATATTAATGCATATGGTAAGAAAAATGTTCAAACTCGTCAAAAGGGCAGTGAAGTGTCTTTCTCCCACCCCAGAATCCCTAGTAACTTTACCTGAAATGCCTTGACCCAAAGACACCCCTTCACCCCAAAACCCAAAGTACTTGTGTTAGTCCATTCTCATATTGCTCTAAAGAAATACCTGAAACTGGGCTGTTTATAAAGAAAAGAGGTTTAATTGGCTCCCAGTTTCACAGGCTATCCAGGAAGCATGATGCTGGCATCTGCTTGGCTTCTGGTGAGGCCTCAGAAAACTTATAATCGTGGCAGAAGGCAAAGGGGAAGCAGGCACGTCACATGGCCAGAGCAGGAGCAAGACACAGGGAGTAGGTGCTACACATTTTTAAGTGACCAGCTCTCATGAGAACTCACTATTGTGAGGATAGTGCCAAGAGTGATGGTGCTAAACATTACACGAGAAACTCGCCCACATGAGCCAATTACCTTCTACCAGGCCCTACCTCCAACATTTGGGATTACAATTTGACATGCAATTCGGGTGGACACACGTATCCAAACTATATCAGCACTTTTACCCAAAACCATTTCCAAAGACCTCTGCTTCATAGTACATAAACAAGTAAGTACTGTATGAACATTTCTTTATTTGTATTCAAATGGTGGGTGTCATAGTATAGCCACTGTTTGGTCTTTGCTTTGGGCCCTTAACAAATTATCTTGGATATTTTTCCATATCACCAAAATATAGATATATACCATGTATTTCAGTAGTCACCAAGTATTCAGTTGAATGGGTTTTATTATATTTCATGTATTCAGTTCCCTATTAAAGAGCAAATATGTTGTTTCCAGAATTTTGCTATTACAAACAGTGCTGCAATATATGTAGATGAAATGTTTAATACTACATAAAAATGTTCAAGATATTTTAAGATTAAAAAACTCAGACTATAAAATAGTATATATGACCATCCCACCTTAATTTTGTTAACATGTATATACCACTGGGGCAAAAGTGTGGAAGGAGAGATTTCTTTTTTTGAGACAGGGTCTTGCTCTGTCACCCAGGCTAGAATGCATGCAGTGATGCTATTATGGCTTACCACAGCATCGGCCTCTTGGGTTCAAGTGATCCTCTTGCCTCCCAAGTAGTTAGGACCACAGGCCTGTGCCACCACACCCAACTAATGTTTCAATTTTTTTGTTGAAACAAAGTTTCACTATGTTGCCCAGGCTGGTCTCAAATTCCTGAGCTCAAGTGATCTGCACACCTCAGCCTCTCTAACTGCTGGGATTACAGGCATGAGCCACCACCATGCCTGACCTGAGATTATCCATATTAATAGTAGTTATCTCAGCAGCAGAATTACAGGTGACTTTAATTTTCATCCTTTTTCCTTTGGAGTTCTCTATTATATAAATTTTCTACAGTGAACATACACCACTTATGTGATTTAAAATATTAAAATAAATGGTTTAGAGAAAGGTTTTGTGGAAGAGACAGCATTTGGGATAGGACTGGAAAGATGGGTGCCTTTTTTACACTTGTTCAGATACAGAGAAAATATTAAAGATAACAGGATATATGATTAAAGCTACATAGGATGAGAAAGTTTAGGCAAGTTGGAAATAAAACCATCTCGTTAGGTTAGAGCATAGGATAGCCATAGCAAAGTAGTGAAAAATAAAGAGGTTGGGAAATTGAATTGAGACCTAACACATCAAATGGGGTAATTACATTTAACACACTGAGTGGCTCACCCCTGTAATCCCAGCACTTTGGGAGGTTGAGGTGGGCGGGTCATGAGGTCAGGAGTTTGAGACCAGCCCAGCCAATATGGTGAAACTCCGTCTCTACTAAAAATACAAAAATTACCTGGGCATGGTGGCTCATGCCTGTAATCCCAGCTACTAAGGAGGCTGAGGCAGGAGAATCGCTTGAACCCAGGAGGCAGAGGTTGCAGTGAGCCTAGATCGTGCCACTGCACTCCAGCCTGAGTGATGGAGTGAGACTCTGTCTAAAAAAAAAAAAAAAGTGGGGGGTAGTAACAACAACAAAGACAGAGGTGGGCAGTAACACCACTTTCATGTAGTCAGAGAACTTAGTTATCCAGTATATTCCCGAGCACTTAGTTCAGCCAACACTTAGCACTATACTTGATATGTCCCCAAAAGGAGTCAAAATCACATAACAGAAGTATCAGAAAGAGGGAGTTCAACCTTAAGGGAAATACAATGACATAAGTCAAATGTAGTGAAAAGTATTGGACGGTCACTACATAAAATATTTTCAAAGATGTGAATACTCACCACCTATATTATTTCACAATAATATCCTCACTAAGCCTGTATGACTTTAAATACTCACACCCAGGAGATGCACAGGGGAAAGATCACTAAATTACAAGACGCCTACCAATGCCATGAAGCAGGTGGACTATATGAAACACACACCAGTTACATCCATGGCTGTCAGTGGAGAAAGATGAGTCCCAAGAGCACTAAAGGGATGTCTAGATATCAGTCACACTGCTGCTGTTCTAAATACTTTCAGAATCCAATCCAGAAAATTGGCGCTCTTTAACATTTTCTGCAGTAAATGGTTAACCTAAGAGAAGTTTCCCCATCACTAAGAAAGTGAAGGGCAATAAAATATACCAAATCATCCATACCATAATACTCCATCCCCAGTAATTGAATATTGGCATTAAACAATTCAAATAAATCCAACCCAATAACTACTTAATAAATAGTGCCCATCTGGGGAGTAACTGGCCAATCACTGTGCTAGTTTCTTTATAGTCCTTTTTGTCTTTAATCCCCTCAACAGTCCTGCATGAAAGATATCAACACCCCCATTTCATGGAAAAAATGGACCGTGGCTCAGAGAACTTAATTCACCTTGCTATTCACACAACAAACAGGTTGTAAAGTTGATATTCAGGTCTTGGGTTGGGAGCCAGCATCCCACGGGGCACCATGGCCCAATGCCTTCTACCTGACCCAAAGCCAGCATCTTGAAAATGTCATTAACATTGCTCTCCTGTGCCAATACCAAGACCAGAGCAATTATAAGAAACCCTCAGGACTCATTTCAGACCAACAGCTGATCCTTCTAGCTGATCAGAATAATAACACCATGGCAAACCTCAAAACCAATACAAATTTCTAAAGAAAGAGCTGTGATATTTTTCTGTAGCCAGCCTCTTTCTTTGCCTGAATTGCTAGCATGAAAAATTGGACAGAATAATAATTATGTCTTTCATTAGTTTGGGGATCTGATAAACAGATTCTTTTTATAACATCAGGAACAAGAAGTTTAAGTCTTCAAATATAATGTCTATATATTTTAAATATCTGGAATTCTCTTGAAAAATCTCAAGAATGAAATTTCCATTTAAACTAGCTATATAACATAAAATGCTACTGATTTAAGTCAAATGAGGAACTGAGCAAGAGACCTTTTTGCTGTCTTTATAGAACAAAATTCTTTAGAAAACAGAAGCAATGCTCTAAGAATAGAAAGAACATTTTTCTCCGTGAATACCCCACCACTTCCTAACATCACTACACTTTTATATCCACTACACTTTTATCTTACATGCACTACACTTTCATCTTACATCCATGGGCAGGTTCCCTTTTTCCTCCCCAAAGAAAAGGCAGGGATGTATCTGGCAAAACTATCTCAACATCTCTGAATATATTACATCATATACAGAATGAGAAAAAAATTACTAGAAAATTTTTTTCCATAATCTTGCCAGAGAACAACAGAGGCAACCAAGAAGAAGCTAACAAATCCTCTCACTGCTCCCCAGATCCATTCCGTAGAAAGGAGGGCAACTGAATAGCAGGAAGGAAACACGGGAGAGAGGTCTAATGACCAAGGGTTTGGATGGCTCATTCACCCACCCACTCAACACTTACCAAGCCTCCACTGTGGACGAGGCATCAGAAATATGGGAACCAATGACAGCTTAGACCAGCATTCTCTATTAAACATTCCCATAGCACACTGTACTCTTACTTTATAGCACTCATCATACTTCTTTTAAGCTACATCTTAAAAGACTTGTTTATGGGAGTGCAAAATTATGTACCTGCTATGGAAAACAGTTACGGTGGTTCCTCAAAAACTTAAAAATAGAATCACCATCTGATCCACAATTCCACTTCTGGAAACATACCCAAAAGAACTGAAAGCATGGCCTTGAAGAGACATGTGTACACCCTCAGTCACAGTAGCACTACTCATAATAGTCAAGAGGTCAAGCAACTCCAGCGTTTATTGACAAATGAATGGATAAGCAAAATGCGGTCTATACATATGGCAAAAAGCACAATTACTTTTGCACTAACCTAATACAATGGAACATTATTTAGCCTTTAAATGGAAGGGAGTTCTGGCACATGCTACAACCCGGATGAACCTTGAAAACATTATGCTAAATGAAATAAGCTACACACAAAACGGCAAAATAATATGTGATTCCACTTATACGAGGTACCTAGATTAGGCAAATTCATAGAGACAGGAAGAAGATTAGAGGTTACCAGGTAGGAGTGGAGCAAGGGAAGTTATTGTTTAATGGGCACAGGATTTCTGTTTTGCAGGATGAAAAAGTTCTGGAGATTGAACGCACAACAATGTGAATGTACTTCACTGAACTGTACACTTAAAAATGGTTACGTTGACAAATTTTATGGTAAGTGTATTTTTACCTCAATTAAACATTTTTAAAAATTAAAAAGAGACTTCTTTATCCTTCCACATTTATTATTTAAGCACAGGACCTTGTGCACAATAGATGCTTAATAAATATTTATTGGATGGATGAATGGATGAACAGACAGACAGATGGAGAGAAAGATGGATGGGGATGTGAACAGAAATGCAATATACATATAAGCTGATAATTACTAGATCATGGGAACATAAGGAAATGATCCCTGTGAATAAGAAGAAGTGAAGGTTTCTTATTATGGTTGAATTTAACATAATAATTATCATGTAGAGTTAACTTTGTTTTACTGTTTTACCCACCAACACCACAAAAAAATTTTAGTAAAAATCTGGTATTGTCTAGTTAATGATTTTTATTTTTTAATCTTATTTCTCTTCTGCTACCTATACTACAGTATCATCTGTCTTCTGAGCTAGATGACATTAAAACAAAAAAAAATCCATTTTCTGTCACCTTTGCTCTTTCCAGCACCTCTCTTAATCCAAAAGGGTAATGTGAAAGAAAGCTCACACTTAACACTGCAGAAGACAGATAGAAGCAAGGATAAGTTGCTGGCCCACAGGTTATTAATCAGCTGGCCTCTGGGGCATAATGTTATGAAGCTGCGTCATGTAATAAACAGCAGGCAAAAAGAATAATCTCCATTTTCTGACTCTGAAGTGCAGGCATGTGCTATAAAACTAAATTGACATCTGTTAGCAGGCTTGTCACATGGGTGGTTTTTTCCTGCAGAATCTGGAATAAATTAAATCTTAAAATAAAACTGGGAACAGAGAGGCTGCTTTACATAATTCCTTCTAATAGTGTGCTGTGAACCCATCATGCTGATTTTAAAGAGAAGTTCTTGTAAGAAATGTTTCATTATCATTTTAATTGCAAAACTGTTGAATGCCACTCCATGCTAGGAAAGCTGTGTTTTTTAAAAGGTCTTTATGTTTTTAACTAAAAAGGGGGAAACAAAACCTTCCTTTCCTGATATTTTCACTGGCTGGAAAATAAATCAGGTTTTACCTCTGAATGAAACTATCACCGTCTTTTCCCAAGCACCTGGAGCCTGTTTCATGGGTGTGTCTGTTATGCTTGGGCATGTATGAAAACTGGCACTGCTGAGCTCCCCAGGCAGAAATGGCCAGCATGTGTGTGACCTAGAAGGATTTGCTCAGGAACACACGTTCCCTCAGAGAATTCACTAATATGATAGCAGGTTCTCATCCTCTTCCTGTCAAAAGGCATTAACTGTTTTTTAACACTCATAAAGGAATTGCAGAGCGGCATGACCTTGCAAATCTGAGCTGTGCTCACTGAACATAACATTCCTCTACAGACCCATCATCTCCTTTAGGAAAGGAAGTCACACAAAGGGAAACCCAGGTAACCACATGGGCTAACAGCCCTCTGCTCCCTCAAGAAGCACTTGGTTCTCATTCCCCCAAACTTCTCGAAAATGGCAAGATTCTCAGACAAGTACGCCCACTCCTTGTACATAGCAACAAAGAAAAATGCCAGCGCCCTGGGGACTGATTTCTTCCATGTGTGAAATCTTCCTCTTTTGTGGTAATACTAGGCCCTTTGAAAAATCTCAAAGAAGCCATAATCAGTCATCATTCACCATGAAATCACAAATCTGGTCTGATGAAAATTCCTTGCTCCTTTCTCTCACTAACACATGCTCATTTGCTTCCACAACATTCTCCAGTGGCAAGGGTTCAGATCATGCACCTTACGATAGGGGAAACTGAGGAATGGGAAACTCAGAGACTTGGTGGGGAGACAAAGGGGATGCTGCAGAAGCTGACAGTCAGGCTCCTGACCCACTTCTTGTTTCAAGGGCTTTATGAACAAAAGAGGGTGGGGGATTTGCAAAGGGAAGGCTGAGCCACTTAAGTCCTTTCTACACACAGAGGTTCCTCAAAGGGATGATCTTCACATCACCTGGGTTAGAGGTGGGCGGGGTTGGTTAAAAATGCTGGGCTCCATCCCAGAACTACTAAGTCACAATCTCTGGGGTTGACCCTGCCTGGGTGACATTTTAACCAAGCTCCCTTTGTGGTTGAATTCTTTGCTTGTGGTGTGTTATTGACATTGTTTTGGTTTGTTGTCCAGTGTTCCCCATTCTAATACGAGAGTCTAAGCCCCACACAGTCGTACAGCTGGAAGTGGTCTCCAGATTCCAGAACACCGTGTACATACAACCTTGCCAGTCATGGCTTCTGCCCAGGGAAAATGGAAGGTAGAACACCTCACAGAAAATACCAACCACAGCTGTGATGGTTAATACTGAGTGTCAACTTGATTGAATTGATGCTGGGTGTGTTTGTGAGGGTGTTGCTAAAGGAGATTAACATTTGAGTCAATGGGCTGGGAAAGGCAGACCCACCCTTAATCTGAGCGGGTACAGTCAGCTGCCAGCGCAGCTAGAATGTAAGCAGGAGGAAAAACGTGAAAAGGAGAGACTGGCCTAGCCGGATGCTTCCTGACCTTGAACATCAGACTCCAAGTTCTTCAGTTTTGGAACTCAGACTGGGCTCTCCTTTCTCCTTAGCCTACAGACGGCCTATTGTGGGACCTTGTGATCATGTGAGTTAATACTTACTAAGCTTCCCTTTATATATATGTATCTATTCCATTGCTTCTGTCCCTCTGGAGAACTCTAACACAACAGCTAAAGCCAGATGTAGTTAGTTCTCTCATCAGATGGGCTTTCTACTCTATCGCAGCTCCATGTTAGTTAAATACTGAATGGTTTGAAAAATATTCAAAAGAGCCAAGACATTTAGCTACACCTCAAATCTCACCTTTATGGATGAATTTTGGCAAAAAAAAAAAAAAAGGGAAAAAAAGTTTCTAAATGTTGAGTTCGGAAGTTCTTGACTCACTTTCCCAAGATGGCTTGTCCTTAGGGTCCACTGCAGAGTGACAGAGACCAAAAGATGTCTCTGCATTTCAAATTGCAATTCAACACCATGAATGACTCATTATTGCTAAATTGCCACTGGCTTATTTCACAGAAACACAGCACCTTCCTGATTAAATCACAATTCTGCACGATGAAATTGCCTTCAAATACACAGAAAGATAGACACCTCTCTTTGAAAAAGGAATTTAAACAAATTTAGAGAGAAATTGCCCTGGGACCTGAAAGAATCACCTGGACTTCCACCTTTACCACAGCATATCTGGTTTTCTGTAAGGCTTCCTGCCCAAGCATTCTGAAACATCAGGAGCTAAGGTCTCTGGACGTTCAGGGCTGCTGCTTGTTAACTCCAGGGGAGATTGTGCCCACAGATAAGGTATTCAAATGTTCATGCCTTGTACGTTTTATTTAGGGAGGTGCTGGAGAAAAAGGCCAACATGTATTCTGTATAGTTCCAGAACGCTTGCTAGGTACTTGGAATGGGGATCCGTACAATAAGGAGTCAATGCCTGTGAGGCACACAGCTCATTCAGGAACACAGAACTCAGAAGCAAGGCTCCGGCTCGAGGGTGAATCATTATCTAAGACTCAGGCATGCCTGGACCTTGACCTGGTGTGGCAGACCAGCAGGGAACACTTTTATAAAAGAGCTTCCGTCTTGAGAAAAAAATGTGTTGCGGTACAACAGCTAGTACAGAAATCGGATACGATAGGCTGCCTGGGAATAAAAACAATGAAACTATGACAGTGTCTGTCCTTTACACCAGGGTCTCACGCTGAGGGCAGAAGACATCAACAGGGCACAGAGTAGCCCAGGGCTTGTGCTCTGCAGGGACTGCATTCAAGTCTCAGCACTGCCCATGACTATGAAGCCATAGTCATGGGCAATGTGTTTCTCCTCTGGTCCTGTTTCTCCAAGTGTGGTACACACACTGTTACTCAAAGTACAGTTTCCCAGCCAGCACCATCAGCATCATTTTAGGTCTTGCTAGAAATACAGAACCTCAGGTCTTACCCCAGACCTCCAGAATCACTACTTGCATGTTAATTACATTCTCAAGGGGGTTCATGCATACATTAAATTTGAGAAATAATGATATAGGATATGATTTGGAGGCAACATTTCAAAATCTTTCATTTGTTAGGTATTTTAAAAATGTATTAACAAACAAACCTAGGACAGTTGACTCACAAGTCTATGGACATTATTTGTTCAGATAATTCTAAGTAAGAAAGCTGACTCCATTTCAAGTTGATTTAAAGAAAAATATGAAGGTGAGATGCACCCCTTTCCCCCATGCTAAACACAAAGCAAAAATAGGGAGAACTATTTGAGAGGGAGAAAGAGAGGAAAAGAAACAAAAAGGACACAGCAGGACTCAAAACCAAGACGAACACCTCCATGAATGAACACAGGGCGGTGAGCAGAATGGCAGGCAGGAAATGGCGGGCTTCCATCTTAGAGCAGGTGGCAGTGGTGCTGCGTGTGCATCTCTTACAGGAAATAGGAACTCAAGGTGCTCCCCTGAGAGAGTGGCCAGAGCCCATTCATTGTTTAAAGCCGGGGGCAGGAGTGGAACTCGTTGGCGGCAGAAAGGAGACTGAAACACACTAACAACCACTGGCTGGAGCTATGGCATAAAACTAGCTGCTGGCCTAAGAAGATGGGAGGAGAGTGATAAACCCTAGCAAATACCAAATGAGCTGGACCTCTGATGGTTCAGTGTCTGAATAGTCCACATACCACTGGGAAGAGTAAGAGCCAAATGCCTAGAAGAACCAGGTCCTGAAGGTTACTGCAAACTCACTAGGCAGAGAAGGGCAAGCCAAAAAGAAAGAGAAAAGCAAAACCAAACCAAAAACCTTCTACTGAAAATACGCCAGCAAGCCAAAATTCCAAAATACACACTGAAGTCAAAGGATAAGAGAAACAACCAACGCAATAATTAGAATGCTACTTCATTCCAAGATTAATTTTGTTGAAAAATCTGACAAAAGTTTAAAATAAGTATGTTTAGGATGCTCAGCTCAGTCAAGAAGAATATCAACTTTCACAAACATGCAAGCAGCGACAACACACTTTTAAATAAAAGCATGCAAAACTAGAAAAGAACAGATGGATAGGAAAAATACCAATTAGAAACCTTGGAAGTGAAAAATAGAGTCTTTTTTTTTTTGGTAAAAATACCAATAAATGGTATAAACTCTAGCCTGGATATAGTTAAAAAGAAAATTAAATAATTGGAAGCTAGTAGTGAGGAATTTACCCTAACATAGGACAGAGTGAATGAAAAAGTAATGAAGAGACAAGAAGGAGGGACTCAGAGGCTCCAAAATACATCTAAAAGGAACTCCAAAAGTAGATAATTAAAAAAAAAAAATGGATAGGAAAACATGGAAAATATTTTAACTGTTTGAATATTCACAAGGTACAAAATCAAAAGATATAAAGAGTACAGAGTTTCTTCCTCAGTCATTTAGTTCTTCTCCCTGGAGTCTCCCAGCATCACTAGTTTCTTGCATATACTTTCAAAAACAATTATGTGAGTAGTAGAATGGTGGAAATCTACACACACTCTTCTGCAATTTGCTTTTATTGAAATATAATTTATATACAATGAAATTCATACAGTTTAAGTATATTGGTCAATTACTTTTTTTTCAGACAGGGTCTTGCTCTGTTGTCCAGGCTAGAGTGCAGTGGCTCAATTGATCCTCCTGTCTCAGCCTCCTGAGTAGCTGGGACTACAGGTGTGTGTCACCATACCTGGCTAATTTTTGTATTTTTTGTAGAGATGGGGTTTTGCCATGTTGTCCAGGCTGGTCTCAAACTCCTGGCCTCAAGAGATCTACCCCGCTCAGCCTCCCAAAGTGCTGTGATTACAGGTGTGAATCACCATGCCCAGCTAATCAACAACTTTTGAAATGTATATACCCATGTAACCACCAACATACTCAAAATATAGAATGTTTCCATCACCCCAAAAAGTTCCCTTGCGATCTTTTCAGTAAATCTCCAACTCTGCTCCCTCACCACCTGCCGTAGGCAACCACTGATCTGATTTCTATCATTATAGAATACTTTTGTCTATTCTAGAACTTTATATAGAGAATCACATAACAGGTGGTTTTTTGAATCTGGCTTCCTTCATTCAGCATAAAGTCTGTGAGACTCATTTGTGTCGTATGTGTCACAAAGCTTGTTCTTTTTTATTGCTCAGTGGTATTTCATTCTATATGGATGTGTGGTAGGTATATGGTACATTTAAGAGATACATTCATACCGTAACTTCTCTACCCATTCACATGTTACAGACATTTGAGTTGTTTCCAGTTGAGGTTATCATGAATATAGCTCCTACACACTTTCAGTTACAATCCTTTGTGCAGACATATGTTTTCAGTTATCTTGGGTAAATATCTAGGAATGGGTTTACTGGATCAATTGGTAAATATATTAAGAAATTAAGAAACTGCCAACCTCTTTTCCTAAGAGGTTGCATTCCCACTACAAATGTTTGAGATTTCCAGTTACTCTATATCCTCATCATCACTTAGTAACATCAATCTTTTAAATTTTAGCCATTTTGGTAGTTATGAAGTGGTAGCTCACTGTGGCTTTAATTTTCATTACCCTAATAACTAATCATATTGAACATCTTTTCATGGGTGTTTTTGCCATCTGTACATCTTGTTTGGTGGGGTGCCAGTTTAAACTTTAGTTTGTTAATTGAATTGTTTGTCTCCTTATTTTTGGTTGTAAGAGTTCTTTATGTATTCCGGATACAAGTCCTTTTCTGATATATTCGTGATGAATATTTTCTCCCAGTTTTTATGTTCTTCACAATGTCTTTTGATGAGCAGTAAGTTTTGATCTTGATAAAGTCCAATTTGTCTTTTTAAAATTTTTTTATGGTTTATGCTAAGAAATATACTGTCTAAAAAATTTTTGCCTATGTCAAGGTTGTAAAGATGTTCTCCCATGTTTTCTTCTAGAAGTGTTATAATTTTAGCTTTTGTGTTTAGGTCTATGTTCCACTTCAAAATAATTTTCATGATGATGTGAGATTCAGGTCAGGTTTTACTTTTTTCCCTTACAGATAACCAGTTGTTCCAGCACCATTTGTTGAAAAGACTATAATTTTTCCCATTTAATTATGTTGATGCCTTCATAAAAATCAATTAATTATATATGTGTTTCTCTTTTTTTTTCTTCACTGCAGATTTTTTTAAAACTTTTATTTCCCTTTTAGGAGTACATGTGCAGGTTTGTTATATAGATAAACCTGTACCATGAGGGTTTGTTGTACAGATTATTTCATCACTCAGGTATTAAGCCTAGAACTCATTAGTTATTTTTCTCATCTTCTCCTTCCTCACACCCTCCACCCTCTGATAGGCCCCACTGTCTGTTGTTCCCCTCTATGTGACCATGTGTTCTCAGCATTTAGCTCCCACTTAAAAGTGACAACATGCAGTATTTTGTTTTCTGTTCCTGTGTTAGTTTGCTAAGGATAATGTATATATGTGTTTCCATCTCCAAACTCTCTTGGTGTTCCATTGATCTATATGTCTATCTTTACGTCAGTACCAGACTATCTTGATTGCTATTCCTTACATTGTCTTGAAATCAAGTAGTGTAAGCTCTCTAACTTTGTTTTTTGTTTTCAAAACTGTTTAGCAATTGCTTTGCATTGTAAATTCCCTTTCTTAAAAATGTATCTCAGAAATTGTTCCACATCAATAGATTAAAATTTGCTTTGTCCTTTTTTTAGTGGCTTCATACGTTGTCCATGAAAAGATATACAATTCTCCATTTAACTACTTCCACAGTGGTGGCTATGCAGATTGCTTTCTACTCTTTGCTATTACAAACAATGCTGCAAAAAACAATAACTTTATTCATATATCGGTTCACACATATGGGATATGACTGGGGGGCAAACTCACAGAAGTAGAATTGCTGGATTTGCATTTGCAATGTGATAGATATTGCCAAACTGCCCTGCAGAAAGGCTGTAGCAATTTATATTCCTGCGACATTTTATCTTTGATAATCTGATGAAAACATTATATCCAACTATAGTTTTATTTGTCTTTCTCGTCATATGTCCAAGTTTTAATATTTTTCCATATAAGCCATCTGTATCTCCTTTTCTGTGAACTGTTTTTCATCAACTATTTCTTCATCCAATTTTCTATCAAGTTGTGGGTCTTTCTATACTGGTGAAATTAACTCTCTGCTTATAAAATGAATTGTCAGTATTTTCTCAGTTTGTTATTTGTCTTTTAATTTTGTTTTTGGTAGTTTTACCATGTGGAAATTTTGTACGTAATCAAATTAATTATTCTTTTCTTTTGTGACTTCCTAACTCCGGGACTTTTTTTTAAGTCTCCATAGTTTTCTTTCTAATATTTTTATGGTCTTTAAAAAAACTTTATTGGTTTAAATTTTTTGGCAAAAGCCATCAAATAAAGCTTAAAAAACATTTTTTAAATAAGTACCCATAATTTTACTGAAACATCCACCTTTTCTCTATGATTTGAGATAGTACCTTTATCATATATCAGCTCTGGAGGTATGTGGATTTATTTCTGGATTTTTAAAATCTTCCATTAATCTGTTTATCTGTTCATGCAATAGTACCATTTTTATTATTATAGTTGTATAAGAAGCTTTATTATCTCATAGGGTTAGTTAACCTCCTTTATTACTCCTTTATCAGAATTTGATTGGTTATTTCTGCTTGTTAATTCAATATGAACTCTAGAATCGGCTTCTTTAGTTCTGAAAAAAAATCCTATTGGCAATTTTATTGGGAACATGTTAAATCAGTAGATTAACATAAGAAAGAGTTAATCATTATGATGTTGAGTATTTACATCAAAGCAGGTACTATGCCTTCGAATTCGTTCAAGTTTTCCTTTAAGTCCTTGAGTGGCTAAGTTTTCTTCTTGTAGACCTTGCACATGTCTCATTAAGTTTATTTTTAGCTTTACTTTTGTTGCTTTTGTAAATAAACTTTACTTCCTTTTTGTATTCTAACTGGTCTTTATTCACAAAAATGTAGTTAAAAATTTTTTGTTTACTGTACTTAGACAACTCATTAAATTTTCTTATTGTTTGATAATTTTTCATTAGATTATCTTGAGTTTTCCAGTATACCATCATATTATCTTCAAATAATATGTCCTTCAATAATAACAATATCTGCAAATAATAAAATTTTTACCTCTTTCTTAATTTATCCTCCTAATTTTTTTCTTTTCTTATTGTATTAGCTATTATCTTAAGAACTGTGTTAAATAACAATGGTGATTACACACTGTATGATTCCATTTATAAACATTCTTTAAAATGACAAAACTATAGAAATAGAAAACAGATTAGTGGTTACCAGGGGCTAGGGAAGGAGATAAAGGGAAGAAGGTAGGTATGGCTATAAAAGGGAAACATGATCCTTGTAGTGCTAGAAATGTTCGGTATCTAGAAATGTTCAGTATCTGGAATCTCTGTATCATTTCTTACAGGTGCAAGTGAATCTATCTCAAAATGTGAAGTTTTTTTTTAAAGAGCTCTAATCTTTTTTTTAATAGTAATGATAAAAATCCTTATTTTTCCCTGACTTTAATAAGGATATTTCCACTGTTTCCACATTAATTATGATGTCAGCTCTTGGACTGAGATATACCAAAGTAAGAAGCAATTAATCCAAATATAACAGCAAAAACAATACATACAAATGGATTAAACTCACATATACAGATATATTTATTATGGAAGTACTCATCCATTGCTTTCTATTGAGTTTTTTATTTTTTATGTTGCAGAGATAAGTGTATGGCGAGAGAGAGTGAGACAGAGAAAACAAATGTGGCAAAATAATAAAAAATTGTGAATCCCGGTAAAAAATATGTGAGGATTCATTATATTCTAGCAATATTGGCATTTGAAATTTTTTAAAAATAAAAACATATAAAACTCCAAATAATAGTAATGTGGGCACCCAGGTTCAATGGGTAGTTAACTTTTGATGATCCTTATCATGTTTAGAAAGAATATAGAAATACTAAATAATTTTATATGTATTAAAATTTTATAGTTAATTATATACTTTTTAAATCTAAAGGTAACCATGAAGAATAGAAATAAAAGCTTTAGCAAGAAGTAGGGGAGGGGGAAGTGCAGAAAACCAAAGGCCAAATTTAAAAGAGTAGAAGTTAGTCCCAATATGCCAGTAATTCCAATAAACATAAATATAAAAGCATTAAACACAACTATTTAAAGACATTCTCAGGTTGGGTTTAAAAACACAATCCAGACATATATTGAATACATTGCTCTTATAAGCCATACATAAACTAAAACTATACGAAAATAATGAAAATAAAAGAATCTAGAATGTTATTTCACATAAATACTTATCAAAGGAGAGCAAGTATGGCAGAACTAACATCAGATAAAACAGAATTTAAGGCAAAAAATATTTCTAGTAATGAAAACTGACACACTATATACATATGGTCAAATTTCCTTCCTGAAAGAGTATATTGTTTTCCACTTCCAGCAGCAAAGTGTATTATTCCCAACAAGCATTACAATACAGGGCAATATCAATATCTTGTTTATATTTACCAATTTGATAAGTAAAAAGGAAAACAAAAAGCGAGTCTTTAATTGCTTTTTCTTTTCTTTTGTTTTCTTTTTTGAGAGAGGGGTCTGGCTCTGTCATCCCGGCTGGAGTACAGTAGAGCAATCATGGCTCACTGTAACCTCCACCTCCTGGACTCAACCAATCCTCCCACGTCAGCCTCCCGAGTAGCTGGGACTACAGGCACATGCTACCATGCCCAGCTAATTTTTAAAATCTTATGCGTAGCTAATTTTTTAAATCTTTTGTAGAGATGGAATCTTGCTATGTTACCCCAGCTGTGTAATTTCAAAGCCCATATTCTCTCAAATGTAATCATAGTGACCACACAACAAAACTGATGTTCTGGAATCAATGGTGAGCTCCCAGCCAAGGGAGGCAGAAACTGGTAGTCCTGTGAGGCTTCAGGTGGACACTGAGCTGTGGCCTGGGGGGCGACAAGGGCAGATGATGGAAGACACAGTTCCCTGAGCTGACAGGCAGGGAGGCCAGCTACCCCAGGGTGTCTGACCAGAGAGCCCCAGCCCCAAGGCCTACATCTGTTCTGCGTGGCATGAATCTGAATTAATTCTCAGCAGTTTATTTAATTTCTATACAGCACAGTATTGACTTTCTATACAATCACCCACAAAGCTGTTCAGCGCCTGGAGGCAGCAAACAATAGTTCTCTACAACCACCTCTGAAGGACCAATTGCCTTTCAGTTTCACACAAAGCTCTCATTAAAAACTCTTGACTGGAACTAGGTGGTTAGCAATTTCCAGAGAAATCTCTGATATATTTACCCTGGAAAGAAAGAAAGAAAGGAAAAAAAAAAAAAAAGGTTTTCTATAAAATTTACTAAAATTATTAATAAAAACCCTTTGAGTTTACTGAAAACAACTGAGTGACTAATTCACACCAGGCATTCTGCTGGAGACTTTCACACTGTGTTCTCAGACCTACTTCTCAGAAAAACCCCACAGTTTTGGACGTATCTTTGTCCTCATTTAACTGACAATCAAACTGAGTGCCAGAGAGGTTAAATGACTCGCCCAATGTCAAAAGCCAGTAAGAGGACCATGCTTCAAATCAAGATTAATGAGCTTACATAGGGAAACCCTCAGGCAGCTCTGTTATTCAGAGTTATCAGCAGCATGGTTAAGACCAAAACTAATAGTTATAATTCCTCATTACCTAGCTCGGCTCATTGAGGATACTCTGAATGTAACAAAGACTTTAGGAAAAAACCATACATTATGATTAAAATGAGCAGAAATTTCAGATTCAGTATTTCTAGTTGCATTCTGAAAAAACTGTATGCTTAGTTAACAATAACCACTTCTGCAAAGAGTAGACAGTTAATCATTTCACATAATGCTGGATCCAAGTGATATTATTCCCTGACAGACTGGGCTTCTGGTCCACATGCTTTTGCTGATGCAGGTGCTCTAGCCTGATGCTTTAGAACAGGCTTTTGATTTATAGTTTGAAGTTAAAATTACCGAAGAGTTTTAAAAGCAGTACAAAAGCCATATGCATCTTTCTGTCACTATCTCAGAATACTGCTTCCATTTTTGCCCATATTTTTACTTGAGTGGCTGGAATTTAGGTGTAGATATACAGAATAGGAAAACTAACAGCAGAATAGGGAAATTATTACAAAACTATATGAAATATTTTAAAGTTCTGAAATAAAACAGCTAAAAACGCTTTGGTATCTACACTCACTTTCAGAATAAATGAGTGAAGGTGTGAAGGCAGAAACGCTGACATTTGTTAGTGTGTTTTTTTCTATTTGCTTCCCCTGCCACAGCCACATCCTATCTACCATTATCTGTACATGCAGAAAAATGAAAACAGACCGAGCTTGCTACACCACACAAACAAGGTTTCCATTTATCTGGCCCCGTATAGCTCCTAGAAGCATTTTCCTAAGGAAAGCAATCACTTGCTGATGGGTTTAGTTTTGTTGTTTTTGTTTTAAAGCATTGACCCAAAAAAAAATCTCTACGGAAGCATATCAGTATCTTTTAAATTCTTCAACAAGGAATTAAAAAAAAAAAAAGGAGGAAATGCATTCCTGGTAATTCTGTGCCAGATCACTTTCATTGTAAATATTTTTTTAAAAAATAAGTAGCCTTAGAAACATAAACATTTCTCCTTTTTAGGCATCATTGTAAATATTTCTGCTATCTCAGGAGCAGCATTGCAAAAGTCCTCATGCTTTATCCTTAGCAGAAAGGTTGGTCAACCGCAGCTCCCATGGAGCTAAACAAACACAATTCAGGTACATACCTTGTTATGTAAAAACACATTTCCCATAGGAAATGTGGTTAGATAAATTATATCCACAGATCACTTTTTCAAAGTCTTATTTTATCCTCATCTTTACCAAATCTTTTGCTAAAATATTGGAAAAAAAAAAATAAGCAAAACGGCATTGAGTTTCTCTTTTTCTCCTACTCAGTCTTTTCTTTGAAGAGTGGTGGTGGAGAGGGCTAAGATGTAAAGAGCATAAAGGAGGAACAGCAAGACTCCTAACTGAACACAAAAAAATAAGTAGTTAGCTCTTTGAATAATCTAAAGTTGACGTATTAGAGAATTAGGCCTGTAATTTTCAGCTGTAAAAAACAAATCTACAAAGGTAACAAGCAGCAAAAAAGAAAAAAACAAAACCCTAAATAAGGTTCTGAAAAATGCTCCTGCTTCTTCCCACACATATGAAAAACATTAACAGCATGTAAAAAGGAGTTCTTTTCTGAGGTTTTACCCAAAAATCCTACCTGTGTCTCACTAAGGCTCCTGACTATTAAATGCCACCAGTTACCCTTGGTGGCAAAGTAAAATACAAATCAGTAGTTAATTGTGTGTTAAAAGAACAGCAAATTCTTTGAAGTTGTTCTTGAAGAAGCATGGGCTGTCTAATTAAAGGATGTTTAAAGAACAAAAGAGGAGGAGAAGGAAGAAGAAGAGGGGGAGGAGGAAGAAGGAAGAGAAAGACGAAGAAAGGAGGCAGAGAAAAGGGAGGAAGACGGGGAAGAGGAGGAGGAGGAACAACAATGCAGGGAAAAACCTCTTTTTTTTTTTTTTTTTTTTGAGACTGAGTCTCAAACTGTTGCCCAGGCTGGAGTGCAGTGGCGTGACCTCGGCTTACTGAAAGCTCCGCCTCCTGGGTTCACACCATTCTCCTGCCTCAGCCTCCTGAGTAGCTGGGATTACAGGTGCCCGCCACCACGCCCAGCTAATTTTTTGTATTTTTTAGTAGAGACAGCGTTTCACCATGTTAGCCAGGATAGTCTCGATCACCTGACCTTGTGATCTGCCTGCTTCGGCCTCCCAAAGTGCTGGGATTACAGGCGTGAGCCACTGCACCCGGCCTGGAAAAACCTCTTACTGAAGATCAAGAAGCCAACTCAAGTTTAAAATTGAGTCTCACGCACACTGTTTCTCAAATAGAAACACCCATTCTAACCTGTTCTAAACTACATGGCATCTCCAGCTGGGAATACAGACCAAAATAGCCAAACCCAAGAAAGACTGAAGATCAAACACAAGCCAACTGCACTCAGGAGAAATTCTCTAGTATCTGCCTACAGAATACAATTAGCTTGGGTATACTACACTAAAAATTGCTTTCAAAGAACACAGTTCAAAAACTGAGTTTCTTTTTTGCTGTCTATTCATAATAAAATGTTTGCAGAGATTTGACATCCTTTGATATACTTATATAATTTGCAACATACATAATGTACATTCAACTTTATAAAGTAAATTTTAATCAAAGCTATATATATTTTCTGTGTAGAGCCTAACGATTCAAAATAGTGAGAAACACGTCACAACAGTGAGAAACATGATACGCAAGCAATATCTTAGTAAGCATAACCCCGATTTCTTTTTTTTTTTTGTATTTGAGGTCAACATAAGTAGTTTGCTCTCTCTGAAAAGTGTAAGTCAGTTGCCATATGAAAATGGTATTCTTCAGCCTATGCCAGAAGTAAGTTCTTTAGTCTTCTTGCCTAGTCTTGGACAAGACCATTAACATTACTCAACAGCAACTAAAATCCTCACATCAATTTAAATATGTCTATCCTTGCCAACACTTTATGTCTAGAGTTGACTCTATAAATAATGTTGGGTGATTAGTAAGATTAAAATTGGACCTTCAACAATCCAATGTCAATGTTGCTATTCTTGGTTTGCATTTTAAAAAGCTGATGGGTTTGTTCACTTTATTCAAGTAAAAAATCAAATGAAAACCTCACCTTGTGATGCCCAAATTCATTCAAAATGCTTCCCAGTTTTCTGGTGTTGCTATGTGGTTTTTGGGCAGCAACAGCTGGATGGGGATCCCGCCAGTCAATCGACAAGCGGTGATACCAAAGGTGCTGACTCTCCAGAATGTGAGCTGACTTGACACTAGGATCAAAACGATGCACTTCACATCCATTGTTAGCCATGCTGACCTCAAAATGGGTATCATCACTTCCCAGCCTATAAAGAAAGAGGACGGAAATCAACAACTAAAAATGCGATGAAGCAAAGTGCTGGACTGACAAGATAACACTTCCAAGGCCAAGGTTCTTAGTTATATCAAGCCTTCTCTTGTTTTAACCCATGGCTAATATATACATTCAATAAACTTTCTTTCACAAAAAAGTATTATTGTTTAAAGCTTCTGGATGAAAGATAAATTATCTGCTAAACAAAGACCAGAGAATCACATACTCAAACATGTAGACGCAACATCAAATTGGCTTTTTTAAGTGATGTAAATCACAGTAGCAATGAAACAAAGAAGACTATCCAATAGTCTTAGATTTTCTCAGAATATGTCCAAAAATATAAGCCCCAGGATTAGTTCTCTTGAGGAGAGGTGTGTTCTACTAATGAGGTAATTTGTCTCCATTTTAAGGGCCACAGTGCTGCATATGCAATTTGACTTAAAGACAACAGCTGTTTTCTTAGAAATGTAATATATTTTTAAATAGTGCAGATAAGAAAAAAGGCAAATGTATGTGATTCTGCTGCATCCAGAACTCAAGAAGCAGAAGGTTCCCTCACCTAAATTCACACCAAAAGGGGAAGAAATTATGACTTAATTGTACTTAAGTACTCAATAGGTAGCACATCATATGGAAAATTATAAACTTACAAATATTGAATTGACTCAGAAATATTCCTTATTTAATGGTGCAAGGATTGTCACTTTGATTAAAGCACCAGTTTTTTGTTTGTTTGTTTTTCTTTTCATTTTTTGAGACGGAGTCTCGCTCTGTTGCCCAGGCTGGAGTGCAGTGGTGCAATCTCGGCTCACTGCAACCTCTGCCTCCCGGGTTCAAGCGATTCTCCTGCCTCAGCCTCCTTAGTAGCTGGGATTATAGGCGCATGGCACCATGCCCGGCTAATTTCTGTATTTTTAGTAGAGACGGGGTTTCACCACATTGGTCAGGCTGGTCTTGAACTCCTGACCTCGTGATCTGCCCACCTCAATCTCCCAAAGTGCTGGGATTACAGGCGTGAGCCACCGCGACCGACCTAAAGCACCAGTTTTAACGTAAAACATGAAATTAACTGAGAATGATTCTTTTAAATGATGATTATGGTTTCTCTGCCCCAAATACTGTACTTATATGTGATTTAGGATACCAAAATCCCACAGAGTAGCTACACTACTTGGCCAAACCTAAACGCAGTGCAGAAACACTTCAATCTAGTAGATTCTACTACAGCTGACCATTGAACGACACAGGTTTGAACTGCGTGGGTCCACTTGTAAGTGGATTTTTTTCAATAAATACAGTCAGCCCTCCATAGCTCTGGGTTCCATGTCCACAAATTCAACCAGCATGGATCAGAAATACAGCACTGATGGGATGCAGGAGCCTACTGTTATGAAGGGCCAATGTTTTGTATCTGTGAGTTCTACAGCCAGACTTGGTATTTCGTGGATTTTGGTATCTGTTGGTGGGGAGAGGGTGGTCTAGAACCAACTGCCAACCCCATACAGAGGGAAGACTGATGATTGCATAATCTGGAAATACACAAGTTCAGCGGATAATAACTATTTACCTTATTTTAATTAACTAAAATAAGCCTTCGGTTCAGAGATCATCCACCTAGACAATTTTTTTTTTTTTTTTTTTTTGAGATGGAGTCTGGCTCTGTCGCCCAAGCTGGATACGCAGTGGCATGATCTCAGCTCACTGCAACCTCTGCTGCTGGGATTCAAGCAATTCTCCTGCTTCAGCCTCCCGAGTAGCTGGGATTACAGGTGTGCCTCACCATGCCTGGCTAACTTTTGTATTTTTAGTAGAGACGGGGTTTCACCATGTTGCCCAGGCTGGGCTCGAACTCCTGACCTCAGATGATCCACCCTCCTTGGCCTCCCAAAGTGCTGGGATTACAGGCATGAGCCATGGCACCCCACCTAGACATTCTTAATACAGGCAGCCCTCTGTATCCACAGATCTGATTCACAAATTCAACCAACTGCAGATTGAAAATATTCAAAAAAACAAAAATAAAAATAATACAACATTAAAAAAAGTAGAAATAAAAAGCAATACAGTATAACCACTATTACATGGCATTTACATTGTATTAGGTATTATAAGGAATCTAGAAATGATTTAAATGATGCAGGAGGATGTGCATAGGTTATATACAAATACTACACCATTTTATATCCAGGACTTGAGCATCCTAAATTTTGATCTTTGCAGTGGTCCTGCAACCAGTCTCCATGGGTGCGGAGGGGTGCTGATAGTCTCATTTGCCTCTTCCTCACCCTTCACCCAACTACACTGCTCTTTTTCCCACTGCATCCCATGGTAAGTCAGCCCTCTGATGTCCCTCAGCCATAGCTTTTTCAACCCTTTTTGCTTAAAGAAAATTCAGCACTCTTCTCACAAGCACTTCCATTTCTTCCACATAACAGATCTTGTTCCCTATTTTCTACCTCCTATTGAATCCACACAGCTCAGACCACTCAAGTCTCTGCCCCAGTTTTCCCCCAGTTTTCCATGATCAAATCTGATGTGGCAGATTGACTTGTTGACTCTGCTCCTTCAACCCTGCACCATCCACACTACTCCATGCTCATCATGAGAAAGAGTCTTTCCCTGTCCCTTGACTTTTTGGCTTGGCCATGTGCCTTGCTTTATGGAAGGAAGTGGGAGTGTGCCAGTCCAGATCCTAAGCCTTGAGTGCTTCTGTTCTCTCTCTTACACTGTCATCATGATAAAAACGTACCCTGGAGAGTTTGCACTCCAGCCAGTCCGCCGGCCCTCTGTAAAATACAGAACCTCCCTTAGCCATCTCAGCTGAATACTATAAACACCTCTACGCAAATAAACTAGAAAATCTAGAAGAAATGGATAAATTCCTGGACACATACACCCTCCCAAGACTAAACCAGGAAGAAGTTGAATCCCTGAATATACCAATAACAGGCTCTGAAATTGAGGCAATAATTAGTAGCCTACCAACCAAAAGAAGTCCAGGACCAGATGGATTCACAGTCGAATTCTACCAGAGGTACAAGGAGGAACGGGTACCATTCCTTCTGAAATTATTCCAATCGATAGAAAAAGAGGGAACCCTCCCTAACTCATTTTATGAGACCAGCATCATCCTGATACCAAAGCCCGGCAGAGACACAACAAAAAAAGATAATTTTAGACCAATATCCCTGATGAACATTGATGCAAAAATCCTCAATAAAATACTGGCAAACAGAATCCAGCAGCACATCAAAAAGCTTATCCGATAATTGGCCTTCATCCCTGGGATGCAAGGCTGGTTCAACATATGCAAATCAGTAAACGTAATCCATCATATAAACAGAACCAAAGACAAAAACCACATGATTATCTCAATAGATGCAGAAAAAGGTCTTTGACAAAATTCAAAAGCCCTTCATTCTAAAAACTCTCAATAAATTAGGTATTGATGGGACGTATCTCAAAATAATAAGAGCTATTTCTGACAAACCCACAGCCAATATGATACTGAATGGGCAAAAACAGGAAGTATTCCCTTTGAAAACTGGTACAAGACAGGGATGCCCTCTCTCACCACTCCTGTTCAATATAGTGTTGGAAGTTCTGGCCAGGGCAATCAGGCAGGAGAAAGAAATAAAGGGCATTCAACTTGGAAAAGAGGAAGTCAAATTGTCCCTGTTTGCAAATGACATGATTGTATATTTAGAAAACCCCATCATCTCAGCCCAAAATCTCCTTAAACTGATTAAAGCAACTTCAGCAAAGTCTCAGGATACAAAATCAATGTGCAAAAATCACAAGCATTCCTATACACCGATAACAGACAAACAGCCAAATCATGAGTGAACTCCCATTCACAATTGCTTCAAAGAGAATAAAATACCTAGGAATCCAACTTACAAGGGATGTGAAGGACCTCTTCAAGGAGAATTACAAACCACTGCTCAATGAAATAAAAGAGGACACAAACAAATGGAAGAATATTCCATGCTCATGGATAGGAAGAATAAATATCGTGAAAATGGCCATACTGCCCAAGGTAATTTATAGATTCAATGCCATCCCCATCAAGCTAATAATAACTTTCTTCATAGATTTGGAAAAACTGCTTTAAAGTACATATGGAACCAAAAAAGAGCCCACATTGCCAAGATAATCCTAAGCCAAAAGAACAAAGCTGGAGGCATCATGCTACCTGACTTCAAACTATATTACAAGGCTACAGTAACCAAAACAGCATGGTACTGCTATCAAAACAGAGATATAGACCAATGGAACAGAACAGAGCCCTCAGAAATAATACCATACATCTACAACAATCTGATTGCTGACAAACCTGACAAAAACAAGCAATGGGGAAAGGATTCCTATTCAAATAAATGGTGCTGGGAAAACTGGCTAGCCATATGAAAGCTGAAACTGGATCCCCTCCTTACACCTTATACAGAAATTAATTCAAGATGGATTAAAGACTTAAATGTCAGACCCAAAACCATAAAAACCCTAGAAGAAAACCTAGGCAAGATCACTCAGGACATAGACATGGGGAAACACTTCATGTCTAAAACACCAAAAGCAATGGCAACAAAAGCCATAATTGACAAATGGAATCTAATTAAATTAAAGAGCTTTCTGCACAGCAAAAGCAACTACCATCAGAGTAAACAGGCAACCTACAGAATGGGAGAAAATTTTTACAATCTACCCATCTGGCAAAGGGCTAATATCCAGAATCTACAAAGAACTCAAACAAATTTACAAGAAAAAATCAAACAACCCCATCAAAAAGTAGGTGAAGGATATGAACAGATACTTCTCAAAAGAAGACATGTATGCAGCCAACAGACACATGAAAAAATGCTCATCATCACTGGTCTTCAGAGAAATGCAAATCGAAACCACAATGAGATACCATCTCACACTAGTTAGAATGGCTATCATTAAAAAGTCAGGAAACAACAGGTACTGGAGAGGATGTGGAGAAACAGGAACACTTTTACACTGTTGGTGGGACTGTAAACTACTTCAACCATTGTGGAAGACAACGTGGCGATTCCTCAAGGATCTAGAACTAGAAATACCATTTGACCCAGCCATCCCATTACTGGGTATACACCTAAAGGATTATAAATCATGCTGCTATAAAGACACATGCACACGTATGTTTATTGTGGCACTATTCACAATAGCAAAGACTTGGAACCAACCCAAATGTCCATCAATGATAGACTGGATTAAGAAAATGTGGCACATATATACCATGGAATAGGCCTATGCAGCCATTAAAAAGGATGAGTTCATGTCCTTTGTAGGGAATGGATGAAGCTGGAAATCATCATTCTGAGCAAACTATTGCAAGGACAGAAAACCAAACACTGTATGTTTTCACTCATAGGTGGGAATTGAACAATGAGAACACTTGGACACAGGGTGGGGAACACCACACACCGGGGCCTGTTATGGGGTTGGGGGGAGGGGAGAGGGAGGGCTAGCATTAGGAGATATACCTAATGTAAATGATGAGTTAAATGGGTGCAGCACACCAACATGGCACATGTATACATATGTAACAAACCTGCACGTTGTGCACATGTACCCTAGAACTATTATTAAATAGTTATTTACTATTTAATAAACATTATTAAAGTATAATAATGCAAAAAACAAAGAAAGAAAGCCTCACAGCTGAGCCCAGCCTGGATCAACTGAAGCCCAGCTAACCTGCAGACATACAAGCAAGAGTAAAGACATACAAGCAACAGTAAATAATGGTGATTGTTAAGCCACTGAGTTTTAGAGTGATTACACAAGCAATAGCTAACTGATATACCTGGCATTAAATATAAATTCAAGAGTTGCAGTTGAAACTACAAAGCATTTTTCTAGTAGATAAATTTGTTTTTATATAGATTAGAATATTGTAGAATTCACATATCCAAAAGGAATTTTCACTTAGTCAAAACTTAGATGAACAAAGCAGTGTTATTGTAGATCAAGGGCAATTTTATAGTTTATTAAGAGAACATTATGTCAAAAAAGTACTCATTACATATAATTTGTATATAAATCTGGAGTGAAATACGTGAATAATTTCTTCCTCTGAATTGTCAGAATGTTGTCTTCAAGAAACAATATTGATGTATATATATCTCAAAAAAGTAATTAAATTAGCTACATACAATTCTGTAATTGTTTGTTTAAGACACTTTATTATATATTAATATGTTTTCTATTTAAACTAGTTGCTGATAATTAAACAAATAAACACACATAGAAATAATTCAAGTCGTAAGAAGTATGTAAAATGAAAAGAGTTTCTGGGCAAGATGGCCAAATAGGACCAGCTCCAGTCTGCAGCTCCTAGTGAAATCAATGCAGAAGGCAGGCAATTTCTGCATTTCCAACCGAGGTACCCGGCTCATCTCACTGGGACTGGTTAGACAGTGGTTGCATCCCACAGAGGGCGAGCAGAAGCAGGGTGGAGTGTTGTCTCACCCAGGAAGCACAAGGGATCGGTAACTCCCTCCCCTAGCAAAGGGAAGCCGTGAGGGACCGTGCATTCCGGCCCAGATACTACGCTTTTCCCACGGTCTTCGCAACCCACAGACCAGGAGATTCCTTTGGGTGCCTACACCACCAGGGCCCTGGGTTTCAAGCACAAAACTGGGCAGCCGTTTGGTCAGACACTGAGCTAGCTGCAGGAATTTTTTTTTTTTTTTTTTTTTCATACCCTAGTGGTGCCTGGACACTCCCCTGGAAAAGGGACTGAAGCCAGGGAGCCAAATGGTTTCGCTCAGCAGATCCCACCCCCAAGGAGCCCAGCAAGCTAAGATCCATTGGCTTGAAATTCTCGCTACTAGCACCGCAGTCTGAAGTTGACCTGGGATGCTCGAGCTTGGTGTGGGGAGGGGCGTCCACCATTACTGAGGCTTAAGTAGGTGGTTTTTCCCTCACAGTGTAAACAAAGCCTGTGGGATGTTTGGACTGAGCAGAGCCCACCACAGCACCTCAAAGCTGCTGTAGCCAGACTGCCTCTCTAGATTCCTCCTGTCTGGTCAGGGCATCTCTGAAAGAAATGCAGCAACCCCTGTCAGGGACTTATAGATAAAACGTCCATCTCCCTGGTCAGAGCACCTGGGGAAGGGGAGGCTGTGGGCGCAGCTGCAGCAGACTTAAATGTTCCTGCCTGCTGGCTCTGAAGACAGCAGTGGATCTCCCAGCACAGCACTTGAGCTCTGCTAAGGTACAGACTGCCTCTGCAAGTGGGTACCTGACCCCTATGCCTCCTGACAGGGAGGTGCCCCTCTGGGACAAAGCTTCCAGAGGAAGGAGCAGGCAGCAATCTTTGCTGTTCTGCAACCTTTGCTGGTGATACCCAGGCAAACAGGGTCTGGAGTGGACCCCCAGCAAACTCCAGCAGACCTGCGGAAGAGGGGCCTGACTGTTAGAAAAAAAACTAACAGAAAGCAATAGAATCAACATCAACAAAAAGGATGACCAGGCAAAAACTCCATCTGAAGGCCACCAACAGCAAAGACCAAAGGTAGATAAATCCATGAAGATGAGCAAAGATCAGTGCAAAAGGGCTGAAAATTCCAAAAACCAGAACATCTCTTCTCCTCCAAAGGATCACCACTCCTTGCCAGCAAGGAAACAAAACTGGACAGAGAATGAATTTGACAAATTGACAGAAGTAGGCTTCATAAGGTGGTTAATAACAAACTCTTCTGAGCTAAAGGAGCATGTTCTAACCCAATGCAAGGAAGCTAAGAACCTTGATAACAGGTTAGAAGAATTGCTAACTGAAATAACTAGTTTAGAGAAGAACATGAATGACCTGATGAAGATGAAAAACATAGCACGAGAACTTCATGAACCATACACAAATATCAATAGCTGAATCAATCAAGTGGAAGAAAGGATATCAGAGATTGAAGATCAACTTGATGAAATAAAGTGTGAAGACAAGATTAGAGAAAAAACAATGAAAAGGAACGAACAAAGCCTCCAAGAAATATGGGACTATGTGAAAAGACCAAACCTACATCTGATTGGTGTACCTGAAAGTGACGGGGAGAATGGAACACACTTCAGGATATTATCCAGGAGAACTTCCTCAACATAGCAAGACAGGCCAACATTCAAATTTGGAAAATACAGAGAACACCACAAACACTCTTTGAGAAGAGCAACGCCAAGACACATAATCATCAGATTCACCAAGGTTGAAACAAAGGAAAAAATGTTAAGGGCAGCCAGAGAGAAAGGTCCACAAAGGGAAGCCCATCAGATTAACAGCGGATCTCTCTGCAGAAACCCTACAAGCTAGAAGAGAGTGGGGGTCAATATTCAACATTTTTAAAGAAAATAATTTTAACCCAGAATTTCATGTCCAGCCAAAGTAAACTTCATAAGTGAAGGAGAAATAAAATCCTTTACAGGCAAGAAAATGCTGAGGTATTTTGTCTCCATCAGGCCTGCCTTACAAGAGCTCTTAAAGGAAGCATTAATTAAAATTAACTCAAGCTCCTAAAGGAAGCATTAATTAAAATTAATTCAATGGATTAAAGATTTAAATGTAAGACCTAAAACCATAAAAACCCTAGACGAAAACCTAGGTAATACCATTCAGGACATAGGCATGGGCAAAGACTTCATGACTAAAACACCAAAAGCAATGGCAACAAAAGCCAAAATTGTCAAGTGGGATCAAATTAAATTAAAGAGCTTCTGCACAGCAAAAGTAAGTATCATCAGAGTGAACAGGCAACCTACAGAATGGGAAAAAATTTTTGCAATCTATCCATCTGACAAAGGGCTAATATCCAGAATCTACAAGGAACTTAAACAAATTTACAAGAAAAAAACAAACAACTCCATCAAATATTGGGCAAAGGATATGAACAGAGACTTTTCAAAAGAAGACATTTATGTGGCCAAAAAACATGAAAAAAATCTCATCATCATGGTCATTAGAGAAATGTACATCAAAACGCCAGTGAGATACCATCTCATGCCAGTTAGAATGGCAATCATTTAAAAGTCAGGAAACAACAGATGATGGAGAGGATGTGGAGAAACAGGAACGCTTTTACACTGTTGGTGGGAGTGTACATTAGTTCAACCATTGTGGAAGACAGTGTGATGATTCCTCAAGGATCTAGAACCATAAATACCATTTGACCCAGCCATCCCATTACTGGGTAGATACCCAAAGGATTATAAATCATTCTACTATAAAGACACATGCTCATGTATGTTTATTGCAGCACTATTCACAATAGCAAAGACTTGGAACCAACCCAAATGCCCACAATGTTAGACTGGATAAAGAAAATGTGGCACATATCCGATATGGAATACTATACAGCCATAAAAAAGGGTGAGTTCATTTCCTTTGCAGGGACATGGATGAAGTTGGAAACCACCATTCTCAGCAAACTAACACAGGAAAAGAAAACCGAACACCACATGTTCCCCCTTGTAAGTGGGAGGTGAACAATGAGAACATATGGGCATAGGGAGGGAAATATCACACACCAGGGCCTGTCGGGGGGTGGGGAGTAAGGGGAGGGATAGCATTAGGAGAAATATCTAATGTAGATGACAGTTTGATGGGTGCAGCAAACCACCATGGCACATGTATACCTATGTAACAAACCTGCACGTTCTGCACATGTGTCCCAGAACTTAAAGTATATATAAATAAATAAGTAAATATTATTTAAATAAAATAAAACTAAAAAGGATGAAAAGAGTTTTTTACCACTAGAAATTTTAGCCATTAATTTCCAGAGATGATCTTGTTTAGCAGTTTTTTATATATCTTTTCTGAAATTTTCTACATATATACAAGTGTTTCTCTATTACAAATATCATAAGCACACACATACACATATAAGTTAGTCATTAAATAGTGGGAAACTTTTATATAATACATTAGATAACATAAAACTATTTGTAATTTATAATTTTTGGATTAATTTACATTATACTTTTACTATAATCTTAATATATAAACGTGTATCACATTGGAATGTAATAAAGTATATTCTTTTAAATGATATATAAAGTTCTCACTTTCATTTATTTGAAATGGTACTTCTTCAGGCGTAGTTGAAATTGGTCAAGTTTGTGGTCATGTAAAAAGCAAGAGGAGGAGCAAATGTCACATGCACAGGTGTTACAAAACATGGCCCAAAGCGGTAAACCAGGAGTCAAATCCAATCCAGGTAGATCCAGAGCATGTGCTCTCTATATGCCACCTGGTTGCTGATGAGCACAGGACACAGGATCATGAAAGGAATATTTGTGATCACAGGTCTAGGGAACTGTCTGTTACCAGACAGTAATGCTCCATGAGGAAAAGGGCTATGTCAATCTTGCTCATTTCTAAATCCTCAGTGCTGAATAGATGAATGATGACAGAGAGACCTACAAAATGCTGCCCTAAGTTAAATAAAACTATGAGGCAGGGTCTGGAATTTCCAGAACACACAGTACAATATTCAATATCCAAATATTGCCTGTGGTGAGCTATATTTCACTGACTTATTCATGTTCATAAACAAATATTTACAGAGCATTTTACATGTGCAAGGCACTACACTGGACACCAGGGACAAATGGATAAATTAAACATGGTCCTTGATCTGAAGAAGTTCACAAAGTAGTAATGAAGAAAGATTTTTGAACAAATAATTATAATAAAAAGACAACCATTATTTACAGCGAAAACATATTTAGTCTATAAGGAAATCATGTTCTGCTGCTATTTAACTAGAAGGAGAATACAAATAGAAAATTTTGCTTGACAGAAATATTTTATTTAATGTTTATTTAATGAGGCAAGAAGTATAGATCATATGGCTTCCATCTCAAGGTCTAAGACAACTATTCCATTTTTTGTACCTTGGCCATGAGGAAAGGTAAAAGGGGAAGTGATAGTCTCATCCTGTCTTCTTGGGGAAGTGGCCTAGAAGTTGCACACACCACTTCCATTCGTAGCTCACTGCTTAAAGCTATTCATATGGCCATTTACAGCTACATGGAAGGCTAGGAAATACAGCCATCAGAAAGGTGGCCATGTGCCCTGCTAATATTAGGAGTTCTGTTACAAAAAAAGAAGGGGAGAATAAATATTGAGGGACAATGAGTAGTTCCTGCTACAACCCATTTCTGAAATAATTAAACAGTTAATATGTATATTCAAAGCTATATACCTTTCAATTAAGACTGCAACCTCTCCCTCTCTGTGGGGAAGAAACAAAATTATGTAATTCATCCTGACAATATTGTTTTGCATATATTAATGCTGGGGTTAGAAATAACTACAAACTTTTCAACATAGAAGGACCATTAAATCTGAGAGCTGTTGAAGAAATAGGAAGGGGGAGATTTATAGGGCTAAATTTTCAAAGGTAATAGAATAATATTGGAACCATCTTGATCCTCTTTCTCTAATGTCTTAGAGAAAAACAACTAGGATCCCTGCAGGCAGTTGTGTGGACTGTGCACTGGACAACTCTGGGAGATGTCATTCCCATCATAATCACCATAAAAATGATTTTCTAGCAGTAAAAGTTCTTGAGGGAGGGGTGCCCTTTCCCAAATTGTATAAAGGTGTTCTTTGGACAAGCTGCAAGTGGTACTGTAGTCCCATGCCGTTTAACGCTGCTGAAGGGCAGAAGGGGTGGGTTGTGGCACTGTTTCAGGCCCTTGATTATTCTTTTAAAAAGAGTCCTGAAAGTATTAAAGTGAATGGCCTTTGATGTTCTCCAGGAACAAAAAACTCAGAACATAAGCACATGAAGAGATGCTGAAGATCATTACAAATACAAATGAAAACCACAGTGAGATACCACTTCATATCCGCTAGGATGGCTACAATCAGAATGATCAATAATAGTAAGTGTAGGGAAGGATAGGGAGAAATAGGAAACCTCATAGATTACTGGCGGGAATGCAAAATGGTATATAGCCAAGAGAAATGAAAACATATGTCCACATAAAAACTTGTACAGGAATGTTCATAGCAACATTATTCATAAACACCAAAAAGTGGAAACAACCCAAATGTCTATCAACTGATGAATGAATAAATAAAATGTGATATAACCATACCAAAATTCATACAATGGAATATTACTCAGCCATAAAAAGGGATGAAGTACTGATACATGCTGCAATGTGGCTGAACCTTGAAAATATTATGCTAAGTAAAAGAAGCCAGTCACAAAATGCCACATATTATACGCTTTTATTTATGTGAAATGTCCAGAATGGATGAATCTACACAAACGGAAAGTAGAATAGTGATTGCCTAAGGATGGGGGACTGGGGATGGAGAGAAGAGGGTTGGAGGGAAATTGAGAGTGACTGCTACTGGGTACAGAGGCTTCCTTTTCGGGGTAATGAAAATGTTCTAAAATTGACTATAGTGACTAAAAGAGCCATGGAATTGTGTATTTTAAATGGATGAATTGTATGGCATGTGAAATATATTTTAACAAGCATTTTTTAAAAGGTAAAAAAAACAAATAAAATGAACTCAGAACAAAGACAGGGAAAGTTTTTAACCTTCCCGTTGAAGGCAGAGGGTTAAAAGAGGTAAGACAATTAATGTTTTCCCTAGGAGTTTCAGTCCTCCATTCTTCATCCTAGCAGGAACCACAGAATCTGGCCAAATATCTGTCTAGATCTTCAAGCTGCCAACTATCAGAGGGGGAGAAATAGGCTTCCTAAAGCACAAATGATACAGTACTGGGTAAAAACACTTTATAATTGTTTATTTTTACTAAATAACCTTACATGAAATGCCACATTTTATCTAAAACATATCCTCAAAAGGAAGGATGTATTAGTTCATTTTCACACTGCTGATAAAGACATACCCAAGACTGGACAATTTGCAAAAGAAAGAGGTTTAATTGTATCACAGTTGCACGTGTCTGAGGAGGCCTCAGAATCGTGGCAGAAGGCAAGGAGGAGCAAGTCATGTCTTACATGGATGGCAGCAGGCAAAAAATGTTGTGTAGGGAAACTCCTGTATTTAAAACCATCAGATATCTTATTCACTGTCATGAGAACAGCATGGGAAAGACCTGTCCCCATGATTCAATTATCTCCCACCAGGTCCCTCCCACAACCTGTGGGAATTATGGGAGCTACAAGATGAGATTTGGGTGGGGACACAGACAAACCTTATAAGACGAAATCACTCCCAAAGGGTAAAATGTATTCTTAGGGGCAGAACAAAAAAAAACCCTTCCTCTTTATTTATAAAGCACAGATATGTACATATTACATAAATAGATGTACAGTATATCTATGTTTTTAAATTTTCATGGAAAGGGTTAATAGGGGGAAAAATGCCCAAAAAGGAAGCTTGAGGTCCATGGTTTTCACATACACTAGACGAACACTCTTCCTGCTGTGTTAAACTATTATAAGATGAAAATATTTGGCTCTTTCATTCTTCTGGAAATGCTCATGGTAACCAAAGGTCCCAGATTTCCTGTATAAAATATGGGATCTTGCTATCTAACTATGTGTCACTTATGAAATCATCTACTATCTTAGACTGAGAGAATTTATGTCTTGAAACTAAAAAGCACAACCTACAACAGAACTAAAAGAGACAAAAAATATGTACCTATGTACTAGCCCTTTTCAAATCTTTCCTCTCATGCCCATGCCTACCCCTAAAATACAATCTTTGACATAAAAAGGAGAAAAGGTGATTTTCCCCTTTCACTTTATCTACCACTCTCATCCCCACCCTCCCCTCCACTGCCCCACCATCACCCTTCCCCACTTCAGACACAAGAAGACTTGCAGGCCAGGCCCTGTCTAAAGTCATTATGTAGATGATATTGTCATCCAAACCCACAGGCTCTCCTTTTTTCTCTTCTCTATCCCTTTCTCCATAATATGTACCTTTCTTTTCAGTGTCTTCCCCTATCTTAATTGGTCTAGTCTACCTCATTTCAAAACCGAAAAGGATCTAATTTTCATTTTCAACTGAACATGACATAGAGTGCACACTCACAGACAAATGCCTTTTCCACTAACTGTGGAATAAAAAGCTTTGACTCCTAGTAAATAAACTTCAGCCATCAAAGAGAAGATGGAGGTGATATCTGCTTCAGTTCTTAGGGGTGGAGGAAAGGAGATGAGACAGATTAGAAGATGGGGCCATCAGCCTCTGTCTTCTGACTCCCTGTGTCCTTGGAGCCCTCCTTGCCCTCCTGCCAGGAAGTTACTCCCAGCTGCAGCTGCATCCATTGTCTTTGGTTTGCCTGGGAATTACTGGGTATAGCAGTGGCACAGTCTTGTTGCTGCTGCAGCCCTGGGACTAGGAGCACGTTCTGCCTATATAGAGGGCCACACAATTCACTTACCACCTGCCCTCCCTACCTAGCTCAAAACTGTTCTGACACTCCCTGGTGCTGGGAACCCGGGGCCACCTTCCCTGTTCTCACTCCTAATTTCAGGACCACCAATTCTGGTCTGGGTCTCACTCTTCCCTCAGTATCAGTTGAGGTGTTGTCAGTCAGTTATCTACTTGTGCCCCAGGCAAGCAATTCAACCTGAACAGGGGCATACTTGTCTGGGTCCTGGAGCCTTAGTAAGTGCAATCAACATAATTACTCACAACCCAAAGCATCTTTTTTTAGGCATCAGAAATATTTTCTTTAGTTTCAGTTTTCAATTAAGTAAGTGCTTTCATGTTTTTAGGAAAATATCGGCCATTGTAATCTATTCATTTCTTTTCCCAGTGGAATTCAGATGCTCTTTACACAGTTGATTTTCTTTTCTTCTTTCTTTTTTTTTTTTAGACGGAGTCTTGCTCTGTCACCCAGGCTGGAGTGCAGTGGCACAATCTCGGCTCACTGCAACCTCTGCCTCCTGGGTTCAAGTGATTCTCCAGCCTCAACATCCTGAGTAGCTGGGACAAGAGGTGTGCACCACCATGCCTGGCTAATTTTTGTATTTTTAGTAGAAACGGGGTTTCACCATGTTGGCCAGGCTGGTCTCGAACTCCTGACCTCAAGTGATTTGCCTGCCTCAGCCTCAAAAACTGCTGGGATTACAGGCATGAGCCACTGCGCCCGGCCCCAAAGTTAATTTTCAATGGTAAACATTTAAATGAAAATAAGAAACTTCTTTTGAGAGATGTCTGTTCATGTCCTTTGCCCACTTTTTCATAGAATTATTTTTTTTGTTTGTTTTGCAATTGAGTTGTTTGAGTTCCTTGTATATTCTGGATATTAGTCACTTGCTGGATAAATAGTTTGCAAATATTTTCTCCCATTGAACAGGTTGTCTCTTCACTCTGTTGATAGTTTCTTTTGCTGTGCAGAAGCTTTTTGGTTTCATACAGTCCCATTTGTCTATTTTTCTTTTGAATAAATATGTGAAAAACTGCTCAGCCTCACTAATCATCAGGAAAATGTACATCAAAACCAAAATGAGATATTATCTTATCGCAGTTAGAATGGCTATTATTAAAAAGACAAAAAATAACAGATACTGGCAAGGATTTGGAGAAAAGGGAACTTTTACACACTGATTATGGGGATGTAAATCAGTATAGCCATTATGGAAGACATTATGGAGATTTTTCAAAAGACTGAAAATAGGACTACCATACAATCCAGTAATCCTACTTCTGGGTATATATCCAAAGGAATGGAAAGCAGTATATCAAAGGGATGCCTGCACCCCCATGTTTATTGCAGCACTATTCACAATAACAAAGATATGGAGTCAAGCTAAGTGTCCATTAGTGATAAATAGATAAAGAAAATGTGGCATGTATACATAATGGAATGCTATTTGGCCATTAAAAAAAAGAATAAAATCCTGTCATTTGCAGCAACATGTTTGGAACTGGAGGTCAGCATGTTAAATGAAACAAGTCAGATGCAGAAAGACAAATATTGCATCTTCTCACTCATATGCTGGAGCTAAAAAGTTGACCTCATGGAGGTAGAGAGAGTAGAATGACGGTTATCAGAGGCTGGGAAGGGTGTCTGAGGGGAAGTGAAGGGAGGTTGTTTAACGGGTACAAACATACAGTTAGATAAAAGTGTTACCAGAGCAGGGGCGTCCAGGTTCTTGGCACCTTTAACAAAGAATTGGACAAAATGCACAAACAAAGCAAGGAAAGAATGAAGCAACAAAAGCAGAGATTTATTGAAAATGAAGGTACACTCCACAGTGTGGGAACAGGCCGGAGTATAGGGGTTCAAGGGCCCTGTTGCAGAATTTTTGAGGGTTTAAATACCCTCTAGAGGTTTACATTGGTTACTTGTGTAAACCCTATGTAAATGAAGAGGACAAAGTAAAGTTACAAAGTCATTTACTGGGCATATGCCCTATGGAGAGGAAATACCCTGTCATAGCTGAAGTGTGAATTGGCCTTATGTTCCCTGCCTCCAGATCCTATTTTCCTCCCTCAGAAGGAATAAGTTCCAATATTTGAAAGCAGAGTAGGGTGACTACAGTTAACAACCATAAATTTTATATTTCAAAATAGCTAGAAGAAAGGACTGGAAATGCTCCCAAAACATAGACATGATCAATGCTCGAGGTGATGGATACTCTAAAGGCTCTGACTTGATTACTATGCATACTATGCCTGTAACAAAATATCACATGTACCCCATTAATTTGTACAAATATTGCGTATCAACAAAAGTATTTTAAAATAGGAAACTTCCTTTTTACATGTAATAATCTGAACTCTCCCTGCAGAGCTATCTTATCCAACAGCTCTGAAGTATAAGGAAAGCAAAAAGGAATTTAGACTAAACTTTCCCCCAAAACTCCTTTCTAAGTTTTATTTTACTCAGTTATCCCTTTAAATGAAATTATCCCAGGGCGTAAAATATTAAGTAAAATACAGAGGCAATTTGGAGCAAGAAAACAGGAGCAACTTGCACGTGGTACTATGCCACTTTTTATGACCCACTTTCAGACATTTTTAATGTGACATAAAATAAATTCTGCTGTCACAACTTCCCATCCTCCCTCCAATCTTGAAGCATAGCTGGTGGGCTTCCAGCAAGAGAGCTCTGCTCATCAACTGGCTATCTCATCTTCCAATCCACAGCCTCCACACTTCCATCACAGCGTAACCAGCTTCCCTCTCTGGTCTCTCCTCTCCAGCGATCTTCTGCATGGCAAGTACGAATTGCGTGCCTAGTATGTGCCAAGCTCCACCAGTATACACCATTGCTCTTCATTTAACCCATATGAGAATGTTTCCCTATCTTTAAGCTCTTATTTTGTTTTTTAAAGAATAAAATCCACAATGACTGGTCATTCTTGTTTGTTATAGTTTGACAGTGATGATGATTCTCTCTACATTGGAATCTTTGGGTAGGTCTCCACATCGCCCAGATGTCTGCCCCTAACCCTGACCACCCAGGATTCTAGCTCATGGTTGTCATACCTGGGCCTGAATGTAGACTCTAGAGGTGATGAAACCTACAGGTGAGGAGGAAGCATGTGACATGGAGAAAATCAATGTCACATTAGGGTCCCCAGTGCTGTTTGTAAAAGACTTAAAGACTTCAGTGGTCTAGCCTGAGAATCTACATTGCCCTTACAAAGAATCTGTGGAACAGGATGTTCCTGACAAAAATAATTTCCTCCTGTCTTCTTTTGCTTGAGCCATATATCATTTGTAAGTTCGGAACTGTTTTTA
Source organism: Chlorocebus sabaeus (assembly GCF_047675955.1). Taxonomy (NCBI): domain Eukaryota; kingdom Metazoa; phylum Chordata; class Mammalia; order Primates; family Cercopithecidae; genus Chlorocebus; species Chlorocebus sabaeus. The sequence continues at coordinate 34,493,285 of NC_132916.1, forward strand.
TGTAAGTACTGGTATATTTGGTGAAATAGTCCCATTACTTTGTGGCCATCCTTTTACAAAAAAGCTCACTTAATCCATTTGTACATCTAGGTCATTTTCAACCTGAATAACTGGATATAAATTTTTCTCAGTTTTGACAAAATGACATAGTTTTTTATAAGAGTTCCCTTTTGTTCCTTTTAAAAATATAACTAGATACAGATTTATCATTGGTATAAAACATACAAATCTAACAATAGCCATTATTGGTATTGGTTTATACATCATAACTGTGCATAAAAATTTCTAACATATGGCCAGGTGCAGCGGCTCACACCTGTAATCCCAGCATTTTGGGAGGCCGAGGCAGGTGGATCGCTTGAGCTCAGGAGTTAAAGACCAACCTGGGCAGCATGGCAAAACCCTGTCTCTACCAAAAATACAAAAAATTAGCCGGGTGTGGTGGGTGTGTGCCTGTGGTCCCAGCTACTTGGGAGACTACAGTGGGAGGATCACTTGAGCCTTGGAGGCAGGGGTTGCAGTGAGCCGTGATCATGCCACTGCACTCCAGCCTGGGCGACAGAGTGAGATCCCCTTTCAAGGAAAAAAAAAAAAATCTAACATACTCTCTCTCTCTCTCTTTTTTTTTTGCAGCACACAGTAATATTCTTCTCTCTTTGTACTAAGGATCCTCTTAGTCTAGCTGGAAATCACTGGTTTCACCCAGGGAATCATCCACATGCTGAGAATGGGGGCTTCCAACTTGCTACCAGCAGAATGGGAGGGAAAGTGCCTCTGACCAAGGAGATCTCGGTGATCTGTACATGCCTTCAGTTACACAACAGACAGATCCATCTGAAATAATGACAAGAAGCAAAGCATGGCACCTGTTATACACTGCAACCATCTCCAACTTTGTATTGCTGAAAAGGTCTGAGCTGCCTGAAGCAGTGTTTGTGTTTTCTTCTGCTATAAAAAATGTACTCACCCTAAGGAGTAGAGGCGGCACTGCTTGTTGCGGATTTGATGAGCTAAATTGAACCTGTCGTCAAGACACACTGACCAGGGCTTGTGTGTAGGACTAGAGTCAGTAGCCAGGCTGTCTGTATTCATGTGATTGCATGCAATCTGTAAAGATTGGAAATCAATGTGAATAATTTGAAATGTTGGATGATAAATAGCAGGTAGGGACTTACTGCTTCCCCATCCCTGAAAACCATAATAGGAAAGTTATATCCTCCTCCACTGCTAACTACTCCCCTCCCCAGGGAACCACAAGACGGCTATAAAGTGTTTGGAGGAATTTCAATTACCAGATATTAAGTAATCTCATGGAGAATATATGCAGGTTTGGAGAGAATTTAAGAGCTGCTGTAGCCATGTGCACAGGGTGTGCAGGGCAGAACAAATCAGGAGCAAAACGTGGGAGGAGCGGTGGTGTCAGGAAGGCTTTGTAGAAGGGTGCTAGTCCTGGAGGATGAACCGGGAGACTTGGACCAAGAAGGGCATTCCAGACACAGAGAACAGTGCTCACCATGCACACATGTCTTCGTTACCCAGATACAGAGAACAGTGCTCACCATGCAACCAGACACAGAGAACAGTGCTCGCCATGCAACCAGACACAGAGAACAGTGCTCACCATGCAACCAGACACAGAGAACAGTGCTCACCATGCAACCAGACACAGAGAACAGTGCTCACCATGCAACCAGACACAGAGAACAGTGCTCACCATGCACACACGTCTTCATTACCCACAGAGGGCCTACTATAAGATGTGAGGCACAATCATAGGCATAGATCTCAGAAGCATACTCCCAAGATTAGTTATCCCTTATTTCAAGCAGATAAGGTGGGGCCACTAAGGTCCAGAAAGGTGGCAGCTGTTATCCAAGGTAAACAGCTGATCATGGGTCAAGTGAAATTAATAGGCAGTCCCTGCTGATAAGGCAGTGTTCTTTGTGATACACTGCTCGAATGCACTTCCTCCTGGGGGAGAAGGGCAACAACCCCAGGCAGGAGGCTCTTCCTGAGCTAACAGAAGCACTTTTCTTAACTCATCCATCAAAATTAGATAAGAAAACCAAAGGGAACGTGTGTGTAAGTCAAGCAGAAGCAAGTCTCTAACTTCAACTGCACACAAAGCAAATATACTTCATAAGGGATTCTGACTTGTGTTTGACGCTAGTACATTTCGCACAGCTGAGGCTGCTGAAACCAAAGAAAATAAGGAAAACAAGTTCTGTGGCCAAGATATTTACCTTACTGAGCAACAGTATTTTCCCCCAATCCCTTAAAACTCTCATAGTCATCATGATACTCCAAGAATGCAGCAGCTTTTGCTGTCACAGCATAGACCACAGACCGCTCCAGATGCAAAGAATGTTTTGAGATTCATTGCTTTCATCCATTGGAAAACATTGACAGCAAGCAATTTTCTTCCTAAGAAGATATTCTAGGGCCAGGCACAGTGGCTCATGCCTATAATCCCAACAGTTTGGGAGGCCGAGGCAGGAGGATCGCTTGAACCCAGGAGCTCAAGACCAGTCTGGGAAACATGGCAAAACTTCATCTCCACAAAAAATACAAACATTAGCTGAGCATGGTGGCATGCGCCTGTAGTCCCAGCTATTCAGGGTGGTTGATTAATTGAGCTTGGGAGGTTGAGGCTGCAGTGAGCCATGATTGTGCCTCTGCACTCCAGCCTGGGCAACAGAGCGAGACCAGATCCTGTCTCAAAAAAAAAAAAAAAGAAAAAAGAAAAAGAAAAAGAAAAGAAAAGAAAAAAAAGATATTCTAGATTTGGCCAATCCTTTAACTGATTTTCCAAAATTTTAATCTAAGAAGAGCACATTAGGTGGAGCCTATTCAACTAACACGGCATCTGCATTACTCTTGCTATCCCCTCTGGCCAGCCTGGCAAAATCATCCTGCACCATTTATCAGTGAATGTGTCTTCTGCTAGGATTTGGACATCTCAGAGGAAAGCTGAAAAAGTGAAACCCCTATATATCTTTTCCCTGAATCCAGTATTTTTCTACTTCTCGATCTTCAACAACTGTTTAAAGGACAAAATAATTGGAGAAAATGGAATTGAATCTTTTCTCAAGCAACAGCTACAGAATACATTTATTAACTGGGTGCATCAACATGTTAATTTGATAATTCATCTCCTACTATTCTCCCACAGATAAATGGAAATTATGTCTCTGCCTGCCCACCTTCTATTCCCCACCCACTCACCTAAGGGAAGAGAAGTTGCTAATCTAGTTAGTCAGAACTCAGTGTGTTCATTGGACCCTGTTCTGCTAGTGGGCAGATTACTGTGCCTTAAACATGGGTGCCTTCCTGAGCCCCACCTCCAGTGGGAAACTAGTTAGTCCAGGGCAGCTGTGTGTGCCCCCAAAGCATGCCTGGACCTTATAAGCCTGAGCCATCTGCTTGAGGGAAGTCTCCTGGGATATTTTTATTAGAGTGGCATGATGATCCCCATTTGCTATGGTTCTTTGTGTACATGTCTCCATAATGACAGATGAAGATGTGATGTTTGTAGGTCCTTGCTCCTCGTTCCCTCCTAATGCCATCCAAACCTAGCTCTGACCTTTCCCACAGTGTTTCTCAATGTGCGGTCCGCCTACATCAGAATCATCGGGGAGGTACTTAAAATGCAGATTCCTGTGCCTCCCTCCAGATCTACAAACTCACAATCTTTGAGGTTGATACCTGAGAACATGCATTTTAATAAGCTCCCCCTGGGAGATTTTTATGCAGATGACCTTTTGAGTTTACTGGAGGCCTTTTGTAAAGCCCCAGTGAAAGTTTCCAGCGAGTAGCATCTCTGCCTTAACAAATTAAAAGAGGCTACACTTGGGCCAGAACTTTAAACTGAAAACAGCAGCCCCTCTGACCCCCACCCCTAACAACAGACTGAAGGGGTCGGCACTGACAGTTAGCCAGAGGCCTCCAAAAGTCAGGTAGGCATTGAAGATCCAGAGTCAGAGCTTTCAGATCCAGCTGCTCCTCCTTTGCTAAAGTCAGGAACTAGGGTTTTATTTTATTAAAGATGACACTTTGTCTACTTTAAGCATTTCTTCTTATTCTACAGATTTCATCTTGGACAGATATATCTCCATTGACGAAACATTCTTTTTCATTCACTCCCCCTGATAACATCCCCTCTTCCTTTCTTAGCTCAGAAATAAAACACAAGGGCCAGGAGCGGTGGCTCACACCTATATTCCCAGTACTTTGGGAGGCTGAGGCAGGTGGATCACAAGGTCAGGAGTTTAAGACCAGCCTGACCAGCATGGTGAAACCCTATCTTTACTAAAAAAAAAAAAATACAAAAGTTAACCAGACATACTGGTGTGCACCTGTAATCCCAGCTACTCGGGAGGCTGAGGCAGCAGAATTGCTTGAACCGGGAGGCAGAGGTTGCAGTGAGCCAAGATTGTGCCAGTGCACTTCAGCCTGGGCAACAGAGCAAGACTCCACCTCAAAAAAAAAAAGAAAGAAAGAAAGAAAGAAAGAAAAGAAATAAAACACAAGAATTATTCAATTTTAACCATTTATTAACCATCTCATTAACAGACATTAGCTTTTGTAAACAACTGAAAGTCCTCCATAAACTTCTGCTCCTAAAAATTAATTAAGTATTGATTTTTCACCCTTTCTAGTTAGGATTTATGGCCAGGGCTTCAATAAACTCTCTTGTAAGCAAAATAAGTGAGGGCAGTAACTTCTAGCTAACTTCCAGCTCAACTAATTATGTTCTCTGTCTCTCTAATTCCCCTTGTAATTTTAGCCAAATAAAGCAAATTAGGCCTAGACAAAGGAAAACAGACTCCAGGAAAAAATATTTTGTGAAATGTTTTTTAATTATTTAACTTAAAGGGATCTAATTTATTTTCATTTCATTTTGTATCCCAAAAGCTTGACTGGTATTTCTGCCAACCCATAAGTAGAATCTGGCAAAGGAAACCCTTAAAATTTTGGAACTTGAGAATCACTTTGATGATCTTCTGCATGTTTACAGAACGATCAACTCCATGCTGTATGGTTATACAGTACCATTATTTTTGAAAGGCTCATGGGCAGAATTTTGTGCTTATTGTTTTCATCTCGGGGTGTGTGTGTGTAGCAGTAAATACAACAGATACTATTGTATTGTTGTAAAGTTATATTCTGAATATCCAGAGCATGGGTTCTTATTCTTAGGTTATTCTTACAAATTGATAGATGGGTAGACAACTAGGTAAAGAGGTAGAGATGGATGGATAGATGGATAGCTGGATAGAAAGGTAGGTAGGTAGGTAGGTAGATAGATAGATAGATAGATAGATAGATAGATAGATAGACAGACGATAGACACAAAAACAGGCTTTAAAACATAATTTATTTTTTCTTTTTAAAAACAGCCACTGTTGCTTAGATTAATTTTATACTGCAAGGCATGCTTCCTGGAGGCATATGGTTTGGGGGATGCCATGAAAAGCTGAATCTGGAGACTTCCCTTAGAACAGAGCACTGTATTTATGATTTAACTATTTCTTGTTAGCAGCAGACAGTGTACCGTGGACTGCAGAACTCTGCCATGTATCACGGTCTTTCATATTGAAAACAAAAACAAAAACAAATAGTACCTAATTAAACTGAGCTTGATGTTCTGCATACTCTACGCAAACACCATATCCTCTGGAATTTCATTTAAAAATGCATGGCCCCAACCATGCCTCCAGGACCACAATGCACAAGTCTAGAGGTGCCACGCCCATTGCTCTCTCATGCCATGCTGTCCTAAGCCCTATGCCTCTGCTCCCGGGCTCCCCCGGCCTAGGAAGCTTTCCCCACCCATCTGTCTGCCCCCTGTTAGAGAACACACAACTCTCTTGCACCCTAACTATTTACCAGTGTGGGGGGGTGTTTTATTGTGGCTTAATATCCCAAGGCCCAGCACAGTGCCAGCCATAAAGCAGGTGTTCAACAAATACCCTCTGGATTGAGGAATGGATACATCAACGATGCACATACCAAATGCCAGCCTTGCTGTACAAGCTTGAGCACAGATTTGAGGGAAGCATATTTCTTAATGTTAAAAAAGCAGCATAAGAGGATGGGGGTGGAATTCGCATTAGTACCTTCAGAGTTTTTTTTTTTTTTTTCCTTGCCCATGATGACTCACTTCTGCTAACTGAAGTTTTTAGGTAACAGTGACTGTAATATTCTGCTAGTTTTGTAGGCTTTCATTGTCAAGATGAGTTCTAAATTGAGCATAAGCCACAAAAGCAACCATAAAGCTTTGCATTACATACAGAGGGATAGGGAGCATTGGTTAGTAAAGGATTCTGATTAAGAACCATTTAGTGTCATCTCTGGTGACTCCCATCTGCTGGTCTTCTAGTAACCCGGAAGTACATCAAAGCACAGAACCTCATCTGGCTAAAATGGCCCCGCATTAAAAACCATTGTGAGGTTGGGAACTTTACATCATTCTTCTGGAGGACAAAAATCCTTCCAGTGAGCTTCAACAACAAATTCTCTATTATTGCTCATCAAGCTGAATAATAATTACACATCCAGTTATCCACCTTCACAACAAGTTGGTTAGATCCTTAAGGGCAGAGACTATAACCTCAGGGCCCAGAACAATTCCTGGCACCTTGTAGGCACTCAAAAATACCTGGTTAATAACCATTCTATACTACTCTGTGCACAGTACAAGCTCACAGAACTGGGAGGGACCTCAGAAATAATTTTGATACAATCTCTTCCATTTCAGGATCAGAACAAGGAGAGCCAGAGAAGCAAAGTAAAGTACCCAGGTTTATAAGATCAGACTATGGAGGATGCCTTTAAAAAATAAAAAATTGTGTCCACGCACAGTGGCTCACATCTGTAATCGCAGCACCTTGGGAGGCTGGGGTGAGTGGATCTCCTGAGGTCAGGAGTTCAAAACCAGCCTGGCCAACATGGCGAAACTCTGTCTCTACTAAAAATACAAAAATTAGTCAGGCGTGGTGACAGGTTCCTGTTATCCCAGCTACTTGGGAGGCTGAGGCAGGAGAATCACTTGAACCTGGGAGGCAGAGGTTGCAGTGAGCTGAGACTGTGCCACTGAACTCCAGCCTGGGCGACAGAGGAAGACTCTGTCTTTAAAAAAAAACAAGAAAGAAAGAAATAGAAAGAAAAAAAAAAAAGATTTTTTCTCCTCTCAGTCCGTAGTTTCTGGGAAAAATCCAAGAGGGATCTAAAAATGACCATTTCATGCCTCAATAGCTTCTTCTAAGCAAACAGGCCTTTTATAAGTTATGGAACATTAACATGAAATACATATAGAATAGAATTTGGTAGCTTGTGTTATGTAAATTTATTTTGGTGAGTGAAGTCCATAGTTCTCAAATTCAATTCATAAAATTAATACCTCTTATTTTCTTCTGGAGCCTTTAAGGGCTTTTGAAAATCACGGTTAAGAGGTCCAGATTCTTATCATTCATGTAAAATCAAACTACAAAACTAAAATTTCAGTATTTTAATTAAGTCTGCCTAAGTCCATCAAATTAATTTGCAGCAGCAAAATAAGATAAAATCATGAGAAGCTCAGGGACGAATTCAACATCCCATCACTCATGATTAATTCAACCAGCTTTTATGTCCACGTCTGGGTGATAAATACTAAAATTCCTGTTTGTCTCATTGCTTTATATGAGAAATGAGACTTTCTTTTACCCTTAAGCTAACTAACCTCCTAAAGATCTAGAAATATATTCTTTCCTATGGAGGAAAAGTGCTTTGCCGCCAGAGAGGCTGGGGAGGAGAACACGGATGTCAAGAGTGGGCTTGAGGGAGATTTTAAAAATCCAGGATCTGGCGTACAGCACCAGCTCCACTGTGCAGCTTCCTGAGTGAGCCGCTCTGCAGCTCCCAGGCAGTCTGAGCTCCTAATTTGCTAGCACCTCTCAGTTGAGGGCTAAATTTCCCTTGGGCCTTGATTTCCTTTTCTGTCTCTCTTTCCCCCTGGGATCAGGCAACTTGAGAACGGAACCTCTTGATTAACATGTCAAGAGCCATAGACTCTCCTTAATGGACAGTCTCTTTGCCTGCTCGGGGCACTGGCTCAGCCTGGACCTGGGCAGGAGCTGCCACAATGTGTTAAGTCACTAATAAAGGCCTGTGCTCAGTAATGATTTAAAGTGCTCTGAGATAGAGGGCCTTTGGATTCATTAACTCCTCAGCACACTGCCTGCAAAGCCTCCTCTGCTCTCTTGCCTAGCACGTCCCTGGCTGCCAAGCATCTGTGGCAGAAGAGTGGAAAGGCAAGTTCCTCCAAATACAAAATGGTGCTTGAACCTCTAGATGATGGTTTTGCTTTGTGACATACTCGACTGCCTACTCACGGGGACCAATCTGTCATTTCAAATGGTTTTCCAAAGCAATTTTCTAAAGTGGATCTTTAAAACACTTTGGGATGAATCATTTAAACATTTCAGGTTGGTGACACTCTTGGAGGAAGGAACATGCCCTAGCAAATGGAACGCATCTTATCTGCCTCCAAGTGAGTGGATGAGTTTAAGCAACAACGCCTCTGAACACACTTCCCCATCAAGTCCTCATCAGGAGTTGCTGAGAACCTCCCCACCTCCTTCTTTTGAAAGAGGCAATCAGGATCTTTTGCATTCTTCTCTAACTCGTTTGAGCCTGAAACACAACCTGGGTGGTGCTGATATATCTCAGGAACCTCCAGGCTTCTTCATCCAGGGACTGAGCAGGGCCTGCCCAAGGCTGGAGATCTATATGCCACCGCGGACCCTGCAAGAGACAGAAAATATAGGTTGTGTGTAAGGAAGTAGGAACTGGGTGGGAGGAGAAGGACACAGTATCAGAGAGGAAGCAAGGCTGCTTTAGCTGTCGGCAAAACACACACATGTGCATACAGGCAGCAGGGGGCTCTTTGGGAGCTGCTGTCATTAAGGCCACATCAGTCACAGGGAGACAAATGAGGCCTGCGACAGCCCAGCTCCCAGGTTAAGCAGGAGAATGCAAAGGCCCCGGGGACTGTCTGACTCTGCATTTATGATCAAAGGCAAACTCCATTTGACCCCATTGGGCTCTCCCTTAGCTGCAGCTTATTTTATTTGAGGCTGTGCTCCACTAGGAAGAGAAACTCCCTTATCAATGACAGTCTCCCAAAGCTTAGAGCTTCAAAAATATGTGCCTCTCTAAACAAAGCACCATAATGCTGCGGACTTGTCTTTGTTCTGGGCATTTGTTTATCTTCCTCAGTGCAGGAAGATGGGACCACGGCCCTTGGCTGCTGGGACCCTGCACAGGCAGAGCGAGGACCCCAGAACTGTCAACACCAGGGCTGGGGAGGGTGGCTTTCTAGCACTGTGAGGCAGCCACCACCTGTTAGCAGAGGTTTCGAGGTGCTCCCATGAACAGAGTGGTTAAGGATGACCTGCTCAGCCCCCTTTTGCAGCAAGGATGGGTGGATGAAGGGTTGGGGGAATGCAGTGGTCTGGATGAAGCAAAAATGGGAGCCCCTCCAGTAAAAAGGGGGGCACTAGTCAGGAAATCCTTATTAGAGCTCAGAACTCCCTACCTACATTTGTCAGCACCAGGAGATGTCCAGGAGGTTCGCTGCAATTCCCAGGGGTGGGGAGGGCTCGTGCATGGTGGGGAAGGGCTGGGGAAAGGGAGAGCTCCAGGAGCTGGTGGGGTCAATGTCTAGCGCCAGGAAAGGCTTCGGGTGTCATAGCATAGGGTTCCTGCAGTGTAGTGAGAATGGGCCCCTAAACCCTTTTTTTTGAGACGGAGTCTCGCTCTGTCACCCAGGCTGGAGTGCAGTGGCGTGATCTCAGCTCACTGCGAGCTCCGCCTCCTGGGTTCACGCCATTCTCCCGCCTCAGGCTCCCGAGTAGCTGGGACTACAGGTGCCTGCCACCACGCCCGGCTAATTTTTTATATTTTTAGTAGAGACAGGGTTTCACCATGTCAGCCAGGATGGTCTTGATCTCCTGACCTCGTGATCCACCTGCCTCGGCCTCCCAAAGTGCTGGGATTACAGGCGTGAGCCACCGCGCCCAGCCCCCTAAACCCCTTTTTACGGTGAAGAAGTAGGCAGGGGAGGGTTCTGGGAGCAAGATATGTGCAGTCTTAGGAGGCCATGCTCAGTTTAATGCTCTGCTGATGCTGTCTCGAAATTCTTAGTAATTTTATTATTTTTTTTATTACTGCTCCTTGCAGAGCAGGGCTAACTCACAGGAAGCGTGCCTAGAGTCAGTCAAAATTCTTAATAATTTTTGAACAAGAGGCCCTGCATTTCATTTTATACTGGGCCCACAAATCATGTCGCCAGTCTCCCCTGAGGGGCACCTTCTGGAAGAACAGCCTCTTCTTATAGCTCTTCTTGTTCCGTACAGGCTGAGCAGGCAGAGACTCTAGTAAGAAAGCTGGAGAACGTTCGTCATACATCTTCCCAGTTAATGCCTCCCACACCCTTATTTCTTTTCTCCTTCTCTGAATTTGATGTTGATTACCATTTGGTCAAACAATATTTATTGAGCTTTAGCCACTCTGTGCCAGGCACTGGTAAATACACATATACACAGTGTTCTCCAGTCAGGTACTGTGGTAGGAACTGTCTGCACCCAAAAAAGAAACATCTAGACAGGCCAGCCATGAGATGCTTTAGTACAAATGTGGTTTGTTGTCCCTAGATGGGGTGGCCTAGGTGACTCGGGGTTACACAGAAAACATGGAAGTCGTGGGGAACAAGGTTAGTCTGTGTGAAGCAGACAGTCTGGGTTTGGGGAAGAGGAATCCATTCTCACGTGGGGGTCTGAGATCAATGCGAGCACTTTGGAGTGATCAAGGGTTATTCAGTTTAGGCATTATTAGACACACACCACTGAAGGATCCCTGTGGAGCCCACAGTCTCACATCCTCACAGCCTGTACCACCCTTGTAGGGGCTGAGCACCACACAGTCCCTCTAGAGTGAAGAGGCCTCCCTGGTTTCCCGCAGGCTGCCTCTTTTTTCAGGAGCCCACAGAGCAGGGCCAGCTGCATGGGCATGCAACCTGTGCAGGCTCTCCCAAGAAGCACTCATGGTCAGGTGGGGGAGACAGACATAGACGAAATAACTTCTATAGTAAAATGCTAAAATATTCAGGAGAGTCGTTCTCTTTACGAAATTATTCGATTCTGAAATCATAAATTATCAACACATTTAAACACAAATGCTTCCAGTCCTGCTTGGTCACATTGACAGACTGAGTGCTTCCCAGGTTACTGCAGCAGCCAGCACAGTAACATGATGTCCCAAGAGCACTCAGCTAGGCCCGGGGTTTAAAACCTCCTGGGTCACTGTCATGGACCACTCACAAGGGCCCCCAGCATCTGGCCCAGGAGTCCCTGGATGAAAATGATGGAGTTCACATGTTATGGTTTTCCTCAAAATGAGGAGTTGGCAAATCTTTTCTATAACGGGTCAAATAGCCAATGTTTTAGACTTTGCAGGCCACACAGTTTCTGTTGCAACTCCTTGCCTCCTGCTGTAGCTCAAGAGCGGCCATAGACAGTAAGTAAACAAATGGTTATGGCTGCCTTCCAATAAAGCTCCATTTACACAAACAGGCAGCAGGCTGGATTGGGCCTGCAAGCTGTAGTTTGCTGACTCCTGCTCCAGCTGATTCTAATTCAGAGGTAGGCTGGCCTAGAAGAGGAGGTTTACTGAAATAATGCAAGGGAGGCAGGCTATGATGTTGTTGGGGCTCAGAACACAATTCCCCAAAGTCTGGTGCTTTGGCATGGTATGAACTTTAAAGTGTTGTAAGACTTTCTCCTTAGCTCAGGTAAAATGGGGTCTTTGTCACATGACCATGAGAGATTGGGCTTACAGACACTTTGAAGGGTGAGAAAAATGGAATTTACTGGGCAAAAAGGAAGAAAAGGGAAACAGGGACTCTCAGCAAAGCAAAAGTTCTGCTAGCTGGCTTCCTGCCTCACAGATTGAATCTCAGGTTTCACCCCAGAACAACAGAGGCCAGGCTCCTCCCCACTGCAAATGATGCAAACTTCCCCAGGGGCTCTGGCCCAGTGTGCATTCCTCCCATTGCACAGGCTGGTCAGAGTTTCTCCGGGGTCCCCTTTATACTTGGCTGTCTCAAAAGGACATTGGATGGGCCTCAAAGGCGAGTTCTCTCTGATCTTCTGTGGCCCTCCTGTCTCTCACTCCTCTTTCTTCCCCAGAGTGGGTTCTAGAAACCAGAATTCCTCTTCTGTAAGGCAGGTGAGAGAAACTGGAGACCCTCTTCCCCAAAGCAAGCCATAAAATCTACAAAGGTCACTCTCTCCCTTCTCCCCGAATACCTTTGTTCCAGAGGGATCTTGCCCCATACCCAGGAGGAAGAAATGCTACACAGAGAGAGCAAGAGGAAGCTGACCAGACAGGCCTTGCTGGGGTTCCCCCCTCAGCCTATTACCATTAGATCACACCCTTTTGTCCAACCACACTTCTGTGTAGCTGTCCATCTTCATGGAACCTAAGCATTAAAACAGACCATTTTCCCTGCATCTCTGGGTCTTCATTTCTGAAGGCTTCCATGTCATGTAAAACTTTGATTAAATAAATTGGTTATGCTTTTCTCTCATTGACCTGTCTTTTATTAAAGGAGTGTTGGTCATATGCTTACGATGAGTGAGGAAAGGTATTATACCTATTCCCTATGACGTCTAGATTGTGACTAATGTTGTCATCTGGGTGACCTGGGCAACCAGTCAGGGTCCCAGCAGGATCCAGTGGGCTCATTCAGACGGGCTAATTTGAGAGAATTTAACAAAAAGACTATTTACAAAGGTGCGGGCAGGGCTTAAGGAAACCAATAAGGAATAAATAACGCAATACCTGTGTCTAGTAACACCAGAGAGCCCTTACAAGCCTAAGGGAACTAGATGGAGAAGTCTGTAGTAGAGGAATACAGTCAATCCTATTACATACTCCACCCTAACTGTCTGCCCCACCCACCAATCTCCGCCTCCTGTTGACCAAACTCAAAGGGAAGGCAGGGAAGAGTGAGGCTGTGCTTGATCCCTGCAGGTCAGCCTCCTGGGGTGGAGCAGAGTGGAGGTTGGGCCAGCAGGGGCAAATGGAAGGTTTCTTGTTCCAGCATTCTTTGGAAAGAGGCAGTGAGACTTGATCAAGGAGTCATTCATTCATTCAGTGGGCATTTGTGCCACATGCCAGGCTCTGTGTTACAATTTAATATAGGCCACAGCTGTGTAAACCAATAAATGCCAAAAAGGTTATAGGGGCTCTCACAGAGATCTCTACGGGGAACACTGGGAGCACAAAAAGGCGCAGTGCCTGAGTATTCCTCCAAAATAAATGCCTGAAAATACACAGGCAGAGCGTGGGAGGCAGTCTCCACTGCTAGAAGCCCAAAAGCACATCAAAGGTCTTTCCAGCATTATTAAAGAGACACCTTAAACACAGTAGTAGCATTTAACCTGGGCTAACACACAAAAGTAACTTCACAGATCAATAATTTAGAATCCATATGGTAAATCAATATGGTGAAACTATAGAATTGTCTTAAGGGTCCTCAAATAGTATTCTTCTTGCCACCTAATATTTGTCATTTCCAACTGAGTGTTGACCACAAAGGAGCTAAGCACAGCAGTTGGAACAGTGAATAATGTTAAGCTGAGGAGTCTCAGTTGGGCATATAATAGAAACACCGCAAATAGATGCCCTCAGAAGTGCTCTGGCTTAATGCTTTGGTTGAGCTGTTTAAAAAACATTTCACATAAAGCAATGTTCTTATTGGAATCAGTCTGACAGCAGTTTGTGATTATTTCCCCATGGAAACCACTAGCTTTTATCATCTCTTTCAATTATCATTGTCTTAATTCTCTAGTGTACAAATCAACATTTGTCCTTCCCAAATTCCCACAAAGAGAATTCTCTGAGCACCTTAAAACATCAATGGCAGGTTAAATAGAAAAGGACAAAAATCATTTTTCCCTTTTTAAAAGCTTTTTTAAATCAATGTGATTTTACTCCAAACAATTCCCTAAATGCCAGGGTACATTAAATGCCTGTCATCCACATGCTTCAAATATCAAGTGGCCATAACAATGCCACCCCCATTGCTCCCAGGAGATGGGAATGTGGATTCCCAATCCTGCCTGCCACCTGTACTTCCTCTTCAGACAGGTAAAGGAGCAGTTTAAGCAGAGGTGGCTGGAAATACCATCATTTTGGATTGGTCTGTTTGTCTGTCCCCAGCAGGCCTGAGCTGAAATGTCAAATGGAGGATTACAATGAGTTGCCACACAGAAGCAGCTTTGTTCCCCAGCTCCTGCAGGAATGTGGACCCCCTCTATTTCTAACCACCAGGGCATTCATACGAAGAGGCCTGCTCCACCTCAGATAAGCATTTCTCAGGGCAGGCGTGGTCCTGATTTCCAAGGTAAGGAAGGAGCCTCCTTTCAGTTTTGCAAAGGCCTTATCTGGCACCTTGTCCAGAAGATGCGCATTGAAAAGTGAGCAGGCTTCTGCTAATGAGAGGCAAATGTTTTCATTACTAGAAAACAATTCCAAAAATTCAGATTAAGGACAGCAGAAGATTCCATACACAACTAGCTCATGTTATTTGGTGGCTATTTTGCAGATATCTGAGATTCTACTTTCCGAAGGGTAAAAAGTGATCACTGAGTCACTCAGTGCATGGAGATAACGGATTTGACTCAAAAAGACTGCAACAAGCACAGCCATGAGGCTTTGGGATATTTTTATCATTTGTGATCTCAGCATAAAGTTTCGTTTCTTGAAAAAAAGAAAATGATTCTCTCAAGCCATGAAGCTGAATTCCAAGATTTTACTCCTAAAAGATAATGCCAAAAAAAAAAGCAATCTTTTAAAATACTCCTTTGCTTACCAGCTTACACTTGTGCACATAATAGAAATATATTAATTCAAGACCACGAGCCTCAAGCAAAACTTGTAGCATTTAAAAATTTTACAGGAAAAAAAGCAGGCCCACTCATGACCTAGAAAAGAGAGCTATCGATTCGGTATTGTGCAAAAGCTTTCTTTGTTTTAAAATTTGGAACAGCGGCTTCCTCCTTCACAGACCATATCCTCACACCCATGAGCGACCTTAGGCAGCCATGCAGAAATCACCAAAAAATAGTGCCACCATCAGTTTTACAAGCATGTTTCTACATTTTTTGTATAAAATAAACCACAAAGACGCTTCTAACGCTCCATTCCTCTGTGTTTCAAGGCTACAATCCTTTGGAGGATGAAATTATATGATGACTAATGTCAATGATCAGTTTCTTTATCATGATAGATAACGGATAGAGTGTTTGGGATATTTTTTATAAAGTTTCAATACTCCCAAATGCATGTTCCTACCCCTAGTGAGCTCCTGCAGGGTTTCAAAACCAGCAGTTCTCTGCTGGGAAAGATGGCTAACCATCAATTCTGTGCATCACAGTTGTGTGCGTGGAAACGAACAAGGAACTAAGTTGTGAGTCCTTGACTCCAACTCAACAATAAAGTGAGTGTGTGTTGATGCGTTGATGATGGAGAAGCCTAAGCTTTCTGGGAGAAACAAATCCAAAACAAGTAAAATAGATTTATTTAGCAATTTTGCTGCAATTTTGTGCTAATTAAGAGCATCTGTTAGTGGGCAGGAAACAATGACTGAAGGAAATTGTTTATTCCTTTTTAGAGGGGGTGGGGGTGGGAGTAGTCGGGGGAGGGAGAGGCACAAAATGGTATCTGGACAGAACATGACTCCAGCCCTGGCTGAGGCTGTGAGCACTGCTGTTACGTTTCTGTAATGCCCTCAGTGTGTGCCCAGCGCTTCTGAAGGCTGCGGGGGGAGTGCCAGGTGCAGCTCACGTGCCTTCCCCTCAGCATTCTCCTGTAATTGGACTGTTTCTCAGACCCGGCCCTGCTTCAGAAAGAGCAAGAATCAGTTATACATTGTGCAGTGATGTTTAAAATTCAGGTAACCCATGCAAAAATTTCATTTAAAAACAAAGGATCTCAGTTTCCGTTCTGGGTAACCATATTCCCACCCCGCGCCTCCCACGGAATGCAGCAGCAAAACCTGGACAGAATGCACAGAGCAGTTATTTGAGGAAGCTGAAAAGTAAACAGTAGCGGGCAGATTGGAGAAGAAGACCAGAATTCAAAGTACCTCGAAACTAGGAGCCAGGTCATCACTGCTTTTCCTTCTGGTATCCTGCCCGCCCCTACTCTAGGCTGCCTGGCACCGGTGGTGGGCACTGGCACAGCCAGGAAGGACCAGGAGCAGCCCTGCAGTTCAGGCTCCAGGAGGCAGGGCGTCTCCCGATGCTCAGGGAGAGTAGAGGAAATCCCCACTTTTCCTCCTTTTTTTTTCCTTTCTTCATTCTTGCATTCCCTCCCAAGTAATCCCACTAAGATGATAGAAGCCACAGTGGGGGCCTGAAGGCACCCAGAACTCTGTGAAAATGGAAATTTCCTCTCCCATCTCAGGCAGTGGCCTCCAGAGAGTGGGGTGAATCCTCATTGACTATTTCTGTCTCTGTCTTCCCGCAGCTTGGCCTTGGACTCAGGCACAGTCACAGGAAGTGTGCAGCAGAGCATAGGCAAAGCAGGGGTAAAAGCTCAGATTTTCTGGCCATAGATTCAAAAACCGCAGGGAACTGGATAATACTGGGGAAACTGGGGAGAAGGAGTAGCTTGGGAAGGCAGCCCCATTAAAGAGTTTGTAAAGCACCTGGGCTCACTCTAGAACTGTACATGTGTGGATCTGATCCTGGCTGGTACAGCGAAGACTTTGAGAGCTGAGCTAAGAGACGGACCTCTGGAGCTAACCGACAGACCTCTGCCCAAGCCCCAGACCGGCTACTAGGTGGGATATACATAGGACACAGGTGAAACCCCTACAAAGGCTTTGAAAACAGAGCTGACATGGAAATTACAACCCACAGGAGGTTGGTGGGAACTTGAGGCCTGGACCCAACCAAGATAACTGCCTGTTAAAACAAATATATCGACATTATCCAGTATTTAAACAAAACTCAGCCTTATAATATTCAAATTTTCAGGATACGATCCCAAACTACTCAGCATATGAAGAATCAGGAAAATCCCAACTTACATGGGAAAAAGACAATTAACAGATGCCAATGTCGGCGTGATACAGGTGTTGAAATTTTTGGCAAAGACTTAAGAGCAACTATTACAAAATAATCCATGAAGTGAAGGTGGACATGCTTGAAACCAAGGACAAGATAGAAAGTCTCAGCAAAGAAATAGGAAGCATAGGGAACAAATGGGAATTCCAGAACAGAAAAATACAATAACTGAAATAAAATCTCAGGGGATGAATTCAATAGCAGAATGAATTTGACACAAGAAAGAGCCAGTGAACTTGAAGACAGATCAATAGAAAGTATCCAATGTGAACAACAGAGAGAAAAATTATTGTGGGCAGGAGGAAAGAGCCTTGGGAACCTGTGCAACAATACCAAGAGCTCTAACATTCACGTCACTCATATTCCAGAGGAGGGGAAGAAAGAATGCAGTGCAGAAAAAAAAAAAAAATTAAAGAAATAATGAGGCCTGGCACAATGGCACATACCTGCAATCCCAGCACTTTGGGAGGCTGAGTTCAGGAGTTCAAGGCCAGCCGGGGCAACATGGCGAGACCCTGTCTCTACAAAAATACAAAAATTAGCTGGGCGTGGTGGTAAATGCCTGTAATTGCAGCTACTCTGGTGGCTGAGGTGAGAGGATTGCTTGAGACTGGGAGGTCAAGGCTGCAGTGAGTCATGTTGTGCCACTGCATTCCAGCCTGGGTAACAAAGTGAGACCCTGCCTCACAAAAAAAAAAAAAGAAGAAGAAGAAGAATGACGAAAAGATCCCCATATATGATGGAAAATATAGCCTAAAGATTCAAGAAGCTGGCTGGGCGCGGTGGCTTACGCCTGTAAACCCAGCACTTTGGGAGGCCGAGGCAGGCAGATCACGAGGTCAGGAGATCGAGACCATCCTGGCTAGCACAGTGAAACCCTGACTCTACTAAAAATACAAAAAAATTAGCCGGGCGTGGTGGCGGGTGCCTGTAGTCCCAGCTACTTGGGAGGCTGAGGCAGGAGAATGGCGTGAACCTGGGAGGAGGAGCTTGCAGTGAGCCGAGATTGCCCCACTGCACTCCAGCCTGGGCGCAGAGCAAGACTCTGTCTCAAAGAAAAAAAAAAAAAAGATTCAAGAAGCTTTGCAAACCCCTCAGAGGAAAACTCGAAGAATTCCACACCCAGATGCCTAATAAGCAAAGTGCTGGATATTAAAGACAACAACAACAACAACAACAACAACAAA
This sequence comes from Chlorocebus sabaeus, assembly GCF_047675955.1. Classification (NCBI taxonomy): domain Eukaryota; kingdom Metazoa; phylum Chordata; class Mammalia; order Primates; family Cercopithecidae; genus Chlorocebus; species Chlorocebus sabaeus. The sequence continues at coordinate 34,511,652 of NC_132916.1, forward strand.
CTGAGCCTCTGCTAATCTTGTGACAGACACAGTAGTGGGCCAGGGTCAAAATGGCAAGGTGAGAACGGGCAGAGCCAGCCCGTCCCATAGGAGCCTTTTCCCCTGAGGCCCCCTCCCTGTCGAGACCCAGCTCTCCCTCTGCAAGCCCATCTGCTAAATGTCTCTGGCAGCAGGCAGCAGACATGCTGAAATTCAAATCCAGAGCGCCAATCTGCCGCCTCTGCAGCATGACACAGAGGGTAGGCTGGGAGGCAGGGGAGCCAGAAATCAAATCAGCTCTGACAAGAAAAAATGCACTATAATTCAAGCAGGCCCTGATAACTTTTAGGAAGGAATAAAAAATAAAAGACAAGAAGGAATAAACACTCAGCTCTGGATTTATCCTCTAAGTTAACTTGATAAGTTGGAAAGAGTGGCTAAACAAATTTGAGTTGGAGTTTGTTCTTAAACTGACATCTTTAAACTCACCACATTTTCTGTATAGGTCAAAATGGTTCAAATGTGAGCGAGACTGAAACACACTAGGGGATGGCTAAGATAATAAAACTTAATATATTTTGGATTTTTATCATAGGCAGTTAAAAGGGAAGCCATATACCTAGAGTGGATCCAGTGAAAGGCAAAGGTTTTCACTTGTTTTCATGAGGTAGAAACTATACGGTGTCTGCATACATAGTACAGATTCAGATGTCAAATTATGGGTTTCATTGAGGTAGCACATCAACCCGGAAAGGAGGGACGAGTTTCAGTTTTCTTATAAAAGTAAGTTTATAGGCCGGGTGCGGTGGCTGAAGCCTGTAATCCCAGCACTTTGGGAGGCCGAGACGGGCGGATCACAAGGTCATGGGATCGAGACTATCCTGGCTAACACGGTGAAACCCCGTCTCTACTAAAAAAAAAATACAAAAAAACTAGCCAGGTGAGGTGGCGGGCGCCTGTAGTCCCAGCTACTTGGGAGGCTGAGGCAGGAGAAAGGCGTAAACCCGGGAGGCGGAGCTTGCAGTGAGCGGAGACCCGGCCACTGCACTCCAGCCTGGGCGACAGAGCAAGACTCCGTTTCAAAAAAAAAAAAAAAAAAAGTAAGTTTATGTAAGAATGTTTGGGCCAGGCATGGTCAGGCCTATAATCCTAGAGTTTTGGGAGGCTGAGGTGGGAGGATCACCTAAGGCTAGGAGTTCAAGACCAGCCTGGGCAACAAAGCAAGACCCTCATCTCTATGAAAAGTTACAAAATTAGCCAAGTGTGGTGGTACACGCCTGTAGTCCTGGCTGCTTGGGAGGCTGAGGTGGGAGGATCACTTGAGCCCAGGAATTCAAGGTTACAGTGAGCTATGGTCGCACCACTGCACTCCAGCCTGGGCAACAGAAGGACAACATCTATCTAAAAAAAAAGAAAAGAAAAGAAAGTGTGCCTAGGGAAGCAAAGAGAATTTAGAAAAACACTAACCATATTTGTAAGGATTATCTCTCTCTCTGCCTCTTCTTGTCTCTGTCTGTCTCTCTCACACACCCTGCCTCCACATGCATACACACCCTACTCAAAATACATAAGGTTACCTGGACTTTCTGAAACTCGGAATCCTAAAAGTTTAACATCATCTGAATCAATACCAATCTGTTACGTTCATCGACTTACTTCAGTCAGTTACCCTTCCCCCAAACATTTACCAGCCCTGAGACATTGGTGTATCCAGGAGGAAGGTCTACTGCACCCCTATAAACCCATTTCAAAGATGCTTGGGATCCTGAGTTGCTGTTAAAACCAAAGGGAAATGGGAGTTGGCAGAGGGTGGGGAGGACATGAAAGCCACCAGTTTGCTCCAGTTAATGCCTCTTGCCTTGAAATTTGGCCTGTCGATATTTGTAAACCATATTTTTATTTGAGATTTGTATTTTATTGGCATAATTTTCACTTGATTTTTATTTTATTATTATTATTATTTTTTTTGAGGGGAGTCTTGCGAAGGCTGGAGTGCAGTGACATGATCTCAGCTCACTACAACCTCCACCTCCCCCGTATTCAAGTGATTTTCCTGCCTCAGCTTTCCGAGTAGCTGGGATTACAGGTGTGCGCTAATTTTTGTATTTTTAGTAGAGATGGGGTTTCACCATGTTGGCCAGGCTGGTCTCAAACTACTGACCTCAAATGATCTGCCCACTTTGGCCTCCCGAAGTTCTGGGATTACAGGCATGAGCCACCACACGCAGCCTTGATTTTTAACCTATGTTACTTTGAATATTTATTTTGTATACAGCATTTGGTTGATTTAATTTTCTAAACTTTTCCCTTCAACAGTTATATTTCTTGATAACTGACACACTTGTGCATTTACATTACTTTGTTTATACTTTTATTTTGAGGTTTTTCTTTTTATTTTTCCCACCCACCCTCTACATGTTGTCATTCTCAGATTTTCTGTATTTCATCATTTTTAATAAGAGTAATTTAGAAGTTATATATTCTATTTTCATTTTAGAGTAGTGTTCTCTATAATAAATAAATAAGCCAGACAGAAAAAAAAGTGGGGAGAGGAATGGAGAAGAGAACAGGAAAATGGGGGCCTGAGAGAAAACAGACGAAAGGGGGGGGGGGTCTTCCCACAACACCTGCACAGCAATCTCCATCTTCCCCACAAGAGAACCTGCAACCCAGGAGGTCTACAGGGCTCCCCGTGGTCTCTTCAGTGGCTCTCAGCCCGTATCAGTCTCAACTTCATTCAAACCGGGGAAAGTGTTTCCACTCCAGACTCTAAACCAGATGTGATTTTTATCATGGAAAAGAATTAAAATGCCTCACCTAGTCAGCACTAGCCTCACCTAGTGCAGGGGAACAGGGATCGTGGCAGAAAGAATGCATCCCAGAGGCCACAGAGAGCACCCAAAACACAGAGCGGCAGCATCCCACAGCCACCCCAAAGGCTGACAAGGAGACAGAGGCCACACGTGGCACAGGACATCGATGGGAAGCACAGCCTTTCTTGGAAACCAGTTGTAGACACTGGATGATGCTTGGATCCTCTCCTCTGAGACAGGACAAAAGCAAGCAGGACATAAAGTACTCTGCCATGAGTAGGACAGCCCCAGGGTTGGGGCTGGGAGATGGGGGACAGCAAAGCCACACACCATTTACCACATGGTTGAAGAGTAGCAGTGGTTTCCTCGTGAGGCTATCACATCCCATTGAATATGTCATTGGTTGCACATAACCGTGCATGTATACATGTATGTATTTCTCAGTTCTCAGCATTCATTCATTCATTCATTAACTCTTTTGTCATTTTTATATCGTTCATGTTTCATACTGACCTATGCTACTCTCTTGCCCTTTGACAGTGATACAGTATTTGGTAGTCTCAGTAAATCCTACCTGACAATTAGAGATAACACTCTGGTTCCAGGACATTCCTTGCATGATTCTGTATTTATAGAACATTTTTCTGTCTGAATGCACTATAAGTTATAGTAGCTGACAAGTTAGGAGAAGCCACATAAAAGCTTCTTTTGAATCTCTGGGAAGCTACCACCAGGGCAGAACAAGGCAGGCAGAGTCGACTGGACTCTTCTGGAACCAAAAGTATTTCAACCTCAACCCTAAATGGAAGGAAAAAATCCACAGTCTTTATTACAAAGTGGCCTTTTTCAGGGACATGAAGAATTGCTGAAGGAAGCAGACTTTTTTGGAAGTCAATCAATTCTAATCGGGTCTGCTGCTGTGGAGCTCTCTGGACTCAGGATTCTTTGGTGAATGGGAGCAAGAATCTCCAAGGTTAGAAGTGAAGCTGCCAAAGTGGCAACTGACCTCGACCCAGGCCCCTCTCCCCACTTCAGACTGGAAAAAATGAGAGTACAGGTGACAAACTGTACAACATAGCAGATCTAAGCTGACGAAATCTTGAATGTATTTCTTAATTGTATGAGAAATGACTAATATTCCTTTCATTAAAGAAAAACAACCTTCCGTCCATAAGTAAAAACTTAAAAAAACAAAGCAGTTACAGAATCCAAAAGACACAAACAATTTCAAGCTTTAAATTGTACTTGCTTTGTACTTGTAGGGAATCATTGTATGTTTTTTAATGAAAAAAAATTTTTAAGACTAGGGTCTCACTATATTGCCCAGCCTAGACTTGAACTCCTAGGCTCAAGTGATCCTCCTGCCCCAGCCTCCCAAGTAGCTGGGCCTACGCTGCACCTATTGTACTGGTAGGGGGTCTTTGCATTAAAAGAAACTTTAACAATAATCAAGACTAGCTGCTTCATATTATAATTGAAGAAAATGAAGTTCAGAGAGGTGAAATGACATGGCAAAGTCACCCAGGTAGGAGGTGACAGCAATGGATTTTGGCCCAAGCCTCTAGGCTGCTGGTCCCATACTTGCTCCACTACCCCATGCTGCCTCCATCCCAGGTCTCGGAGTTTTATCCTCCCCAAAGCTAGTTGATAATATAGACATTGCATGCCCAGTAGTACTTCAGAAAGGATTCCCAGGTGAAAACCAAAATGGCTATCTTGCACTGATAAACTCAGTGCAGCAGGTAAGAAATTCATGAAATTCTTTCTCCATAAGATACAGAACACACTAAAAAGTTCGCTAGTGGCTCTGAAAATGTCATGGAGGATGAATCCTCAGTGAGTTAAAAAGGAGAATTAGAATGTGTCAGGAGAAGGGATTTGGGTCTTTCTGATGAGTGGCAGTGGTATATGTAAGTAGAGGCAGGGGCCAGCCTGAGTCTCTGAATGACAGCAACAAGCTGAGACCTTGCCTCTCATCCCTACCAACACACACTGGCCATGTAGCATAGCAAGAAATAAAAGTTCTTCATTTTAATCCACTGAAATTTGAAATCCAAACATCCATGTGAATGTTTGTTACTGCATCATAACCTAGCCTATCCTGACTCATGCAAGCACCTACTGAAAGGTGCTCGATAAAAGATGGTTATCATTTGCTGGCGAGGTTGCAAAGAAAAGGGAACACTTATACACCATCGGTGGGAGTGAAAATTAGTTCAACCATTGGGGAAAGCAGTGTGGTGATTCCTCAAAGAGCTAAAAGTAGAACTAACATTAAACCCAACAATCCCATTATTGGGTATGTTCCCAGAGGAATATAAATCATTCTACCATAAAGACACATGCACGTAAATGTTCATTGCAGCCCTATTCACAATAGCAAAGACATGGAATCAACCTAAATGCCCATCAGTGACAGATTGGATAAAGAAAATGTGGTACCTATACACCATGGACAATTATGCAGCCATAAAACAGAACGAGATCATATCTTTTGCAGGAACATGGATGGAGCTGGAGGCCATTATCCTTAGCAAAGTAGTGCAGGAACAGAAAACCGAATACTGCACATTCTCACTTAGAAGTGGGAGCTAAATGATGAGAACTCATAGGCACAAAGGAGGGAACAGCAGACACTGGGGTCTACTTGAGGGTAGAGGGTTGGAGAAGGGAGAAGAATGGAAAAATAACTATTGGGTACTAGGCTCAATACTTGGGTGTTGAAATAATCTGTACTACAAACCCTCGTGATACGAGTTTACCTGTGTAACAACCTTCACATGTACCCTAGAATCTAAAATCAAAGTTAGAAAAAAAGAGTGCACAAAATGAAAAAAAAAAGAGGTAGTTATCATTAAGAATGCACCCCTACAGGACTTTCCCAATGCCACACCATCAGAGATTGAATGGCAGGCTAGAACAGACCATTGGTCTTATGCAGATTCTTGGATAGGGGGAGAAACGTACAACCAAGGACAAGTCAGTGTCAAGATCAGATTCAGGGAAGTTAGGAAGTGCCCAGATAGACCATAAGGAAATTCCAGTTATAAAACAAATCCTGGTGCCCTGGTGCATCATGCCCCCAACAGACTGCGTCAGGCCTTTTTCCTCTTGCTCAGAATTCTCCCGCTTATTCACTAGTCAGTTCAGATTCCACTTATTTTTCAGACTCTAGTTTTAGTTCCATATATTCCCTCAAGTTTCCTAATCCTTCAAGCCTCTACTATGTGCAAAATAGAGCATGCAAAGCAGGTGCTTCAGCAATTATTACTTTTACTTCCCATTTTATACTTAATCAAACATTTGGTATAATCTGTTTCAAGTGTGTCAATCTTGTTTCTCTAACCAGACTACAAGCCCTGTGAAAATGCCATGTGTTTTACTGCTTTTACAGTCCCCCACAGAAATGATTCCAAGGGACATTTTTACACTGATTTAAATGCCAGGGAGGAAAGAACATGATATAATCCTTAGGGCTGAGGACAATTTGTTTTAATGACTTTGGAAGAAAGTAGGGAAATTCACTAACTGGACTTTACAGTAATACTTTAATCTAGCTAAATAGACATACTCTTTCTTTAGGTGGAAATAAATTGTTACAAACCCTACATGTCGGTTGGGTGTGGTGGCTCACACCTGTAATCTCAGCACTTCGGGAGGCCAAGGTGGGCGGATCACCTGAGGGCAGGAGTTTGAGACCAGCCTGGCCAACATGGGTGAAACCCTATCTCTACTAAAAATACAAAAATTAACTGGGTGTGATGGTGCATGCCTGTAATACCAGCTACTCAGGAAGCTGAGGCAGGAGAATCGCTTGAGTCTGGGAGGTGGAGGTTGCAGTGAGCTGAGATCACGCCACTGCCCTCCAGCCTGGGCAACAGAGCGAGATCCTGTCTCAAAAAACAAAACAAAATCAAAACAACAATAAAACCCCTGACATGTCTTTGATTCAGCTTTGTTCAAATTAAAATTAAAACCAGAGATGACAAGTAGTTTAGCAGGAACCCTGAGAAAAACTACAAGGAAACATTTTTGAGAATTTAAAACACTTCATTAAAAATTAGCATTTGTTTTAATAGATTAAAAAGTTAAGTATTTACATACCAGTTATCATAAACTTTAAGCTAAATCTGTGTAAGCTGTCTACTTGAAATCATAAGGTTAGGTTCTGTCCAAATCGTTTAACAGCACTGAGCTAATTAGTCTATAATATTGAAAGTCAGCTTTCATAATTCCAAAGACTGTTGGTATGTAACCTTGCAACTACCAATATTTGTTACTGCAAATGTTATTGGTTAAATGCAGAAAAAGTAATTGGTGAAGGTCAAGATGAAAACAGTGTTTGTCATGAGAGGTTGATCCCACAGAGATGACCTCCCAGAGAGAACCTCCTGGTCATAACTACTCTGGTCTACTTCTAATCATTCATCCTGGATAGTGATGTTGTGCAGATTCTCTTAAAGTTAAGTAAGTGCATTCCTCCTTAAAGGAATTTATTTTACAAGTAAAATAAAGTAGCTTCAGTGTACCTTAAAACGTGGAGCACAACTTTTATTTTCTTCAACACATATTGCAGTAGAAGCACTCTTAATCTGTCTCTACAAAACCAACTCAGAATTTTCCCTCTCTGTGTACTCCTGCTGCTAACAGCTTGGTTCATTCTCCCCCTAGGAGTCATTTGACTTGCTCCCAAACCAGTTTCTATCAGTTCTATGAGTTACTGAAATGACATAATTTAATTGAAAATTAGGTAAACCAATGAAATGTGTGCATAGAAAGAAAATGAGTTTTCTTTCCTATGAAACAAACAAGTCAATAAAGGCTAGGTGCCATTTCTAAATACTGTGCATTAGGTATGGGTGAGGTAACTATAAAAAAGAATAACAAAGTCACTAAAATCTGGAGGTGTTCTGCACTTAGGCTATTTTACAAGTGTCAAATTCTTGCTCCACTTTGAAGAAACCAAAACTGGGAAGGGTGGGTGATATAGTTTAGATGGCTATGCACAAGAAAGATCACAACTCCAGCCAGGCGCAATGCACACAACAGAAGATTGGCAAACAAACGTACATGTATATGTTTTCAGTTAAAATAGATGGTCTATGTATATGTTTTTGTGATTCACTGTTTTAACCACATTTTATTGTATATAACTGACCAATTACTACAAATTCGTGACTTTGGATATGGGGCTTCTACTCAACTTGTTAATTAAACGATTGTAGAGATGACACAAGTGTATAGATAGAGGCAGTGCAATGTTATTAATCAACTTAGGAGATGCCAGAGTAATGTTGGTGCCGAGCTGGAGGAATATGAACATAAACCAGGATGTGGACAAGGTTGAAGAGATGACCCATAACTTCCTTTATATTTATTTTCTCAAGAAGCTATGAATTTTCCCAACTCTAAAGACTGTTTCAGCATTCATCATTTTAACAGCATAGAACAAGCACTTATTTACAAATGAAACAACACAAAAATCAATAGCAGGGAGGAACCACTGGCTACTATCCTGAAAAGAAAACACAGCTCTTCTTCAAGGTCTAACTTAAGGAGTCGAAGGCGCTCACACACCTGGCACAAGGAGGACATAGCTAGGCCAGGCCTGGGGTGCAGAGGGGCAGGGGTGTGGGGGTGCAGAGGAGGGGTCCTGACTCTAGGGGCTGTTGTCCAGGACAGCAGGTCCACCTCCTGAGGGTTCAGCCCAGCCCGGAGTGAAGTGATTCCAGGAGAGAGAAGCCCATCACACTGGGGAAGCTCTCAGTTAAAGATGAACACCCATTACTGAACTCTCTATCCCAAGTTTAGAAATCAACCATCACAACCACCACTGGCCACGTCTTAACCTGGCACTCATGACTCCCTGCCAGAGTGGTCCATCACAGGAGCCCTGGGCTAGGGGAGACCTAGGTATCTGTATTCCGAAAACTCCTATGGGCAATTCTGACCCACTCTTCATGAGCGACCTTCATGAGAATCGTGAATCTGCTGAAATCAACTGCAAATGAATGGGCATGTGTGCAAATGTTCAGTATTCTGGAGAGCTTGTCCACAGCTTCCATCAAATTGTTTTCATCAAAATTTTGTAACTCAAAAACATGGAGAACCACTGTTCTGAACTCAGTTCAAGTCTTCACCATCCTGGTTATCTCCACAGTACGGAGGAAATCTGAGATGAGGCCGAACACAGCATTCCCCTGTACACAGCCTTCCTGCTGTACGTTCTCTCTCTACTTTTTTTTTTTCCAGACTCCAATCTGTTCCTCTTTCTTCACTTCTATTTTTACACTGAAAAGTTTGGGTTTCAAAATAACTATAACCTAAGAATTCTTCAGATAAAAGACACAGAAAAGTAAATTTCCAATTTCCCTTACCCTACTTCTCACATTCCTGTATGGTTTTTTTATTAAAACACTTTTTTTCAAAACAATGAAGGGCACTTTATGTCTGTTTTTTCTATTAAGTTAATGACTTGAACAAATATACACATATTTATTTTAATTGTCAGCATCATGGCTTACCTATGTTTTTAAAATAACAAATTATATATATAGATAGCACTCTTTTCTCCTGTGTCTTGTCTCAACACATGACCATAACAAGAAAGGATACAATGTTGTATGTGTTAAACAGGCTCCAATCTGTGCTGGTAGTTTGGTTTTATAAATAAGAACATTCCTTGCCCAGGAATAAGGCCCAGGCATTTGGATTTTCCAAAACAACTCTCTGTAACCAGGGTATCCAAATAAATTTAAGCATTTCAATTTCAAAACTGATGTAGCTATCTGCTCCTGATTGAGGTTCCTCTAAGTGCACATTAGTTAAATAAGCCTTTTTCTATTATTTCTGAGCAAAATGAATATTCACTATTCAAAAGGACATGCCCTATTATAATTATATAACCAGTTCAAATTTGTTTTTAAGAAATGTAAGACAGACTTGAAATTTCAACCTGACAAAATTGCTGAAATCAAGCTTCAAGATATATTCGTTCACTTGGAAAATTTCTAAGAAGCCTTAATATCAAACCTAAAATGTATAGTAATCAACACATTTTTCTGAGATCCAGATTTCAGCATAGACGCAGTCTCAGTATAGAGCAGAAAGAACATGAAATCTGACCTCATCTGACCTGGATTATAATCGCAATTTATCTCAATCCAGTAATTTAGCCACATCCCTTCTTGGTGGAATGGAAATAATGTCCATCTCACCCATAAGGTTATGATGAGAATCACTTGGGATAACAACAGAACAAGCGTCTGTAAACTGGGAAGAGCTGTCTAAAAGCAAGGTACTATAAATGCTGTTCCTTTATTTAATGCAAAAGCCCTCCAAAATGCATAGGATGCTTCTTGCACACAAGTCATTAGAATGAAGTGACAATAGTTATCTGGGTGGGAATGAAGGTGAGAAAGAAGGGCCAAGGTAGCTGAAATCCTTAGCAGAACAAGTGCTCCCTTGTATAAGAGATGCAATGGGCTGACAGCTTCCTGGCCCGTCTTTTGACAACCCTGGTGGTCAATGTCAGTGCTTTGTGCAAAAAGCTAATGCACTAGGAGGTCAGCAGGCTCACAGTGATGGCAGCTTGAGGCTCTCTCTGCTCTGGCAAACAGCAAGCTCCTATGTTTCTAATGCAGGGCTGTGTGTATCTCATTCTGCAATGCACCTGCCACGCCTGGGGAGCTGTTGGGAGAGGGAGAGCCATGAAGTTCACCAGCAGCCAGAAGAAGATTCCTGAGAGGCCAAGCCAGGTGCTACCTAGAGAGGCCAGCATGTGGGCTCCACATTTCTGCTGAACATGCCTGTGCCCAGAAGTGAGTACCATCAGGCTGAGGTCCCAGAGTACGCTCACAGTTCATTTCTCTTTATCTGAACAGAGAAAATCACGTACTTTCACACCTGTCATGCATTCCATAGGCTTCTGAGCATTTTTTTAAAATGGAGATATAATTCACATGCCACAAAATTTACTACTTTAAATTTACCATTTCACTGTGGCTTTTGGTATATATACAGCTTGTGCACCTGACACCATTATCTAATTCCAGAATACTTTCATCACCCCAAAAAGAAACTCCATTCCTAGCAGCAGTTGCTTCCCATTCCCCTCTACCCCCAGCCTCTGGCAACCACTCGTCTACTTTCCGTCTCTCTAGATTTGCCTATTCTGGACAGTTCATCAAAAAATGAGTAATGCAATATGTGGCCTTTTGTGATTGCTTTTACTTAGCATTAGGTTTCAAGGTTTGTCCATGTTGTCGCATATATCAGTGCTTCATTCCTTTTTATAGCTGAATAAGTTTCCCCTGTATGGGTATACCACATCTTGTGTACCCATTCATCAGCTGATAGACATTTGGATGGTTTCCAACTTTTGGTAGATGATACTATGAATATTCATGGACAAGTTTTGTGTAAACATGTTTTCAGTTATTTTAGGTATATACCTGGAATGCAATTGCTGGGTCATTTCTGGGCACTTTTGAACCCTAAAGTTTATGTCATCACCCTCTGTGTACCCATTTCCATGGCAGACAGAAATAAATACAGTTCACAAGGAACCCCAAAAGCCAAAGGAGAAAATGAAGACAGGTAGAAAGGGAAAAAGGGGTTCTGCATGAGGAAATATATAGCTGCTCTCAAAGTACCACTACTAATATATTTCCCCTGTACCGTAACACTGCAGTAGCCATAGTTAGGATGAGGGGACCAGCACTGGGCCTAAGTTGGCACAATCCTCTTAATAATAAGAACAATGAACATATAATGAGTGATTCCTATGCACAAGGCACTGTGCTGAGCACATTTTATGGACTGTCTAATAGTAGAGAGGAAAGGAGAAACAGGATTATTGAAAACAAACACTCACTGCAGCCAATTCTGCCGTCTGCCAGAGTGGCGTAATTCATGTCTAGGACAGACCTGGAAGGAAAGGGGAAAACAGAGGAAGCTAAATTGCCTGAGGAAGAAAATGACATTTATTTGCTAGAGCCAGGTAGGGAGTAGGGGTGTTGAAGGCTTGAAAATGGAAAAGGGATTGATGTGTAGATAAGAGAAGGCAGGAACCTAAGAAGAAAGCACGGGCCTAAGAAGAAAAGACAGCCTGTAAGAAATCCCAATGGCCAAGAAAACTTTAGTTTTAGTTGATTTCTGTTTTGAACCACGTTGTTATCTTCCTCCTTTTCCCTGAGACCTTCAGTAAGGCCTGTGTTGGTGTCACTCTGGAAGATTAGAGAAGTGGGCAGTGCAGAGCAAAGAGGAGACAGCAGTGGCCAGAGGTGAAACACTGAGCTAGCAGCAAGAATTCAAAGAGAGATGACCAGAACAGGTAAGCCCCATTATTATCAGAATATTGGAGGGAAGGAAAGGTACTGAACTTGTAGTACATGGCTCAAGCCATTTTAAGTATTAGGGGAAAGGGTGACCCCAGAAGCTGGAAGAGATGCGATCACCTGCCTTTCATGCTATAATCTGCCCAACAATGCAACAGTTATGTTATAAAGGGTGGGTAACAGGGAGTAGGAGGCAAACTCAAGATTTACCACTTTAATGTTCACTGCATGACAATGGACTCAAGACCTTCAAGACTTTGCGGTGCCATTCCCATGAATGGTCAAAAAGTCCCAAAACATTATCAGTGCCCTGTGGAAGTCGAGGACTGTTCTCAAGCTGCAGATGAAAAAACTCTAGCACGAGAGTCTCCTGGACATGACTGGGTCCACTGAAGTTTTTTCTCACCCATCCTCCTGCAACAGTCACAGCTAAAGGGCCTTGAGGCCACTTCTGTAGCAGGCATTGACGAAAATTTTCTGAAAAAAGCCACACAGTAAATACTTTAAACTTTGTGAGCCAAGAAGCAAAATCAAGATTATTAATAAATAGGTACTTATATAAAAAGAGAAATTTCTACAACTTTTATTGATGAAATTCAAAAAATAATAATTGTGCACAATTTTTGGTAATACAGATCTGTTAATAAGAAGAATGAAATTTATTGATAGCATTTTTTTCCACTGGGGTATATACCTGGAATGTATATACCTCAAATTAGTGTTTCCCAAGCAATGGGGAAAGGACTCCCTATTCAACAAATGGTGCTGGCATAACTGGCTACCCATATACAGAAGACTGAAATGAGGCCTCTTCCTTATACCACATACAAAAATCAACTAAAGATGGATTAAAGCCTTAAATGTAAATCCTATAACTATAAAAACCCTGGAAGACAGCCTAGGCAATACTGTCCTGGACACAGGAAAGAGCAAAGACTTCATGACAAAGACACCAAAAGCAAACACAACAAAAGCAAAAATTGACAAATGGGATCTAGTTAAACTTAAGAGTTTCTGCATAGCAAAAGAAACCATCAACAGAGTTAACAAACAACCTGTAGAGAATGGGAGAAAATGTCTGCAAACTATGCATCTGACATAGGTCTAATACCCAGCATCTATAAAGAACTTACATTTATAAGAAAAAACCAGCCCTATTAAAAAGTGGGCAAAGGTCATGAACAGACACTTCTCTAAAGAAGATTTACATGCAGCCAGCAAGTATATGAAAAAAAAAAAGCTCGATATTACAGATCAGTAAAGAAATGTAAATCAAAAACATAATGAGATACCATCTCACACCAGTAAGAAGGCTATTACTAAAAAGTCAAAAAGTAACAGATGCTAGCAAGGTTGTGGAGAAAAGGGAACATTTATACACAGTTGGTGGGAGTGTAAATTAGTTCAACCATTGGGGAAAGCAGTGTGGCGATTCCTCAAAGAGCTAAAAGCAGAACTACCATTCGACCCAGCAAAACCATTATTGAGTATGTACCCAGAGGAATATAAATCACTCTACCATAAAGACACACGCACATGAATGTTCATTGCAGCCCTATTCACAATAGCAAAGACGTGGAATCAACCTAAATGCCCATCAGTGACAGACTGGATAAAGAAAATGTGGTACCTATACACCATGGACTATTATGCAGCCGTAAAACAGAACAAGATCATATCTTTTGCAGGAACATGGATGGAGCTGGAGGCCCTTACCCTTAGCAAACTAATACAGGAACAGAAAACCAAATACCGCATATTCTCACTTGTAAATGGGAGCTAATGATGAGAACTCATAGATGCAAAGAAGAGAACAATAAACACTGACTGGGACCTACTTGAGGGTGGAGGGTGGGAGGAGGGAGAGGAGCAGAAAAAATAACTATTCAGTACCAGGCTTAGTACCTGGGTGATGAAATAATCTGTACCACAAGCCCCCATGAGACAAGTTTACCTATGTAACAAACCTGCACATGTACCCCTGAACCTGAAATAAAAACAAACAAAACAAAAAACAAACTTAGTTTATCCTAACATCAAACTGATTACAAATGTTCATCTGCAGAAACCATTCTTAGCTTATGGGCCGTACATAAGCTACATGTGGTTCTCAACTTCTATTCTGCAGCCACTGTTATCTGAAGCAAAGTGAATGCTGGGTTATCTACGTAGAGAGTCTGTAACGCAATACGCTGATTCAGAAATTAGACACCTCAAATGGACTTTGAAGTAGCGCTTGAAAGATCCAGCTGTTCCTCAAACCCATCGGTCTAGTCCCCCAGTGATAGAAACAACCATTCTTTCAGCCAGTATTTCTTGAGAACCTACTATGTGCCAGAACTGTCATAGTCACTGGGGATATTGTGGGGAGTAAGACAGATGAGCTCCCTGCCTTCCTGGGGGATGAGACTGCAAACAAATGTTAAAGCAAGAAAAAATTGTCAGAGAGTGGTGGTGCTATGGAGAAAATGAGAGACTATATTGGAGGAGCAGGGATAGGAAGCTACGTTGGATGATGCAGTGTAATAACCAGTTCCTTTGTCCCTACATTATTTTCAATCTTTTTTTTTTTTTTTTTTTGAGATGGAGTCTCACTCTGTCACCCAGGCTGGAGTGCAATGGCACGATTTTGACTCACTGCAACCTCCGCCTCCCGGGTTCAAGCTATTCTCCTGCCTCAGCCTCCCAAGTAGCTGGGATTACAGGCATGTGCCATCACACCCAGCTAATTTTTGTGTATTTGGTAGAGACAGAGTTTCACCATGTTGGTCAGGCTGGTCTCGAACTCCTGACCTCAACTGATCCACCCGCCTTAGCCTCCCAAAGTGCTGGGATTACAGGCATGAGCCAGCGCATATGGCCATCAATCCTTTTTTTTCAATCAGACATTTGTGTTTTTTCCAGTATGATGGAGGTGAAATAGAATTTCACTGTGTTTTGATTTTCTTTCCCTTCTTATTAATCATCGTTATATGTAAATATATATATTTTTTGACTTTCAGGTTTCCTCTTCTATTAATCCCTGACTGATTTCTCGTTTATTTTTCTGTTCAGTTTTCTTTTTCACTTTGTTGGCGTTCTTTTAAAATTTTGGATATTGATCTTTCAATGGTGCTGTATATTACAGATATCCTCTCCCAGACTATCACTTGTCTGTTAACTTTGTGGTGCCTCTTGTTTACAAGATTTTAATTTTTATCTGGTAAAGAATTCACTGTATATGAGAATTGGTTGTTAGCTCCCTTCTCAGCAGGCAAATATAGAAAAAAGCATGGATTTTTAGTTTAAACCTTCATTTCATCCCTTATAGCTGTGTCTTGCCCAAATTTATTAAAGTGTTGAGCCCTGACTTCCCTGTCTGCAAAATGAGAACAATTCCTACCTCATGGTTTTGTTTTGATAATTAAATGAAAGAATATATGCAACTCTCCTAGTACAGTAGGCCCCTCCTACCTCACTCTTAAATTATAAGCTGCTTTGAAGGAATTCTATTCCCCATAAAACCATGCGCAGCACGGATACTTAGACTTTGTTTATTGTGTTGATTGAATTTATCTTTAAAATGCATATAAAGTACAAAGTATAATAATATGCACTTAATTGACTAAAATGTGGAAGACAAGACCAGAAAAACAATTTAGCAATTAGCTCTTTAACCCACAATTACTCCAACTGTCCTCCCTTGAACTAAAGAGGTAACAGAGTGGTAGTAAGTGACCCAGTTAACAGGAAATTTGTAAACATTCTTTTGAGGGAAAATGGTATTTCAAAAGCCTGGAATCCCATTTATACTGTCAATCCTACTATGGACCAAAATCCATAGAACAGCATGTTGTAAAAGATATTTGTAATTAGTTTTGAGAGAAAAAAAAATCACAAACTAATGTGAACAATAAGCCTTAACAATTTCATAACAAATGAGTTATATGGGGAATACATTTATAATACAAACACTAACAGAAATGTACTAGTTATGGCTAGCTTTTATTTCAGATTAAAAAGAAAAATTCCAACTCCTCTGATCCCTGAGCATATTATATATGCATTACGTTTCAAGAATAATAAAAGAAATATTAAAAATGGCAAGGAGTATTGGGCTTTACCCACCACAAGCACACACATCTACACGTTATTGGTACTCACAGGCCAGTGCCCCAGCTGGAAACACAAGACTGAACACAGACCATATTCATTGACTGAACTCTTTCCATGTGAACAC
The DNA here is from genome assembly GCF_047675955.1 of Chlorocebus sabaeus. Taxonomy (NCBI): domain Eukaryota; kingdom Metazoa; phylum Chordata; class Mammalia; order Primates; family Cercopithecidae; genus Chlorocebus; species Chlorocebus sabaeus. The sequence continues at coordinate 34,528,001 of NC_132916.1, forward strand.
CTGCAAGGTGCTTTCACCTACCTGCTCTTGTTTCATCTTCACAACAACCTGTGAGTTAAGTATTAGTAACGTTTGTTCAAAGGAAAAAACTCAAGTTCAGAAAGGATATGCCACTTGTCCCTATTCAGTAAGCAGGAGAGCAGAATTTAAACTGCTGACTGCAAATATGAAAATATAAACCCATCTTGTAGATGAAGCTGCACCAGACTGAAGTATTTTCATGAAATTTGTAAAACCATGTAAACAGGACTCCAAGATCCCATGTATTACTTTCACTGACTTCTCCCATGTGCTACTCCTGAAACTGCTGAAGGAAGAGACTTCCTTCTATGGCCTAATTACTCTGAGCTCAATGAGCACGTATTTTGCTAAACGGGATTTTTAAGTGATTGTGCTCTAGTCAAAGTACATGAAAAATAAACTAAAATGACCTGCTGTCGCATTGTGCGCAATACACGAATATTGCCTCTGATTTAGGGCCGGATTCTGAAAACATGTTTGGAAGTCATTCAGCCCGCTCCAACTACAAATGAGTAAGTGATGGCCATGAAGACGGACTGACATGGAGTTTGATTCATCTCATCAGAGGCCTTTGGCCCATTTACACTCAAGGCTTTATTTATTCAAATAATTTGCTTTATTCCACCCCTCTAGAGAAAAAGACCAGCAGACCATCATTCCACCCCTGTTCTTTGCAAAGAATCTAACATAAACAATGTCAACAAGAATCACTGCATTTAACAAACTCCAGGATGCACCACAGCACTGTTTGTAAGATGTAAATGGAGTCTTGTTTTATTTCACTGCTCTGCTAAATTCAAGTATCTGCTTCATTTTAGATCTCGGTCCCCTGAAAAGAGGCTCCCGTGCTGTATTCAGTACTGTCAAATGTGCAGATTCAGTGAGCCATCCCAAACAGCGAACGTGAAACATGACCTAGACGATGTCCATTTAGACATGGATGATTGAAGGGTTACTATACTGTGGTGACCATTGGCATTGCTTGCCACCCATCTCTAACTCTCTGACTATGGCACACAGCAGGATGGTCCCTCTAGCATTGGGTGGGACTGAGCAACTGGCTCTGAGCACTGGATTGTGAGCAGATGTAATGTGTGTTGCTTCCAGGCTAGAGCTTTTAACAATGCCATGCAAAGATCCTCCAGAGCATTCACCCTCTGCCAAGGTGACCAGCAATGTTCCAGATGGCAGCTGCACTGCTAGCCTGGGGTCCAGAGAGATGCAGTGACAGCAAAAAGCAGCGCCCCACACCTGCAACAGATATCTGGCAAAGGCAGAAATAAACCTCTGCTATCATGAGCCGGGAGCATTATTTGTGACCACAGCATAAACTGGCCCCTCTCACCCAATGCCTCAGGCACAAGGTGCCATGAAAAAGGGCTTGGTGTTGATTAAATTGAGTTGATCTAGTAATAAGTTAACAGATTCGTGTAATTTAGTATCTGAAGTAAAATGTTATTATCTTGTCAGGGAAAGGTCCTTCCGCCCATAGTTTACTTGGGCCCCCAAGTGATCACCATGTTCCAAAATCTGTATTAAATAGACCTAAGCAAAATTGAAAAGGAAAAGTTACAGTTGTAACCTTCCAAACTGCCAGCTCCAATTTATTGGTCTGCCAAGGTTCTTATTGTAAACAATAGAAAGTACTCTGGCTAGTTAAGCAGAAAAGGATTGATTAAAGATTTATTAGTTTACAGAATCTCAAGGGCAGAAACACCATCTCCAGACATGCCAGTGTAGATGACATAGCCTCACTGCTGAGCATAGACACCACCCTGAGCTCTGGATGCCTCTGCTAGAATCTCAGCCACTGAGCTACTCTGTGGCCCTCACGTACCTGCTTTGCATCTGTAGGGTACAATCCAAACTCTCATGCAGGTGTATCTAAATGGTGAAGCCTAGGTCACATGAATGCACTTTGAGTGCAAAAACAAGTGGCAATGATTTTTTGTTTTGTTTCTTAGAAAGGAAGAGAATTCCTCACACACAGGAAAGATATTCAAAGGTGTGACCAAAAAGAATAGTAAATACTCACTATATCTGTGGTAGTGCCTAATATGGATAACTAAGGTCTTCAGTGCTCATTTTAGTCATAACCAACTTCCAGGGCCTTCCTGGTGCCTGCAGCTCTTCTTTTTCTCTCCAGTAGGGTTTCAATCAATCCCTGTTTGTACTACTTTCAGCTGGGTCTGTCACTTGCAACCCAGAGAGCCCTAACTGATACAGAAATAATCATGCATTAAAGAATCCCAGGCTAGCCAGTTGCAAGGGGGGCTGTGAATATTTAGATGCCCTGAAGAAATTTGCAGATTTCTTTTTTTCCTGCGAGGTAACTATGCATGACAGGAAAAAAAAAAAAAAATCAAAGAATATGAGACTTTGGTTTGAGAACCCTAATTGGGATCATGGGCTAAATACTGATACTTAGGTTCTCTACTAAAAGTCCTCAAAATGGGGGTCAGGCGTGGTGGCTCACATCTGTAATCCCAAAACTTTGGGAGGCCAAGGTGGGAGGATCGCTTGAGCCCAGGAGTTCAAGACCAGCCTGGGCAACATAGTGAGACCCTGTCTCTACAAAATAAAATAAAATAAAAAATTAGGCCAGCCACAGTGGCTCATGCCTGTAATCCCAGCACTTTGAGAGGCTGAGGCAGGCAGATCAAAAGCTCAGGAGTTTGAGACCAGCCTGGCCAACAGAGTGAAACCTCATCTCTACTAAAAATACAAAAAATTAGCTGGGTATGGTGGCAGGCGCCTGTAATCCCAGCTATTTGGGAGGCTGAGGCAGAAGAATTGCTTGGAACCCAGGAGGCGGAGGTTGCAGTGAGCTGAGATTGTACCACTGCACTCCAGCCTGGGCAACAGTGCTGTAGTTCCAGTTACTTGAGAGGCCTGAGTTGGGAGGTCGGGGCTGCAGTGCGCCATGATTGTGCCACTGTATTCCAGTCTGGGCAACAGAGCAAGACCCTGTCTCCAAAAAAAAATAAAAATAAAAATAAATAAGTAAAAAATTAATAAACGTCTTCACAAATAACTTTTTACTTTAAAAAACATTACATACACATAGATCATGTGGGCATATATTCACCGAATTAAAAATGTCAGTAGTATACCCAAGATGCCAACTTATTGTCAATGCTACTTGGAAATAAGGCTATCTATAAGACTATATGTAGATAGAGAAATAGTTAATGTTTAAAGAAAGATAGAGCTAGTTAGATAGGTATAGACACATATTCATACACACACACATTGATGTTAGGGTCCAGGATTAGTAAAACCAAAACTACCCTATACTCTGTTTCTAGGTGCTCAAGTCCAAGGGCTGGTTGAAATAACAAAATAAAATATGAGAAAAACAAAAACCTAAGAGCAAAACTGCATAAAAATTATACTGAATACTTAAGGCATGCCAAGGACTTCTTAGGGTAACTTAACGTTTCTCTTTTCACTAAGAATGGCTTCCAGGACAGGGCAGGGGCCCTTGGCCTTTGTTTAGGTCACGTGGCCTGAGCCAGCTGATCTAGGGTGAATATCAAAGAGAGGAAGCCCTGGAGTCCAGTGAGGCGAGCTGTATTGCAATAGCACTTGAGGGAGAAAATCAAAGGATTCAGAAAGCTGGGATTTCCATGGCAGCCCTTTTCCTTCTCTCCTCCACACCACAGTCATTAACTCTTCCTCCAATTCAGTGAGAAATCCCAAGGTTTCCCAATAAATTTCATTCTAAAAAATTTAATCGTTAATTATTATAGGCACATAGAGTTGTTTATTCCTTAATTCTTTTTTCCTTCCTTTTTTGTTTAAGTTAGGCTAGAGCCCAGTTCCTGTTTGTAACCAAAAGAATGTTAGATTAACTAAGTCTATTCCCCTACGATCTTACCCTCCCCAATATCCAGCTCCAGTCTTAGGTAACTCATCTTCCTTAACGGCAGCAATTTAAAAGGACCTTTGGCTTTTCTGAACCTAATAGTGATGTGCCACCCTGTCACTGAGCTTAGCAACCTTAGCCTTGATTGTCACTTTTTAGGAAAACAATTGCTAATTTTAACAACCTCTGGCTTATAGTTGTAACTTCAAATGCCTTCAGAGATCAGACAGGTGAGGTAAATAGAGAGAATGGTGAGCTGGACCTCACCAGACTCACTCTAAGCCCCATATAAATATATTTATGTTCAAATACTTAAAACACTGTGTGGTTCAAATAAAATTCATGGGCCAAATTTACCTCCCGAACAGTCAACTGGCAACCCAGCTTGCTATTGGTTTATATTACATATGGGTCTAGATTATAAGGCTCTTAAAATTCAATTTTCATTCAATTACTTGAACAGGATAAAAATGCTTCTTGCACAGCAAGTTTTCCTATCTTTTTTTTTTTTTTTTAATCAGAACATAAGACATTAATGGAGCTAATGTGAGGTATCTAGTGGACCCAAGTGGTGTTTTTAAAAGAAGCTTATCAATGCCGGTAGATTCCTGCCTCAGTGTGTGTCTTATGGTAAGTGAAACAGGCTCATGTTACTTTCTATGAACCACAGAACAAAGCATGCCAAACTCCTTAGAAACACAAGGACTCCAAAGGTATTACAGCACAGATGGAAAAACTCAAATGCCTAGCCTTGACAGTCTTTGGTTTAACTACTTGACCTGATTCTCTTCACAGACTAAAAAGGAAATTCAATTCTATTTGAGAAAACTGACAAGACATTCTTTTCCTTGGAGAAAATGGACTGGGACAAATTACACACAAAAAGCTAAAATCTCCAGCACCAGTGGTTGAAAAACAATCGAGCCTGCATTAGCAGTTCCTTTGCCCACAGAATGCTCTCTGAGGAACTACGGGGTTTGGAAAAAGTACAGGCCTCTATTCTTCATCCACGACACATCAAAGTTGTAATAAAAACCTGCTTTTCTTTGTGCAACTAAGCTACTGCTATTTCACACCCACATATTGCTGGAGCTTATTCAATTACCCTCAGTGACTTTGTTTAAAATGAAAATGCTTTGCCTCCTAAGGACAGTGTGAGAGGACTGATTAATGTTGCTCCCTGAAGAACAGAAGTGTAGGTACACAGACAAAAACCTAAAGAGCTGGAAACTACTGCTGGGCCATGTTTCACAAGCAATTCAAATCTACCTTCAAGTATTTTGTAAAGCGTAAGGACTCCTAAGGCAGTTGGATATATCAGGGGGCATCCTATGCCATTTTTCCTCTTTCTTCTTGATGACAATCACAGAATTAGAAAATTAAGAGGATGACAAGAAGTGAGAAAGAAAAACTAAATTTTGCCATATGGTTTTTCAGGAGACGAGGAAACAGTTCTTTTTTTTTTTCCCCCCCTGACACATGGTTCCAAAAGATCTGTAACTAACGAACCAAGCCAGCACATTGCTGGGTTCTGGAGCTCTGTGACTCAGAAGTCACTTTTCTATCCAACATATTAAATGTCAAGTAAAATACATCCGATAAGAGAGATGAAATTTTTTCAGGAAGCTTGGCCACTGAGTGAGTGTCTCTCCTTTGCAAATGAGCCCTGTATGTTGCATCTGTTTTTTAGTTAGATTGCCAACCTATAAGAGATAAAACATCCACCCAAGAGCTGCATTAAAAAGCATAAATCATGGAGACCATATCTAGTCCTTTATAAATCCCTTCAGAAAGAACTTTATCCATAATCATAATAAAGGTCTGTTTCATTTAAGAAAGAAAAAAACCCAAACAGAAATACATGCAGATAGAAAACAGAGAGAAGATGAAAGAATCACAGTGATATTTTTATGCATGCATAGTATGCGAAATTTGGAGATGAAGAGTCCCGACAGAATGCTTGAAGAATCTGTAATACACAAGAATATATAGGTTCCAGGGTGCGCATAATCAGAAAGGGCAGTATTTATCCATCATCTGTCATCGGCTCTCATTTCGCAAAGCTTAAAGATTAGAACCCCTGATGTCAAAAGAACTGAAAATATTTAGAGCTAGTTCTTGCATGGCTCCGTGAAGAAGGGGATGAGGGAAGAAAGAATTATATTAGGACTACACTTCACTACTCTTTTTTATAGTAGATTGTTTTCTTTAAGAGGAGCATAAGCTATGATTAAAGTGGCAGAATTTTGATGCCTCTAACACCTGGTATGGAAGCAGAGTAACAAGAAATACTTGGCAACCCGATTATTTCATGCAGGTTTTCATCTACCCAGAAAGTTGTCCTCAAAATAGAATGGAACTTTTTCTCCTTTATCAATCTGGGAGGTGCCTGGGGCAAAGTAACCAAGAATCTAAGAGTGTTGTTGATCTGTATTCTCAACAAACAAAATCTAAATACACTATGATCCAAGGAGTTTAACAAATAGCTTCCTAATTTTATTCAATTACTTAATGGTACATTCAGCTTATATTACACTGCTGTCTTGATGTGAGGCTGAAAAGAAACAAGATTTGTCCCTAGAGAGACATGGGGTTATTGAGCTCTGTTCCCAGAAGTGGGAGGATGGATTAGATAACTGATCTTTCTATAGTTTTAAGGAATATTTTAATTCAACTGTGAAATAATGGGAGAATAAAACAAATTCAAGATCATCACTATCTAGGGATTTGGGGAGGTTAGATGTATATCCTGAAAATAATAGCTAGGGAGAAGGAAATCTAAGAAAATTTTTACCTTATGATGCTAAAAACTTAATATTTTAGAAATAGCAAAAGGCTCATTTATTTCTTATAAATTTTTAACCAAAGACATTTACAGTTACTGAATAGGCTGAAATAGTAAGATTCTTATACTTTCACATATTGGGGTCTCAGGAGTAAACATTTACTAGAGATCACTATGGGAAATGCAATCCTTCCCATCAAGAACAACTGTGGAGACAAAACATTCCATCCAAAATGGATTATCAGGACTCAACTTGTACAAAGCAATGCACAAATCAGACTCTTTCTGTTGTCATTCCAAGTGGGGGAGGGGTCAGCATGAAGCAGGGTTGCTATGGGAAGGTTTCTGGGCTATGAACCTTGACTTGAGGAATGTCCAAGGATGAAAAGGTCAAGAGTCATAAGAAAGGGGGATGGGGCCTTGCAGGTAGAGGAGTCAGCATAAGCCACCTTTGTAGGTTACAGTGAATGACATTTGGAGACTGACTGAGGCTAAAAAGCTGGGGCAGGCTGTAGAAAGCAAAGCTACCATTATTGAGAGCTAAACACACCAGGCACAAAGCTAAACATTTCCTTTACTTTTTCCCTAATTTAATTTTAATAAAACTGAGCCCCAGGCCACAGGCTCAGATTGCTTCTCTTTATTAGCCACACTCACTTCCTAGATGACCACATACAATCTCTCAGTTTTAGTGCCACTTGTACTTGGATGACTCTCAAATCACCACCTTCAGCCTGGACATTTCCTCCAAGCTCTAGACTTACACGTCCGGCTGCCTATTTGACATTTTCACATGTATGCCTGAAGGGTATCTTAAACTTAACGTGCCTAAAACCTAATTCCTGCTTTCCATCTATCCCCCAAACAAAACAAACAAGAGAGAAATAACTGCTCCTCCTCATCCACCTTCCAAACACATCCAGAAACCAACCACTTCTCACCTCCTCCACACCTACCACAGCAAGCCACCCCCATCTCCAGCCTGAATCACTGGGGCAGCCTCCAAGCTCCTAGCGAGGATGGGTGTGAACCTCCCCTCCAGAGCCCCACTGAGTCCACGCATTCCAAACCTGTCCTTTGTAGGACGGGCTCCAGCCATCAGTACTGTTGTCTGAGGTAGAGACAAAGAGTTAAGAGTAATTCTTTGACAGGTGACAGCAGAAACAACAGATGCTGAGTGAATCTAAAAGGAAAACTTCAGGGCGGGGTTGAGGGTGTCAAGGATGGGACATTTAAGGACATCCACAGGGGAATAAAAGAAGTCCCACTCTTAAGAAACATCACACTGTTGGCTAGGGGCATGGCTCACGCCTGTAATCCCAACACTTTGGGGGGTTGAGGCGGGTGGGTCACTTGAGGTTAGGAGTTCGATACCAGCCTGGCCAACATGGTGAAACCCTATCTCTACCAAAAATACAAAAATTAGCCGGCGTGGTGGTGCATGCCTGTAATCCCAGCTACCCGGTAGACTGAGTCAGAAGAATCGTTTGAACCCGGGAGGCAGCGGTTGCAGTGAGCCAAGATCAAGCTCCAGCCTGGGCGACAGAGCAAGACTCCAGCTCAAAAAAAAGAAAAAAAAAAAAAAGAAACATCACATTGTAGGTCAAATGTCCCCCGCCTTGAGCAGCCTTTCTTGACTCCCCAGGCAGAGCTGAAGGCTCAATTACAGGCTTGGAAATCACCGGATGCCTGTGCTAAGAGCCTCCTCCACGAGAATCTGAACTCGTTTTGTGCCTCCAGCACCTGATGCCTACCTGGTAAGCCCTTAGCAAAACTGTGCTGAATGTTTAACATGGTGTCACGGACGGTGAGTTAGGAACTTGGAGAGGAAGTGGCTGCTTTCTTCTGGAAGAGCTCATTAAGACTTTACATAGGAGGTGAGGTTTGCGAGATAGAAAAAGGTATTTCAGTTTATCCAGGAAGTTAGCACTGATGGCCCAGCAAGGAACAGCAGTGGTGTGGAAAGACGGAGGGCGAGGCCCGAAGGAAGCGAGGAAGGGAAGCCACGGCAGCAGTGCTGGGCTGTGGTGCTGAAAACTAGGCTAGCACTGGGCAGCCGAAGACAGCAGCGAGGCAAAGGAAGAGTTGTTCCCTCCCCTCCAGGACCGGTGGTGGGAAGCAGGGTGGAGGTTGGGGGGATGTCTAAAAGAAAGGACGAATAGCCGGGCAACGGAAAATAGTTGCTTTGGAGAACGTGGTCGAGGCTGGAAGCAGGAGTTGATGGGTAAAAGGATGAGGAGAGCTCATACCTATGGTTCTTTTCGTTTCCATGTACGACGCAAATTACTGAGCTCCAAAAAGGAGATGAGCCCAAAACCTTAACAATCAGAGGCTAAAACTGGACTAATCAAGTAGGTGTGAGCCAATAAGTTAATGAGGTAGGAGGCACAACACGGTCGAGAATTATAAGACAAACCCAGATTATTACTTGGGTCCTCGAGGATCCAATTAACTTCTCATTAAGTGGGGCTGGGTGCTCGGCTTCTCACCGGGCGCCAGCCTCCAAGCCCCCAGCCAACGCCTGGAATGGTCAGGGAAATTCGGCCAGCTGGTGGATCTTCAGCGAGATGACGGCAGTGGCGTGGACAGGCCATTCACGGCGATACCCACTCAGCTCTGTCCAGGCCTCGAGCAGAAGGCTGGGAGCAGCACAGCACACGAATGGCAGCCGCAACGCCGTCCTTTCCCTTTCTGTGCCTATCACGCAAACCCTCCCCTACTAAAATGTACCCTCCGTGAGAATAGGGCTCCGTCCTTCTTCGCGCGATGCGCGGAGCCTAGAAGGGCGCCCGGCCACGGCGACGCCCAACAAGTACTGGCTGAATAGTGAATGAACTCCGCTTGGCCGCACTTCAGTCTATCTGGGCACTGAAGGATGCGACCCGTGGAGCCGCCTAAGAGAGCACAGGGGGAAGAGAAGAAGCGGAAGCCTCCGGAGGTCCCCGCGGTGCGACCTGCGGTACCCGAGCGCCGGGCTCCGTAGCGGGGTCGGGAGGGGGATTCTGGTCCCAGGCCCAAGACCAACGGCTTTGCAACTGACCTTCCGGCGGGGGCGCCCGCGCGGGGCACAGCAGCCAGGCTCCGGCGTCCCGCTCCCGCCGCCCCCCGGCGGCGCCCGGCGCCCACTGCGCACGTAGGTCACCTGCCTCCTGCTGGCGCCACGCGGCGAGCCCGGCGCAGGCTGCAGGTGCGGCCCAGGTGGCCGCCAGGCCGGGCCCGGCAGAGCGCTGCGGGCTGGGTACCCGGGCCCGGCGCGCCGCAGCTCCGCGCACAGCCGCAGGCCGAGCAACAGCGCGGCCCCGAGTAGACACCGGCGCAGGGTGCCGCAGCCCCTCCCGGGAGGCCTCTCCCGGGCCATGGCGCTACCCTTGGGGTCCCGCGGGCCGCGCCTGACCGGCAGCAGGGATGTAGCCCCGCAGGCCGGAGCGGCCAACTGTGGGAACTCCCCCGCGGGCCGGGGCGCGGGCTCAGACCCGCCTCCCTCCCTCCCGACCGAGGAAGCCTCGGCGTAACCTTATCCTGTCCTGCCGAGCGCGCCCCGCCGCTGGAAGGGTGGTGGGCTGAGCGCGGTAACAGGGCGCCCTCTCCGTCGCTCCGGAGGTGCCAGGGCCCGGTTGTGCAGGGTCCCTCAAGAGGTGCCCTCCGCTCTGGCTTCCAAAGCCTGACGGAGCTGAAAGATACAGGCCAGAAAAAGCGCATTCCTAACGGGATCCCGGGCCATAGCTTCATTTTCTGATATTAGTGTTGTTGGAGAAACACAGGAGGAGGGTAGGTGAGCATACAAGGAACAGTCAAGCAGTTGGTACCGTTAAGCACAATATAAAAATAAATAGCACTTAAGCCCGGGTTTACAACTTCTCTCTCTCTCTCAAGAAAGAAGGGATTGGGGAGAAGAGAATAGCACTCAATGCAGAATAATCAAATTAGAGTTATTCTATATCTAAATTCTGCCTGAAGCCAATTCGTACTTTCTTTCCGTGTTATGAAATGTGTGGGGGTGAACAAGGAGAGGGAAAAAGCCAGCTAAGACATCTGACAGCGGGTGGGGGGTGGGGGTGGGGAGAGAACAGAAGTTACCATGGCATGATGTAAATCAAATTAATTTAGCTCCAAACACACACCTCCCTGCTGTCTCGCAGAAACACAGAGGGACAAATTTATCTTTCGGCAAAATGCTCCCCAGCTGGTATTTCCATCACCACCTTGACCTTAATTAATCAGACTGAACTCTCACAGCCTGAAGTCCAGTGATGGATGTTCCATTTTCAACTGTTAGTAGAATCCTTTCCCACAACCCAGTTGGGGTGGGTTTGGGTTTTAGGTTTGAGTTTGAGTTTAGAATTTTTTAAGCTGTGGTCACTTTTCTTTTTTTCCTTGCTTTACTCTTTCATTTTCCATGCTTCCATGGGAGACTGCGCCTGCGGACCTATTCTCTTCCCCCGTAACAGCCTACAGCATGGACAAGAGACAACAAATACGGAGCCCGACCTCCCTGCCCTTTAGAATGTTGGGTATTTTCTGTAGGGAGGCCTCGTCTCTAAAATCCTCTTCTCTTCCTGGCTTAAGAAAGACCCAATTTATTCCCTGCTAGTGAACAAAGCAGTTGGGCTGTTTCTCTACATTTAACAAAATATCTCCACCCAATCTAGTCCACCCCCTGGCCACACCAGGTCCTCAGGATCCTGAACGTTCCATTAGGGTTGACTTTTGCTTTTTTCTTAGATGAGTCCAGGGGATATTGCAGATGGATTCTATTTTAACAAATTTAAACAAGTACGAGTTTTTCCTTACACAAACTGAGAGCCAGCCTCACATCCTGTGACTATTTACTTGAACTGTGTTTGAACCAGGACCCTGCCATTCAAGCACTGTGAGACTTTCAACAAAGTACTGGACCTCTCTGAGTTTCCGTTTTCCCATGAATAAACAGACCTATGTATATGGCAGGATTATAAATGTTACATAAAATATTATATATTTCATGCCCAAATAATACCTGGCTCACAGAAGGGTCTCCGTAGTAATTATTTTTTTATTTACCATTAAAGAAAATCCTGGATGTTGTCATGAAAAAGAAAAGGTAAGCATTGATTCCAAAGTGGGCAAAGATAAAGTATAAAGAAATTTACAAATAATTTATACAGTATTCTCTGGAATTCAGAGTACCCAATAATTTCAAGAAAATAACCATTAAGCATCAAGAAACGAACTCCGTTAATATGTATAAGAGTTTGTAGGGTGCTTGATAAACCTGGATTGGTAATGTCTGGTGTAGACTTTACTGGAAATTTTATTTTCTATGCAGTCAACACAGTGCCGCTAACTAGAGAAGTAATCTTTTAAAGATCATGGTGCCACTAGCGTGTACCCTCTGCTCCTCTGTTGAGTTTCTCTCTGGGGGTGGGGGGAAGTATAAGCAGTATTTTATATTACTAAAATGGGGATATTTAATAAGACTCTGGGCTGGGGGTGGAGGATGGAGTGGGGGTGCATACAAAACAGTGTAGTTCTGGAAGAGAATGGGCAGGATGACCTCATATTTTCCTTTATCTCATTTCTACAGTTCTCTAATAAAATGTTTTCATTATGGAAAAAATTTCAAATTACATGGAATATTTAAATAGCCTTTTATCTTTTGCAGTTGTGTTTGTGTCTATGTGTTTATTACTAATAAAAAAAGAACTGTTTATATGTATGTAGCATCAATTTTCTGGAAGAAATCTATTTTTAACTTCCACACAGTATTTTCCTGTGTTGTGGATGATAATGAATAGTAAAATGGGTCAGTCTGTGGGCTGAAGAGGCAAATCTAATGGATCACTGTTGTAGCTGACAAGCAAGCTTTCATTCACGACCCTTGCTTTTCTTATAGAGTTGAACTTGTCTCAGTCCTTTCTGGATGTGTCTCAAAAATGCAGATAATCATTAACCACTGTGCCATAGGTTGGTTAATTAAACAAGCAGGTCAGTAAACCACAATAGCAGCTTTCATCAGATCACAAATTACATCCTCCTAGAGGTTTTAGCCAAGAAAATGCATGAAACAGCACATTTCCAATCCCCTAAACAACATGCATTTCAACTTGGACACCTGCTGTAGTGCAGTGATTCTCAACCAGGGTTGGTTTTGCCCCTGGGGAAAAGGGGACATTTGGCAATGTCTGAAGACGTTTTTGGTTATTACCACTAGGGGACGCTACTGGCATCTAATGGCTACCTATTAACCAGGGATACGGCTAAACATCCTTCAATGCAAAATATAGCCTTCCACAACAAATACTTGTCCAGCCCAGAATGTCAGGAGAGCGGAAGCTGAGAAAACCTGCTGTAACTCTAGATGCTAATGTGGCCATTTTAAATTATAGACTGTCCAAAGAGAAAACAGAGCCAACAGTATCCTCACCTCCATCAAATGGTGATTTATATCTCACAGTGTGACATACCCAGTGTGTTAGTCCTTTTTTTGTGTCACTATAAAGAAATAACTGAGGCTGAGTAACTTATAACAAAAAGAGGTTTAATTGGCTCTTGGTTCTGCATGCTGTACATGAGGCATAGTGCCAGCATCCACTTTTGGTGAGGCCTCAGGAAGTTTACAGTCATGGCAGAAGGCAAAGGGTGAGCCAGTGCATCACATGGTGAGAATGGGAGCAAGAGAGAAAGGAAGGAGCTGCCAGCCTCTTTTAAACAACCAGATCTCCCATGAACTAATAGAGCAAGAACTCACTTATCACCAAGAGGAGAAGGTGCTAAGCCATTCGTGAGGGATCCACCCCCATGATCCAATATTTCCCACTAGGCCCCACCTCCAACATTGGAGGTCACATTTCAACATGAGATTTGGAGGAGACAAACATCCAAACCATATCACCCGGTCTGAATTAAAGTAATCAAATTTACGAAAAAATGGTTAGAATGTCTGGCATCAACATCCCCCATCTCCTCATCACCTTTTCTCTATGTACATGCTCACTGTGGAAAATATACACACGCAAAAGAAGATACCAACATTCATAACATGGTTCAGATATAGCTATCCTACACATGTAGATGGTTTTCAAAAATGAAATCGTATTATACGTATTTCTTTATAATGTGCTTTTGTAACATAATGTTATATAGTTTATGTATTAAATAATATGTTTTTTGAAATTTGATTAACAACAATCTAGTCGGGAGATAGGAGAGAAGTGGGAGTGTAAATGAAGCAAGAATGACTGTGAGTTGATCATTGTTGTAGCTAGATGATGGGTTCACAGCTCTTTATTTTTGAGCATATTTGAAATTTTCCATAAGGAAAATGTCCTTAAACAGTAACCTGTTAACTACAACATGTACCATATTAATCATTCTTCCATTGTTGAACAATTGGGTAATTACCAGTTTTTCATTTTTATAAACAATGCTGTGATGGACATCTTTGTAGCTAAATCTGATGGAGCAGATGTGCAGTGTGAGAGAAAGAAAGAAGTCAAGAATGATTCCGAGGTTTTTCCTGAGTAACTGGAAGAATGAAGTTGCCATTAGCTGAGAAGGGAAAAACTCAACTAAGAGCAATTAGAGTCGAAAATCCAGTATGATTTTGGTAGTCCCATTCAGTTTGGGAAACCTACTGGACATCCAAATGGAGATGTGACATAGGCAGTTGGATGTAAAAGACTGAAATTCAGGGGAGTGATGAGAGCTAGAAATAGAAAATTGGATCATCAGCATACAGGTGTGAAATATCTGAAGGCTTAATTCTGGGATTCACCAGTTTAAAGTCAGGAAGATGAGGATCCAACAAAGGGTACTGAGACAGATAAGCAGTAAGGTAAGAGAATGTGGTGTTCCAGAATCCAAATGAAGAAAGTATTTCTAGAAGTAACAGACTGAGAGGTCTAATAAGATGTGGACTGGAAACTGACTGTAAGATTTGGTAACATAATGCCTTGTTTATGATGTCTTCCCCAACTAGAATGTAAGCTCCATGAGGTCAGGAACTTTGTTTCCATTGATTATTGCTATAATCCTGGTGCCTAGAACAGTATCTGGCATGTAGTGTATGCTTGATAAATAGTTGTTGAATTGAAGAGTGAGGAATGAATCAAGTCTGCGTGCATTCATAGTTATTTTGTCACATTAAATTCTTAAAAGTGGAATGCTACATGAAGGCAAAATCATAAGTGTTTCAGTGTGAAGTGCTATCATTAATTTTTAAGTCCACCAAAAAAGGCTGATTTAATCCCATTTAAAGCCATCAAATATTCCTTTGTTATTGTTGGGAAACCTCAAAGGGTACCCTTGAGCCAGCCCCTAACAGAAGAATGAACTAAGCGAAGTTTATTTTTAGTTCCCTCTTATTCTCCTGTTGCTACACTTGAACCCATTCTTCAACTCCCCTCAAATGCCAATCCCAACCCACATCCCAGATAGGATTTGTGTTCACTGGACTGTCAATTAGTTTTCTCCTCTCCACCCTAAAGATGTAGCTAAATATTAAGATACTAGCTCAGGCCGAGCATGGTGGCTCAGGCCTGTAATCCCAATACTTTGGGAGGCTGAGTTGAGTGCATTGCTTGAGCTCAGCAGTTTGAGACCACCTTGGGCAACATAGTGAAACCCCATCTCTACCAAAAATACAAAAAAATTAGCCAAGCATGTTGGTGTGTTCCCACACTTTCCAGCTACTCGAAAGGCTGACTAAGGTAGGAGGATTGCTTGAGCCTGGGAGGTTCAGGCTGCAGTGAGCCAAGATCATGCCACTGCATTCCAGCCTGGGTGATGATGGAGCCAGTCCCTGTCTCAAATAGATAGATAGATAGATAGATAGATAGATAGATAGATAGATAGATAGATAGATAAATAAATAAGATACCAGCTCACCATGACTTAGGACCCTAACAGAAACATCTGTGTTCAAAAAGAACCCATCAAGATGAAAGCTTTCAAGACCTAGAAGAACAAAGTTATAATAGAATGACAGACATTGGAACTGCTATTTGAGGCTGGGAGCCCTGCCTAAAATCACACTACTGCCTATTCCACAACCAAATAAGGCTGGCTCTGGGCTGGTCATATGGAAAATGCCTGGGGAATGTCTTAATGCCCAGACCTGGCAGGGAAAGAGAGCACAAGGCTTCCCTGACACTTTTTAGCTCCCCCTCACACCGTATTCTCCCATTCTTACTCTGACATTTGCGGACTTGTTTTATCCTTCCTCTACCAGGGATGTTTCTCAGGCATTGGGATGGGAGGTCTTCATCACTTCTGCACAACCAGCAATACCTTGCATGGGGTAGGCCTTAATCATGTCTCTGGAATTGTTAGCAGACAACAGACATTGCACCCCAATTCTGCTGGAGTCAGACTCAAGATACCACAGTTCTTGTTGCTAATCCATCCTAACCTAAGAAGAGTCATAGTCAACCCCGTATTGGCTGGCTCACAAATAATAATACCTCCAACCTGGTACCTTTTGGTTTCCCTGAAGGAACTTGGAAAGAATCAGGCAATGCATCACATAAGCCATTGGGGAACAAAGAACTGGGGTCAAAGATGTGGGTGTGGGGAGAACAGTGCATGGACAGGGTGAACACTGCAGTGGTGGCTCTGAGGGAACCCTAGGCTATGGAGCCCTTGGGCAGGAAGTTCTGATGAAAGATGCAACACACACACACAGACACACATACCCACTTTCTTGGATGTGTTCGGAAAACACATCTGAGGCATTGTTAGAGAGGTTTATTCACAAACATTAGCCCCCACAATGAGACATTCCTGGATTCTATGACAATGAAAGGGCTTAGATTAAGAATGATCAAAACATCGCCTTTTTCATAGGACCACCTATACAGTGTGGACCCTCCTGCACCTTCCACTCATCTCAGCGTTATGACACCTGCCAGAAATAATCTCCCAGCTACAGATCACTTTGAAATCAAAAACAATCCTGGTTAAAACTTTTCCAAAGTCAAGGACTTTTTAAAAAAACCTTTTAAGGTCAGAAACGATTACCAGGGAACTGTCAGGATAAGGTGAGGCACAGCATGCTTAAAGGCAAATATCTCAGGGCTGTGTCATTTCAACTCAGCTTGTGAATATATTAAAAATCCTGAGGTCAAAAGCCATATTTCTTTCTCATCACATTACTGCTTTTGCCTTGGGGAAAGGCTAAGAACTGTATTATTTTCAGATCATAATACGGAGGCTCTCACACTTACGTGTACATGAGAATCGCCCAGGGAGTTATTAAAAGGCAGGTTCAAAAGCCCCACCTCCAGAGAGTTTTAAGTCAGTGGTGAGTCCCCAAAGCTAAGCTACAGGTGGTCCACGATCAAACTTTTAGAAACCCTGGCACACTGGCTCCCACTGTGGTGACGGTTGAGGGTGGGGGGGCAATATGTAGGCAGCAGTTTTTATTACAAGGTATCCTTGTACCCATGGGTGCAAATGTTCTCCCTCAAATCTCTAAGCACAGTTACTAGCAAAGTTTCAGGCATTAACAAGGGGTCTTCATATTCAAAAGTGCAGGAGCCCCTTTGGCAGCCCTTCTGTTCTCCCCGCAGCACCTCACTGGGAAGTGAAGGGAGTGCAAAAGGAACTTTCCTTCCTTCCTTCTTTTCCTCCCTCCCTCTCCCCCTTCTTCATTTCTTCCTTCCTTCATTCCCCTATTTGCTCTGGGAATTTCCCAAAGCTGTAGAGTGAAAGGAAAGAGTTGTGATTACCTCTAGGTACCTTGTACAGTGAGAGCCTGTCCCTTGATTATTCTGATGAGGCAGTAGCACCCAGAAGTCTTCAGTGCCCTAGCTGGGATGCAATGCTCATCAGCTCACGAGTTACCCTTACCCTCTGTGCTTTGTTCCCTCATCTTTAAAATGAGAATAATAATAACAGTAATAATAGTAACTTCCTCATAGGGTATTGAGGTTTTGTCATGAGATGGTTAAATGAGCTAACAGATTTGAAGCACCGGCTGGGGTACTATCATATACAATTTGTTATTGTTGCCATTCACTATAAACCATAAAGGACATTTGTTTTAGTTTTGCACCAAATTATGTTCCTTTTTCTCTTGCCTTCAGGTTGAATTGTTTGGGGCTTGGGCTCACTGGATCTCAACTCAACTGAAATAAGAGGAGAAATGAAGCTGGGCACCATGGTGTGTGCCTGTGGTCCTAGCTATTCAGGAGGCTGAGGTGGGAGGATTGCTTGAGTCCAGAAGCTGGAGGCCAGACTGGACAACATAGTGAAATCCCTCTCTCAATTACAAAAAGAGAGCAAGAGAGAAGAGAAACGGAAACCAGAGCTATGTTGCTGTTGTTACTAGCAAACCCCTAGTCTTTTTCCTTGAAGTCATCACATGCCAGGGAGTATCTCACTAAGGTTTCTATTAGTTCTAGAAAAGCACATTGGTCCAATTTAACTAGTGGATCCTTTCCTTTCCCTTTCCACCTGTGCTATTCTAAAACAGCTCTTATCTTCCTTTCATCTCTGCTTTCTGTGGGGTTTGTGTGCCATGTAACCACACCACTTTTCTCTCCTTCACCTTTCTCTTCCTGTTTTCTCTGCACACTTCACACTTCATTTCTCTTCAAAGCATGCTCTTGGTACGTTCCAGGTCTATCACCTGATTCCTTATCACTGGCCCCTTGGAATAGCCTAAGCCCTGATCATTTGTGAGTTGGCACCATCAGTATTTGATACAAATCCAATTACAGAGCACACTTCACCCATCGCTCCTTCAAGAATGTTTCTAGTGTTAAAGGCAAGAGTAGCTTCCTCCCCAGAGAGCAGAAGGCCAGGGGCTACCCCGCCTCTCCCACCCCAGTGACTCAGGTGGTTGCTCAGAGAGGGAGGCAAATGCTGTCTGCAAGAATGTTGCTGTTGCTAAGAGAGAAGGACAGAGAACTAGTTCCTTATCACAAAGGGCAGCCAGGAGAAAAGCCCCTGTAGGATGGATGACAAAGAAGAGTGGGGAAGAGTCTGTGTCTTGCTATTTTACTGCCAGCGTGTGCACATTAGCTGCTTCAACCACCGACTATGAGATCACTGGTAAGGTTTTTAATAGCAGCAGTCCTTATTTTAATGTCTTTGTGGTTTTTAAATTCTGCCTTAATGTGGGGAAAGAGTACGTAAAATTCAGGAAACAAGTTCCCATTATTGCTATAACTTTGGCCCCACCAGGTATCAAAGCATGTAGCTGCCTCTGCGGTGACTGTTTACCAGCCTAAGTCCCACAGAAGATGCAGGGTGGGATGTGGATGGTGAATTATTAATTTTTGCCTCCCTGCGGGTACCAGTCTCCGGCACAGAGAGGAGTTCAGTGAATAGAGGATGCAACAGAGGATGTCAAGAAATCTACAATGCTGAACTTGGTGTATGTGAAGCTGACCTTCAGGTGCCCTCATTCATTGTACCCCAGCACCGGCTGTGCTTTCCTGCCTCTGAAACTTGTCACTCCCTCTGCCTGAAAAGAACACTATGAGCCCTCCCATGGAAATGGGATGGTTCTAGGTAGGTCTGGAAAAGAGCAGGCTGAGGAGTTTGAATTGCATTAAATAGGCCATGGGGAGTCACTGATGGTTTTTGAGCAGAAGACATTGGCATAATTTGAAGTAGGACCTCATTAAGATCTGCACGAACTCCAAGAATGCAGGTTGTGGTACTCCCCAGGCCCCCACCTTATATTCTTCAAAATAAAACAGTACCAAACTGTAAAACATAAAACATCAGATATGTTGACATTGAAAAAGCTTGATTCTAGACCTTCTGAAGCCAATAAGAACGTTTTCCAGGCCTTTCTCTGTTTCTTACCAACAAAGACTGAAATGGGTCTCTTTCTTTACCATAGAACATTCTCCTAGAAACTTATAGAATTTTATAAGTTTTGAACGTAAAGATTTAACAAAATAAAGTGGCCATTGCCCAACTGTGCATTTTCTTTATACAAAATTAGATAATGATGTAACATAATTATTTCAGAATAAATCCTCTCACTTTTTGCTGCAGCCTCACAGAATGCACCAAGAATAGCCTCATAGCAATGTTATAATGTACATGTAAAGTGTCTTTCTTGAAGCACTTAAAAGCTACACTGACGAAATTTCAAGGGAATCTTGATTTCGTACATTTGATACATTAGATTAGAGCCTTCCTAAGTCTAGTGGATGGTAATGAAAATTGTTTACAAGCCACATCATCATATTCCAGCACTCGTTTTCAGCATAATGGGGGATGTGGTGAGCATTAAGCATTACAATATGACCAGTTAAATCCTTCAGGTTGCCTAATTCTGGATTAACAGCAAAAGGGTGTTGACTTCACAAGGGTCCTCCAGCCCTGAGCTTTTTTAAGAAATTAAATGTGAAAAGGAGATACCTAAACTTACATTGATAAGAAATAAAAATGAAAGCTAAATCCACAACCCGTCACAATCAAATCTCTTTAAAACATAGAAACCCTCTTTAACACAAAGGTCTTTATCTTTTTGACCATAATGCTTTAATGAAGTACAACTATTTCTGTGTAGTCTGCCTCAAATCCCACATTAAACAAAGGGGAAAAGTTTCATTATGTTTCAGGCTTTAACAACCCAGGATAAATTGGCTGTGTTTGTCTATTATTCATCACCACTGTTAGAACTTAAGTCTTTGCTACTGACGGGTAAAACTTAGCTGGGCAGATCAATAGAATTAGTTCTCCCCTCAGACAATAAGAAGTATGAAGATAATAACTAGCAATGACTTAAAAAAAATTTCTGCCTTTCATTAGCAGTTCACGTTCCAGGAAAGGCTTTCTGAGCTGCTGAACAAAAGATTGCTTCCAAGGTTCAACAGCTTCATGTATCAGAGAAATTTTCTGCAACTCTGAAACCTATAAATGTCTGGCCAAAAAAAAAAAAAATATATATAT
This sequence comes from Chlorocebus sabaeus, assembly GCF_047675955.1. Classification (NCBI taxonomy): domain Eukaryota; kingdom Metazoa; phylum Chordata; class Mammalia; order Primates; family Cercopithecidae; genus Chlorocebus; species Chlorocebus sabaeus. Next base: position 34,548,568 of record NC_132916.1, read on the forward strand.
ATATATATACACACACACACACACACACATACACACACACACACACTATGCACAGTCCACTCTTAAAACCATAAGGAAGCCTTTATAACTAAGGTGATCAATACTAAACTCTGCATTACTATATTGAAGGCCATCAACAGCCATAAGGTCAGAAGAGAAAGTAGGAAGTACACACTAAACAAAATGCTTCAGCAAGAAAAACAGCTTTGCTCTTAGAAGACAGACTTCTCTGACTGGCTTTGCACTTTGGCCCCACATGGCTTCTTTGGAAAACACTTGTCATGAAATTTTATGATCTGCTAAAAAAAAAAAAAAAAAAAAAAAAAACAGTGTAAAAATATTCCTTCTTACCTACCTCACAAGGATGTTGGGAAGATTAAAATTAGATAGTTGTGAAAGTTTCTAATTCTCCTAGGAAAGCCTGCAGAAATGCTTTGTGGATAAACCCCTTTGTTGCAAGCTTAAAATAGTCGTAATGAACCCATCTCAGCCTTCTCCCGTTAAAAGCCCAGGATTATGCTGATCAAGCAGTCATTCCCCTTGTCTCTGAATAGCTCTTTTAAATCATTCCGCTCATAGCCCAAAAGTATTTAATACATGACTGACAAAAAGGAAAAAATAAAACAAACCACATAGTTTCTACAAACCCTTCCTGGGTTATCCGACAGAGAAATCTCAGCAGCGCTGCCTTGTCTAGGATTGAAAGTATTCCCCTGTGACCCCCTCACATCCTTTCTTCTAAATACATTTTCCTTTGTTTCCTTCCGAATATAAGAACTAGCAAATGCATTGCCTACTGTTCATATACCCATTTTACATTTGTACATGTCAGTATTTTCTACTTTTGCACATAAGCCTTAATGGGTATAAGCATGGCTCACCCTCAACAAAACGTATCTTCCTATACCTCTGTGCTCAGCACACCACCACCCCTTGGAAACAAACTCTTCTGACCTGAACAAAGACCCAATATATGTGGATTTCCCAAACATTTCCACCTTTTACTGCAACAACCCTCTTCATCTCCAATTCTACATTATCAAAGCCAACTCTCAGCTGAGACCTGCAACACATTCACATTAAGTTGTAAACCCACTGGTGTCTGCTTGAAGAGCTGTGCCTTCTCAGGCATTGTTCCTTTTATGCATCTCCTTCAGACTCTGACACACCGTCCCTCTCCATGCTTCATGTATGACGGTCTTCAAAAAGTTCATAAAAAGTGCCTATTATGAAAAAAGTATGCATAAATTTCAAAAGTTTCTTTCACCAAAATCAACTTGTACTAGCTTGTTATAACATGACTGAACAGGATCTAGTTTGAGGCACTAAGAAGGATAAGAAATCAGTCTAAACAAGCCCTGATCAGAGCAACACAAAAAACTTTGAACTCAGCTCTGGGTCAAGTGGACCTAGTAGACGTCTACTAGGTTTCAAAGAAGTTTACCTCAATCCAGGATTCTGGGCATCTCCTGTGATGCAGAAATTCCCAAAGAGAAATCAATATAAAAACTGGTTTTAGATTGGTGATTGTGTTGACAGAAGTCAATTCAAAACTTTTCTGGAAAGACAGTTCCCCAACCCAGGCTACAGGATTTCCACAGCGGAAAATATCAGCTGAAGATAGTCCCACAACTCCCAAATTACAAAATACATAAAGACATATCCACCATATGTATTAATTTCCACATAAATCAAATAGGAAGATTAGTACCCTCCCCCAAAGTCTTGAGATAATACAATAAATTTCAAACTAGAACTTTTTTGAATGCTGGATTATAGAATGTGTATATTCAAAGTGATTAAGGAGATAAGAGAAATAATTGATACCAGAGGAAAAGAATAAGATATAATGAAAAAAGAAAGATAGAATTTAAATACAATTAAATACAATTTCTAAAATTAAAATACAATCACTGAAATGTAAAACTAATTGGATAGGTTAGAAAGCAGACTGGACCCAGGCAAGGACAGACTAAAAACTGGAAAATTAATCTAAAGCAATTACTCAGATGGAACACAAAGAGGTAGAGATTTTTAAAACATGAAATTAATAGGCATGCAGCCTGGAGAAGATCTAATAGGAGATCCAGAAGGAGAGAACAGAGAGAAAGGAAGAGATGACATTTTTGAACAAATAGTGGCTGAAAAGTTTCTAGAATAATAAAGGCCTAAATCCCCAGGTTGAAGAAGCAGTCTAGCAAAACAGAATCCACACCTAGACATATTATTTTAAAATAAACTACAGAACAAACACCAAAGACAAAGATAAAATATTTTTCATAACAATCAGAGAAGAAAAGCCAATTACCTACAAAAGGACAACGGTTAGACTTACAGCACACCTCTCCATAGCAACAACGGGAGCCAGAGAAACAGAATAATATCTTCAAGAAGCAGAGGGAAATAACTTGAAACCCAGAATTCATACGCAACTCACCTGTCATTAGAAATGGAGTTAAAATTAAGACATTTTTAATTACCAAGAGAGTTTAACAGTCATGGACCCTTGAGGAAAGAAGACTAAACTTCAAGAAGGACGTTGAACTCAGGCAGAAGTTAACTACAAGAAGTGATGAATACATAAGCAAATGTGTAGTTACATCTGAGTAGTTTTTTAATTTTTTTTTTTTGAAATGGAGTTTCACTCTTATTGCTCAGGCTGGAGTGCAGTGGCACCATCTCAGCTCACTGCAATCTCCGCCTCCAGGGTTCAAGCTATTCTCCTGCCTCAGCCTCCCAAGTAGCTGGGATTCTGGGTGGGGTTTCACCATGTTAGTCAGGCTGGTCTCAAACTCCTGACCTCAGGTAATCCACCTGCCTTGGCCTCCCAAAGTGCTGGGACTACAGGTGTGAGCCACCACACCCAGCCTTTAAAATTCTTAATAGCAAATGTGGAGGACTTAAAAACAAGTGGAATCAAAATATAAGACAACAATAACATAAAAGATGGGAGAGATGCTTAGGATTACAGTATTCTAAGATTCTTATACTGATTGGGAAGAAAATGATAAGGCCAACTTTACACCTTTTAAGTCAAGTATGCATACTAAATATTTAGGTTAACTACTAAGGAAAATAGGAAGGAAGGGAGGGAGGAAAAAGGAAAGGAGAAAGGAAAAGGAAGGGAGAGAAAGAGAGGGAGGGAAGGAGTGAAGTATAACATCTTCACTAGTGACAGTGGAGAAGGGAAGGACTAAAAGAAAACTTGATCAATCTAGGAAGACAGGAATGGTGGAAGGAGGTAAAAAAAAATCCTACGGCATCACATCTGGGGGACCTTGGGTAAACTACAGGGGAGCATGAGTAATTCAGCAGGACTGCTTATTTAGACAAGCAGTCTAATTGGTGGCTCTAAGGAAAAGGAGGTCCTAGTGTTTGAGGGGGAGGAGGAATGTGGGAGGGAAGACTAGATCCTAGGTTGAGGCAAAATATCCAATGCTTTTTTTTTTCATGATGATCACCTGAAGAACTTCAAAATCCTAAATCATGAGCCATATTCCAGACTTAATAAATCAGAATTTCAGATAGTAGGACCTAGGAGGTATATTTCTAAAATCTCTTCTGGTGCTTCTCAGGCACAAGAAGCAAGTCTGCTCCTGGGGAGGAAGAGGGAAGGAGTTAGTGAGATCTAAGCAGAGGCTCAAGTTCTCAGGGAAACGAGATGGGGTTCAACACAGGATCCTATTTCTGGCACAGAAACCAGTGATATACCAGAACCCCCCAGGTAGCAGATAAGCCAGATCTGCAAAGCTTGGCCTCAGCCCTGCTGGCTGGTAAGTGCTCAGGCCTCCCACATGCCAGCCTTGGTGTCTGATATGGTTAGGCATTGTGTCCCCACCCAAATCTTACCTTGAATTGTAGCTCCCATAATCCCTATGTGTTGTGGGAGGGACCCGGTGGGAGATAATTGAATCATGGGGGCGGGTCTTTCCCATGCTATTCTTGTGATAGTGAATGAGTCTCATGAGATCTGATGGCTTTATAAAGGGGAGTTTCACTGCACAAGTTATCTTCTCTTGTCTGCCACCATGTGAGATGTGCCTTTCACCTTCTGCCATGATTGTGAGGTCTCCTCAGTCACGTGGAGCTGTGAGTTCATTAAGCCTCTTTATTTGGTAAATTGCCCAGTCTCGAGTTTTGTCTTTATCAGCAGCGTGAAAACAGACTAATACAATGCCATGACTGATTCAAGGTCCTGGGCATCTCCTACACTGCCAGGCTTGGAGAGCACTGGCCAAGGGACTGAGGTGGGTGTCCGGGTCAGAGGTCTTTCGGACCTGGGCTGGAGGGCTGCAACACCATCCATCTTTTGGCCTAGCCCAGGTTTTCTCTCCTCCCCACAGGCTCAGGTGGCTGAGGTTCTAGCATGCCCATGCCCAGGCCCACATTATAACAGTATGCTCTTGGCATGGCCTAAGGCCTGGTTCTCAGCCCTAGCTGTTCATCAGGAAGCTCCTGGAGAAGCTGTCAAACGTAGACATTCCTGGTTCCCACCCTGTGAGATTTTGATTTGTGAGGTCTGGAATAGAGCTTAAGCACCTGTATATGTTTAACTCCCCAGGTGATTCTAATGTATAACCAGGGCTGGAAATCTAAATCTGTGGTTCTCAATCCTGGATGCACATTAAAATCACCAAGGTGGGGCTGGGAGCAGATTTTTAAAAAATACTAATACTTGCCATCTGCATCATAAAGAATCTAATTCTCTTGGTCTGGCAGTGGGCCTGGGTATGTTTTTTAGTTTGTCCAGTTGGTTGGTTTTGGGTTGGTTTTAGCTGCCCAGGTGATTCTAATGCACAGTCAGGGTTGAAGACTCCTGGTCCAGAGGATTTTGTTCAAGGAAGTTAACTTGTATTTGAGTGAGTGCACGGGCAAGGCAAGCCCTGGAGACAATCCGACATACTGAAGGGCTATTGGTGGGCCAGGTAGACAGCAGTGCCCTGGGGCAGTGTGGGAAGGGCCAGGCAGAGACAAGCCAACAGCCTCACCAGAAGGCTTTCTGGCCAAAGCAATTTGCTGACACAGGTCTGACTTTTTAAAATCTATTACCTTGGGGGCCAAGATGACTGACTAGAGGCAGCAGCGCTCAGAGGCTCCCATCCAAAATAAGCCATAATAAGTGTGTGAATCCTTCATCAGCAACCAAGGTATCCAGGTTCTGTCATCAAAATTGATTAGAAGGCTAGCGTGACCCACAGAGAGAAAGAAGAGCAGTGTGATGCGGCAGCCCCCCTGAGAACCACACAGGGAAGGGAAACCCTTGGGCCCCTCACTCACCGCCTCCCACCTCCAACCAAGGCAGTGAGTGAGTGAGCACTCTACCCAGCAGGTGAAACTGCTTTTCCCACAGAACTGTGCAACTCACGGATCGGAAGTTCTCACTCACGAGCCCACGCTACTGGGGCCTAGCATCCCAACCCTGGAACACGCAGATTCTTACGGCCTCTCAGCTGGAATCTGCTTAAGCCTGCCAAATTCCCTGAGGGAGGAGTGACCAGCACGGGCTGCGGCTGCCTGCTGTCTAAGCCTTTTGAGCTCTTTAGCGGCGGGGCAGCAGCCAGCACTGGGACTCACAACTGCCTAACACGCTAAGCTCCCTGGCCAGGGGAATGGCAGCACCCATCTCTATACCTCCAGGCTGCACTTTTCCCTTGCTGGAGCCAGGGAGGCGGAATGGTTTGGTCCTAAGACTTATCCCCACAGCCCAACACACCGCCTGTGGCAGTCTGAGCCAGAGTGCCTCTTCGGGTCTAACCCATCCTTCCTTATTAGGCGGGGCTTCCCTGCCGGATCTCCAATAATGCCATCCAGAGGCTCAGGGACAGAATCTGAATCTCCCTGGGACTGAGTCCCTAGAGGGAGAAGTGGCCCCAGTCTCTGCAGACCAGTAGACTTAGCCTCTCTGGAGTCTTGGTAGTTCTGAGGAATCTGGGAAGCCCAGATGAGTGGGTTTCCCGAAGCGAAGCCCACTTTCTCCACCAAGGGAGAAAGTGCTTCATTAAATGGCTCCTGCTCCCCGTGCCACCCAACTGGGTGAGACCCTCCAACAGGGGTTGTCAGATACCCTATACAGGAGTGATACTACTGGCATCAGGTTGGTGCCCCTCGAGGTCAGAGGTCCCAGAAGAAGGAGAAGGCACTCATCTTCCATATTCTTCAGCCTCCTTGAGTGACATCTCCAGGCACAGGAGCGAATCAGATGAATAGGGCCTGAAGTGAACCCCCAGCAAACTGCAGCAGCCCTACAGAAGAGGGACTTGACTATTGAAAGAAAAACAAACGAGCAGAAAGTGACAACAACAGCATCAACAACAACAACAACAAAAGGCCCCCACAAAAACCCCATCCAAGGGTCAGTATCCTCAAAGACTGAAACTAGACAAACTCACGAAGATGAGAAAGAATCAATGAGAAAATGCTGAAAACCCAAAAGGCCAGAGTGCCTCTTCTCCTCCAAATGATTGCAGTGTCTCTCCATCAAGGGCGCATAACTAGGCGAAGGATCAGATGGACGAATTGACAGAAGCAGGCTTCAGAAGATGGGTAATAAAGACAACAATAGCTAAAGGAGCATGTTCTAACCCAATGCAAAGAAGCTAAGAACCTTGATAAAAGATTAGAGGAATTGCTAACTAGAATAACCAGTCTATTAGAGAGAAACATAAATGACCTGATGGAGCTGAAAAACACAGCACAAGAACTTCGTTAAGTATCAACAGCTGAATTGACTAAGTGGAAGAAAGGATATCAAAGTTTGAAGACCACCTTACTGAAATAAGACATGCAGACAAGAATAGAGAAAAAAGAATGAAAAGGAATGAACAAAGCCTCCAAGAAATATGGGACTTTATAAAAAGACTGACCGTATGCTTGACTGGAGTACCAGAAGGAGAGGGGGAGAATGGAAACAAGCTGGAAAACACACTTCAGGATATTATCCAGGAGAACTTCCCCAACCTAACAAGAGAGGCAAACATGCAAATTCAGGAAATACCGAGAACACCATTACAGAAAACATACAGAGATCAATCCCGAGACACATAATCATGAGATTCTCCAAGGTCAAAATGAAGGAAAAACTGTTAAGGGCAGCCAGAGAGAAAGGCCAGGTCATATACAAAGGGAAGCCCATCAGACTAACAGCAGACCTGTCAGTAGAAACTCTACAAGCCAGAGAGATTGGGGCCAATATTCAACATTCTTAAAGAAAATAATTTTCAACTCAGAATTTCATATCCAGCCAAACTAAGCTTCATAAGTGAAGAAGAAATAAAATCCTTTACAGACAAGCAAATGCTGAGGGATTTTGTTACCACCAGCCCTGCCCTGCAAGAGCACCTGAAAGAAGCACTAAATATGGAAAGGAAAAACCATTACCAGCCACTGCAAAAACCACACCAAAATATAAAGACCAATGACACTACAAAGAAACTGCATCAACTAGTGTGCAAAATAACCAAATAGCATTGTGATGACAGGATCAAATTCACACATAACAATACTAACCTTAAATGTAAATGGGCTAAATGCCCCAATTAAAAGACACAGACTGGCAAATTGAATAAGGAGTCAAGACCCATCAGTGTGCTGTATTCAGGAGACCTATCTTACATGCAAAGACACACACCAGCTCAAAATAAGGGGATGGAGGAAAATTTACCAAGCAAATGGAAAGCAAAAAAAAAAGTAGGGGTTGCAATCCTAGCCTCTGACAAAACAGAGTTTAAACCAACAAAGTTCAAAAGAGACAAAGAAGGGCACTACATAATGGTAAAGAGAACAATTCGACAAGAAGAGCTAACTATCCTAAACATATATGCACCCATTACAGGAGCACCCAGTTTCATAAAACAAGTTCTTAGAGACCTACAAAGAGACTGAGACTCCCACACAATAATACTGGGAGACTTTAACACCCCAGTGTCGATATTAGACAGATCAACTGGACAGAAAATTAACAAGGATATTTAGGACTTGAACTCAGCTCTGGGTCAAGTGGACCTAGTAGACGTCTACAGAACTCTCTACCCCAAATCAACAGAATATACATTCTTCTCAGTGCCATATGGCACTCATTCTAAAATTGACCACATAATTGGAAGTAAAACACTCCTTAGCAAATGCGAAAGAACAGAAACCATAACAATCTCTCGGACCACGGTGCAATCAAATTAGAACACAGGATTAAGAAACTCACTCAAAACCACACAATTTCATGGAAATTGAACAACCTGCTCCTGAATGACTCCTGGGTGAATAATGAAATTAAGGAAGAAATCAAGAAATTCTCTGAAACCAATGAGGAAAAAAAGACAACATACCAGAATCTCTGGGACACAGCTAAAGCAGGGTTAAGAGGGAGATTTATAGCACTAAATGCCTACATCAGAAAACTAGAAAGATCTGAAATCAATACCCTAACATCACAATTAAGAGAGCTACAGAGGCAAGAGCAAACTAAATCAAAAGCTAGCAGAAGACAAGAAATAACTAAGATCAGAGAATAACTGAAGGAGATAGAGACATGAAAAAACCCTTTAAAAAAGTAAACAAATCCAGAAACTGGTTTTTTGAAAAAATTAACAAAATATATAGGCCACAAGCTAGACTAATAAAGAGGAAGAGAGAGAAGAATCAAATAGACACAATAAAAAATGATAAAGGGATATCACCACTAACCCCACAGAAATACAAACTACCGTCAGAGAATACTATAAACACCTCTATGCAAATAAACTAGAAAATCTAGAAGAAATAGATACATTTCTGCACGCATACACCCTACCAAGACTAAACCAGCAAGAAGTCAAATCCCTGAATAGACCAATAACAAGCTCTGAAATTGAGGCAGTAATTAATAGCCTACCAACCCAAAAAAGCCCAGGATCAGATGGATTCACAGCTGAATTTTACTGGATTTACAAAGAGGAGATGATACCATTCCTCCTGAAACTATTCCAAACAATTGAAAAGGAGGGACTCCTCCCTAACTCATTTTATGAAGCCAGCATCATCCTGATACCAAACCAGGAAAAGACACAACAAAAAAAGAAAACTTCAGGCCAATATCCCTGATGAATATCGATGCGAAAATCCTCAGTAAGATATTGGCAAACCAAATCCAGTAGCACATCAAAAAACTTACCCACCCCAATCAAGTTGGCTTCATCCCTAGGATGCAAGGCTGGTTCAACATACGCAAATCAATAAATGTAATCCATCACATAAACAGAACCAAAGACAAAACCACATGATTATCTCAATATGCAGAAGAGACCTTTGATAAGATTCAACATCACTTCATGTTAAAAACTCTCAATAAACTAAGTATTGATGGAACATATCTCAAAATAATAAGGGCTATTTATGACAAACCCACAGCCAATATCATATTGACTGGGCAAAAGCTAGAAGCATTCCCTTTGAAAACCGGTACAAGAAAAGGATGTCCTCTCTCAACACTCCTATTCAACATAGTATTGGAAGTTCTGGCCAGTGCTATCAGGCAAGAGAAAGAAATAAAGGGTATTCAAATACATAGAGAGGAAGTCAAGTTGTCTCTGTTTGCAGATGGCATGATTTATATTTAGAAAACCCCATCATCTCAGCCCAAAAGCTTCTTGAACTGATAAGCAACTTCAGCAAAATCTCAGGATACAAAATCAATGTGCAAAAATCACAAGCATTCCTTTACACCAACAATAGGTAAACAGAGAGCCAAATCATGAATGAACTCCCATTCACAATCACTACAAAGATAATAAAATATCTAGGAATACAGCTAACAAGGGATATGAAGAACCTCTTCAAGGAGAACTACAAACTACTGCTCAAGGAAATAAGAGAGGACACAAACAAATGGAAAAACATTCCATGCTCATGGATAGGAAGAATCAATATTGTGAAAATGGCCATACTGCTCAAAGTAATTTATAGATTCAATGCTATTCCCATCAAACTACTATTGACATTCTTCACAGAATTAGAAAAAAAACTACTTTAAATGTTATATGGAATCAAAGAAGACCCTGTATAGCCAAGACAATCCTAAACAGAAAGAACAAAGTTGGAGGCATCATGCTACCTGAGTTCAAACTATACTACAAGGCTACATTAACCAAAACAGCATGGTACTGGGACCAAAACAGACATATAGACCAAGGGAGCAGAACAGAGACCTCAGAAATAACACCACACATATACAACCATCTGATCTTCGACAAACCTGACAAAAACGAGCAATGGGAAACGATCTCCTATTCAGTAAATGGTGCTGGGAAAACTGGCTAGCCATATGGAGAAAACTGAAACTGGACTCCTTCCTTACACCTTATACAAAAATTAACTCAAGATGGATTAAAGACTTAAATATAAAACCCCAAACCATAAAAACTCTAAAAGAAAACCTAGGCAATACCATTCAGAACATAGGCATGGGCAAAAACGCCAAAAGCAATTGCAACAAAAGCCATAATTGACAAATGGGATCTAATTAAACTAAAGAGCTTCTGTACAGCAAAAGAAACTATCATCAGAGTGAACAGGCAACCTACAGAATGGGAGAAAATCTTTGCAATCTACCCATCTGACAAAGGTCTAATATCCAGAATTTACAAGGAACTTAAACATATTTACAAGAAAAAACAAAACAACCCCATCAAAAAGTGGACAAAGGATATGAACAGACACTTCTCAAAAGAAGACAACAAACATGAAAAAAATCTCATCACTGGTCACTAGAGAAATGCAAATCAAAACCACAATAAGATACCATCTCATGCCAGTTAGAATGGCGATTATTAAAAAGTCAGGGAACAATAGATACTGGTGAGGCTGTGGAGAAATAGGAACGCTTTTACACTATTGGCGGGAATGTAAATTAGTTCAGCCATTATGGAAGATAGTATGGTGATTCCTCAAGGATCTAGAACAAGAAATACCATTTGAGCCAGCAACCCCATTATTGGGTATATACCCAAAGGAATAGAAATCATTCTACTATAAAGACACATGCATATGTATGTTTATTGCAGCACTATTTACAATAGCAAAGACATGGAACCAACCCAAATGCCCATCAATGATAGGCTGGATAAATAAAATGTGGTATGTATACACCATGGAATACTATGCAGTCATAAAAAGGAATAAGATAATGTTCTTTGCAGGGATTTGGATAAAGCTAGAAGTCTCCATCCTCAGCAAACTAACACAGGAACAGAAAACCAAGTACCGCATATTCTCACTCATAAGTGGGAGTCGAACATTGAGAACACATGGACACAGAGAAGGGAACGTCACACACCAGGGCCTGTTGGGTGGTGGGGGATGAAGGGAGAGAACTTAGAGGACAGGTCAATAGGTGCAGCAAACCACCATGGCACACGTATACCTCTGCAACGAACCTGCAAGTTCTGCACTGATTTTTTTAAGAAGAAATAAAGAAAAAAAATCTATTATCTTGTTGCTCTTGTGGCAGTAGCCAAATCCCAGGTACAACAGGCCTGGAGACTGCAAAAGGCATAAAAACAGGGAAGAGACATGGCTTTCAGCTGCTCCTTTACCAGAGGCCCTCTTACCTTACTTCATGGCCCCTGCTTCATGGCTTAGTAGAGTAATGCCAGGAAGATATGCAGACCTGGGTGAAGGCACACACATGCTGGCTTTGCTCCCAAGAAAGTTTTCTACAGCCTGTTCCGTCTAGCTGGTTTGATAATTCAGCTGCCTGAGAATCTAGGCCATGAATGTATTCTCAATGGTATATTCAAGCTGTGAAATTTTAGTAGTAGATAGATTTTTACAGTTTTAAGGAAAATCAATCAGCAGGCCAAAACAAGAGCTTGTTGAATGGGGCTTGCTTTTTTAAAAAAAATCAATTTAAATTGGGATAATCTATCCATTGATGTTGCATTAATAGTTCACTTACCTAGTCATTCAACAAATGTTTATCAAGTACCAGGCTTGGTGCCTGAGCTGGCTATAAAGTGCTAAATCAGACATCTCCCTGACCACACGGAGCTTATTGTCTAATACAGGGTGAACTATAGTCCTCAGGCCAAATATGGTACTCTGCCTGTTTTTTTTAAATAAAGTTTTATTGAAACACACCATGATCATTTGTTTATGCATTGTCTATGACCACTCTCAGACGACAATGGTGAAGTCAAGGAATTGAGTGGTTGCAACACAGACTGTGTAGCCTGCAAAACCTTAAGTATTTACCACTGGGCTCTTTACAGAAGCAGTTTGCTGACCTTTGGTCTAGTGGATAGTTGAACTCTGCTTTCCCATCACAGTGATCCACTTGTTTTTTTTAAAATTGACTTATACAGGGTTTTTGGTTGAAAGGAAAGAACCCACTTAATGGGCTCAAGGAAAAAGGAGGATTATGATAAAATATTCCCCCAATAGAATCCATGAACAAGAAACTAAATACAGGCATCACTCCTAAAATATAAGTTTTGTCACACAAATTGCCATAACTCGGTTCTGTTAATTAAAGAAAATAATCTGCATTACTGAGGTCACCACTGGTTATAACAAGATCTTGACTAGGAACTCATAATACGTTTAGAAGCTAGCACCAATTGAAAAAACCAAAACAAAAACCCAAAAACTGTTGCCTGAGCAATGCAAAGGCTTTGTTTGGGTAGCTTTGACCTTATTTATCTTAACCATGGGTTATAACAATAAAGGAGAAAAGGACTTGTAAAATATCACGTTAGTGATAGGAAAAGAAGGGACAAGATTTTTAAGCAAAAGTTGCTAAATGCTGGATTTGATCTGTGATGTTTAGATTTTACTCTACAACTATAAAAAGCATTCTTATTATTGAAATGATTACAGAAAAGGCCACTATTTTGTTGGGAACCTGAAATTCTTCAGCTCCCACTTTTTTTTTACCTTCTTAAAACAATAATCTTTTTAAAGGCATTTTTTTTTATGTGGGGTTTCTGAGGAATATAGAATTGACTATCCAGTGAGACAGAAGATAAGAAATAGGGCTGGAGCAGAACTGAGGTCATTCTCACTGCTTCCCCAGCAGTACGTGGGCCCTGCTGCTTCCATCTCTGCTTTTTCTCTTCTTCCTCTCTCTTGCCTGGCTTCCACTGTGTAAACCTAAACAACCTGGATTGTCAAGCCCCAGTCTACACGTCTCCAGAGCCTACCATCACCAGGAAATCCTTAGTACAAAGTCTTAATGTGACTGGTGTAGGGGCCAAGGGAAATTTTCCTCTTTACCCTCTAAAGGTTCACTGAAAATCAACTGATCAAAGGCAGACTAATAGGAGAAAAGGCATACAAATTTCTTAATGTGCACAGGGGTGAATCAGAGTGAGTCCCCACAATCCAATGGGGTACAGATGGTTCTATACCCTTCTTCGTAGGGGAAAGGAAGATGGGAAAGTGTGGATGATTTTAGTGGAGTTGTAAATGATCTTTAGGAGAATTCAATGGGTTTAAAGAACATATAATGGCCTGGGACAAAGTTTGTTGGGTCTGCAGAGCAGACCATGGTTTGTGACAGAAGTCTGTCCAGGTGTGTTGACAGACTTCAGTCTTTCTTCCTGTCATATGAGTTCAGTTGATGAAAACTCAGGGAAGGTACCAGAGGTCATTGATTTTTTGCTTTGGTGGTTTGGACTTCAGGCAGATAAGGGAACTTCAGAGAACAGCTGCATCCTGTGCTTTGGGAGAAACAGAGGATGGGGTAGAGGAGGTCAGACAGACCTTGAGACTTCTTCAGTTCAGCATGTCAACATGCCATATTCTGGGGTTTCAGTTTCTGAGCCCAAACACTGACCTAACTCAATTTATAGTTTGATACTTTTGCAGAGCCTACTAAAACCCTGACTTTTACATTGCCACCAAGACAAAAGACTATATTCCCAGTTTCCCTTGAATCTCAGTGTAACCCTGGGGCTAAATCCTATGAAGTAAAATACAAGCAAAGGTGTTATGTGAACCTTCCAGGAAGTGTCCTTGGAGGGTGGATATAATGATGTGATGGCTGGAGTTCTGACTGTCATGTTGGATGTGAGCACGAGGGCCACACCCTTGAGATAGCATAGTATGAGCTGGAAGGAGCCTGGATCACTGATGACCATTGGAGACCTCACAACAGCCCTAAACTGCCTATATTGAGGCTTCTTTCATGTGAGTGAAATACATGCCCACCTTGTTTAAACAGATATTTAGGGGGTTTCTGTTACCTGCAATGGGGTCTAAACCTGACAGTTTCCTCTGATCCAATCAGCTGTGACCAGAGAGGTAGGGCCTGAGGGATACTGCCCACACAGTGAATCTTCCAGGTCTGAGTAGATTTCTCAGGAAAGGAGTCCTGGGCAGAGCAGGAAGACCCTATGGAGTTTCAATCACAATGGTTGAGTTCCATTGCCAGACGACTTGGATCTGCAAGGAAGAGAAATACTGGGATACATGAAAAATTGGGTCCTGGACTCCTACCATAGAACACACACCAGGATAAAAAAATTATAATTCAAGGGGAACAGTCTCTGGCAGGTGGAATTGTGGGAATCATGGCTGCAGGCCAGGTTGACAGGTGCCCAGAGTAGATGGAAGTCAATTGTTCTGCTAATAATTGAAGAAACATTGGTTATATTTATAAGAGATCTGGTTAACGCATTCCCTTTGGCTACTTAGGGCTGTGATTTATAGGCAGCAAAGTCACTTAGGATAATAAAACCCCCAGGCCTGGTGGAAAACTGCTGAGATTTTTCAAGAAGAAAGGGACCACTTAAATATCTCAATTGGCTTTTCTTGAGTGAATGATATCCTGAGGAAGCAGGTTTCAAATGTGCCTCCATCATTCACACCCTTAAGAAGAAAAATGAGAGAAATAAAAAAAATGCTACATTTATTTCAAATATTTGACAAGTTATGTAAGTCCTGGAACAGGTTTCTAAGAACTACAACTCCCAGTGGACACATGTTCCACCAACCTTTTCTTCCTTTTTTCCAAAAGCTTTTAATTGATTGAGAAAAACTGGTTCAAATATCAGTTGATTTGAATGCATTATTCAATAAAAAGAAGAATATATGTCATTTTTAAAAATAGCCTTTCTTCTATACAACTGTGTCCAACTGGGCTATGGCCTTTCTGTTTAACATTTTTTCTTCCTAAGCAAATAAAATCCCAAAAGTTAAAAAAAAAAATCCTAGAAGTTTGTGCATAACCTTTGCCTGCAGAAGAAACACGAGCTGGCACTGACAGGGCTCAAAGCAGCCTCGCTCCTCTGGTCACAGACACAGCAGGCAGACACTCAGCCACAAAGGCCAGACACTTGAAAGCAGAGATTTAAGACGGAAATCAGTTGTTCTTCATGTTCAGAAAAAAATAAAAGATGTTCTGAAACAGAAAACAAGAAAGAAAAACTAAAGCAGTCTATTCTCAGGCAGTAGCACCGATTACCCAGGAAGACCTCAACTTATATAAACATTGAAATCTTTGAAGTAAATGAAGATCAGCTGTGATGGTTAATTTTATGTGTCAAATGGACTGAGCTAAGGGTGCCCAGCTGGCTGGCAACACATTATTTCTGGGTGTATATATGAGGATATCTTTGGAAGAGATAAGCATTTGAATCAGTAAGTTAAGTAAAGATTGTCTTCACCAATGTGAGTGGACATCATGCAATCTGTTGAGGGCTTGAATGGAAGAAAAAGGTGAGGAAGGACAAATTTGCTCTCTGCTTGAGCTAGGACATCTGTCTTCTCCTGCCCCTGGATTTCAGCACTGTGGCCTTCAGACTTACTCCACTGACTCCTCTGGGTCTCAGGCATTCAAGCTTGGACTAGAACTACACCAGCGCTTCCGGGCCTCCAGCGTGCAGACAGCACATCATGGGATTTCTCAGCCTCCAAAATTGTGTGAGCCAACCCTCATAAGAAATTTCTTTCTATGTATCTACATATGTCCTACTGGTTCTGTTTCTCTGGAGAACCCTGACTAATACACCAGTCAAATGAGAAAGGCAAAGCCTATTTCTTTAGATTTTACTATAGCAAGGGAGTCAGCCCATCACACTTACACACTTACATTTGGCAGAGATTCAAAGGTAGGCAGAGGGGTGAGAAAGCTTCATAACAGAAAAAAGAGAAGACTTCATATATGTCCTGATAGGCATGGAGACACTGTAGGCGAGTTAACTAGAAGCAGAACATCCTATGTGGTTGGTCCTAAGTTAGAAGTGGGGGCAAATATTTTTTTTTCTCTGATTTGTTCTAAATTAGAGGTGGGGGCAAAAATTAGGGATGCTGTCAGTTATTAATCAAGTCCTGGCCATTTTGTGCGAATTGTTACAGAAGTTATTGTTTATCTTTCTGGATTATTTCTAGAGATAGCAATCTGGCTTCCTGCAAGTCTGATATACTCACATAGGAGGCTGGCTTCCTGTGTTGTTTATTGTAGATAAGGGAATTGGTTTCTTGGGCAGGTTGCTGCAGCTTGTGGGCCAGAGTTCTATTTTTATATGTGGTCTAGCCATTGTCCATTTGTACACTCAGTCTCTTGTCTTTCAGATAAAGACAGATAGCTGTCTTGGAGCAGCTGACCGACAGCCAGCAAGGTGGTTCCAGTATTTCTAAAGAGCTACTTTGGGAGACAGCTAATTCTTCTAGGCCAGCTTGCCCAGAAGCGCCTAAGAACACACTTGCCTGAGTGAGCACATCCCTCTGAGCTCCATGCACCAAGTTAGTGAGGAAGGAAGGGAAGGATAATGGTGATACTAGCAGCGGGGGCCTAGAAGGAGAGGAGGGAAGGAGTGCTCAGTGGTTCTCAGCCCTGGCTCTCAGAACTTCGTGGACAGCTTTAAGTAAACACTGATGCAGCAGCTCCGCCTCACCCACCAAAGATTCTAATTTCATAAAGCAGTGCTGGGCATCAACATTGTTTAAAAACTTCCCAGGTGCAGCCCAGGTTGGCAGCTACTGACCGAAATGAATAATATTTCAGAGACACTGTGAACAAATATTTAGCAATTAGTGAAAATGAAATCAGGGCATGCAGCCACGACCACTTTCTCAAGAAGCCTCCAATCTTGCACTCTTGCAGCGTTGCACTTTAGAAATATAAAATGCAGAGTGAAGCTGAACTAGAGTAGCAAATAGGCAAAGGTCATAGAAGTTGAGCCACCACACGCAATGAAAATGCCACAGGATCTAAACCACAGGCACAGTGAACAAAGGAGTACACTTAAAGCTGCCTCGAAATGACAGAAATTCTACCTATTCTGAACTGTGGCCTTCATTTTTATTTTTAACTATTAAAAAAATATTTCCTTCTTTAAAAAATGCCATTTTATCATAACCTTTTATTTTTCACAGATTATGTATGATACATATGTGTGTTTCCAGTCTGTCTAAACTTATACATTTCTCAAATACTTAGAATTCAGAAGAGTTGCATTTGGGGTATATAAACTCCAAAATCTCAAAAGAAGCACACACACTATATATACCTGGTATCCATCTTTTATTTCTAGTCATTTCTAAATTTTTGAATGTATCAATGTCTCTGAATCTGATACAACACCACCCCCTGGTGGAAGTCTATAGAAAAGAGCCCACATTTGATTTTACTTGACAATGTTAATACTGCAAGGAATGATTCTGATTGCATAAAACACTGGTGGGCTCTTCTCTCGCTGTCTACCAGCAGAATGTTCTCTGCAAACAAAATCGTATGCAAGTTCTGAATGAACACAACAGTAAAGCTGTAGCTGTGCTGACAGCGTTCTCTTTCCCACACTTTCTTCATTGGCAACCCTATATCTCACTCAGGATGTCCAAAATAGAATTTACTGTATCATTTAACAGAAGTCATCTTCCCCAAAAATTAAAATTAAAGCCATTTCTCCTCAAGCCTTTTTTTTTTTTTTTTTTTTTTTTTTTGAGACGGAGTCTTGCTCTGTCACCCAGGCTGGAGTGTAATGGTGTGTCTCAGTTCACTGAAACCTCCATCTCCCAGGTTCAAGCGATTCTCCTACCTCAGCTTCCTGAGTAGCTGGGATTACAGGCACCCACCATCATGCACAGCTAATTTTTTGTATTTTTGTAGAGATGAGCTTTCACCATGCTGGCCAAGCTGGTCTTGAACTCCTGCACTCAGGTGATCCACCCACCTCGGCCTCCCAAAGTACTGGGATTGGAGGCGTGAGCCACCGTGCCCAGCCTCCTCAAGCCTCTTTACCTCAATACCAGCACGTCCTTTTCCATCCACCCAAGTCTCTAGAGGATTCACATTACACAAGCACACATCAAAGGCTCTGAGTAGGCCTGAGTCAAAAAACAGGTTCAATTCATTTAGCTCAACAATTCCAACTCATTTTATTGTGAGACACATTCCCCTCCTCCCCAAAACTTCTTAACAAACTGCAGAATACTCTGATTATATTTCATTCGGAATGATTGTTTCACCTTAATTAGCAAATTAGTTCTTTGGCTGCACATGCTGTTCATCTTCAAAAATGCTTAAGCCAACCATACTGCAAACCAGCTCTCAATCATTTACAGTAATGGAATGTACAACCCCTAGGTGTTTGACCCCAGGCAGCTAGTGAATTGATATGACATCCACAGGCAGCTTCATCTCTGTCTCCTACCATCATTACCAGCTGAGGGGAGGAAAAGGTTGCCGCCAGTACTAGGAACAAGCATGCTTTGTCTTCAATTAAACGTAATAATCCTGCATTGTGTGAGCACCATGTAATTTTATTTAGAGGAATTATGTTGCTGACTTGGCTATAACCTAAGAAGATCACGGGCAGCTCTACAACTGACAGTGATTTAAGTGTTTTCCATACATTATCTCTTCCTGTGGATTTATAAGCCAAATGATATCAAAATCTCTATAGCTTCCAACATTCATATAAATCTGCATAGGTCCTCGGGCATCAGTTCTAAAGAAATTTTACTCTATAAGAAGTATTTTTAACAAAAAAATAGAGCTTTATGCCCTATGTCATTAATGGTAGACTTCCTAAGTAAGCCTACATGTTACATCATTTCTTTTGTTGTTGTTGGGTTTTTTAGAGGTGGGGTCTGGTTATATTATCTAGATTGCACTTAAACTGCTGGGCTCAAGTGATCCTCCTGCCTCAGCCTCTCAAGTAGCTGGGACTATAGGCATGCCACTGTGCTCGGCTTACATGTTACACCACTTCTAATGTTGAAAACAAAGAAATGTCTAATTAAATTTACATGCAGTGGAAAAGTCATTTGAACCTATTCTGTGCTTTGATCAACAGTCTCTCAGTCTATTTGCTGTCATTTTATGTCATCTACAGCTTCGACTTGGGAATGGGGGTCCTGAGGGCATGGACACACTCGCTCACCAGCCTGGCAGCCTCCAGAGCAGTGCCCCAGTGCACCGAGATGCCCCCACTCCCATGGCCATAGTGGTGGACTACAGGCAGCCTCCGGCCATCTCGGGCAAGGAGCTCTATCTGCAGTCGCACGCCTGGCCTGTAGGGCCTCAAGCCCACCTTCTCCCTGATGTTGCAGGCTCCGTGGAGGGAGGGCTCCAGAGCACAGCATCGGGAAAGAATTTCTCTGCTATTTTCTGCATCTGGGGACAGATTCCAGTCCCCTTTTTGCCTAGTTCCACCTAGGGTTACATGGGATGTACCAGGATAAATATACGTCAGCCCACTGCCATCTCGGATAAAATGCTCCACCCAGGGAGCCTGAACTTGGAGCACTTGGCCCCTTACAGGGAAAATCTTTGAGTCTCCTGCAAGCTGTCTGCTTCCAAGACCTGAACAGTTGACCACGATGTCGAAGGATGGATGAAGTTCCCACAGGTCGTCTATTCGCCGAGTGAGCGTCCAGCCTCCACTTCCTTTTATCCTATGGAAGAGAGGTCATGAAGTGAACCTTTGTTAGCATCCTGATCAACTACTTCCAGGAAGTAAAGAAAAGGAACCCAGGAACAAAAATTAGGCGATCATCTGATGAACAAACACCCCAGGAGCTTCCAGGCCCAATCAGGCCAAATTCTAGCCATCAACTGCTTCACATCCTAGGAACCAGGGATTTCTAAAGTTGAATCTAAATGGAAACCACTTGAAAGTTCAAAACAAAGGTAATTATATGCTTTGCCCTTTTAAAATTTTGTAGAATTCCTATATTGTTATAGATGCTGAATAAATGCCAAGTTGATTTGGTATTTTAAATGTCCAAGCATTTCTTATTTCTACTACTTATTTAACACTAAATTTGCTACATTTTATCTCATATTGTTAACTCTTGCATGCTCCTTTGTATTAGTCTGGTCTCCCTAACTAAAAGGTACAGGGGTCATATCCCCACCAGCTTTATGTCTACAAGTGTGTTAGCACGAGAAGAACACAAAATATTTGTAGCTGATGAGCTAAATGGCAGCTGTGATTGGTAATTGTTATGTTTTTTGGACCAACTATATCAATCATGAAAAGAAATGGCTTATCCAGTACCTGTAGTCTTTATTTAAATTGAGGTAAAATACACATAACATAAAATTTACCATTTTGATGATTTTTAAGTGTAAAGTTCAGTAGTATTAAGCACATTCACCTTATTGTGCAACTGTCATCACCATCCATATGAGCTATCCATCTCCAGAACATTTTTATTTTTTCTGAGATGGAGTCTCACTCTGTCCCCCAGGCTGGAGTGCAGTGGCATGATCTCAGCTCACTGCAGCCTTGAATTCCTGGGCTTAAGTGATCCTCCCACCTCAGCCTCCTGAGTAGCTGAGACCACAGGCATGTGCCACCATGCCCGACTAATTTTTTGTATTTTTGATAGAGACAGGTTTTCGCCATATTGCCCAGGCTGGTCTGCAACTCATGAGCTCAGTCAATCCACCTGCCTCTGCCTCCCAAAGTGCCGGGATTATAGGCATGAGCTGCCACACCTGGCCTCCAGAACTTTTTTAATCTCACAAAACAGAAAGTCTACCCAATAAACAATAACCTCCAGGACGTGTAATCTTATTCACAGGTCACTTGTAGAAGAGAGAAAGAGACTATCAGTAGCTCTGTTCAATAGATGCAGATTGAATGCTTGCATGCAGGGCGCTGCTAAGAGGTACCAGAAGGGTATGAGTGGCAGTGCCCTTCCTCAAGGGCTGACAGAGGAACTGGCAGACAGAAGTGTAAACGCTTGGCAGAATTGACTAAGTTTTAAAGGAGAAGTGGTGTGAAATCAGAAAGCCTGGCTTTACGTCCCAGCTCTGCCTCACATTAGCTTTGAGCTCTTGGCCAACTCACCTCACTTCTCCAAATCTCGGTTTCCTCATCTGCATCGTGGGGAGGATACCTCCCTTGCCTGTCTCACAGGATGGTTTTGAGGTTCCAATAAAATAATGGCCACTACTTTGAACAGTTATCAATCACAATACATTTTAGAGGACTATTATCAATAAATCACAAATTCCTCAAGGGGAGAGATTGTATCTTATGCTTCTTACCATCCCTATGACCCAGCTAAGTGCCCCATACCTAGTGGACTGGAAGTAAGTGTTAGCCAATACTAAAGACAATATGAAATCCTGGTTTGGACCTGTGACGGTTAATTTATGTGTCAACTTGATTGGGCTATGGGTTCTCAGATATTTGGTCACACATACTCTGTGCTTTTCTGCGGAAAGTGTTTTTGAAAGAAAAACATTTAAATCAGTAGGCAGAGTAAAGCTAATTGCCTTCTTTAATGTGGGTAGGCCTCATCTTATCAGTTGAAAGCCTGAATAAAACAAAAAAGTTGACTCTTTTCCAAGGAAGAAAGAATTCCTTCTGCTGAACTGCCTTCCAACTGGGACATTGGCTTTTTCCTCTTTTTGGACTGGAACAAAAACATTGGCTCTTCCTGGATTTCAAGCCTGCTGGCCTTTGGACTGGAACTACACTATCGGCTCTCCTGGGTCTCCTGCTTGCCTGCCAACTCACCCTGCCGATCTTACACATCCTATTGGTTCTTTTTGTCTGGAGAAAAATACAGGGTGGCACAACTTTGGCATCTTCTTTCTCTGATTGCTGCAATCCAAGCTGTTTCAGGGAGAAACTGGGAAGAGCTGACCTCGAAAATGGAGGCAGAGTGCTTGTATCCTGCCTGCCCCTAAGAGAGCAGAAGTGATCATCACAGCAGTTCTGAGCACTATCTACTTTCAAGGCCAGATAAACAGATTTAATGTGAAGGAAAATAATAAGAAAAGACAGAAACTTCTGCAGTAGCTATGGTGGTCAATGATGGCATGGGTTTGACAACTAATTTTAACTTAGCAAGGAGGGACTCTTTGAAGTGATTCTAACTTTCCACCCCACTTGTATTAAGATCAGCAGAAAACTGGCCTTCTGATGCTGAATTGCATTTCTAGAAAATGCCTCACGTTTGTGGTGGTACACGCCTGTAATTCCAGCTACTCAGGAGGCTGAGATGGGAAGATCCCTTGAACTTAGGAGGAGTAGGTTCAAGCCGAGATCGCGCCACTGTGCTCAAGCCTGGGAGACAGAGCAAGACACCATCTCGAAAAGAAAAGAAAAGAAAAAGAGAGAGAGAGAAAGAAAAAAGAAAAAAGAAAGAAAGAAAGGAAGGAAGGAAGGAAGGAAGGAAGGAAGGAAGGAAGGAAGGAAGGAAGGAAGGAAGGAAGGAAGGAAGGAAGGAAGGAAGGAAGGGAAGGAAGGAAGGAAGGAAGGAAGGAAGGAAGGAAGGAAGGAAGGAAGGAAGGAAGGAAGGAAGGAAGGAAGGAAGGAAAATGCCTCACGTTGATGAGTGCGGAAGAGACCAACATTGCTACTCAATGGCATCTTAGACCCTGACCCCAATAGCTCAGCTTCATATTCCATCAAGTACCTGCCACAGGCTGTCGTCTCAGCATCTTTGCAGTTCTCTGCATCTGACTGAAGGCCAAGCTGCTGGGCAGAGCTCCATCTGCTCGGTCTCTTCACACTCCCTCCCTCTGCAGAGATCTCTGAAGTATCTCCACTGAGCAGTTTCAAGAACAGTTTGAACCCTCTGGATTAGACTCATTGATTATTCAACAAATATTTGTTGAGGGCTTGTACTCTGCCCAGCACCCTCAGGAGGCAAGAAGAACTCAGAGGCTCCGCTTGCTCTGAGATCACATGAACCTGCAATGCACTTCCTATTAAACGCAAGCAGCATTGCCAGCATCAGTGCTTCAAACAACAGAACCTAAATTCGGTTGCTTTTTATTCTAAAAATCCAAGGAAGGGAGTATGTTGTTTACCTGAGACGAGGAAACCAAAGAAAAGAATCGGGCAAGCATCTACACTTTGGGGCCACAGAGAACCAATAAAGCCAATGGATTACTTTTTGGTGTAACTTAAAGTAGTTAAAAGAAAGAGAATGAAGCTGGAGCTGCTGTTGTGTTTGTTTGTTTGTTAGTTTTATAAGTAAAACTGTTCATAGATAAAAAGTATTTAATGTAGCACATTTTATGGGGACAGGTTTTTTTTGGCTCTCTCGGTAAGAATAACCAATTTAGAAACTTAAATTATGTTCTTAAACATATAGTAATAGATAAATGTTTTTAAAGGTAAAATAACTCTGTAAAGGTTGTTTTTCACCTTAACATTGGCATAGAAAGAAGAGTAAATTGGAGTTTTGTAGTAATACTGAGCAACACATTTCAGTGTGTTTATAATCTTTCAAAAGGTGAACACAAAGAAAACACCTTTAAAAAGGGCTTAGGAGGCCTCTACCCTTTACGATTCATATGACCTTGGCCAAGTTATTCCACTTCTCTAAGCTTTAATCCCGTATTCATAATATGGGGGTAATAATACTGACTCCCTAGGCTCGTTGTGAAAATGAAATGAGACAACATCTGGAAAAAGCATAACACTGTGCCTAACGCACTATAGCTGCTCAATAAAGACCTTTTATTTTTAAAAAGTGCTTAGGGGTTTTTCATGCTACTGTAAAATGCAAGACCCAGTGCATCATCTATGAGTATTCTTACCCTCCATACCTGTATGTCACTTATGTTTCATTAAGGATGATATTTCAATTTTGAAAAGTTTTAACTGATCATTATTTGAACATTATTTTGATTTTGTGGGGTTTTTTTATTCTTACATTGTAGATTCCATGTGTTAATATTTGAACATTATGTTCTGTGCTCCAGATATCCTAATTAATTAAAACTCAGAATTATTTTCGTAATTCGGGGGAATAAGAGAATCTGTCAGCCTTGGGATTTCAGCAAATTTTTAAAACTCACTGAAATTGTTTCCTAGGGATAAGAGTGCCTAGCTTACACGGTTTTTACGATGATTATGCAAGAATTCAATAAGTGCAAATGTCTTTTCTTTTCCATTTCAAGGGTTCCCTGCTGGTCAAGATACTGATAAAAGTCCAACCTGTGCCTAGTGACTTCTTAAGCTATCCTAGTGGCTAGCCTTTGTCAGGTTTCCTGTGCTGCATTGCTCCCAGGCCTTGGATCCCAGAGGAAAACTCATTAAATGTGCCTGGAGACTGGTCACCTTCATGCTGTTGTAATGCAACCACATAGCGATGCCCAGTCATTATCATATACCCCGTGGGCAATGCATAAGATGGCACCAATGCATAGGAGGAAACTGTACCCAGAAGTCAGATGTTAAATTAGGTGACCAAGTGCCTACCAGGCTGCTTTATGACCATATGAGGTAGTTATTCTGCAAGTTTGGGGTGACATGGTTGGAGGTACAAGAAGCATGGTGACTTTCCTCTTGGGGCTTCTTGCAACTGAGCAGGACCTCATCCTGGAGAGAGAGGACACCATTGTCCCAACCTCCCATGAGGAAATGGGGTTGGGGGCACTCAAGAAGCAGGACTCATGAAATAGCCCCAGCCTAACATCCTCTGGTCATCACCCTAAAACATAAGAGCGTCCATTTCCCCAAGCTTAAGTTAGCCCTCTGCTGGACTGCATCAGCCTGATCCACAAACATGGAGGATGGTCATCCTCAGCGCCTTTCCTTCACCTCACTGGGAGTTTCAGCAAGGAGGTTAATTGAGTTGGCTGTGCCCCTGAGGAAAACAAGGGTCTACTAAGCAAATCTTAAATGCACATGTACACACACACACACACACACACACACACACACACACTCTCGACCTCCCAGGAGCAAAGAGTCCCCTCATCCCCTCTGTGCTCTTGGAATCAGAGGCAATTCCCATATTCCACTGAAGCTGAAGCCATGGCAAGAAAGGAATCTCAGCTAGCACTAAACAGGGAGGCAGGGGCTGTGATGTGGAGAGCCCGTCAATGACAAGGGGGGACAGGGGAAAGGACAAGCTCCTGGTGAGCTCCAGGGCAGACACGGCTGTCTAATGGGGCTAATGATGGTGCCAAGGAAGCCAGATTCTTTCATAGGCATTGCTGTGAGTCAGGCCGAGCAGGAGAACACAAGATACAGGAGAAGAAAAAGATGGGCGCTAGAGGACTCTCCCAGAGAAAGTTACAGAGAGGCCTAATCAGAGGAGGGGTAGGGAAAGTACCAGGCAACTAGCTCAGTGTGGTCAGTGCTGAGGTCAGCGCTGAGGTCAGCATGGGGCCTCCTTGGGGACACAGGATAAGGCATGGCCTCTTGGAAAGAGATAAGTGTGTCCATGTTACCACGGCCCAGCACAGAAATGGGCCACCCAGTTTTCTGAATGTCATCAAAGGCAGGACAATCCTGGTCCCTCCGGGAGGATTGATTTAGATGGGCTGCCTGGAGGAAGACTTCATGCCTCGCTGATTCATTTCCTGGAAGGAGCCAGTAATAAAGCAGCAGAATTTAACTCCACTGGCAGAATATGATATAAAATATGACCTGCATGGGTGACTCAAACTCTGTGGGGTTTTTGTTTGTGTTTGTTCTGTATATTATTGGGCATTATTGTTTTATTATTATTATTATTATTTTTTTTTGGAGAAGGAGATGACCTCTTTTATCTTTTGGAAAACAATAACGATCTAATTTGTAGTACAAAAACATTTTTTGTGGAAGTTTGTATTATTTCAGAAGAATCGTGCTTAGGCTGAAGCCATTGCTGTGTGGCTTGCTGAGCAAATGCTTATTTTTGAGTGAGAACACTGAAGGCTGAACACTCACATTGTGTGGAAGAGGCGTAGGTGGCAACAAAATAGACCCTGAGTGTGAGGAACAAGCAGAGATTGTGTGGCGTCCCATCTGGGTCGCCTGGCAGGAGGTCAGTGGGCGGCAGCCCAGAGTGAGGCCCAGGTGTCGCTCCCTCACCGGGACGTGGCCCTGCCGCCCACCCCGCCTGAAGTGCTCGCCCTGAAAGGCCCGTCTTGGGCTGAGAGGAGCCCGGCGCTGCAAAGCCTCCTGCGGGAGGAAAGGGGACACGTGGCCTTGTTCTTCCACCAGCCTGGTCGGACGCAGGCTCCGGGCTGCAGGGAGCTAATCTGCATGGCCAGGGGCCATCGGGAGCTGTCTGTGGAGGCCCCACACCGGGGTCAGGAGGGAGCCAGGTCTCAGGGGTACCAGGGACTGAGGAGCAGAGGCGCTGAAGTCTTCCTCCGCAGCACACCCCGTGCCTTCTGTCTGAGGCCCTCACGTCTCCGCCGGCTTCCTGGCGGGCCCGCATATCAACAAACGGACTGAAGAAGGTCTCAGTCCTCTCCTCCCCGCTGCCCATAATCGACTCACAGCCCGGAGGCGGCGTATTCCCAGGCACCGCCGCCTCCGCCGGTCTCAGGCCGATGGGATGGCGTTGCGGTCCCCGCGGCCTGAAGCCCCCTGGCGGGGGTCATTTTAAGTGGCGGGAAATGCTGACCGCAAGCCCGCAGCTGAGGACAGGGTGGCAGGGTTGACCTAAGCCTTCCTCCCGCAGTCAGGGGTCAGGCCTGAAAACACAGCGATGATGGAACTCCGGGGCCTGTCTTCTAGAAGGCGATGCTTTGGAAGCAGGAAGAAGACATCATTCAGATAGTATTTGGTTCGGTGTGGAAATGACGTGGGCTGCCGGGAGCTAAAACACTCTCTCTCGGAGTAGTGGGAGCCGGGAGGGTGCACAGGAGCGGGCCGGGGCGGGGACTGGCGCCCACTCACCGTCCCGCGTGGGGAGCCCCAGGCCCGCAGAGGAAGACACTGCCCACGACGCAGGGCGGCACCAGGCCAACTGGGAGACTTATGAGGACTCCTCAGAGGAGGTGACTGTGTGCTGGGGGGGGAGGCTGGCGTCCCTGCCTTTGCCCCCTCCCACAGTGACACCTCTGCAAGTGCCCTGGGCCTTCATGCCCCCTCCCTGCCCCATCAGAACTCTCCTCATCTCCCCAGGGCCTTTTTTTTTTTTTTTTTTTTTTTTTTTTTTTTTTTTTTTTGAGACGGAGTCTCGCTCTGTCGCCCAGGCTGGAGTGCAGTGGCCGGATCTCGGCTCACTGCAAGCTCCGCCTCCCGGGTTCACGCCATTCTCCTGCCTCAGCCTCCTAAGTAGCTGGGACTACAGGCGCCCGCCACCTCGCCCGGCTAGTTTTTTGTATTTTTTTTAGTAGAGACGGGGTTTCACCGGGTTAGCCAGGATGGTCTCGATCTCCTGACCTCGTGATCCGCCCGTCTCGGCCTCCCAAAGTGCTGGGATTACAGACTTGAGCCACCGCGCCCGGCCAATTCCCCAGGGCCTTATCAACAATTTGCCCCTTAAAGCAAAATGAAAGCAATGAGCCCTCTCTCCCAGGAGGAGTTAAGCATTTGCATTTCACTTCTAGACTTTAGAGCCAATGCTTCAGTGAAAGTTTGGGTGAAGAAAGTTTGTGAAGAAAGCTTCACACCCCCTTCCCTGATTACTCATAAGCTCAAGGCTATCACTAGGACTCAAAACTTACTCTGGCTCATCTTAGTCGCACCTTCTTTCGGCTGGTCAACCAGAGGACCCCGCTCTGGCCCTTCTCCAGCCATACCCTTCTTCTTGAGTGTGTGGAGCTCAGGCATGCGCCCAGCCAGAGTCTTCTCCCTTCACTTCTAGCCTGTCTTCTGGGGACCCAGGATCCCCATATTCCCTGTCCTTTTCCAGGGCCTGCACTGTCTTCCTCCCAGGGGCAGACTGTGCCACTGTGTGCACCCCGGAGCCCAAGGAGTGGCCAAGGACAACTGTCTTCAGGGAAGATATGGAAAGAGCGTGGGTGCTTCCTGGCATGCCCCTGGGCCCCCTTGCTGTCATGTGAAGATGCAGCACTCTTAGGCATCTAGAAATTCTAAATGTCAACTTGGCCTTCCTGGTGCTTGTGGTAGAGGTGGGTCTGATGCTGGGTGTGTTCTTTAGCTACACCTCAAATCAGGATTTACATTGCAACAGAGTGAAAATTTCAGGGGACAGAGGAAAAGAGAATGGAAAAAGAGAAAAGATGATTTCTTTCTTCACTGAATTCATAAATTTAAATTGTGGCATTGCATCCGGTTTGTGTTAAGGGAAAGATGGTGGAAAATATTCATGAAAAGAAAACGTTTTTCTTCTCAAAATTTGGGGTGTGTGGAATTTTGTTGTGCCCCAAAGTAAAAAAGTGCTTTTAAAAAAAAAAGCATATCAAGTGAACATATCAAAAAGACACAAGAGCACTTTGAAGGGGCTCCTACTCAGCTAATCTTGGACAATTTGAACATCAAAATAATTAGAGGGAGTAAATTATAATTCATTGAATAAAATAGGTATCCATCAGTTCATGCTGATATAAATAAATATAGGAAAAGGAAAACTTCTTTACAGTAGAAAGCAAACTATGTAGATGGAGTTATAAAATGATCACTTGGCAAACATCACAGTAATAAATAGTTCAGGCAAGAATCATCAATGGATACTAAAACTCGTAGGTGAAAGTACTACTTTCATAGGAACTCGTTTCATGGGAATAGGATATTTACATAGTCTTAGGTATGTCACAACAAAATATTTAGTAATTACAAAGAGAAAAAGCAGTAACCTCACAGTAGAGATACCTGACATTCTGGGTGATGAAAGTTAGCAGCCCCAATAAGGGGATAAACTGATATCGTCTGCCTCCTGCTATGATGCAATAAGGATTCAACATTACTTCTATGCATTCCCTTCCCTGATTACCCATAA
This sequence comes from Chlorocebus sabaeus, assembly GCF_047675955.1. Lineage (NCBI taxonomy): Eukaryota > Metazoa > Chordata > Mammalia > Primates > Cercopithecidae > Chlorocebus > Chlorocebus sabaeus. The sequence goes on from NC_132916.1 coordinate 34,577,641, forward strand.
GCTCCCAAAATGCAGGACCTCAATCCCATCCCGAGGAAACATCACACAAACCCCAACTGAGGGACATTCTATTATACAAAACAACTGATCTGTACTATTCAAACTTGTAAATGTAATAAAAGACAAAGACAGACTAGAGACTAAAGAGACATGACAACTGAAGACAATGTGTGACTGCAATGGAATCATGGACTGGAAAAAATTATGGGTTGTGTGTATTTATATTTATATGTGGACATTATTTGGACAATTGGCAGAATATGAATAAGGTCCATAGATTTTAGTATTGTGTCAATATAATGATATTGATTTTATTATACTACTGTGTTTATGTAAGAGGATACCCTTGTTCTGAGAACAAGTATTTAAATATTTAAACCTGGGGCCAGGCGCGGTGGCTCATGCCTGTAATCCCAGCACTTTGGGAGGCCAACACGGGTGGATCACCTAAGGTCAGGAGTTTGAGACCAGCCTGACCAACATGGTGAAACCCCATCTCTACTAAAAATACAAAAATTAGCCGGATGTGGTGGCGGGCACCTGTAATTCCAGCTACTTGAGAGCTGAAACAGGAGAATCACTTGAACCCGGGAGGTGGAGATTGCAGTGAGCCGAGATCATACCATTGCACTCCAGCCTGAGCCACAAGAGGAAATCTGCAACTTACTTTCAAATGGTTCTGAAAGAAAATATGTATAAGGTGTAAAAAGAAAGCAAAAATAATGAAGCAAAATGTTAGGAATCTGTATGAAGAGTTTATTAGAGTTTGTCTACCTCCCTTAGCTCTCTCTCAATTACCATCCCTGACACATACCCCTGGCTGTCCCCACCCAGGAAAGCCCTTAATCAGCCCTAGACCATGTCTCTGAGGGAGAACAACACTCTTAGGTTCTCACTCATCTGCCTCTTTCTGATCTGCTGGAGACCACAGGGCTCCAGCCAAGTTTTCTAGAAACCTTACTGATCATTAAGACAAAAATCCAAGATGAGAAAGTCACACAATGGACTTGGGGGTAATAATGAAACTTAAACACCCAAACCACTAGTAATACCAAAAAAAGTTAAACTCCTTAATGACACCTCACCTTTTATACACAATATTTTGTACATGTTCTTCCATTTTGAGCTTTTTTTGGGTCATAATCTAAAAAATTATGCATTGCATTTAAAGTTAACTCTACTATTTTTTGCCATGCCTAATAATTTCCACTTACCTAAATTTTATTTTATTTTATTGCCTTTTCCCACATGTTCTAACTTTTTTTGTTTTATTATATTTTATTCTGGATTTTATTAAGATAAGTTATATGATGCCTCAATTGCTTATCACTAGCATCAATGCTTCCAATTTTATATTTCTAGTCATTTTTATAAGGGGGAAAATTCAACAACACACACTATTGCCACACAGGAAAGATGGAGATGCTGCTAAAATTTGCTTGTTGGCTAGTGGGCAACTCCATCATGTGATAGCTCAAAATATACGTTTATCAGCTGATATAGACCAGTCCAAACTTGGCATTTAAACAGCGGTTTATGGGCCAGTGAACAAGGCACAAAAGGGCATGGGTTTTATGAAACTAGGACTTATAGAAGCAAAATGTCCCGTATAAATTGCTAAGAGGTAAAAGTGAGAAGAGCACTTGAAAAGCTACAAAACTAGATTGTGATGCCACTGACATGTGCCTAGCAGGTCTAGGCTTTCTTCTTTCTACTCCCATTCCAACCTGCATAAGTCTGTAGTTTATTTTACTATGCGTGTTACTGCCATTGTTAATTAATATACAAACACATACACACGCAGTCATCCCCAATCGACCATGAAATTATTTTTACAATAAATCATATTTTACCCTTCTTTTTGATCAGCTTCTAGCATAATGCCAGCTATATATAAGTGTTCAACAAAAAGTTGTGTAATTCATGAATTATATGAATCAATTATCCTATAACCTACATCTGGTACCAGATCACTGTTGCCCCCGGCCTACTTCAAGTCACTTTCCCAACATTGACCCAATAATTTACATGGCTCCTATTTACCAAAATATACACCTATGGGAATTGAAAGGATCAATGTTTCACAACTCTCAACATGCCTGCAAGTCCAGACTAAACTAAAGACAGATTTATTGATGTATCTCAAATGGAGATACTCTTGATGTGTTTCCTAACTGGAAACCAGGTACTAGTTTCCTGAAAGTCCTGAAAAGTAAGCCAAAATGCAAGTTCAAGGTATCACGGACTGAGCTTAGTGAGGAAGCAGTGGCATAATTTGGATAGGTCCTTAGTTTCAGAGTTCTTATTTAAGATAAAAGGAAATAATGAAACTTTTTTTCTTTACCACAAATGAGAAAAAATTCAAAAATAATTTACAATAAGCAAAAGATTCTCTCATCCAAAGAATTAGAGTAAATCATATCATTTTATAGCTAGAAACATATTCTCCAAACTGTTCCAGTTTACAGATGAGGAAAACTAAGATACTGTTTCAGTAAGAGGGTTTTACCTGGGGCAAGAAGGATAGGGAATAAGTCAGGCATCAAAGTACACACCAAAAATAGAAGACAAATTACTAGAAGCATGGTGTGACTTACTCCTTGTGACACAAACACTGTCTTCAGATTGTTTTACAAAGCACTAGCCATTTGTGAGTGGCAAGGCAACGTAAAAGAGCTCTGAGGGATGGCAGAGACTTTTCAGTATATATTTTATGAATAGCTACGAAGTGATTTATGGCTATGACAGATAAGGAAATAGCAGGGAGCATTTCAACTGACCTTTTCTCCAACCACGGGAGGTAGGCAGGGCATTCGCATTTCAGGGTTGTAAAAGCCTGACCAAATACATACTGGGGGAATTTCTTCAGCTCAGCCTCAGTCATCCTTCGAAATCCCAGAACCACGTCAGCCCAGAATGGCACTTCTTCGGTAGGAGTGCTCTGAAATATCTGCCAACTCAAACATATTAAGTGAAATTTTTTTCCTGAAATTTGTGAAATAACATATTTCTAGTAAACTTCACATGACATTCTCTAGAGTTTTTATTTATTTTATTTTATTTTATTATATTTTATTTTTGAGACAGAGTCTCACTCCATCGCCCAGGCAGGAGTGCAGTGGCACAATCATGGCTCACTGTAGCCTCAACTTCCGGGGCTCAGGCAATCCTCCCACCTCAGCCTCCCAGGTAGCTGGGACCACAGGTGCGTGCTACCACGCCCAACTAATTTTTTAAATTATTTGTAGAGTCAGAGCCTTACTATGTTGCCCAGGCTGGTCTCAAACTCCTGGGCTCAAGTGATCTGCCTGCCTTGGCCTCCCAAAGTGCTGGGATTACAGGCATCAGCCACTACACTTGGCCTAGAGCATTTAAAAAATTTAGTTTCTATAAATATAAAGAGAAAATGATCTATTTTACTATTCTCTTAGGTTCAGATAACTCAGTAGCTAAATAGCAGTTGTTGGTGACTGGGCAAATAAAACATCTTAAAAGTAACATGCTTTATAAGATGGAATTTAGTACTCCTTTTCTAAAAAGCTCCTGTCTAGATTTGGTTGTTAAAAAGAAGGTTGTAATAGTACTACTAATAGCTGCTATGCAAATGTTTAGATTTGTAATATTGGGTTGTTTTCATCAGTAAATGAATAAATGTTATAATGCCAGGCATGGTGGCTCACCCCTGTAATCCAAGCACTTTAGGAAGCCGAGGTGAAGTTCGAGACCAGCCTGGGCAACATGGTGAAACCCTATCTCTACAAAAACTACAAAAATTAGCTGGGTGTGGAGGCACAAGCCTATAGTCTCAGCTACTGGGGAGGCTGAGGTGGGAGGATCAACTGAGCCCAGAAAGGTCAAGGTTACAGTGAACTGAATTGGACCATTGCATTCCAGCCTAGACGAGTGAGACCCTGCCTAAAAAAAAAAAAAAAAAAAAAAAAAAAAAAAAAAAGTTATAAATCATCATTGCTCAAAAATAGCAAGGAAAATAATTTGAGTGCTATGCATAGTTGCTAATAATAATTTTCACATCAGAATGTGTATATCTCTAGGTAATTGATTCAGAGCAGTCCCCATGAAGATACAAATGTCCTTTACTGCAGGACTCTGTGCTGGCCCACTCTTGCCCTGGGCTAGACTGCCCTCTTCCGTATCTTCACCACAACCTACAGGCCAGACCCTTAGAAGGCTACATTTCCAGTCCTGAGCACTTAAAAGGTTATATCTCCAGTCTATTCTCTCTCTTGAGCTCCAAAAACAGATCCAGACCCATGTTACCTAACTCCCCACTGGATCTGTCCACTTAGAAGTCTCATGCATTTACACATGCACACACACACACACACGCACACACATCCACCCTTTCCACCCTTTTCCCAATCCTACCTAACTCAGAAAATGGTACCCATCCATGCAGGTGCTAATGCCAGAAACCCAAGAATCATCCTTGATTCTCTCTCCCTACTCACCTCTCACACACCATCAACTGACAAGTCCTACCAAATCTCCTCTTAGGCATTTCTCAAGTCCATCCACTCTCTGTTTCTATTATCCACACCCAATCTATCTCATCATCATCTCTTCCCACAAATCTATTCTCCACACTATAGAAAACGTATTTTTGAAATGCAATTATGACCAGTCACTTCACTGTGTAAACTCCCTCAATGGCTTCCCATTTCTCTGGACTTCCTTCAGTCCCTCCCACACACCACAGTCGCCCTAGACTCAGGGCTAGGTGTATGCTGTTTCCTCCATCTGGAATGCTGTCTCCTTCGTCTCCCACCCTGCCTCGCCCCCACTTCACCTCTGCAACATCGCCAGACTAACTTACACTCTTCCTGACCGTCTTGGATGAAACGCTTTGATCTGGATGGCTTCTCATCACTTCCCAGAGCAAGTTTCTTCTCCAGACATATGCTTCCATAGCACCCTAACTTCTTCCTTTTGGTAACGCATGCCCCCAGTGAGTTTGGTAACTCATTTGATTTACTGCATTCTCTACAGACCATAAGCTACATAAGGGCAGGACTGTGTCTGGCTTCCTTAAAAATTAACTCAACACATATTCGTCAAGCATGTACTATATACCAAGCAGTATTACTAAATTGCTCACTGCTATATCCCTAATACCTAAGAAGGAATCTGATACTGAAGAATGCTGAATATGTTGTTTTGAAGGAATAAATAGATGAATAAGCCTATATACTTATGCCAAAGATGCACAGGGCATTTGAATTTTGGACATGGCTGTTTCCAAAAATTACTTAGAGCCAAAATTTGTGAATTAGACTGGCTTATGTTGGTTTTGGACAAAGACAGTATAGCCATAAATCAAAGAGAATGTTTTTTCTACTTGGCTCACCAACTGGCTCTAGATTTACTTATACAGAAGAATCAATCCATAGATTGATAGAAAAGCAAAGCACTACTTTGGGGAGGGGCTTTTGGGAAATTACTGACGTCAGCATCGTCTTGGTGTTTGTGACGGTCAGGAAAAACAAGAAGAGAAAAGGGTAGACATTCACCCAATGCAAGTGTATACACTAGACTAGCAGAAAACGTCAGTGGGCAGCCTGATATCAAAAGAGGAGGTAAGACACATGTTTTCAGAAGGCCGCAGAAAGACTGTTCTCACACAGATTAACACATGTATGTTACATGTGTAATATGTACCAATGACATGTATGTTATGTCATATGATGAAACTGAGATGTAAATTGAAAGTGATAGAATATTAAGTGATCTCAGTTTAGGAAGATATTAAAAGATGTCATGTTTTAAGTGCTAGTCTTACTAATAAAAATGTTAAATAGCAGTTATTCTCAAATTTTCATTTAATTATGCATGCCTACTGAAATTATACATTAAAAATGAAATAGAAGTGTGCTAACAGTTTCAGAAATATTTTTTTCCAAATGGCACTTCAAAAGGCAAGTTTAGTGACCTACAAAATTTCCTTCTTGGAAGATCTCATTCTCCAAGGACACCGAATAAATAAGAAGTCCCTATCCCTTAGGTCTCTGCAGCCATCCCAGCATCATACCTGTTTGCTTTCCATCGGCTGCACCATCCCCACATCACCCAAACCCAGCATTTACCTCCTACATGTTTTTTTAAACCAAATTTGCAAATCACTGCATGGTCTCTGAGGAAACCCAAAATCAATCCTATTTGTGATGAGAAACTGTGATTGTTGTTTATTGTTAAAAAGTCTAATACCATAACTTGCCTTTCTTCCATTCTTTGGGGTAAAGTCTATAATGCTCTTTCTGAATCCTCCTGCATCAAAGTCAGCACTCTGCTCACGGCAGGTACTCATAAATATTTTATGTTGAACTCTAATGCCTGTTAAGATTATGCTACATTCTAAAATAACTTCAAATTTCTTCACTTACCCTGATACCAAATGAACACCAGCATCTCCAGCTTCTGCAGAATTGGCAATTGCAAAGAGGTGGTTAAAGGTCTCTCTGAACCACTGCTTCTGCGCGTGAATGGGTGTGTCTGTAATCATGGAGAAAAGCAAAGTGGAACAGAAAGGAAAATGATGATAATGACAGTGCTTCAAATAAGCTCCTTCCTAGAAACTTGGAAAAAAACTAAGGAGGCAAAAATAAAATAAGGAAGCAGGGACGAATATTGATATAAAGTGCCACATTGTGGCAGAGGATGTGTCAGCAACAAGAGATTGCATGTTGACACACGCTGTCCAAATCTGCTCGTATGATTAATCAATGGAGGGAAAACAGGCCAATAAGGGCAAAACCTGGCATGCGAGCCAGCTGGAAGGTGGTTTTTGGTACTAGGTATATTACAGAGGTCCTTGGCAGGTCTGTAACCAACCTGAGCAGAGCTTAGTTCATGGCTGTGGGATCCAGCTGGCCACACAGTTGAGACAATAGGATGAAGGACGAAGGGCCTCTTTCTTGGGGGCTGAAAACATAGTGGATGACATGGGCAGGTCTGTGGGGACCAGGCCAACCAGGACAGAGGACAGACTGCACCTTGATGGGGAGTCCCAGGGGCTTGCCTCCTGGTACAAGAAAACAAGGCTTGCATGCTGGAGGCAAGCCCCCTGCAGGCCAGACTTCCCAGCAGGGGCTGCCATTACCCTCCACACCATGGAATCAGGTGCCAGCCAGAGTAGCACTCCTGAGGCCAGCAGGGGCATGCAGGGACTGTACCATCCCCCAGGCACCTCTGCCAGAGCACATGGAGTTGGACCCAGACACAACTTTTGGAAGAGTGTCAGGCCTGTTAGGGAGGAAACAAGAGGCCTTGAGGTTTAAGCCTCAAAATAATAGTGTCCAGTGTAGGCACAGAGATAGCAGGAATGACCTAAAATCACAGACAAATCCAGCTGTGGCTGAAGTATGTGGCCGTCTGATTCTTGTGGAAGGATCATGAGAGAGTGGCTAGGGTTAGGTTAGGGACCAGGGAACAATAAGCCTCAGGGGCTGCTATGAGGGAAGCCACAGTGGAGACGAGGGAACTGAGGCAGAGAGGATGCTAAGTTGGTTTCACTTGGAGAGGTGTCCCTGAAATTCAAGGAACAGATAGAAAGACCTTTGGAGACATCCTGCTTCCCAGGCAAAGCCCCCAGGTCACTGAAGGCATGTCAGTAGCGGGATTTTCAGACAATTCGCTTGTTATAGAGCCAATAAATATTTCTTTAGTAGCAAACCTGTACTGCCATCTTTAAACATGTGCCCATGTGAAATTAACACTATATTCCAAAATTTCACATTGGGGATGCTGCTTTAGAAATAAGGAATAAATAAATAATAAGCTGCAGAGGGAATTAAATTAGACCACAAATAGATTTTACCCAACAATCTATGCCAGTGTGTGAGGTTGTACCAAAATGCAACTCCCTGTTCTCATCCCAAACCTTACAAACGAAATAGCGACTGAGATTCACATGCTGCAGAAGTCATCCCAAAGAACAGACAATTCCCATCCAACAGTGGGTCTAGGAAGCCTGGTGACCTAATTCATGTTCAAGTGCTGCTAAAACAGAACTATAACTGGAATGGTGGGAACAATAGCAAATGCCGATATAGTGCTTACTATGTGCCAGGTACTGTTCTAAATGCTTTTCATATGTCAACTCATTTAATCCCCACAACAACCCTACAGATCAGGCATGGTCTCCGTATGGTATTGACATTTATGAGCACAGGAGATAGTTATGACTGGGCTCGTCTGAATAGTGTGTAGGAAAGAAACCCAAAGAGAAGACCAAAGTCTCTATCTAGTAGCACCACAGAGAGAAAAACCCTGGTCCAGGAGACCCAGCCACCTGGCCAAAGAGAGAACTCGGGCCTCGATGGCCCTGTGAACCCTCAGATGAGCGACCCTCTTTGAGGGATGATTCCATGACTAGCTGGCAGCCTTCTGAACACTCACTTAGGCCTGATGCAGGCAAAGGAGAGCCTGGAAAATGGTCCCAAGAACTCTCATCAAAAGAAAAGCACTTAGTGTAAGCTGGTGTATTCGTCTGTTCTCACGCTGCTAATAAAGACATACCCGAGACAGGGTAATTTATAAAGGAAAGAGATTTAATTGACTCACAGTTCAGCATGGCTGGGGAGACCTCAGGAAACTTACGATCATGGTGGAAAGGGAAGCAAACAAGTCCTTCTTCACATGGCAGCAGGAAGAGAAGCATGAGAGCTGAGCTGCACAAAAGGGGAAAAGCCCCTTATAAAACCATCAGATCTCCTGAGAAATCACTCACTATCATGAGAACAGCAGCATGGGGGTAACTGCCTCCATGATTCAGTTACCTCCTACCAGGTCCCTCCCACTACATATAGGGATTATGGGAACTACAATTCAAGATGAGATTTGGGTGGGGACATAGCCAAGCTATATCAGCTGGCATCTGGTGGACACACCAGGTGCCCATGTTTGTTTCCTGGGAGGCAGTTCCCAGGAGCTGACCAGCCAAGTTCCTGCACCTGCAATGCCAAGGTCACTGCCATTACCACCCTAATAAAAGATGTGTCTATTCTTTCTTAGGGGTCTTTGGACTGGAAAATACCAAGCACCAGCAAAGGCAGGGATGCCATGCTGAAAACAGGAGGGTTAAGGAAATACATGCAAACTGGATGCTAGGACCCCAGCCTCTTCCCCTGTCACCTTCTAGAATGCCAGCTGGCATCCGGGCCTTCACCTTCCCTAGGCAGGACATAGAAGCCTCTTCCCTGGGAAACATGACCTGCCCAAGAAGAAAAATTTAAACTGTGATGTCTCACAGATGTCCCCAAATAAATGGCCCTGCCCTCTTACTCCAGTGAGCTCATTGGCAACAAGCCCTACGCAAACAGAGAAATTCCCATCTGCTCTTCAGAGTCCCACTCATAAACATCAGCAGGCTGGTAAAGAATACCACATGGCCAAGAAAAACCTCTATCATGAAAAATGAGAAAATAAAAAAACAAAAACAAAAAACACCCCACAGTTTGGAGATGACAGATACTCAGATACTATTCAGGGAGAAAGTTTTTAAAAACTGTTATTAGTATCTTCATAAAGATTAGAGAGGACATTGCAACCCTCTAACACAAATAAGATGTTATAACAAAGGAAAATTCAGAGAACAAAAAAGAGCTCTGGAATATTAGAAATGTTATAGTAGAAATAAAAAAATTCAATAGCAAGGTAAAAGATAAAATTGAGTAAGCCTCCCAGAAAGTGAAACAGAGAGAGATAAAGAGGAGGGGGAGAAAGCTAAAAGAATTGGAGGACCAGTCTGGGAGGTCCAGCATATTAACATTTCCAGAAAGAGGGAAAAGGACTTCAGAAGGGAGGAAGTTAACAATTGAGTAACTCAAAGATTGCTTCTTAAATTGAAGAACAAGAGTTTCCAGATTAAAAGGACAGGGCAATTTTTATATTCCAGATTGCTGGGGTTTGTAATCAATGTTGTAACCTATTCGATGGTTTAAACTATGGGCATATATAACTTTGATAAAAAATAAGATTAAATTAAAGAGGAAAAAGAGAGTGGAAATGAGGAAATGGGGACAGTGAGTATGTATCTCATTACTGCAACGTGATTTTGGTTTCTATTTAATGCTATTTTCTTCCTCCTCCATTTCAAGTGGAAAATATGGAAAGGAAAGGATGCATGGACATGTTCAAAAATCAATGTATTGGTGGGGCATGGTGGCTCATGACTGTAATCCCAGCAATCTGGGAGGTCAGGAGTCCGAGACCAGCCTGGTCAACATGGCAAAACCTTGTCTCTACTAAAAATACAAAAATTAGCTGGCCGTGGTGGCACATGCCTGTAGTCCCAGCTACTCAGGAGGCTGAGGCACGAGAATCTCTTGAACCCCAGAGGTGGGGTTGCAGGGAGTCAGTAAGCCAGGATCGTGCCACTGCACTCCAGCCTGGGTGACAGAGCAAGACTCTGTCTAAAAATAATAATAATAATAAAAAACAAATCCATGCATCTCAGGCCTTAATACATATTGACTAATTATGATTGACTGATTACAAACGTACTGATAATTGTTCTTATACAGGCTTAGAAGTTAGGATAATTTTAGCTCCATTACAAGTAATTTCTGACTTGACAATCATTACTGTTATCAGTGGAAAGAGAGAGCCGCCAATCATGTAGTCGTCAGTGCTGTTCATTGCATGCTTCTGCTATCCATCTTCTGGGAACTACAGAATCACACTTGCTGGCCTCCTGCTGAGTGTGGAGACATGTGGCCTACTCTGCCAATGAGCCATCATCAGAAACGTTGAAAGTTGCTTCCTGTAAAGTGTTTAATCACAGAGGTGAGAACCTCAGAGGTCCCCGCCCCTCTGTCCCTGGGCACAAGCTCTGATGACAATCAGGATGACATCTGCTCCATCGGCTTAGGTCCCTGGTGACAAGCTGGCCCCTTGCTGATGCTCAATCCACATATAGTGTGAGCAAGAACAAACTTTTGTCTTTTAAGCTGTTAAGATTTGGAGGTTGTTTCTGTCCTGCGGCATAACTGAGGCTGTCCTAAGAGAGGAACCAACAGGATGTTAAAACCGTACATTACAGCCAAGCATGGCGGCTGGAATCCTAGCACTTTGGGAGGCCAAGGGGGATGGATCACTTGAGGCCAGGAGTTGGAGACCAGCCTAGGCAACATGGCAAGAACTTGTCTCTACAAAAATACAAAAACTAGCCAGGTATGATGGTGTGCACCTGTAGTCCCAGGTATACGAGAAACTGAGGTGGGAGGATCACTTGAGCCTAGGAGGTCGAGGCTGCAGTGAGCCAAGATTGCACCACTCCACTTTAGCCTGGGTGACAGAGAGAGACCCTGTCTAAAAAGAAAAAAAAAAAGAAAGAAGAAAGAAAAAAGAAAAAAAAACCCTGCATATTACACTTACATCTATAGCCAGCTGTCTTTGTCAACAGAATTCCACTAACATCATTCTATCTGACATCTACCGTATCTGATAGAGGAGCTGAAATCTCTCACCTGGATAAGTGTGAGGAATAAGCATTCCGGCTGCCACATCGCTGGTGGTATCTGGAGTAAACTTGTCTGAAATGATGGTAACGGAGCATTGGGGCACCAGTTTGGAGATACACACAGCTGTGGAGAGCCCCACCACACCTGCCCCGACAACTGCAATCCGTGCTGTGTCCATGGGCCTGTGACGAGGGAAATGGGGACTATACACCTTGTTTTGAGGATTTTCCCAACCAGACAAAGTTTGGCCTTGACAGTTTTTTCCTTAGGTCTTCAGCCACGTGGAATAAGACTTAGCCTATCGGTGTTTCTTATGGGATAAAGAGAGTATCCCTATAAGCTTGCTTTCCATTAAATATTGGGGTATGGGCAACAAGGTGTCCATGGGCTTTTAGAGAGTAGCACAAAATTGGCTTGGACTTGCCTTTAGAACACCCAGCCAGTAAGTAGGTCTGCATTTGGAGGGAGTTTTCTAAACGTTCTTCCCTCTTTCCTTTTTTTTTTTTTTTTTTTCTGAAATGGTGTCTTGCTCCGTCACCCAGCCTGGAGTACAGTGACGAGACCTCGGCTCACTGCAACCTCTGCCTCCCAGGTTCAAGCAATTATCCTGCCTCAGTCTCCTGAGTAGCTGGGATTACAGGTGCCCACTACCACACCAGATTAATTTTTGTATTTTTAGTAGAGACAGGGTTTCAGCATGTTGGCCAGGCTGGTCTCGAACTCCTGACCTTGTGATCTGCCTGCCCCAGCTTACCAAAGTGCTGGGATCACAGACATGAGCCACCGTGCCTGGCCTCATCCCCCTTTCCTTAACCATTTTCCCTATAGGCACAACCTAGGGAAGGCTGATGGAAAACCACAGAGCTGTAGTCTCTGCTCCCAGAACTACCTGAGGAGCAGTGGTGAGGGGCATGATCCATGAGCAACTCAAAATTCAACTCTGTCTACAAACTTGTTTCTAATAATAAGGACATTACAGAAAGTTCCAGCAGCTGAACTCAGTCTCCTCTGCCATCTGCCACTGTCACCAGTTCCCTGTCTGTCCTGGACTGGTTCTGTAACCTGAGGAGCAGCCCGTGGTCTCCTAGCCTCCACTTCCTCATCTGTAACACAGAACAAATGGATTACTTGCTCCTTTGGGTGGTAAACAGGAGAGACCTAGTGAGGTGGTCTCATAAAGGGGGCTCCTTGGGAGAGTCCGAATGGAAATACAGGGGACAGACATCCCGGAGCCCGGGCCGGGTGTTCTGGGGCTGGCACCCGGTGTCCCACCCCTCACCCATGGAACCTTGCTCCACTGTCAGCATCCCCGCCTGCCTTTGCTTCCCTGTTCTTGGCTTTCCCCATCTGTTCCTGCTCTGACTCTCTCTGTATGGCTCAGGTTTAAACTCCAGAGAGAGAGAAAATGCAATTGTCCCAGTTGGTCATTGCCACCCCTGTCGGAGAAAATTCTAGCACCAGGCCAGCTTGCTGGGCTCAACCAGCCTCAGAATCTGACTTTGGCATAGTTGCCCTTCTCTGTCCAAAGCACAGTAATCAGGGCACTGGAGGCCACATGGTACAAACCATGGCCACCCACACACAGAGGTTCACCTTTCCTCTGGAAGGGAGGGCAGCTTCCTCAGCACAGGCTCTTGGCAGGAGAAACGTGGGCTTGGTTGTTAGTGGCCTCTGCTTTCTCTTCCAGTTCTGAAGATTCTCACACTATGAGACTTTAAAACCCTCCAATGAAATTTAGTGTATTATTCCTATTCCTCGAGCAGTCTATGCATTTCTGTGTTAATTTGATTCATTAATTTGATTGCTGTACAGTGGGCTGGTCAGCTGAGAGAGAGCGGGCCTGCCAGGGCTGAGGGAAGAGAAGGGAAGGGGCCCAGGCTGGAGCAGCCTGGTGGGGTCTGGCTTGAGGAGCGCAGCCTTGCAGGCACCATGCCCTTACTGGCTTCGCTGTTTCACATTGGCCTCCCGTGTCCAGAAACTCTCTCAAAACAGCTCTAATCAACTAAGTTGAAAGAGCAAGCAATCTGTGGCTAAGAATAACCAGCTGCCGGGGAGGAGGAGTGAGCCAGCAATGTGGTGTGTCCTGGCACAGTGGCCTGTCCATCACTGTCCCCTGACCCTATTCACACCCCCAAACTCCCAGAGCACGGGCGGAACGACCCCTCAGCTGAAAGCAAGAATTCAATTACCTGTCTCTGAAAAAGCAGTCTTGGAAGCCACCAAAGTCTCTGGCACCAAAACTTGTTTTGCAGTGCCTGGCTGGTCTCGTGCCCTGAGAGACAGAGGAAAAGCGAAACTGCTTCCCATTGGTGACTTGATTCAGGACATTCCCCCTGGTCTTCCTTTCCATTGGCCTGCACAGCTGTCTCTGTCACCCATTGCCCTGGAGAAAGGAGCAAGTGACTTCAACCTGTCATCTCCATGGTGCTGTCTCTGCCAAGCCCTTCCCTTTCTGGCCCGCGAGCCCTCCATCTGGCTGCCAGCCTGGGCTTTCTCCAGCTGGTTTGTAGGTATGGTGAATAATAGGTGAGCCTGTCCAACTTCCAACCTCGTTTGGCTGCCCACAGTTAGCCGGGTGCCTGGCTCTGCTGGGTCAGCTGGTGAGGAAGCAATAAGGAGGGGGTGAGGGCTGAGTAATGTTGTTGATTGATAGGAGCTGGAAGCACTATTCAGGAGATAATCTAGGATAGAACCACATGATTCTTTAGCCCAGGAATTCCCAGCCTTTTAGGCACCAGGGGTTAGTTTCGTGGAAGACAATTTTTCCACAGGCTGAGGATGGAGATATGGTTTCAGGATGATCCAAGTGCATTACATTTATTGTGCACTTTATTTTTATTATTATTACATTGTAACAAATAATGAAATAATTATAAAACTCAACATAATGTAGAATTAGTGGGAGCCCTGAGCTTGTTTTCCTGCAACTAAATGGTTTTCTCTAGAAGTAATGGGAGATAGTGACAGATCATAAGGCATTAGATTCTCATAAAGAGCATGCCAACTAGATCCCTTGTGTGTGCAGTTTACAGTAGGATTTGTGCTCCTATTGAATCTAGTGCCTCAGCTGATCTGACAAGAGGCAGAGCTCAGGCAGTAATGCAAATGATAGGGAGTGGCTGTAAATGAAGATGAAGCTTCACTTGCTCCCCCACGGCTCACCTCCTGCTGTGAGGCCAGTTCCTAACAGGTAGTGGTCTGTGGCCTGGGGATTTGGGATCCCTGCTTTAGCCCACATATTCAAAGAAGGGATTCAATATTTGATGAGTGTCTACTGAGCTCTAGGCATGAGCTTTAGCTCTAGGCATCAGTTAACAAGTTTGTTTACAGGGAGGCAGTGTCATGTGTCAAAATAGTGACAATAATATTTTCAATAACATATATTTAGCATTAACCACGTACTAGACACATGTATGACATCAAGTATCACAACCACCCTATGAAGTAGGTACTATTATCACTATCCCCATTGAGGCTCTAAGACAGTAAGAAAGGGGCCCAGGGTCTCTTAAATGGTAAAATCAGTCTGGGTATCTGATGTCAAGGTTCAAGCTCTTTTTTTTTTTTTTTTTTTTTTGAGACAGAGTCTCACTCTGTCGCCCAGTCTGGAGTGCAGTGGTGCAATCTCCGCTCACTGCAAACCCTGCCTCCTAGGTTCACACCATTCTCCTGTCTCAGCCTCCTGAGTAGCCGGGACTACAGGCGCCCGCCACCATGCCCGGCTAATTTTTTGTATTCTTAGTAGAGACAGGGTTTCACCACGTTAGCCAGGATGGTCTCGATCTCCTGACCTGGTGATCTGCCCACCTCGGCTTCCCAAAGTGCTGGGATTACAGGAGTGAGCCACCGCGCCCAGCCAAAGCTCAAGCTTTTAACCAAAGCACAGACTTTGGTGTGAGGAGACCTGCATTTTTACCTTGAACAAATCACCTGACTTCTGGGTTTGATTGCCCACCTGAAAACCGAGAATGAACTAAGAATCCCTTGCAAGCTGTTGTAGGTCTCTGATAAGTTGAGATATGTCCAATTCTTTGTAAAGTGGTCTGAGGGCCGGAGCGGGGGTGGTGCGGGAAAGCAGCTTTTTCTCCGGCTATGCTCAATACTGTCACAGTCACTGAATACAGAACACTTCCTGTGACCGGGTGTGTGGGGGTTATCTCCCTACACACTAAGCATCCCATTCTGCAGATTGCCTAGCAGACACTCCGGCTGCATGTCCTCTAATTCAATTCAATTCTAACACCAGCTACCTGGAGACAGTGTCAGATCCCACAGATTGAGGGCTCAGTCCCACAAGACTTACCCTACTTCGGATGCCAATCACAAGCCCCAGGTTGTGGGTTTCTGACTGATGGGCTGAAAATCAGGGTCCCTACAGGCCCCTTTTCAGGTTCAATTAACAATGGTTCAATTTGCTAGAGTGGCTCCAGAACTCAAGAGAACACTTTGCTTACCTTTACCCATTTATTAATATGGATATTACAAAGTATACAGATGAAGAGCCATGTGGAAGAGACGGCCAGGGCTAGGCATGTGGGAAGGGACAAGAAGCTCCCATGTCCTCTCTGAGGGCACCACCTCCAGGAACCTCCACGTATTCAGCCATCTGGAAGCTCCCCAAACACTGTCGTGTTTTTCTTTTTTTTACGAAAGCTTTATTATGTAGGCACGATGGTTAAAACATTGGCCACTAGTGGCCAACTTAACCTTCAATTCCTTCTCCCCAGAGGTTGGGGATAAGGCTGAAAGTCCCCTCTCTCTAATCATGTCTTATTGTTTCCAGATGACCAGCTCCCATCCTGAAGCTTACTAGGGGGCCCCAGCCACCAGATATCTCATTAGCATACAAAAGACAATCATCATTCTGGCGATTCCAAGGGTTTTAGGAGTCATATGTAAGGAAACAGGAATGAAGACCAAATACATAGTTCCTAGTATCACAGGTGGTACACATATTTTATTGAGCACCTACTATAAAAAATCAATCAACAAACATTTACAGAGCAGTCACTTTGTCCAAGACATACTGCAAGGGCTATAAAAGATTTAAGAACTTCTGAGATGTTTTCTCCCTCAGGAAAGGAAACAAGGCAGAATAAGATTGTCCTCTAACCAACAGCACATACTGCAGGTGCTGTGAAGGCTCAGGAGAGAGAGGAGTATGGTGGACTCCAGCGGCCAGTCCAGGAGCATAAATGGGAAGTGAGGAAGGCCCCAAACAATCAGTGGGATTTGGATGGACAAAGAAGAGGAGGGAGAAAAATCTCTGGAGAGACAAAGCCCCAGAGGCAGGAAGTTCAAAGTGAGCTGAGGAAAGAGTGAGGGGTTCATGTGGAGGCTTGTGCAAGACCAGGGTATGAAAGTGCTGGAAATCTGGCTAGGATGCAAGACTGTGTTCAAAAAGCAATGGGAGCCACAGAAAGAGATCTATGAAGGCTCTTTCTTCCCCTGGCCCATGTTAGGATTCTATGTTTTCCTGAAAAGCAACAAGAGGAGAACATACTCAGAAATGAAACGCAGAAAGAAAGCTTCTCTGTAGTAGTGCAGAGTCTATACAGATAGGACTAATAAACCTTTTTTTTTTTTTTTTTTTTAAACACAGAGCTGTAGCACTATGACTTGAGTGAAGGGTCCTTCAGAAAATGGATGGGAAAATTGATTTAGGTATCATTGAGGATGACTTTTAAAAGGGACCTCAGGAACCACCTGGGGAGAATCTAGTGTTATTGCTATCCAGGTGAGTGGCTGGGGTCCAAAGAATTGACGTGATCTCCCTGAGACTGCAGGGCAGCTGGGCTTCATCATCTTCCCAACGCTTCTTCAGAGACTTTTAAACTTGGGCTGCAGAGGTCCCCGGGGCCGCACCTCTGCAGCACATTTAGGGTTTCCCTAGCCACCCTCCCCCTCCTGCTGTGCTCCCCATGGGTGTTCTTGGCTTGCAGGGTGTTAGCCTTGCTGGTGTGTCCGTGGCCAGTAAATGCAGGACCTAAGCCCGTATTCTTCGGAAGACTATAGAAGATACCAGGTTCAGGGGCCAGGGATTCCCATGTATACAGCAGTTTGGGGCAGGGAAGTAGGACAGTGAAATCATCCTCACAGGGTTAATGAGATTATACACCAGGCTTTAGGGAGAATTCTAGTTAGACATTGACCAGAGTGGGTTGGTGTACTTTTGAACTGCTTCCCTGAAACTGCTAACTAATCAAGAATCAGGTAGCATGCTGATGCTGACCACCTGCTCCCCCAACTCGTTGCTACAGATAAAATCTCTGGCAGTGGATCTTTTTCCCAAGAATTGCTTAAGGTGTTCTTCAGATCCTCAATTCCAGCAGAATGGCTGACACCAACTGGCATGGGTGAACCCAGAGAGAGGCCGGGAATTTAAAAAAAATTAACTTACTTAGAGAACAAGCAGTCGTCAGTGAAATGCTGGTGCACTGTAGACTTCAGACATAAAAACAGCAGCCATCACTGACTTCTGGCAAATTCAGATGAAACAACAAACACCCAAACTTCCAGATATTCTGTTGGGGGAAGTTGCCAAAGACGTTGGCTGCCATAGTCAACTTTACCATCTTCGATAAGAAAATGTTCCTCTACACCATGTACAAGAATTTATTAAGTACCCCCTTGCCTACACCGTTTTGCATTTAGTATGTTTTCATCACATATTTGATAGGAGTGAGAGAAAGGACACAGGTGGCCCCTCAGAACAGAGCATTTAATTGAGTATATTCAGAGCATAGTTTGAGTGTGAACCTCCCTAACAACACACCTTTTAACAGTGATTCAGGGGACGGATTCAGCTTTTATGGGGTCTCAAGTTTGTACAGTTTCAAGAGCCCTCTTTAGAGGAATAAAATACAAAGTCACAAAAGAAAAGAATGCCTGTGACCACTTTGATGCCATGTGACAGAGGAGGAATGTGATAGAAGGAAAAACCAAGTGGAAAAAGACAGTGGTCTCAGCTGATTGTAGTGACTAGATCTTACTTTTGCAAAATTTACAAAATTCTGTGAAAGCTTATGTCCAAGTGGACCTATTACTAAGCTCCATCACAGGAGCCTGTCCAACTGAAGGGGCCTGAAGTTTATGCGTCATTAGCTTCACAGTCTTCCCTGCAGCTATCATGGACGGAAACTAACCACCAGAGCACAAGGGAAACTGCAGAGGTATCTCCAGGTAGCTAAACTGCAGAGTCCACGAGGGAGGATAACAGCACGTGGTATGGCACAGTCAGGACAGCGACAGCATGTGGAGCACTGACAGACGGGGCCCCCATGCCCACTGGCCAAGACCAAGACTGGACAGGACACCTAATGAGGGTGGAATCACACACAGTGGATGGAGAAATAGCCTTGTAAAATATCGGGGCTATGCAGAGGGGCATTAAATGATGTTGATATATTATTTCATTTAATCTTCCCATTCCCAGAGGGACATTGTATGATAATCCTGAATTTCCAAATGAGAAGATTGAGGTAAAGAGAGGTTGGTTTGCTTAAGTAGGAAGCTTATAGCCAGGGCTTTTTTATTTCCAGGCTTCCATTGCCTCTCACGCTTTGTGGCCTGTCAAAGTCAAGTTAGTGCATGAACCTCAGTGACACAGAACTGAGAAACAAGGTCACCTATTTGAAGTTTACCTACTTGTATGTGGTTTGTTCTCTGATCATTCCAATGCTATGGTGAAGTACTCCTTGAAATATTTGCAATCAGAGACAGATCTGATGTGTTACAGCTAGGTTCCAACTATTATAGATCATCACCATTTTCCAAGTATAAAATCAGAAGGCTGCACATATTAAGAAATGCTGAAGGAACAAAGTATGTTTGGCTTCCTGCATGATACACATTTGTGAACTTTTACAACAAAAAGCCTAATTTTTCTTCCAGTAAAGAAAAAAAAAAACTTTTTTTTTTTTTTAAAGACAGAGTCACCCACGCTGGAGTGCAATGGTGAGATCTCGGCTCACTACAACATCTGCCTCCCAGGTTCAAGGAATTCTCCTGCCTCAGCCTCCTGAGTAGCTGGGCTTACAGGTGTACACCACCATGCCTGGCTAATTTTTTTGTATTTTTAGTAGAGATGGAGTATCACCATATTGGCCAGGCTGGTCTCAAATTCCTGGCCTCAGGTGATCCACCTGCCTCAGCCTCCCAAAGTGCTGGAATTACAGGCCTGAGCCACTGCACCCTGCCCCAATAAAGAAAATTTTTTCCTTTTGAATTAAAAATACTTTTATCAAGGTTGATGGATGCAAAATCAACATATAAAATCAATCTCTTTTATGCCAGCAATATACAGTCAGAAAATATAATTACTAGAAACTTCTCATTTCTAATTATAATGGAAATTTACATGTAAGAATATAACAAAAAACATGTACAACCTTTATGGAGAAAATTATACTTCATTAAAAGATATTAATGATAACCCAAGTAAATGGAGAGAGATAACCCGTGATAACGGATAGAAGAGTCAATACCAGAAAAAAGAGTGAATTTTCCCCAACTTAATCTAAAAATTCAACCCCTTCCAGTTGAAAGCATAATAGGCAGTTTCAGTAGAATCAGGGGGGATGTGGGCTTCTAGGTTTCTGGTCAGCAGCAGAAATGTGGTTTCAGCCCGAGCAGTGAAAGCAGAAAGTGCAGGCTTACGGGCTCCCAACCCAGCCATGGTAGTGGCTTCCTGATCTCTAGGTAACTTCTCCATTTTGTTCCACCAGTTTTTCCTACACTTTTATAACTAACTATGCATGAAATTCTTCTCTGTTTGAATTATTTCCAGTGGTTTCTGTTTTCCTGACTAGACGTTGACTGATACAGTCACATATATGTAGATGTCATGATCTGAAAATTCATATGTTGAAGCCCTACCCCCCATCAATGTGATGGTATTGGAAGATGGGACTTTGGGGAGGTAATTAGAGTTAGATGAGGTCCTGAGGGTGGGGCCCTTGTACAGGATTAGTGCCCTTATGATAAGAGACACACCAGAGAGCTTGCTCTCTCTCCACATCTGTGCACACAAAGAAATGGTCCCGTGAGCACACAGTGAGATAGCAGTCAACTAAAAGTCAAGAGAAAAAGCCTTAGAATAAAACCTACTTTTCTGCCACATTAATGTTGGACTTCCCAGCCTCTAGAGCTGTAAGAAATACATTTCTGTTGTTTAAGCTGACCAGTTTGTGGTATTTTTTGAATAGCAGCCCAAACTGACAAAGACATTGGGCAATAAAAATGTAAAGAAATGCCTCAACATTCATATGTTGAAATCTCAACCCTCAGAATGCCACCATATATGGAGTTGAGGTCTTCAAATGGTGATTAAGTTAAAATGAGGTCATTGGAGTGGAGCCCTAATCCAATATGACAGATGGTCTTAAAAGGAGAGGGAAAGATACCAGCCAGGGGTGTGTATACACAAACAGATGACCATGTTAAAAGACAGCAGGAGGGCAACCAGCTGTTAGCCAGAGAGGTGTTGGAGGAAACCAACCGTGCCAGCACCATGATCCGGAACTTCCAGCCTTCAGAACTATGAAGAAATAATTTCTGTTGTTTAAGCCAGTCAGTCTGTGGTATTTTGCTATGATCACCTCAGCAAACTAACAGAATATAAAAGTAAAGTCAAGAAAGTGTTGCCAGGCCTGGTGTCTCACACCTGTGTAATCCCAGCACTTTGGAAGGCCAAGACAGGTGGATTACCTGAGCTCAGGAGTTTGAGACTAGCCTGAGCAACATGGTGAAATCCTGTCAAAAAATACAAATTCTACAAAGAAATACAAAAATTAGCTGGACATGATGGCAGGTGCCTGCAGTCCCAGCTACTCGGGAGGTTGAGGTGGGAGGATCGCTTGAGTTCAGGAGGCAGAAGTTGCAGTAAGCCCACTGTGTTACAGTCCGGGGATAGAGCCAGATCTTGTCTCAAAAAAGGAAAGAAAGAAAGTATCAAATGTTAACTAAGAGGAAAAATTTTAATGGCAGTAGAAAAATAGGCTGAAGGAAAAGAAAAAGAGACAAAATAAGAAATGAGAGAAAGGTTCAAGAAATATCTTCCTCCTTTTTCTCCATAAACTCCTATATATGTTATTTTCTTTTATAAAGGGAGAAAAGTTTTTGGCTTTATTTTTCCTTTGTTAATGGAAAGACCAAGTGAAGAACTAAGCAATTACCCAGGGAACTAAACTCATATAAAAAGTCAATAATTCAGGTTAAATCCCTCCTTTTTTTCCCCTTGGCAATGCTTTTTAAACTCACAACATCTATATAACTGCCTTCTTTTACTTGCCTCTGCAGATAATGCTAATATTTCACCAATTCAAATGCAGGACATAAGATATACCACCCTACAGCAAAATCTCAAAAGCAACGAAAAAAATAATGAACTTATGATGAAACCACAGTAAGGAAAAACCCAAAACCTATGGGAAACTGACTGTAAATCTGAAATGCATTCTTCCACAGATAAGATGATGACATAATTTGCAGTTGAAGTGTCCAGGATATTAATGTTTTTGAAAGACTATGGTTTAAAGTAGAGTTGGGAAAAAATGTATAGTAGACAGACAAAAGAGTAAAGTCTTCATGTGAATTATTTTTTTAAAGGCAAGAATACTTACAAACATTTTTACACTGGCAACAAATCCAGGTGGTACTTAAAGTCAGTTTCCTGGATGATCTGACAACTGAAAAAGGTTGCAGTGGGTTAAAAAGTCACAGGCTCTCTGGGCTGTAAAGGAGACTTACAGGGAGAATTTGGTAACTTTGGGACAATAAGGACACCAGACTAGAAAGCTCACTCTTGGACGCTGGCAGGTATGTGTCCCTTATCTGGACCAAACACAAGCACGACTGTCTGGACATTCAAGTCTTCTTGGCTCAAGGTTCTGGGAAGTGTGGAGATAAGGAAGAGAGATCAGCCTGTTACTGTGTCTATATAGAAAGAAGTAGACATAAGAGACTCCATTTTGTTCTGTATTTGAGATGCTGTAAATCTGTGACCCTACCCCCGACCTTGTCCTTGCAAGAGACATGTGCTGCGGTGACTCAAGGTTTAATGGATTTTGGGCTGTGCAGGATGTGTCTTTGTTAAACAAGTGCCTGAAGGCAGCTTGCTGGTTAAAAGTTATCACCATTCTCTTAATTTCAACTACCCAGGGACACGTACACGGCCAAAGGTCGCAGGGACCTCTGCCTAGGAAAGCTAGGTGTTGTCTAAGGTTTCTCCCCATGTGATAAGACTGAAACAATGCTGCTAAAAGGTTTATGGAAATGTTTCCATATGCATCTCAAGGCACAGCATTTTCCTTTAAACTTATTCAGGTCACAGAGGTTTTTGTTCATATGTCTTACTGCCGATTTCCTCTTTTTCTTTGATCCTATTGTCCTGCCACTCCCTTGTCTTTAAGATGGTAAAGATAATTATCAATAAATACTAAGGGAACTCAGAGACCGGGGCCGGCGTGGGTCCTCTGTAAGCTGAGCGCCGGTCCCCTGGGTCCCCGCTTTTCTTTCTCTATACTTTGTCTCTGTGTCTTATTTCTTTTCTCAAGTCTCTCGTTCCACCTTACAAGAAACACCCACAGGTGTGGAGGGGCAGGCCACCCCTTCAGGAAGCAAGACATCATTTTCGTAGCTCTAATTTTTTTATGGTTTAATTGTGAAGGCAAGCATTTTTTGAGAGGGCATTTCTAGATAACACTTGTTTTTAGCGCTATGATTTTCATAAGAGGGAAAAAAATATCACAAATAGAATCTGCAAGGAGCTTTGTCAAAACAAAAGCATTCTCACATTCCCCCTTCTTTTGGGAAGCCGTGGAGGGGTGCCACTGGCGGGATAGAAATAGGTGAACTCCCTCCGGCATGCATGGTAGGGGGTGGTGGAGAAAGGTTGAGAATCAACAACATAGAAAAGCAAATGCGGAAAAATGTTTTTGCAGCAATAAGAAAGCAGTTTTTAAAAATGAGAATTTTCACCTTAGTTTTTATTTCTTTTATAACATATTTGCTTTAAAATTTTCTTACAAAATTTATTAAAAAGACATATAAACAACATATGGGAGATGAGAATAAGATTCCTCTAACACAAAGGCATTAGGGTAAATAATATTTCAGGTGCTAGACAGCACGCATGGCACATTTATTCACCCAAGACCAGAATCCCTGGGGGTAATCGCTTCTGTTTTTTCCAGCCCACTATTATTAGTTGTGGGAAGTAATTTGCTTGAATTGCTTTCATTCTCTGACTCCAGTTGTGCAGCCTCCTCCCAAGTAGTTGCCAGCTGTTTCCCAAGGGTTTCTGGAAGCTTTAGTGTTAACACTCCACTCAGGAAGGCCATAGTCCCAACAAACAACTAGAAGGAATTAAAAATAATGATAAGTGACACATCAAGAAAGGAACACACCCTTCGGAGAACAGAATTTCCTAACTGTTTTCAGAGGGTAATGCAATTGAATTTGACATAGCAGTTGTCACTGTGATTACTCAGTGAGACCTTTGGTTACTTGTGCTGGACTTCGAGTTCTTTTCCTCACCAATGAGGCTTAATCTCATCACTCACTCATTCATTCATTCATGAGCCACTGTGGAGCGCCTACTCAATTGCCAACTACTGTCTGCATTATTACGCCTGAAGGCGCTGTCCTAGGAGCTGTGGTCACAAAGAAAAAAAGACCCTTGCCCCATCTTTCCAGACCCCAGAGTCTTGCGGAGGAGACAAGCAACTGAGCCCTGGGTTAGGACATGCCACGCGTGTCTTAGTCAACCCTGTCCCTGCCCCAATAATCAGTACACTATCAGAGTTCAGTAAGTGATAGGGAATGAATGAATGAAAACAGGTTTCAATCAACCAGAATCTATGGAATTTGGGGGAAGCTAACCAAAGGCAGTGAAAACAAATTGCCACTTTATGGGGGAGGGATCCATATAATTTCCTATACAGTTCGGTATGATTTCTTTATTTTCCAGGTTTTGACACATAAAAGGCAGCCTTTTAGACTAGCACCAAGGCATTTGCTTTTAAAAATGCAGGTCATATTAAAAATTAAAGTCTGCATATCTATTCTCTGTTTATCATCATGAAGATGCTGGGTGGTTTTTATTAACAGAGCTAAATCTCATGCAATCTGTAAAAACACAATCCATCCTTACTTAATTTAAACTCCTTTAGCAAAATATATTTGCTGGAAAGACCCTACAAAAATAAATTAAGGTATGGCTTTTCTCATAAATCTACACACTTGGTATGTTTATAGCATCTGAGAATGAGAATCATAAAATACATACAGCAAATGTGAAACGATGCCAGATCACATCCATAACAGACGAGACTTGGGAAGGCAGTCTTTTATTTTGTTTTGCAGAGCACTGATAACCTAATTCTTAGAAATATATGAGTAAGCTTAACCCAGAAGCAGTAGCGGAATTACAAGTGACATTCCAAAGGAATTTAAAAGACGTTTTCTGGTCTCTCAAGACATGGCATGTATATCCAGTGATCTAGAAACCCCAGAAGAGCCCTAAGTCAGGGTCTGAAAAACACTGAGTAAGTCTAAAAGCAAAATAGAATCAAATGGAAGATCCAGAACAGAATGGAATTTTTCTTCTTAGCTTGGTAGTAAGACTAGTCAGACAGTAAACAAATCATACCTCTCCACCTCCTCCTCACTCCTGCTCCCCTGACAGCTCCCCACAAGCCCACAAACCCCAAACCAAACATCGAAATAAGTCCCTCCTTTCCCACCCCTCCCTCCTCCGGCCAGGTGGATCCTTTTACGCTCTCCAGACCCTATCGCCTCTCACCTCCTCCTCAGAGATCTCCCTCCATCCATGGTCCAACCTCCTTCTCACATATTTTTGACCTTTTCCTTTCTGCTGGCTATTTTCTCTCAACAAAAAGTTCTCAAAGGGTCAGGCATAGTGGCTCATGCCTATAATCCCAGCATTTCGGGAGGCTTGAGGTGGTGGATCACCTGAGGTCAGGAGTTTGAGACTAGCCTGGCCAACATGGTGAAACTCCGTCTCTACTAAAATTACAAAATTAGCTGAGTGAGGTGGCCCATGCCTGTAATCCCAGCTACTTGGGAGGCTGAGGCACAAGAATAGCTAGAACCCAGGAGGCGGAGGTTGCCATGAGCCAAGATCCCGCCACTGCACTCCAGCCTGGGCGACAAGAGTGAAACTCCATCTCAAAAAAAAAAAAAAAAAAAAAAAAAACAGTTCTCAAAGTCTGGGTGCAGTGGTTTACACTTGTAATCCCAGCACTTTGGGAGGCTAAGTCTGGCGGATCTCTTGAAGTCAGGAGGTCGAGACCAGCCTGGGCAATATGGTGAAACTCTCTAAGAAAAATACAAAAATTAGCCAGGTGTGGTGGCATGTGCCTGTGGTCCTAGCTACTTGGGAGGCTGAGGTGGGAGAATTGCTTGAGCACAGGAGGCAGAGGTTGCAGTGAGCTAAGATTGCGCCATTGCACTCCAACCTCAGTGACAGAGACCTGGTCTCAAAAAAATAAAAATAAAAATAAAAAAGTAAGGAAAAAGAAATGTTCTTGACTCATTTATAATCTCCATATGCACATTGCCTGGGTACTTGCCACCTGCTACCTGTGTGGCCTTGGACAAGTTACTTAACCTCTCTGCTCCTCAGAGTCCTTTTCTGTAAAATGGATGAAAGGATAGTATCTGTTGCAAACGACTGTTGAGAGGATGAAATTAAATGTAAGCTCTCATTACTGTGTGTGTATATATATGCAGCATATATATATATACACATATATGCAGTGTGTGTATATATATATATGCAGTGTGTATATATATATATTCTTAGCTTGGTAGTAAGACTAATCAGGCAGTCAGGTTCAAGTGATTCTTCTGCCTCAGCCTCCCGAGTAGCAGTGACTACAGGCACATACCACCACATCTGGCTAATTGTTGTATTTTTAGTAGAGATGGGGTGTCACCATATTGGCCAGGCTGGTCTCCAACTCCTGACCTTGTGATCTGCCCACCTCGGCCTCCCAAAGTGCTGGGATTACAGGTGTGAGCCATCGCTCCTGCCTTACTGCTATTATATATTGAAAAACAAGATGTTTCTTAATGTTCCATGATTACCACTGTTGTATCTTTTAAATCACCACATCTGGCATTTCCCCACTCCAGCCCTTCTCTTCGGGGCTGGTGATGGTTTGCTCTCCTGCCCTTCCCACCAGACTGGACGTCCCTCAAGACAGGCTATTTCTTTCATCTGCTCCTTAGCACCTAGCAGGTGGCTAGTTCAAAACCAACACTCAGTCAACGTTTGCCAAATGAGTTAATGAACACACAAAAAGCTAATTAACGTGTTCACCTTTTTTAGATTACTAGAAAATAATGCTTGATAATAAAAGCATCAGAATGAGTGATTTTTCATGTGCCTCTTTTCAAAAGAGAAAATATAAACATCTTCCAGATGAGAGTTTTCATTTCTCAAAATGAAAACACTGGCTCCCCAGGCAGTTTGACATCCATAAACAAGTTTAATGGGAAATTTGATTATTTTTTTTTTGACTCATTACAAACAATAGGCAATACTCATTAGATCCAAAGGAAGCACATTCACAGACTACTCCCACAAATATACACCACACCTTGCGGCCAGAGACTGTCTTAGAGAAGGAACGGACTACTCAGGGCCAGGCTGGACAAGGAGCTGACTGCTCTGTGCTCGTTTTTGTATAGTTTGTTTGTTGGACCTTGTGTAAAAGGCAAGGGAGCATGGTATTTGGGTTCAAATTCCACCTCTGTCACCTTTAAGGTGTGTGACCCTGGGCTAATAATTACTTTCTGTCCATCAGTCTCCTCATCTGTAAAATGAAGAGAACAACAGTATCTGCATTACATGAAGACTAATTTTTGTAAAGCACTTTAAAAAAGAGCTTGTGTAGGCAGGGCATGGTGGTTTATGACTGTAATTCCAGCACTTTGGGAGGCTGAGATGGGCAGATCTCCTGAGGTCAGGAGTTCGAGACCAGCTTGGCCAACATAGTGAAACCCCGTCTCTACTAAAAAATATTTAAAAAATTAGCCAGCCTTGGTGGCACATGCCTGTAATCCTACCTTCTTGGGAGGCTGAGGCAGGAGAATCGCTTGACCTGGGAGGTAGAGGTTGCAGTGAGCCAAGATCAGACCACTGTACTCCTGCCTGGTCGACAGAGCAAGACTCTGTCTCAGAAAAATAATAAAAATAAAAGGAACTTGTTTAAATATCTGTTAAATAAAATTAGAGATCCCTTCTAAGTCCGTAGTCCTTAATTGAGCCTTACAGATATCCATTAAAAAATATTTATTTGGTTTTATTTTTGGTAATTAGCTTTTATAAATTTATCTATTTTATATTTGCATGTTTCAACTTATTATTTTAATAAAAACTTTTCCATTTTATCTTTTTTTAAAAAAATAAGGAAAACAAGTGCTAGCACAAAGGAGATTCTTCTAGAAAAGTTCATGACCTAAAAAGGGTGGTAGACTCTCCCAAAACACCTCCCACACAGCTCATATGGTTTCTTAACCTCAGAGTCAGCCTGAGAAAGAGGCTGGGCTCTAACACCCCAATGGCACATCCAAGTGCTTTACTGAGCGCCAGCTCCGGGGACGCAGGAGACACTCATGCCAAGTCAGCGATTCCGGAAGAGCAGTATGTGTACCTGCTGTGTGTACAAGGCAGCTCTGGGGGATGCCAAGCACTGTTTTATTACTTGTGAGATTATGTTGGTGTCTTTCAGAAAAACACATAATTAGTATAACACCTATGACCTCACTGATATTATTGTTTAGGACAAACCCGATTTCCAAAAGTCAATCTACTTGATCTAAAATAGTAGGTGAATAACAGCATGGGTGGCACACAAGCTGAGGGAAACACTCGGCTAGGGCCAGCTGTGGGGATGCAGAATGTCCTGCTCTGCAAAGCACAACAGCCTGACTGGGGCGATGAAGACACCCGTGCAAATGATAAAGCCACACTGCGACAGCAGCTGTGAAAGAGGCACCCACTGAATGCTGTACGGATACACTTGAGAAAAGGAGAGGCGGGGTCACTAGATCTGGGTGGCCTCCTGGAAAGAGGATACCTGGAAGGCTACTTAACAGAAAACATGAGAGAGAAGCACTCTCTTTGGAGGGGTCGTTTGGACAGTGGCATGGAAGGGGAGGAGGCGGGGTGAGGACAGGGAGGAGAGGGGAACTCTTGCAGTGGGGGTGAGTGTGGAGAGGAGGGGAAGCTGCATGAGGAATAGAATAGGGGAGCTATTCTGTTAGGAATAGGAGAACAGGGGGTCAGTCAGGAAAGGACCTGGATAGCAGCTTAGTTTGGACTTTTATTCTGACGCTGACAGGGGCACTGGGTCATGGCCGTGGTGCCTTCTATGCTACCCAGACGGGGTGGGGATGAAGAGCAAGGAGAAGACTGGGAGGCACTGGAGCCCGGCATGCAGGGGTGGTTTTGAAGGAGAATGTGAGGATTTTGTGATGAAAGAACAGGATGAATAAGAAGCAGATGCCACAGTGTCACTCTTGAAGCCACTGACCTATCCTTAACCAAAAGTGGGAGACAGGTGTCACTGGCCAGTTCTGCTTGGGAGATATTGAGTTTGTGGTGAGACATCCAGGGAGAATGTCCATGAGGCTGGAGGAAACCCGTGCCTGGAGCCGGGAGGAGAGGGGACAGGGAGGAGGCCGGGAGGAAATCCTGCAGCCTGAGTCTATCTAAGGGGCAATCAGAAAAGAGACAGGAGGCACTGGAGGGGAGGGAGAGGGAGGGTCTGCGGGCTGGCAAGTCACACCTGCCGTCCACCCATCCCGCATCTTCTTCCTGAGCAGAGGAGTCCACCAGGTGCGGCAGTGCTCACGTGCCTTCCCGGTCTCTCAGCCCCTACCTGAGGATCTGCAAACTAAGTGTCCCTGCTCTTACTCTTTGAAGCCAGGCAAATGGCTCACACTGCTGGAGCCAGAAACGGAGCCCCTCAGGTTCGGGTCAACTGAGAACTGTGGGTTCCTAACCCTCTCCATTAGGCACCACAGAATCTTTTTGGAGCAGGCAGCCCCCAGAATTCGCCTTGCCCAGCAGGAACTCAGTGGAAACACAGAGGCAAGGCCAGGCCAGGGGGTGGGGACAGGCCTGGCTTCCAGGGAAGAGTGAAGACACGCCCTTTTGTGGCAGGCAGAGTTGTAATGAACAGCTCAGCAGTGGTGGAAGGCCACCAACAGCCAATCAC
Organism: Chlorocebus sabaeus; assembly: GCF_047675955.1. Taxonomy (NCBI): domain Eukaryota; kingdom Metazoa; phylum Chordata; class Mammalia; order Primates; family Cercopithecidae; genus Chlorocebus; species Chlorocebus sabaeus. The sequence continues at coordinate 34,607,369 of NC_132916.1, forward strand.
AAAGCAGCCACCACCCTACTCACCGACTGGCGAGCTGTTGGTAAGGGGGTTGTTTCTACAAACCCCGTTAGGAAATGATGTACTGGCTTTTGATAAATAACAACAGAGGAGTTGCTAATAGGCAATTAGAAACTGCCTCGGTGCCGCCTCGGGAAGGGTCTGCAAACTGAAGCGCACCTGTGGTATGAAGATCCAAACGCTGCTGAGGTCCACGGAGAACGGCGCCAGGATGCTGGCCAGGCGACATACCATGCTGCCGCTTCCCACAGCCAGCGACCTGGAAACAGAGGAGAGAGGCCGAGACGAGTAAGGTGCAAGTGACCCGGGATTGAGGGACCTGCTTTCTGCAGTTCCTTTCCCACCCTCCCCAACGAGGATAAGGGCGGTCAGGCACCGCATGACAACGTTTTGGTCAACCTCGGCGGCCATGAGATTATAATAGCACATTTTAACTCGACTTTTTCTATCTTCCAATATGTTTAGATACACAAATACTTACCACTGTGTTAGACTGCCTGCAGCATTCAGTACAGTAACATGCTGTGGAGGGTCACAGCCGAGGGGGAATAAGCTGTGCCACACAGCCTGGGTGTGTAGCAGGCTGGGCCATCGAGGTTTGTGTAAGTTCACTCTATGATGTTCTGACAACCACGAAATCACCAAAGGATGCATTTCTCAGAACGTATGCCCATCATTAAGCAACATATGACCATAAAAAAATGTAAGCTTGAAAATAATTTTACTGACATTTTTCAAAAATCACAATACCTACATTGTGTGAAACAGTGGTGTATACAAGTGTGCACATAATTCAAGACAATTCAAGACCAAAAAAGGTAGGAGTGCGCAGGTAAGCCATTCTTCATCTGCTGTGCAGGTGAGGCCCTTATGTGTATTGATCCAGCCTAACATTGAGAGTAATAAGGTCTTCTACAGCAGGAATTTGTTTCAGGTAGGGAGTGGGAATTTGAGAGAACAAAGTATCTGTATACCTGTGGACTATTCTATTTCAATTTTTTAGAGTCAAGGAATATCTTAAGGCACTTTTCTTTAAAGGTTACTTAGGGAAAGTGTATAGAATGTTAGTAAGGAAAGACTGTTCTTTTATGTGAGTAAGTACCTCTACAAATTAATGGTGCCTCATCTTTTCTGGGTCACACACATTTATAAAGAACTGATAAAAAGTATGGCATTCTTCTGAGAAAGAAATCATACGTAAGTAAAGTTTTGCATGCAGTGTTAGGGTGTTTAGGGAGCTCATAGAGTTGGTTAAAGATTTCCTGTATTAAATATTTACATATAGGATTTTTTTGAGGTCATGTACCTGAGATTGTAAACCAACAATCAAGCCAACAGAAAAAGATCTTAAAAAATACTACAACATTCATCATTGCAATGCACATTGACACTATTTGATTGGATTGTCACCGTTTTAGCGTATAACATGCATTCACTCAGCACATGTGTGTCGAGAGTCTAATATGTGCCAGGCATTGCATGGATCTGGTCCAATCTGAATTTTGAACTAGGAAAATCTGCAGCTTTTCCTGGCTGAGCAGAAAGCCACCTGAGAGGCCAGAAGGGTCCCATAGGACATGCCAAAGATATTCTCCCTGATTTAGAGCGACTTCTTCCCTGGGTCAGCCACAAGGGAGCCAAAGCCACAATGTAAGTTTGCAATTATGCAACTTCACTCTCTATTGCATTCAACTAGTCTCCACCATTGTCAACCTGTAAGCGCTAGAATGTAATCTGTTATTCTGTCTGCTACTGTACATCTGCACAGGGCTGCCACTTTCACAATATGATCTGAGAAGAGTCCACACAGCCCTTACCCCAAAATACCTTCTTCCCCTCTGCTACTAAAGCTCTACAGCTAGCAACTCATCCCTTGCTAATGTTAAGCACTGTCTCCCATAAAAATTCTCATGTATTTCACTGGGTATCCGAAAGGTCCAAAAGATGTGGATCTGAGTTCTGATGGGTCACTGACTAGTCAGGTGCCTTTGACCATGACCCTAATCTTGTGCGAATCCCAGTTCCACAATCCGTAAAATGGACAGAAGATATATTTATTATTAGACTGCTCTCCCAAGCACTCTGGGTGACCTAGAGAGGAAGTAGGGAGGAAGAAGAAAAAACTCTCAGACAACTTGGCTAATAGACAATTACATAGGGAGTTATTCCTCTGCTATTCTATACCCCTGGTCACATATTAGTCTGATAGACTTTTTTCTTAGATATATGTGTGTACCTACTCTATCCATTCTTCCATCCATCCATCCATCCATCCATCCATCCATCCATCCATCCATCCATCTAGATATCCATTAATCTATCTACAGCCAACACAAATGTACTTAACCATCCTTGTCCACAAGGCTGCCTGCCCTAGCATTTCAGCAGGCAGGTGTGTGGGCATGGAAAATTCCTAGGGAAGGATTTATGCTATCTCTTGACTAATGGATTTTCCAGGTCCTACATCTCTCCTGCTTGTGGAGACAAGGAGGAGGCATCTCTGGGCTGGTGTTATATGGACTTATCTCTACAGAAAGTCACTTGCCTTTCACACTTGTAACACATGACAAATAATATACTCCTAAAAGGGAAGAACCCACTAGCTGAGCAGTTAGATTTTTTAAAAAGTTTCCTGTGAAAAATCTTAATGTCTTGTTTGTTTATTTGTTGCCATTAAGATTGGGTTTTTAACAGGCTAAGAAATTATCCAAGCTCACTAACAAATTTTTTCCCTTAGAAAATGAAAACTTCTATTGATAAAGCAGGTGTTAGGAAAATGCCACTTGGAGGATTTAAGGGAGGACCGCAGATAGGAAACTATTATGGAATTTCGCAGAGATCTGTGGGACAAGCATCTCTTGGCAGCAGTGTGACCCTAATCACTATTTACACTTTAAAATACAGGATCATTTTGAAAAAAAGAGTCAAAAGTCTGATGGGCCGGGCGCAGTGGCTCACACCTGTAATCCTAGCACTTTGGGAGGCCAAGGAGGGTGGATCACTTGAGGTCAGGAGTTCGAGACCAGCCTGGCCAACATGGTGAAACTCTGTCTCTACTAAAAATACAAAATTAGCCGGGCATGGTGGTGTACACCTGTAATCTCAGCTATTCAGGAGGCTAAGGCAGGAGAATCGCTTGAACCTGGGAGGTAGACGTTGCAGTGAGCCAAGATCACACCATTGCACTCCAGCCTGGGCAACAGAGTGAGACTCTGTCTCAAAAAAAAAAAAAAAAAAAAAAAAAATCCCAATGGAGAATCAGAGAAAGGATCCCTTAACTTTATAGCTGGGGTCCCAGCTGTGTGTCTTGCACCAGGTACTTGATCTCCCTTATCTAGACACAGGGCTGCAACAAGAACTGTGGTTTACAAAGGATGCACTGTTAAGGCCTGGAAGTTCTGCTGCAGCTCCCTGGAGCAAGAAGGCAGGAGCACTGGGGGGATTCCAGGTACCCAACAGAGCTTCCATAAAGGACCTCTGTCCTCTTCACCACATAAAGAGTTTCCAAGTAAAATGTGTTTGGAAAAGCTTTTTAAAAGCCTGAAAGTTCCTGAGGTTCCCAGATCAGTGGGAATCACATCAGACATTCCCAAAGAGGTGGGGTGGCAACTCGAAGTCACCTGCAGACTTGTTAAAAATCCTGAGTCTCGGCCAGGCGCGGTGGCTCACCCCTGTAATCCCAACACTTTGGGAGGCCAAGGCTGGTGGATCACGAGGTCAGGAGTTCAAGACCAACCTGACCAACATGGTGAAACCCCGTCCCTACTGAAAATACAAAAATTAGCCAGGTGTAGTGGCATGCACCTGTAATCCCAGCTACTCTGGAGGCTGAGGCAAGAGAATTGTTTGAACCCAGAAGGCAGAGCTTGCAGTGAGCCGAGATCACACCACTGCACTCCAGCCTGGGCAACAGAAGGAGACTCCGTCTCGAAAAAAGAAAAAAAATTAAAATCCCAAGTCTCATTCTTGGATTGATCCAGCAGGTCTGGTGTAAGGACCCAAGACTGGTATTTTTTACGAAATGCCTCAATGACTCTGATGAGCTGCCACCTTTGAGAACCTCCAGATGACGTAATCTCAGGGAGCCAATGATTACTGATGTTATGGGCTGAGTTGTGCCTCCCAAAGTTCAAGTGTTGAAGTCTCAACCCCTTGTACTTTATGATGTAACGGCATTTGTAGATAAGGTCTTTAAAGAGGTGATTAAGTTAAAATGAGGCTGTTAGGGTGGGGCCCTAATCCAATATGGCTGGTGTCTTATACGAAGAGGGAGGGACATCAGTGGTGCACACAGAGGTAAGACTCCTTGGGGACATACCAAGAGGGTGCCACCTGAAGACCATGGAGAGAGGCCTCAGGAGAATCCAAACCTGCCAACACCTTGTTCTTGGACTTCCAGCCTCCAGTACTGTGAGAAAATAAATTTCTATTGTTTAAGCCACCCAGCCTGTGGTATTTTGTTACAGCAGCCTACGCAGACTAACACAACTGGCATCAGAACATGGAGAGACACATCCTGAGAAATTAGTTTTGAGTCAATACAGAGACTCAGTGGACGTCTGTGGTACTTGAAACTTAAAATGTTTTTGGAATAATAGAGTAGTATTTCAAAATAATTTGTTTAATATCCTTGCTAATATGGTACAAAGCCTCAGACTAAAAATTAGTATCAGCATGTCATTTTCCCATCTCAGAGATCCAGGTAACGTCTATGAAAAAGAAGCATTTACATTTAAAGGCCAAATACAATGAAATGACACACAAGTGAAAGACAACAGGAAAACCACCAGAAAATAATTCATCCTTACCTTACAATGGTTGGATACAGCTCAGCTGTATAAAGATAAATGAGGCCAAACGCTGCCCCAATGGCAAATTTTCCAACCATAGCTGCCACCACACCCAAAATATAATGTTTCTGAAAAAAATTTAGCAGAATAGATCATCACAACTAATATTTTTAAAGGAAAATATAAAATCTTTAAAATCACTACTTAAAACATTCTAATTCCTTCAGTATTTTTTCAGAACAATGAAGAGCCTTATTTTTCTGTTTGAATATATTAAACTCTACTCACAGTCTGAGAAAGCTTTTCATATTTATGAAACGTAGAGGAAAGTTTTAGTGTCTCTCCTCCCCATCCACTTTGGAGGGTTTGAACTGTGATAAAAGCCAGTTGGGAAGACTGTTTTGGAAGGAGACAGCCCAGATAGTGCTGGTGGCACCAAGAATTTCCCCACTCCTTCTGGAACTGATCCAGCAGAATGAATCAAGGAGTCATACAAACAAATTGTGGGCCGGGTCCAGTGGCTCACACCTGTAATCCCAGCACTTGGAGGCTAAGGCAGGAGAATAACTTGAGGCCAAGAGTTTTAGGCCAGCCAGGGCAACATAGCAAGACCCCATTTCTACAGAAAAACAAAAAAATTAGCTGTGCATGATGGTACATGCCTATGGTCCTAGCTACTGGAGAAGCTAAGGCAGGAGGATCATTTGAGCTCAGGAGTTCAAGATTATGGAGAGCTATAATCACAACACTGCACTTCAGCTTGGGTAACAGAGTGAGATCTTGTCCCTATTTAATCTATTTACTTTAGGAAAAAACAAACAAACAAAACAAATTGTGTCCTTTGTGGCAGTAATCCTTGGCTTATAAATTATCTTCAGAAAATAATTTGAAAGTGGTAACTGAACTATTAGTACAGACTTTTTGTTCATTTGTTCCTTTGTGGCTGATACATTCCTCAACAGCAAAACCTTTATCTCCACCTGGGTTTTTATTCTCCCCAGTGTGTTCCACTTCCAAAGGTAACTAACAAATACACCCTGTATTCTGAAATCTCCCTCCTCCCCCATCTGCCAGCTGGACGCTGAGACCCAGGGTGGCCTTGGGGCTGATGTGTTAAGGATGGCAGTGCCTCTGTCAGTCTGCATCCCTGAATGACTCCAGGGACCCAAACACCCACTCACCACTCCCCCTTTGGCCAGCTAGTTACAAATACATGGAACTTTCTATGAGCAGGTAACAAACATCCTTTATGTTAAGTCACTGAGATGCTGGGATGACTCTATTAAAGAGCTAATGTCACCTTAATTACAATTGTAAATTAAATTAATTAGCAATTATTAATTAAATTAATATTTGTATTGTGTTGACTTTATCATTTGGGGGAAATTTTATTGGAAGGGAGTTATTTGTGGTTGTGGGTTAATGCTCTATTTCTAGAAATCTCCTCTTTCTCATCTTCCCTATTACTGTAGAACTCAAAGGTTCTGGTGTTCCCCAACTCTTCACCAACTTAAAGGCAGCTGTCATCTACTCAACTACCATTAACTGTAAACTACTTTTTTAAAGGTGTGGATGAAGTTCCCTCGAATTAGCAGAGACCTCCTTGTCCTGAGTAGTTTTACTGCATTCAGTTAGTTGGTATCAATCACCTGGAAATTTTGTTACATAAAATATTTGGCTCACCAATCCTAATCATTAAGTAAAGTGCTACTATAAAAGGAAGTCACTCGTTAGCTTAAATGAAATTTCAAACGATACGCAAAACTTAAAGTGCTTTGCTCTAAATGTTGCTATACTATTGCTTAATGATTATATAATCACAGGAGAACATTAAAGAAAATATTGTAAGTACTGTTACAGTGACATTTTCCAAATCAAGAATTAAAATACAGGTCTGAAAACATCTTTTTTGGGAAGAGAGGAAGCACTTCTGGATGCAAGAGGTATTTTGCGGGGATGCAGTTTGCCAAAATATAGGAATGGGAAAGTCATTTCAGGAATTTCTTGGTAGTGTTTCTCACTAAGAAACTGTTTTTAAAAACAAGCTCCTCAGGATGTGTATGCATACGAGACACTGGAAACTACTAATCTCCTGCAATGAAAAACAGTGTATTGAAACTCCAACAGTCTTGAATATCTGACTCATATCCTTCAGATGTCTCCATGGCTGTCTCCCTCATTGAGGTTTCTGATCACATGTCACCTACTCTGAGAGGCACACCATCCTCAACCACCCTAGACAAAAGAGTACACATGGGTGCCATATGCCCTCTTGTTACACTTATGGAAACTTGATGCACTGTGTGTTCCCAGCACCTGGCACATAAAAGATGGTGGATAAATGTTTGTTGAATGAATAAATGAGTGAATGTTCAGTATGATGATGCTGGAAAGTGTGATCGACTTTCCTCACACAAGATTATTTCATTTACAAAATACAACACTGGTCATCTCTGGGAATTGGGATTATGAACTTCATATTTTTTATTTTTTGAGATGAGGTCTCACTCTGTCATCCAGGCTGGAGTACAGTGGTGTGATCAGAGCTCACTGCAGCCTTGAATTCCTGAACTCAAGCCATCCTCCTACCCTCAACCTCTTGAGTTGTTGGGATTATAAGTGTGAGTAATTGCACCCAGGTTAGGTTTTTTTTTTTTTTACGTGTTTCTCCTTAAATTTTCTAAAATGAACATATATTACTTATATAACAGAAAGAGAATGTTTTAAAGAAAACATATTTTTAAATATTATATACTCTGTCCAAATCATACTCTGAATTGACCTTCATACTTAACTGTAATAATCTAAATTCTTCCCATCAAACTGTCACAGTATAACTAACAATTCCCTAAATAAAACATAAGATAACTCACGTAGGGGATCACCATAACGACACCACAGGTCAGTGCGCTGCAGAAAAGAGAGTAGGCCAGGACTGTTCTCCTCCCGACCTTGTCCATGGCGATGCACACGAAGGTGTAGGCGGGAATTTCCACTACACCTGTCATTGAGCAAGCAGCCCTCTATAAGGTTAGGCACCCGACTGCATAAGGGGACCCTGCCTTCTAACCCACTACCCAAAAGGCATGAGCAGCCCTCTCCTCACTTTCAGGGCCTTTAGAAACTCT